>NC_137958.1:31381708-31981708 GCF_963924665.1 Micromys minutus
ATGTTGTCCTTTATTAGAGTTGCCTTAGTCATGACGTCTCTTCACAGCAATGAAAACCCTAAGACAGGAGGTTAGGTCTCCACAAAAAATTCCACAAAAATTATTCATGATCAGCCTTTGGTAAGATAAGAAATAATCACATTTTTCCTGTATAAGTCTTTTTTGATTTAGTATTGTTACCTTTATCTGTGAATGTACTAATCCCATGAGGATTAAATGAAGATCTATCCAAGGTATTTCCTATCATTTCTAATTCTGTCAGAGTTTGTTCCTTCTCATTCAAGTCCATCAGAAGTATTTTTCCAGGCGTACTGGGATCGAAGCTTTTTATCCCAGGATACTTTAACCCCTTAAAAGAATAGTAGAGAAAAAACAAAGCAGGCCTGTCATAGATACTTCGAGATCTGAGAGAGGTCTGGTCAACCATGTGTCCACTCTGACTGCTCTGTGCCGTACATGAGTGCCAGGCTACCTCTGAACTTACTAACTTGTGTGCCAGGCCCACAGAACACTCTGGAAGCACCCGGCTCCTCTATGGTCATCCCCTACACGCCCCCCACCCCCGTGACCTTCATCCAGGCCTTATGTGAACGCAGCACAGCTGCCATTCCTACAGCACAGTAAGATGGTTACCCAACTATCTCATTTAAACATGGACACTGGCATACAGAAGACCCAAAGAAAACTTGATCGTCAGTCCCAGAGCATGTTCGGGAATACAGTAAATGTCAACACTCACGGTGCTAAAGAAAGTTAGTCCATTAGGCAGAATCTCTAAGTCTTCAGCGCCTGTCTCTGCAGAGAAGGTAAGAAAGAAGACAGGTTGTTTCAAATGTGCAGGAAGCCGAAGATCCGTTAGTTACCTCATCTTGCTTGAAAATGGGTCTTCATCTTAGCATCTGTTTGCTAGGTTCAGAATGAGGCCTGTCCCTCCAGTTCATGAATGTGACCATAAGAAAATTTTAAAAGCAACTTTTATATTTCCTTATTTATTTTAGGCAGAATTTGTGTGACCTGGGCTAGCCTCCGTCTCACTTTTTCAACTGAGCATGACTTTGATCTGGACGCTCCCAGATGAAGGGATTACAGACACGTGCCACCTTGATTATATGGAAGTTTTAAAGAACACCAGTATCACCAACAAGCACAATGGCCATTTGTATTTACTTCAGATCAATGGCTTGTGACCTCAGAATCGAGCGCTCTCCTATATTGTCCGTGGAAGGTCACAGAATACAATACAGGGGCGGTTCTTTGGAAAGAGCTTGGTATTAACCTGAACTTGTAAAGTCCAAATGGCATATGCTGTATCATAGTCCCAAATCAATTAGATGTCTGAAAAGCATGGTGAAAATACAAATGGAAAAGCAGATCCCAAATGTTTGTTTTGCTGAGACTTGGGAGCATGCACTTGCTAAGCATAAATACATCTCTCTTCATGGGAGCTACTGTTTAAATATATTTAATCTTTATATTGTTCGATTAATGTAGAGACAAATGAAGTATTTGGTTTTGTTGCCATCCTCTCAATGTGTGTGCATATTTTTCAAATACTCAGGGATATTTGAAGACAACATTACACTTTCCTAGAAAAAGAGTTACCTGAGATATCTGCTTATGCTTAGGAATCTTACCTAAATGATACTTCTTGGGTAGCCTTCTGGACCATAGGCATCTCAGACAAATAATTGCAAAAGCAGAAGCCAACAACCGTGGCCTACTCCAAGCACAGCAAAACCAGACCTCAAATGAGTTAGCTTCAACTCAATATAACACAACTGGTTAGTAGAAACAAGTTACATGGTTGAGCTCTGGGGTGCTCTGAGTAGGTTAGCAGGGGTCACCATTCTTCCACCTTTTTAAACTTTGCTGACAGGCCTTGCCTCCCAGGACGGAGACCAGTAATTATCTTCACAGTTTTCATTGTAGCTAGACATCAGCCCATCCCCCAGTTCCATCTAATGAGACCTAAGGGGAAATCTGCCGAGAAGTTCTGGGAAAAGCTCTTCTCTCCAACGTTCGAGAAAAGGTCTTGTGGTGAATGAGAGTTTATTTAAAAACAACTCTACATTTTAGGCTTTACTTCATCCTCACCTCTCCCCTCTGCCAGCTCCTTACATGTGTTACCATGAAACCACTGTTCTGGATATAGTTTTTCTTCTGTTGACCAAACATTGTCCAATCAAACTGAAACACCTTGGTAACATGCCCATGGAGTCAGAGCATATGGTATTGCTAATCAACTCCTGACTCCATATCACTCCCCTGATTCAGTGCTGTCTGCAACAAAACTGAACTGGTGCATTAAGAAAATGTATAGTGATACTATTTTTTTTATTTAAAATGTGATGCTCTCTCATCCGTCTACATACATACCGATTCCTTTGACTAGATTACAATTAGGAAGTTCTACTGGCGTTACTTCCCGGAAAGCATTTAATCTTGCTCTGGAAGGGAGAAAAGAATAGAATACACATTAAAAAAAATAATTCAGAAGGTAGAGCTGAGGTGCAAAAGTAAGGCCACAGAGTTCACCTCAAGTGTCTTTGGCCTTGGGTACAACCTGAGTTAGTTAGTTATTCCTAGGCAACAGATTCTACAAGACCAGTGGGGACCTAGGAGTACAACATAAAGTGGAGCGAAGGTCTTTATGTGCAGAGCTGGGCGACTGCACAAAGAAGCATGTGGTGTCCTCCAGGCCCTGTGCACCGTGACAATGATGAGGAGCAGTTTATCGACCGTGTTTGGATTCCACTGTGGAAAGCTGGGTTGAATATCAGCAAGAATCCAGTTGTGATCATTAATATCTGAGAGCTACTCAGAGGAAGAGGCTACTATTTCTCCAAACATGGGAACTCCAAATACATACGCTACTTTATAGTTTCAGATCAGTTAAACACTTGGAAACCATACTAGAAATGAAAACAATTCCAAGCGCTTACATTAAAATGGGGGATACCTTCCGTATAATGTATAATTCAAGAATATATATATTTCCCACCTGCCCATTCTGTCTGGCCCTACAGCCCAGATACTAAAAACAAATGCATATTTTTTTAAAAAAGTATTTACAACTTTAGAAAGTTATCACCAAGGCCGGCCTGTGAGAAGGCATCGCACACGTGGGCACGCATCTAGACACATACCTGTGAACACAGGCAGGGGAAATAGCTTATGACTCTGAGTGCATAAGCATCACCGGGGGATATTTGAGTGAAGGACAAAGGAAAGGCGAACAGATGTGAGGAGACACCAGCAGGCTCCCGATGAAAGCAGAGCCACTGATGTGGCATTTGAAAGAAGCACACTACCACGTTGGCACAGCTGGGAGATCAAAACAACAAATTATGCAGCTTCCAGAACAAATGACATGGTCAGGTCATAATAAGTACTGTGAGTAAAAACCATATAAAACTCTTCCTCGCCGAGACTGAGAATGCAAAGGATAACAGAGGTTGAGAATGTGTCGCTTAAAAAAAAGAAAAAAAAAGAAGAAAAATTCAAGTATTTCTACCCTTATGCTATTGGCTATCAATCCCACAGTCTAGGGAAGTCTGGACTAGAGGACACAAGTACTGCCAAGTATGTCCTCCGTTAGAGCACTGTGTTTGTCCTTATGCATGGCTAGAATGGAAAGCCACAGGCATGGGTGTTAGAGAAACCGACACGACCCAGTAGATGAGAAAGATGGACTGCAGTGGAGGGCTGTGATCTCTCAGTGAGGGAAACAGCTTAGAAAGCCCACTCCAGAGAGCGCGCAACCTGTCCCTTGGCTTGGGAAACTGAGACGCATTTGAGACGTGGAAAGTGTGGCCCGGACTGCGTTGATTTGACATTGTCACTATCAAAGCTTATGACAGTGCAGTAGAAGGAAAACGGTTCACCAGGGGCTAACAGACTTTTCAGACTGAGACCCCGAACATTGTGAAAAGCATTTTAGATGGTGCAAAGCAGACAGCGTGTGCGCACGAACCTGCAAACGACAGCAACGCACTTGAAAGAAGCTTCACAGAACAATCCACTAATCCTTGTGTTTCAGGGTTTCTTCTGCTCTGTGAAGGACTGAAGTTAGGGCTCTGCACATGATAGGCCACACTTGACCTTTGAGCCATCCCATGTGGTAATTTCTCAATTCTTGGTTTGGTTTGGTTTGGTTTCAGTTCCAATCAATTCTAAAATGTTGGTCACGATTCGTCAAACTTATTTTGTGACCCATGACTGGGAAAGACACTTTTTTCTGGAAGAACGCACAGTGACTGTTTATAGGGTGTCTCGATGAAGGAAAGGAATGAATTCTAAATGTTAAGAGCAAAGGTCATGACAGAAGGCAGCGTGGCTGGCAAAGAGGGCTTTCAAGCATGTGAAATCATTGAGTGTGTCGAAACTTATGGAAGGACCAGTGACTTTTTTTATAGCCAAAGAACACAAAAAGAATACAGTGAGACCTGGTTCACAAGATCCACTAAATATGACAGGTTTACACAGGACAGAGAAAGGACAATTGACTCAGCTCTTCTCAACAGAATAATCCCAGCCTGAGCCTGGGCCCAAACTAGGCAAGAAGACAGGAACTCTGCGCCTGGTTGCTATGGGTCCAAATTTATGACCCAGACAAGCCAGGACTCAACAGAATGGGAACAGAATTCACATCAACAGAATGTCATTGATGCCACAGTTCAGGTCCTATGCATGCCCCCCTTAGCCCTCCAAAACCTCCCTTGGGTGTTTGTTTCCGTAAATACAGATGGCTAAGGTTACAAATCAGAAGTGCCAAAGCTAAGGTTGGAACACAAACATGAAAGCAAATGTACATTCAACCCTGTCACTTGACCCAGTTTACAGATAACACCCTTGCAGAGACAGAGAAGCTCCCAGACACCCATCTAGCTCTTGGCTTTAAGGCTGTTGACTGATGATCAGGAACTATCATGTCAAGGGCAAATGTTCTGGGCCTCATCAGTAAAGTTCAATGTCTGAGATCTGTCCCTGATTCCAAGACCTCTGAAGTCTAGCCAGAATTCACATAAACTTTGCTGTGAGCTTCTCTGTACAAATAGACGTGGGCTCGCTGCCAAAACACACTAGGCTTTCAAGCCATGCTGGCATTCCGAGGGCCCAGGTACTTCCATTTGTGTGTGCTGCAAGCTTTCCTCGTCCACTCCGGATCGCTTTATGAAGGCTACTTTCAAGTACATCCTTGCCTAATCCTTCAAACAGTTTTTAATCTAAAGATTCATGGTTTTCAGACTGGGGGTATAGCTCAGACACAGAGGACTTGTCTGGCATATTCAGGTCCTGGGTTCAGAGTTCATTTTCTTGTCACATCTCCCCCATCCCACACACACAATTTTCCTTGTTCCATATGTAAAAAAAAAAAAAAAAGAAAAAGAAAGAAAGAAAGAAAGAAAAATCAAACACCAGCTCTTTCAGATGTGATCTCTTAGCTTAAAAGGTACAACAGAGATATGAAATTAGGTGTCAGGATACAAAGCACTCTGCTTCCTGCTTCTTTATACCCTTCATTAGCCCACAGTTTTTCTCTACTCTGAATGTGCTTTATCTCATCATCCGCAGCTTGTTTCTGCCTTCCTGAGCCTCCTGTGTGGTCTTCTGTGATGGGATCCGTAGCTCCCTCATTCATTTTCATGGACCATGACATACATGTCTACCAAGTTCCCCCTCTTACTGCTTTCCAATAAATGGGTTTTGTTCTTGTTGCTCCCTCTAAATGTTAAAGCTGTCGAGTGACGGCTACACCATATTGAGCCTCTGGTTCCTGATGTGAATGTGGCACTTGCACAGAGAGGAGACACGGGATGCCTGCTGAATTATTCTGTGGTACCAACAAACTAGTGCATCAGAGAGAGAAGATGGTGTAGATAATAGATACACTGACGGGGGCTGTCAGGGATGAAAGGAACTCAGCCTTAGCCTTGATGTCACAAAGAATTGTGATTATATTCAAACGGTTTGTAAACTATCCCCAAAAGCTCACTTATGTGAGGTGTGGTCTCAGAGGGAGGTGTGGTCTCAGTGCAGTGATCAGAGGCAGGATTTTAGAAAGGGACTGGGTTGTGATGGTGGTGATGTAATCAATAGAGTAATCCTTTCATGGACCCATCATTGAATATACTCTCTGGAGATCACGGACATTGTGGAAAGTAGGGCTGGGTTGGAGGAAGTGGGCCACTGGGCCTATAGCTTTGAAAATCTGTCCTGTCCTCAAGCTTTTTACTCTGATTGGTTCTCTCTGCTTTGTTGCCATCATGCGATAAGTCACTCTCTACCACCTGCTCTTGATAACCCCCTCATTCTATTATTCTTACAGGAGGCCCACAGCCATGGACCAGCCCCCATGGGATTCATCCTCCAAAACATTCAGCCCAAGAAGTCAGACAAACACACCAACAACTAATCACTAGTCTCTTTTGGTGGATTTTGAGATCATGTATGACTTATTGTCTTGCTCAAGTTTGTATATCCCATTGGGATGCATAACTGTTTCCATAAGTATAGGAGAGAAACAGGCTGGAACTTTAATTGGCATTAACATGATAGAAGGAATTGAAAGATGCAGAAATGAGGACTTGTCCATATTGCTGGGAATGTACCATCATCTCTGCCTATAGGACATTCTCCCTAGGATAACTGAGGTAGCAGAGATATGACGAGGAATTAATGCTACCTTTGTCATTCCCATCCAAAGAAGGGGACACAGAGGCCTTTCATACCTCTGTGGTAAATCTCAGAAGTAGTCTTTTTGTTTCTCCACATTGCATATCTTCAAGAAGTGTTCCGTGTTGTCCTGGATGTTCTCTAGACTTGTATGATTATACCATGAAAGGCCACATGCCAGATCTGACTACAAAGGTGAACCGGACCTTTTATATTTCTTCTTCTCTGCCTCTCCTACATCAGAAATTTGGGAAGTTCTCCAAGGCACAGAATGAAACTGCACAGATTCTGTGACCTTCCTTCAACTCATAATGTATAGACCACACCCTACTTCATAGAGTCTATTTCTGCAGAAGACCCACCCACATCACAATCATGTCTTTTTCTTTCCTGGGCAGATTTTTGACCTTCCAGAGTCTTGTATGCCTTTTCTCCAAAATGGAGGTAGGTCATTCTTCATCCCCAGGCTCTCTGGCTCTGGTTCCAACATGGGAGAGGGTATGGATTGAGTATCCTCTCCAGAAGAGCATACAAATATCCTAGGATGAGGGATTTACATGACCTGATTCCATCGTGTCAAGTGGGCCCTTAGGCAACATATTCAGGCAGGTACTGAGATCTGCTCAGGCCCATAGATCCTCTTGTGTGTTGAGCCTTTAGGGTTTTTAGAAAGTTGGTGTTGTTTCCCTTCCTTCTCCTGTCTGGGATTCCCTGGGATTCTGCACGCATTCACAATTTGTAATTTAGCTGACTTTATACAAATTTAAAAGCCCAAAGTTTGACAAGGCAAAAATCCAAATCCAGCTGTAGAGATGGATCTGTGGGTAAAATGCTTGCTACATGGGCATGAGGACCTGTGTCCTCACCCCCCGCATTCATGTAAAAAGCAGGACACGGCCGTGTATACCTGTAATTCCAGCACTGCAAAGCACAGAAAAGCAGATTTCTAGGGCTCTTTCACTAGCCAGTCAAGGTAGTCAGGGAGTTTCAGGCTCAGTGAGAGATCCTGCCTCAAAAATGAGAGAGGGAATGATAGAGGGAGATTCCTACAACCAACACGTGATCTCCCCAGGTGCACACATGGCCAGGTGCAACCGTCCACACACACAAGCATACACTACACACACACATGCACACACACACATGCACACACACATGCCAACACATGCCAACACATGCACACACTCACACACACCCCACCCTTTCTTCAAGCTAAAATACTTTTCTAACATTTTGTGACTTAAGAGATAATACTTCATACAACCCAACTCTGTGAGGAAGATTCTAATTAGTCCATAAGGTGATATAATTGCTTATTTCCAAATAGTCCATGTTCATTAATCTTTTTTTTTTTTTTTTTTTTTTACTTCAGAGTAAATAGCGCACTAGTATTGACAGGGGAATGGTATATAGACTTCGAACCCTCATAAAGGGTTATCATAAAACTTCTTATACATCTTTAGCCTCCTACCCATTAGCGTCTAGTGGGTTACTAAATCCTTTCAAGGGAAGCAGGAACTAATACCACTGGAGTTACTGCACTCCAGGCTCCTTAGACATTTTCTATCTGTGGTACCATGATTGGTTTATTGGAGCCTTCAGTGCTTAGAGATGCGAAGGGTCGTGCCCAGGATACCTTGATCAAAGCAAAGCCAGACCGGTAGTGAGGTTCATGACGCCCCTTATCTCAGCCCAGCACCCACTGGAGCATGTGGGTCACCCCAGGAAACAGTTGCTCCTGGTGGGTCAGTTACAAGCAGGCTTTCTGACTACTTCCCTAGTGGGGCCTCAGATCGAGTGTCTCCAAGGAAGATTTGCCATATCCACAGAGCTCATTTTTACTAATGTGTTGATTTGCGCGCTCATGTGCAAGACACACACACACACACACACACACACACACACACACACACCCAGAGCCGTCTGGTATTTGAAATTTAGAGCCAGGTTAAGTAGTGACTGTATCTAGGCACACGGACCTTGCTGAAATATCGTTTGTGTACCCTGACCTTCCCCAGCTCTCAGACACAAGGCAGGTTTTTAAGAAGCACCGGAAAGACTGACAACATTCCTGAACCTCTCTGAGCGTCCTCTAGGGGCCTATAGATTTTCCTGTTATTAGCCAGGAGGGTGTGGGGGTGCTCCCGGGGTCCAGGAGCACCACAAGGCTTCAGCCCTCACCCCAACCATCCCAACACAACTTACTGATAGGAAGCCCGATGGTTCTTGTAAAGTGCCAACACCAGTCCCACGAGGGTAAGCCCTAGCAGCTTCGCCATGTTCTGAGACAGACAGACAGACTGAGGATGGAGAAGTGCAGCAACGCTGGTCAATCCCTAGACCTGCAGCCCAGTGGCTCTGACAAATCCTGATTGGCTGGCCTGAGCCTGTCTGAGACCCGCCCCCGCGTGCCACAGCCCCAGTTCAGCCAGAGTCCTTCAGCTGAACTCAGCTGACTAGGTTCTTCATTTCCCTCATCCACCCAACCCATCCCCCAAGTTTAGGGAGAGAGAAAGCAGAACAGGTGCTTAAACCAGGTCTGGAAGGGATTAAGCAAGCAGGAAGAAACAGAGAGCCGTGGGAAAAAAAAAAAAAAAAAAAAAAAAAAAAAAAAAAAAAACAAGGTGCCAGGAGGGTTAGAGCCCTTCACTTTGTACCAGGAAAATAATAATAATAATAATAATAATAAAAAAAAAAAAAAAAAAAAAAAAAAAACAGGTCTAATCCTTGTGGCTCAGAGGGGTTCAGAACTTCACCATGCTAACAGCCGATTAAGAGCGCAGAAAAGAGGGTGGCCGTCAGAAGCCCCAAGGGCCACAGAACCACTGCTTCCCAACACCATCATTCCAGAGTATTCACACTCCCGCTGCCACTTCTGAGTCCCAGCTCCCCAAGACACAATATTCTATCATTCACCATCGCCCTTAAGTGACTGATGTTTATTGCGCACCAACTATCTGCCAGGCACTGTTCTAGATGCTAAGAGGCATGCCGGTCTCCATGGAGCTTACATCAAGTGAGTTGGAGTCGAAGAAATCACCTCCTGAGGCCAGTGAGGTGGCGCTGGATGCAAGGGCGCTTGCTGCCAAGCCTGCCAACCTGCACTCCGGGAGTGTGATGGGGGGGGGCGGGGGCGGGGGTGTCACGGGGGGGGTGGAAGGAAGCTGAACTTCTGCAGCTTGTCTTTTGACTTTCTCATGTGCCTGTAAAGACACGCGTGTGTTCACAAACACACGTACAAACGAGAGAGAGAGACAGAAGAGAGAGGAAGAAAGAGGGGATAGAGAAGGAGTGAGAGAGGAGAGAGGAGAGAAAGGATGTTATTTAAAGATGGAAATGAGGAAAGAGCTAGGTCAGCAAACTGTACAAACACACTTAGTTCATAACAACATGGAATGAAAGGCACCACGGCACATTTGGGAAGGTTTAGTTCTGCCAATGATCAACTGTCAGATGAAGTCAATGGCTTTGAACCTCATCAGTTTTGTGACTTGTTGCTTTTCCTTGGAAACTATAAGAACGCATGTTTTATGTTTAATTAAAATATGAGATTTAAATCTTAAAAAAAAAAGGAACACAGAGATGGCACTTACAACGCTGTGAATCATTTGTTTACTGGAGATATGGTCATGGGTCATGGAGACACAGAAGGAGGAGACAGACGTTAAGAGCAGTAAGGGACAGCCCAGTGGAAGGAGGAGCGCACTTCGGGGCTCCAGTGCTCTTCCAGCCTCCATCTGGGGGCTGCTTGCCTCACTCAACCCCAGCCCCTCCCTCTGCTCTCCTTTCATCTCAAGCCATTTGGTCCCAATTGCATGTTCTCTCCTCTGCAACATTCATCCCTTTCCCCTTTCTAGAATATTCCCGTCATATGCCAGTGTGCTATAGTTCTCAGGGAGAGTGTCTGACTTCGTAACCTAAGTACTGCCCTGTGTTTCTGCTCCCCTGGGAACCCTGATGACCTTCTGGGTACCAAAGGCACCACCCTTTAGGAGAGTGCACAGGAAAGGCAGCAACCTGAGGGTAGATTCTTGTCATATCCACTTGACATATCGTGTGAAAGAAGATGCAAATGAAGCCTTTTGGACCTTCTAGGACAGACCGGACATCAGCTTCACGAGGCTAAGGTCCTATGTGTGCCAACACTTGAAGCAGAACAATCTACCTAAGGAAAGAGGATCATATCCTCTCAGAGGGGACAGTATTTTAAAGGAAGCAGTGATCTGTGTCCAGTATGATTATGAGCTGGACATGATTAAAGACAAGGGTGAGTCTGAGGCTGTGGATGCTGTGGTTGGTTCAATTCAAGCAAACTCTGCAGTTCAGACAAAGGAACCCAAGCCATGTTGCAATGGATTCAGGCAAGAATAGAAAACTAGAGACATTACATCTATCATTTTCTTGGCATGTGTGTGCACGTGTGTGAGTGTACACATGCATGTTGGAGAATGCATTCACCTGCACATGAATAGGGCAGAAGGAAGAAACCCAGTGTCTTTTTTGACTGTGTTTTAAGATTTTTAATTAACAATAATAACTATTACTATTGTGTGAATGTGGTGTGTGTGTTTATGAAAGAGAGAACAGGAGGGAAAAAGAGGGACAGGAAGAGGGAGGAGAGAGAGAGGGAGAGAAGGTGAGAGGAAGAGAGGAAGATCTGTCCAGTTCTACAGCTATCTTATGCTGCTAAACAATGGTTAGGAATTTAAGTATGGTTAAGCAGACTGCCCGGCTGATATTTCCAGTAGTCTAGGTACAAAATGAAACATTTTAAAAGTGACATTTTCATATACTTATTAGAGAGACAGTGAGCATGTAAGTATGTGGAAGTCAGACTTCCACCATGTTTTCTGGGTCATCAAACTTGGTGAAAGGTACCCTTCTGTCTTGGTTAGGGTTTTACTGCTGTGAACAGATACCATGACCAAGGTAAGTCTTGCAAATAACATTTAATTTGGACTGACTTACAGGTTCAGAGGTTCAGTCAAGTATCATCAAGGCAAGAGTATGGGAGCGTCCGGGCAGGCATGGTGCAGGCAGAGCTGAGAGTTCTACATCTTCATCTGAAGGCTGCTAGCTGTATACAGCTAGGTCTGGGGTATTAAACCCACAGTCACAGTGACACATCTACTCCAACAAAGCCTCACCTACTCCAATGAGGCCATACCTTGAAATAGAGCCACTCCTTGGGCCAAGCATATACAAACCACCACATTCCATTCCCTGAACCCCCCCCCCCCCAGGCTTGTTCAAACATATGATTCTATAGGGGCCATACCTAAACATACTATAATACAAAATACATTTAGTCCAGTTTCCAAAGTCCTTATAGTTTATAGTGCTCTCAACAATATTAAAAGTCTAAACTTCATTGTCTCTTCTGAGATTCATCCATTCACCTATCTGCATTCCTCAGAGAAAGAGAGGAAACCAGCTGGACAAACTCCAAACTTTGCATCTCCATGTCTGTTGTCAAAGTGGTCTTTAGATCTCCAACTCTTTTTCATCTTCGTTGACTGCAATGAACTTCTTTCTCCTGGGCTGGTTGAGTTCCAGTCCTGACTTAGTTTAATAATGAACAGCAACGTGGAAGTGTAAGCTAAATAAACCCTTTCCTACCCAACTTGCTTCTTGGTCATGATGTTTGTGCAGGAATAGAAACCCTGACTTACCCAGCTTCCCAGATGAGCCATCTCATGGGTTCCTCAAAACAGACCTTTTGATCTACCTTCATGCTTGTCATCTTCCTCTAGTTCTTTATACTTGAACAGCAACAATAGACATTTGTCTTCTACTTTTCCTCATAGTTCTTACATGCATCAAATTTTCAGCTGATAACAAACACGAAGGAAAGAGTTTAGTTCTCTGAAATCCATATTAAAAAAATCCGAGTGTGTTAGTACATGCTTATGGTCCCAGCCAATGGTAGGTGCAGGAACAGCTGGATTCCAACTTGGAGAGTTTCAGGACAGTGAGTCATGCTTCCTCATAAAAGAGGCACCTGAGGGTCAGTACTTGGAGTTGTCCTTTGAACTCTACATGTATGGGCACTCATGTACACATGCACCTTCTCACAAATGTACTTAGACACACACAGATGTGCACACATACTCCCTAACCAGTCTATGCCAAACTAGTCCCTATTAGTCATCTATTGTTGTATAACAAATATGTTATGCTTAACCTAATAGTTAAAAATAAGGCTGGCCAGGAATTTTTCAAAGATCTCCATAAAACACAGGCACTTACTTGTCTTTGCTCCTCTTTGCCAACTAGAACATGATGGTAAGACCTTATTCCAGAAGACCCCACATAGTTCAGTCACAACCTGTGGAGAAATTAAGTTGATACTGACAAGGACCTTACTAGCTAGCTGTCAAAGTACCCTTTGAGAGGTACTTTGGAGGTACGATTTAGGCTTGGGCAAGGAGGAAGCCAAGGGCAGTTTTACCCACTGTGACCTATAATAACAGCTGATAAAACAAGATATGTTCGTGGTATAATCAAACTGGTCTCTAAATTCTTATCTGGGTACCCATGAATTATCGCAGTTCCCAGACCTCACTGAAGAAATTGCTTTATGCAGCTGACAATCATTAATACAGAATTTCTCAGCTGATCAAAGTGCAGAGTAAGTATCTAGGGGGTGCACAGCCACAGATGTCCCATGACTGATGGGGTCTTACTCACTGGGTTCTAGAGGTCAACCCAAATCAGTAGACATGCATACCAACACTCTCCGTACAAGGGTCAGGTACCATCCCCGAAGGAAGAACACAAAGATTTTAAGAGTCTAATATCAGGGAGGTCTGAGGTGAAGGTGGGTCTTCTGGACAGCTCAGGACCACTGCACTTTGGACCTCACAGAAGCTGTGGCTGCTATCACAAGATGCACACAAGGACACACCAGTCAACATACCTGCATGGAGGAGATGTTTATGAGGTCCTGGTCCCAGATGAGGAGTTAAAGTAGAATTAGTTTTCTTTAAGAGTGTGCCCCGTGATGGGTGGACTTTGCTCCATCCAATGCCTTTACAACCTAGAATTATATGTAGCATGAACTGGACTTGGATTAGAAAGAAAAAGAAAAGAAAAGAAAAAAAGGAAGAAGACTTGAAATTGAGAGTGGGCAGGGCAAAGAACGGATCTGGGAGGAGCTGGGGCAGAGGTGGGGAAGGTTGTTTGAACATAATCAAACAACATGGTATGCATGTAAGAAGTCTTCAAAGAACTAAGAAAAAATTACGTTTACATTTTAAAAGTTACAAGGCTGGACCAGCTTTCTCTAAGGTTACATAAGCCTGAAGTAATTTAAGGAAATGAGGGTGCTCTCCTGCTACGCTGCCTGCAAGCTGGGCAGAGAGCTCTAGGCTCCCAGCTTTCGTGTGTAATCAATCACCTATGCTGGGTTGGACTTTCCATTGACTTAAGTACCCTTGAGCCATCCATACTCCTGCAAGTAACCCCAGTGAACTCATTGGATCACCAAGCCTACAAACTAACATGCCTTTGTTATTTCTTAATATCTGCTGATAAGGGATCCAGGAGTGGTATAGTAAGCTTTTATCGTGACACTGAATCTGCATGTGGAACTGGTAGACATGGTTCCAGCATCTTCCACACAAGTTCAGCTGAGGTGGAATCAGAGGTAAGTCCGCCTTCAAGGTAACTCACATGGCTTGTTCCAGATTTGACAGTTCCTTGTTTCACAGGTTTCTCTCCAGAACTATGGCAGGAAAGGACAGCTAGTCTCTCTTAAGGGTGAGCAGAGTAAGACAGCAAGCCAACCAGACATCCTCACACCCTCCCCCTGTCCCCCATCGGAAGGTGACATCTTTGAAAAGCTTAAGCCTCAAAGTGACATCCCAAGCTCCTAGTTTACATCCAGGGCAGAAGTAATTGAGCCCTACCTCTTGAAGGGAGGCACACAGAAGATGTTCCCAGATAACTGGAAACCCACCACAACCCCTGAATAACCTTTCCGAATTTCTACAGCTGTCACCATACCCAGACTGGAACAACCCAGCCTCTGTTCTCATCCTAATCCCCACCCGCTGCACAACAAATCTTCTAAAAATGTAAATCAGATTATGCCAGTCTCCTGCTTCAAGTCCTCCCTCCCACAGCTTCTGGCTTTACTTTCCTGTCACACTCCTAAAAAGCCCCTCAAGACCTAACCTATGTCTAACCACCTGATCGAAATTCTTATCAGTCCCTCTGAATCGTGTGCCAACTACCCAAACTTTGCACTGTTCTGCATGAGTGTCAAAACTACTGTGAGTCCTTCCCTTTGCTGGGTGTTGGCTAGAATACACTTCCCTTGCTCTCTTGCCCTCAGTTGCCCCCCGGTTCTCACTGAGCTTTCCTAGTTTCCCTTCCCACAGAATCTGTCTTCTGACTCTATCCCTACCCCCTGGTTCTAACACCCCGGAGCTCGTGTATCAGAGGGTTGTTTCAAAAACAGTGTTAGCAGTGCGGATAGTAAACTTCATATGCTGGTTGGTAAACAGCCACTTTTTCCAGCACCACAGTCTCACAGGAACCTTGACCCTTCTACCACCACTAAGGACTCTCTTCGTTTCACAATAATTGGCATCTGAGAGGCTTTAGCCTGGCACAGCAAACTCTCTGTGGTGTGCGTCCAAATAGCACTTTGTTCGGTTGGGAACAATTGAGGCTGTGCCCTGCCGATGGCTCTGGACTCAGTCCATGCATCTCTGCTCATTTTCCTGCAGCCTGGCACTATGGGAGGGGCACCATCCTCAACTGACCTGCTAGCTCCCATCGTCTCTCGGCCTCCTATAGTGCTTTCTGCCTCACAACAATTACTCACACATTTGTAAAGCATGAATGGCAAAGGGTGAGGAGTGAGCTACTGAGTTGGTAAGCCTCGGCAGGTTAGAGGTGACACTTCTTGTCCCTCAACCCAGTTGTCCAGTGGCCAGCAAAAAGTCAACAGGTTCTGCTGGCACAAGCAACTCACTTGAGGTGATTGATTACTTATATTTATGTCCTTTTATTTTTTATTTTCAGCCCATTTTGTCTCACGTTCCTTGCCCAGCCTGCTTATCTCTTCCACAGGCAAGAGGAAGGTTCATCTAAGCCAGTCTGTAGCATGTGATATCGTGGACTGAGACGCAAGGACAGAGACCTTCCGCTTGTTTCCTTGTTGTGACCTACACATCGATCTTCCCTTGAGTCCTCCCATCCCTCTGACTGCCCATAGTACCCACAGGTCAATTCACCTGGAAGAAAAAGAAAGGTATTGACTGCCAGAGAGAAGGGGGTACATTCCAAGTTCCTGGTCCCTCACTGGGGAGAAGTGATACGATCCCCAACACCGGAGTCAAGTTGGTATCTTGAAATTTGCCTCATTCCAATCCAGATCTACCCTTTATTATCTGTCAGTCCTCTTGGAGATTAATCATACATCATGGAGTTACAAAATGGATGTAACCATTTCTAGTACGAACTGGCTTTTCTTCCCCCAAGCTCATAGGTCAGCAAGATTGCCAGCACTGGAGGCGCTTTTGGAATCAGAACTGGTATACCAGCAGGGAAGGAGCTGAAGTCCCTAAAGACAGAGCCATGAGGAGATTTTACCACATCCATGGGAGACACAGCATACAGAGGATAACCAAGCTACTGAACACTCCCATTTATTGTCTAAAGGAGAATTATGCTCAGTTTCTGCTGGAATAAATAGGGAAATATTACTCCCGTAGGAAATTCTTAGAGTTCATATGAAGTATAGCTTGTGCAGAACATCTCTATCATAATCTTTCAGAGGCCAATGGGTAAGAACCAAGAAACACAAACCAAGCAGAGGCCTGCTAAGGAAACATAACAAACACAGAGAAATGTCACACAACATTTACCAAAATAAAAAAGGTCCTGTCATCTGCAAGATACAGATGAAGTTACAAGACATTGTGCTAGATGCAATACCTCTAGTGAGAAAGAGAAACACTGCATGATCTCACTTAAATGGAACATCTAAAAATGGTGAGTCTACAGGAGTAGATAGTAGAAATGATGGTTACCAAAGGCTAGGGTGGCAGCTGGTTGAGGACGTATGTGTTAAGGGTTATCAGATTTCAGTCATGAAGAAGTCTATTATACCATTGGTGAGTAAAGCATAATATTGTTTTGCTAAAAGCTGAGAAGAGAATGGATGTTGGTCTTTTCACTATAGCACAAGGTTATAGAGGCACACACTCCAGTAGTGTATACATACAATAAATCATCAACTAGTCAACATACATACATGCAATAAATCAACAACCCCAGTAGATATGAGTAAGCAATTTTTGGTTGTTTGTTGAAAAACAATAAGTTTAGAAAAGAATAAACTCAGGCTCTGTTCAAATGGCTTTATTACCAATATTTAAAGCTAAAGCATAGATTATGAATCAGCTATAACTTTCCCAATTTATTTGTTCAGCTCCATAGGCTGCACAGCAACAAATCTTAGTGTTGTTTCCAGTATCTTGAGACAGTGGCTAATTCTTTCCTGAGCTTCAAGCATATGCAGAACTCTTACATTCCACCCCCACCATGTATATTTATTTCTGGCTGCTTTATCAAAAATCAGGTACCCATAGAGATATAGATTTATATCTAGGTATTCATATCAATTCCATTCATTATTATGCTTGGTTTTGTACCAATATCATAATTTTTATGACTATACCTCTAAAGTACAACGTGACATCAGGAATGGTAATACCTCCAGTAGTTCTTGTATTATTCAGGACAGTTTTAACTTTTGTGTGTAGGTGTGTGTGTGTGTGTGTGTGTGTGTGTGTGTGTATGTGTGTGTATATGTTGCAGTATGAAGCTTAAATAGTACTCTCAAAATCTATGAAGAATTTTATTGTCACTTTGACGGTGACTGGACTGAATGAACAGATTGCTTTTGGAAGAATGGGAATTTTTACTATATTAATCCTACAATTCCACGAGCATGAAAGAGCTTTTCATCTTCTGCCATCTTCTTTAATTTCTTTCTTTAAAGACTTGAAGTTTTATCACACAGGTCTTTCACTTGCTTGGTTAGAGTTACCCAATTTATGTTAAATTATTTAAGGCAGGTACTATTTCCCTGAATTCTTTCTTAGTCCACTTACCATTTGTATAAAGTAGAGCTACTTACTTTTGTGAATTAACTTTATTAAAAATATTTTTATCTTCTACAATTTTGTTGAAGATATTTACTGTGCCTCTTAGTTGATATTCTTCTCCCTCTTCTATTCCTATTATCCTTAGGTTTGGTCTTCTCATTGTGTCCTGGATCTCCTGGACATTTTGGGTTAGGAGCTTTTTGGTTTTTGCATCTTCTCTGGCTGTTTGGTCTATGTTTACAATGTTGTCTTCGGCCCCCGAGATTCTCTCTTCCATCTCTTGTAGTCTATTGGAAATGCTTGCTTCTGTGACTCCTGATTTCTTTTTTAGGTGTTCCACCTCCAGGGTTATCTCTTTTAGTGTTTTCTTTATTGTGTCAATTTCTGTTTTAAATTCGTTCTTCCATTCCTTCATCTCTTTGCTTCTGTTTTCCTCTAGTTCTTTGAGTTCTTTGAGTGTTTTTCTTGTTTCCTCTTTAAAAGCTTCTGATTCTTTTTGCTTTTCCTCCCATTCTTGTTTAAGTATCTCTATCAGCATCTTGAGGTATGATTTTAGGTCTGCATCTTCTTGTTCTGGAGTGTTTGGTATTCTGCTTTTTGCTGTGATGGAGAGCTGGGTACTGGTGTTGCCAGGTTGTCTTGGTTTCCTTGGGATATGCTCTTTCGCTCTTGCCATCTTGTTGTCAGTGATATGTTCTTGCCTTTCCCTTGTACCTGGTCTGTGTCCCTGATTCTCCACTGGTCCAGGTGGCGAATGGTCCAAGCCCTATTCTGCACCCCAAAGCCACCGGTTGGGAACAGAGGTCCCAATGGTGGGTTCCTGGTCCCTGAGTCAGGCCTTGGCAGAGATCTCTGCTCCCTGGCTGCTCGGATCTCATTCACACCAGGCCTTAACCTATGTGAACTGCTGGCCCAGGTGGCAGATGGGCCGAGCTTTGTTCTGAGCCCTAAAGCCGCCCGGTGGGAATAGAGGTTCCAATGCTGGGTTCCCGGTCCCTGGATCAGGCAGGGCAGGGGCATGCTTTCCGGGCACAGTCGGCAGAGATCTCTCTGTCCCTGGCTACTCGGATCAATATTGATAAACCCCTAGCCAGACTAACTAGAGGGCAAAGAGAGAGTATACAAATTAACAAAATCAGAAAGGAAAATGGAGACATAACAACTGAAACTGAGGAAATTCAAGAAATCATCAGATCCTACTACAAAAGCCTATACTCCACAAAGTTGGAATATCTGGAGGAAATGGATAAATTCCTAGGCAGATACAAGATCCTAACGTTAAACCAGGACCAGGTAAACCATCTAAATAATCCCATAACACCTAAAGAAATAGAAGAAGTCATCAAAAGCCTCCCAACCTAAAAAAAGCCAAGGTTCAGTGCAGAACTTTATCAGACATTTATTGTAGACATAACACCAATACTCTCCAAATTATTCCACAAGATAGAATCAGATGGAATACTACCTAACTACAAATAACCCTCGTTCCTAAACCACACAAAGACCCTACAAAGAAAGAGAACTTCAGACCAATCTCACTTATGAACATTGATGCAAAAATACTCAGCAAAATCCTTGCAAACCGAATCCAAGAACACATCAAAATGATCATTCACCATGACCAAGTAGGCTTCAACCCTGGGATGCAGGGATGGTTTAATATAAGGAAATCCATCAATGTAATCCACCATATAAACAAACTCAAAGAACAAAATCACATGGTCATCTCACTAGATGCTGAGAAAGCATTTGACAAAATTCAACACCCCTTCATGTTAAAAGTTCTGGAAAGAACAGGAATCCAAGGTCCATACCTAAACATAATAAAAGCAACATACAGCAAACCAACAGCCAACATCAAACTTAATGGTGGAAAACTTGAAGCAATCCCACTAAAATTAGGGACTTGACAAGGCGGCCCACTCTCCCCCTACCTATTCAACATAGTACTGGAAGTCCTGGCTGGAGCAATTAGACAGCAAAAGGAGATCAAGGGGATACAAATTGGAAAGGAAGAAGTAAAAACATCACTCTTTGCACATGACACGATAGTGTACTTAAGTGACCCCACAAATTTCACCAGAGAACTTCTATAGCTGATAAACAAGTTCAGCAAAGTGACTGGATACAAAATTAACTCAAACAAATCAGGAGCCTTCCTATATTCAAAGGACAAACATGTGGAGAAAGAAATTAGGGAAAAGATACCCTTCACAATCGTCACAAAAACTATAAAATACCTTGGTGTGACTCTAACTAAGCACGTGAAGGACTTGTATGACAAGAACTTCAAATCTCTAAAGAAGGTAATTGAGGAAGATCTCAGAAAATGGAAAGATCTCCCATGCTCATGGATTGGAAGGATCAACATTTTAAAAATGGCCATCCTACCAAAAGCAATCTACAGATTCAATGCAATCCCCATCAAAATTCCAACCCAGTTCTTCATTGAGTTGGAAAGATCAATGTGCAATTTCATCTGGAATAACAAAAGACCTAGAATAACGAAATCCATTCTCAACAACAAGAAAACATCTGCAGGAATCACTATCTCTGTCCTCAAGCTATATTACAAGGCAATTGTGCTGAAAACTGCATGGTACTGGTACAGAAATAGGCATATGGATCAATGGAATAGAATAGAAGATCGAAAAATGAGCCCTCACGTATATGGTCACCTGATTTTTGACAAAGGAGCTGTAAACATTCAGTGGAAAAAGGACATCCTATTCAACAAATGGTGCTGGTCCAACTGGCACTCAGCATGCAAAAGAATGAAAACAGACCCTTTCTTATCTCCTTGTACAAAGCTCAAGTGTAAGTGGATCAAAGATCTCTACATTAAACCAGATACACTGAAATTATTAGATGAGAAAGTAGGGAAAACCTTAGAACACATAGGCACAGGAGAAAATTTCCTGAACAGAACAACAATGGCTTATGCTCTAAGGTCAAATACTGACAAATGGGACTTAATGAGATTGCAAAGTTTCTGTAAGGCTAAGGACATTGTCAAGAAAACAAAACGGCAGCCAACAGAATGGGAAAAGATCTTTACCAACACCACATCAGATAGAGGCCTAATATCTAAGGTATACAAAGAACTCAAAAATCTAGACACCAGAGAATCAAACAGCCCTATTAAAAAATGGGGTACAGAGGTGAACAAAACGTTCTCAATTGAGGAATATGGAATGGCTGAGAAACATCTAAGGAAGTGCTCTACATCCTTAGCCATCAGGGAAATTCAAATCAAAACAACCCTGAGGTTCCACCTCATAACAGTCAGATTGGCCAATATTGAAAACTCAGATGACAACAGATGCTGATGAGGTTTCGGAGAAAAAGGAACACTCCTCCACTGTTGGTGGGGTTGTAAACTGATACAACCACTCTGGAAATCAGTCTGGAGGTTCCTCAGAAAATTTGACATAGTACTACCTGAAGACCCAGTTATTCTACTTCTGGGCATATACCCCACAGACACTCCAATATACAACAAAGATACATGCACCACAATGTTCATAGCAGCTCTATTTATAATAGCCAGAAGCTAGAAAGAACCGAGATGTCCTTCAGTAGATGAATGGATACAAAAATGTGGTACATTTACACAATGGAGTACTATTCAGCTATCAGAAACAATGACTTAACCAAATTCTTAAGAAAATGGTTTCATCTAGAGAAGATCATCCTGAGTGAGATAACCCAGTCACAAAAGAACAGACATAATACGCAGTCACTGATAATGGGATGCTAAGTCCAGAGGCTCAGACTGCCCCAGAAACAACTCACAGAATGTGTGAAGTTCAAGAAAAAAAGAAAACAAACAAACAAACAAACAAAAAAAAAAAAACTCCATTATGCTCAATCTTTACACACCAAGAAAACATTGACTAATTCCGGCTTACATCTTGTTTTACATGTACTTTTTGCTCATCGTAATTAGTAAGACCTTAATGCAGAGTATCAAACCTTAAAAAATGAAAAAAAAAAAAAAAAAAGCCAATCACTGACAAAAATGTATTTGTATACATTTATGCAAAAATATTTAGAATTTTTTCTTTTATCTTTGTTTTTTAAAATAAAGTTAAAAAAAGAAAAAAGAAAATTAACTGTAAAAAAAGAAATCTATATTTTATTGGGCATTTAAAAATATTTTATCAGCTGTAGAAACTTATTGGTAAAATTTTTAGGGTAAATTATATATACTATCATATTAACTACAAACAATTCTTTGACTTCTTCTTTTCCAATTCGTAACCCCTTTAATTTAGCGTATGTTGAATATGTATGGAGAAAGTGGACAATCTTGTTTTGTTCCTGATTTTAGTGGAATTGTCCTGAGTTTCTCTCCATTTATTTATATTGGCTATGGATGGGCTTTCTATAAATTGTTTTTATTATGCGGAAGTGTCTCCCTGTATCCCTAGTCTTTCTAGAATTTTTACCTTGGAGGAATGTTGGATTTTGTCAAAGGACTTTTCTACATCTAATGAGATAATCACATGTTTTTTGTTTTTAAGTTTGTTTATATGGTGGATCACATTTATTGATTTATATATGCTGAACCATCTTTCATCTCTGGGATAAAGCCTACTTGATCATGGCAGATATCTTTGTGATGTTTTCTTGGATTTGACTTGCAAGTCTTTTATTGAGTATTTTTGCATTTATGTTCATAACAGAAAGTCTCCAGTAATTCACTTCTTTGTTGAGTCTTTATGTAGTTGGGTATATGAGTCACTGTGGGCTCCTAAAATTAATTGGGTAATGTTCCTTTTATTTCTCTTTTATGGAATAATTTGAGGAGTATTGGCTTTAGCTCCTCTTTGAAAGTTTTTGGAATTCTGTGGTAAACCCATCTGGCCCTGGGTATTTTAGGGGTTGTAGGTCTGCTTAAATTGCTTATCTGAGTTGATTTAACTTTGGTAATTTCTATGTACCAAAAAATATTTCTATTTATTTTATATTTTTCTATTTGGCAGTGTTTAGGTTTTTAGAAAGGATGCCCTTATGATTCTCTGGATTTTTTCTGGTATCTGTTGTTAAATTATTATTTTCAATCTTTACTCATGTTGATCTGGATATTCTTTCTACACCTCTTAGTTATGTTTGATAGGATTTATTGATGTCATTGATTTTCTCAAAGAATCAATTCTTGTTTTATCGATTCTTTGTATTGCTTTTTATTTTGTTTTCGTTTTGTTGCTTCTATTTTATTCTGATTTCAGCCTGAAGTCTGATTATTTCTTACCATCTACTTCTTTTGAGTATGATTTCATTTTTATTTTTATTTTATTTTTTGGTTCTAGAGCTTTTAGGTTAAGTTGTGTTGTTAAGTGTGAAATCTCTCTCTCTATCTGGATAACTCATGAGTTTTTTGACCAAAGTCAGAAAAAGTGCTACCAAAAAAAGAAAAAAAAAAAAAAAAAAAATCTTCCAGTCAAGTCCAAACTTCCTGTTAGAAAAGTTATTAAAGAACTGGTATCACTCTCCAGAGACCCTCAGGTAGCTCAGTTCTCACTAAAGAAAAGTCTGAAGAAGAACTGCTACTGCTTTCTGTTAGCTCATCTGCAAACCAAAAGCCTAGTTTTTCATTTATATATCAGTTCAGTTGTTTATTCCTGGTTTCCTTTCATTATCCTGAGAATGAGCATCTGGTGACCCCAGCTCCTTACTCCTTAGGAGACAACAAGCACATATTTGTTTTTAACATTAGAAATGAATTCAGAGATCTGTTTACCTTTGTCAAACTAGTTGTGTGTGACCCCGCCCTGAAATTACTATTTCTACCACACTTGGGGCTAACCTTGCTTTGTCCTAGGCTGATCCTGAACTCAAGAATCCACCTTCCTTTGTAAGCATAACCAAGAATTTTAGCCAGGTTCCATCCCCTGCCATCAACATGCCCTAAATCTCTTTATCTCCTCCCTTAGTAACGATGCAGTTGATTTTCTTTCTTCAGATTTGTGAAACCCCTCGTATAATTCATCTTGCACTCTTATTTATTTATTTATTTGCATAGTTGAAAACCAATCTTCTATTTCAGAACCATTAAAAGAACAAACAGGACCATGAGTCTGGGGATCATAAAAAAACTGAATGTATGAAAAGTTACAGAAATGTTCTAAACTTAACATTTCTTTCTCACCAAAAATTCATTATCCAATATTTTTAAAGTTCGTTTAAAAACCCACTGTGATTATAAAATCTCCCCCTTTTCATTTTCCTCCACTAGTCCTTACTTCCTTTCTGTAAAGTGTATCACCTTACAATATTCCAATAAAAACAAATCCAGAGTGATTAGCATCATGTTACACAGGGTCATCTGATATGAATCTATTGGAGCAACTTTTTTTGTACACGCCAGTTTGATCATTTTTGACCCGAAACTAGCACTGCAAAAGATATAGAAGAAAACAAATCAAAATAGGTTGCTTTTCTTAAGTTGCCCAGGCATCTCAAGAAGCTGCAAAGCCTAAAGGTCACAGAGGATAGAAATAATAACTATAAGTAATCTATAAAATAGAAGCATATATTTAAAGAAAAAAAAACCTACAGTCATTCACCCATATGAAAGGATGGCCTTCCTCCGTGCTACAACATGTATAATTCTTGCAATCACTATGCTGCATAAAGCAAGTCAGACAGAAAAACACAACCTATTCCAGGACTGCATTTCTAGGAAACAGTTGTGATGGGGAGTGTTTAGACTGAAACAGATAAGTAGTTGCTAAGGCTGGAGGCAGTGAAAAGTGGGTGTGGTACTTGATGAAAATGAAAATATTCTGGCCGAAGAGAGTAATGATGGTGGCTCAGGAATGTCCTTTATACTATTGAGTTGTACACTGCAAATTAGTGGAACAGTGTATTTTGTGTACGAGCTCCCTTAACTCAACAATGATCTATGATAGTAGCCAGAAGCCCCAGCAAGCCCCTGTCATTCCTCACAATAGTGATGGTGTCCCAGATTTTCCCTTGGGCTCCAGGGATTTGACTAAGGTCATCATCCTTCGTAAACAGCAAGTGTTTTGAAACCATCCCACATTCCCCAACACACTTTCTACTTTAAATTCTCCCTGAAAGCTATCTCCAGAGGTAGCTTCATGGATGTGTACTCTTCTGATACTTCATGGAGGAAATATATTAAGTTTTATATGAACTCTTCTAGGGAATAAGAAAAGAAAAAAAAATCCCTCTTAGCTCTTTTTTTGGGTCAACATGACCTTGACATCAAAACCTGGTAACTATATTAAACAGGGAGTAATTGAAATTATAGATCAGTCTTTTTAATGAATATGGACATTAGCGTTTTGAAAAAGACATTAGGCAAATTAGTCTCCGACACACAAAAAGGCACAAACATCATACTCAAGGGGATCACGCGCTGAGGATCAAAACTTGGTTTAACATTAACCCTGTAATTAAGAGAATAAAAGAGAAAAATAATCAGAGCACCTCAGCAGATGCAGAAAGGGGATTTGTAATAGATCATGATTGTTTGGTTACATTATAAATAACCGGATAAAGAGATTCTACTAACAGCAAACTGTGGCAAACAGCAGACCTGAAGTTTTGTTCTGTCTGAGAACATTCATTCCTGTCGCTTCGGCTCATGTGAAACAAGAGGGAAGAAAAAGCAAATTTCAAAAGTGAAAAGATGTAGAAACACATTATCCACAGAGAACATGATTGGTGTGGAGAGAATTAAATGCACTCTACGGATGAACTATTCAAATCCGCAGACAAGTTTACCTATGGAGCTAGACACAGAATCCGTATGCATAATCATTGATGCTTGTGTGGCAACTATCAAACAATGATTGTTTCTGTTTGGTTTTGAATTTGTTCATTTTATTAAAAGAATAAAAAACAAATCAAATAAGCAGCACACTAAAATGAGCTCCTTAATCTACACTTCTCAACACAAACAGACTCTACACAACTGACTGCAATGGAGGAACTAAATTATTGCATTTGAGGGCAAAATCTTATTCGAATGGTTTTACTCATAAAATATTTTGATCATTACCTATGTCTTTAATTATTGAACCGGGCTAATAATTTTCTTATTATAGACTTTTTAAAATTGCTACGTATCGGCCCAAGACAAAGGTTTTCACTTTCTACTGCACAAACTGTTGGATGTGTAAAATTATCTTCTAAAAATGACACAAAGGCGTAACCTATGTTTTCATGTTAAAGCAAAGTAAGCCAGACTCAGAAAGATAAGCCTCCTCCTTCCCTACTGCATGGCATCTAGACATGTTTAAAAACTGAGAAGGACTACCCAGAAGAGAGGGGGTGAGAGGCTATTTGATGAGAGGGAACTTGATCAAAATATATTTTCTATGTTTATTGAAATACTCTAACAAAATACAATATGCTGTAAAGTCATAGTTATGTACTAACTATGTATAGATGATTAGTATCCACTAACAAGAAGAGAAGAAAAATCCTCATTTATAGATGGACACCGTTGTTCATCCTTTTAGTCTTAGCTACCTGGGAAGCAAAAATGAGAGAATCAAATCACTTGAGACCATGAATTTTGGATTAGCTAAAGGGATTCAGTGAAACCTTCACTTTTTAAAGCAATAGACTTAATTTAAATTATTGTAATTTGGGAACAAATGGCTCATTTTCTAATAATCAGAGCAACAGCTGTAATGATAAAAAGAAGCACATTTTGAAAAGGCCCTCGCCCGAAGGTGATGGAATGATGGTTCTATCGCTCACTCAACTACATATAAAAGACAAAACAACAGAACGATCCGGGCTCCATCATTAACAAATAGTGTCTGTATGCAGAGAGAAAGCTTCACAGCCTTGCGGCTCTATAAAGGACAATCTTAAGGTTGTGTATTTTGGAGAAAGGACCACTTAACTGGATTACTTTTAGATCTGTTGACACAGGTGTTTCAAAAGTAGTAAGATAAAAAGAGGACTTCTGAGAATTCTTGTAATACCTACACAGAGTGGCAACTTATTTCAGAAAGATGCCCTCTTCATTTTAGAGACGGTAATTCAAGTCCTATTCAAACATAAGATGTCTCTGCGATAATCCAGTTTCTGAATGCCAGTGAGTAATTCACTTACACGAAAGAGCGGGGAGAAGGGCTGGAATTTATAAACCAATCAAGCAATCCTACCTGGGGACATGTTGGCTTTAGGTATCTGGATTTGTTATAGTTAATTCTCAATTTTTTCCCTGATTAAAACACAGGCACTGTGTTTAAACTTTAGCATGGGACTCCATGGCTGTTACCCTACCCATCATGTCGTAAATTGATTGGGTATTAAGGTCATTCTTATATTAATCAATATATAGTTGATTCCTCTGGACCTAACATCTTATCCCTGCTGAGAGACATATCTCAGTGGTCCACCACTTATGTGGCATTTGTGAAACCTTAAGTTATATCCCAAGCACCACATATAAACATTTTAGCTCTCTACTGTCCTTATGAAAATAACTTTTTTTTCTGAGTTACAGATTAATAAAGGTATGCCCACATGAAGACGCTAGTCAAGTGGTGAGGTTAACGGTGGCAGTAAAAGATGAAAATGTGTTTGCATTTTATATCTGCAGAAATGGCTGGTCAGATTGTCAGGCCATCTGATGTATGGCTGACCCTTACATAGTCATGAACCAAGGGGAAAAGCAAAAGAAATGTCTAAGCCGGCAGACTCTGAGTTATGAGACATGGGTGAGGCTTGCTTTGCTCTCTGGCTGTGGTTTTCAGTCATTTGCTGTTTCTTCTTTCCTATTGCAGTGTTGGGATAGAACCCAGGACCTCATGCATCTGGAAAAACAGTCTACAACTGAGATATGGGAGCAATGCTACATTTTCGTTTCCAAAGAGTTAACAGTATGGGTAACGATCTTTCACAATCAACTATTCAGCCCCAACAATCTCCCTTAAACCCTTGGCTCCTACTTAAGAACTTTCCTCTTAGTGTTCTGAAGTTGCACGACTTGCCTGTGTCTCTACTAATTGTGATCTCTTCAATATCCAATGAACCACTTTTCAGATTATGATTGAAAAAATGATTTGGTAAGAAGTGTGAATAATTTGCTTTCCTACCAGAGGCTGTGGAATTGTGACAAAGAGCAAAACATGAGTGTGCCACAAACACTTCGTGGACACCCTGATTTTACCTGTGAGAACTGTGGTGAGATCATAAAACAACACCTTAAGTAACACTTCAAGTGTAATATGTTCTAGAACCTGCTAACATAGATGAGTTATAACATATAACATATCAGAGTTCGCATAAAATACTGAATCCTAACTCATGAGTCAGATTCCACATTTCTAGGGCCTTTCCTCCCTAGGTACAAAAGAGAAGTTTTATTCCTCCATCTTTGAATGTGTAGGAGGCAATCTTGCATCTTTAAGTCGGTAGAACTTAAGGAGAAGTCAAAATTAGAACTAATTAAGTGTGGAAAGAGGTGTTATAAACACGTCTTTGCTGGGTCGAACAATGAATGCTAGAATACATCTGGGTCCCACAGTGTGTGAAAGGCTCTTTACTGTCTAGACCTTACCAGCCAGCCTTGTACACATTAACTCTCTCATTGACAAAGTATGAGGTCCCCTGTATCTGCACTTCCCCATCAACATTTGCTAGTACCATCCTGATAATGGTCACTGACCTAGTGGGTATAAAGTAACTCAAAAGAGCTTCCTTAATTGGCACTTTTCTGACTACAATGGGCTCTGAGCACCTTTCATGTACTTCACCTTCCCCTTTTCTGTAAATGGCCTCTTCACACCACCCGCCTGCTATTCCTTGGGGTTAATGCCCCCACTTGGTTATTGTTAAGAGTCCCTAATATACTACTTGCTAATGTCTTATCAGCTTTTAGGTGATCTTGTTCTGACACTTACCTCTTGTATCAGAGTGAGAGAGGATACTGCTAGCATCCCCTAAGATCCCCCTATATGTTTTTTGTAGTCATGCTCCCCAAATTTCCCAGAAGCAATTAAAACCTATATATTGAAGCTCAACACTGTCTTCATGTTCTGCTTGGTTTTACCACCTTTGCACCTTTAAACAATATTGTTCAATTTAGCTCCATTTGGAACCACCAAAATAAAGACCCACTACGTGGATTTATTTTCACCCACTTTAGCTTCATGTTATATGGGAACTCTGTCAACACTGTTAAATGTGGCTCTCCCTGGACAGCCGCACACAAATGCTGTACGGATTGTCATCAGACACCTTTATCCATTTCAACATTGATGGGAACAGTGACTTCTAGGATTTAGTCTTGTTTTATGTCAACTTCTTAGTTTCCTTAGTGATTGCAGAATTATGCAAATATTGTCAAGCTTTTTTTGTTAAAACTTTGTTATAAAAAAAACCAAGCTTACAAAATGGATCAAAATATAACCAGGCTCCAAATCTCATGAAACTTCTATACTGTTGGAACACCCGATGAGAAGCCATGGAACTTCAGGTTGGATTTTATACTTTCTTTGTTTAACACATTTTTATAAATCTGAGAGTACATGGCTTACCCGTTATTTATGTTTCTCCTTTGGTAGCGTAATGAGTACCTTCCTGTGCTAAATACACTCAATCTATGATGGTGTCCTTCATGTAAGATATGCATGGGCAATGGTGGCACAAAATTATGCAAGCAACCAACCAATATCTGATTTAATGAAACATCATTCATGAGATGGCATACACATTTAATCTCAGTATTTAGGAGACAGGCATGAGTTCAAAGTCAGTCTACAGAGCAAGTTCCAAGACAGCTAAGATTAGGCAGTGAAGGAGTTAGAAAACAGAAAGCTGGTGATAATATTAGAAAATTTTTATTGTTTCACTAAAATAATGTTTTACACAAGATCCCCCCAGGCTGGCGTTAGACTTATAAACTTGTTTCTATTTTCTCCACATAAGGACTGCAGGGATATGTCACCAGGCCAAGTTCAAATCCCATTCTAGAATCATTTCTATTCATCTTCTGTTTTATAACTTCTTTGGTCCATGGGGTTATTTAGAAACCTTAATTAATTTCCAATAATTTCCAAATAAGGTAGTTTTATAGAATACTTAGAAAACTGAGCCAAAATTCAATTGATTTGTGACCAGAGAGCATACGTTATTGTCTTCATGGAATCAATAATTGTATATGTTTTTTGTAAGTTAGGAAAGAAAGAAGTGTGTCCTCAATTTCTTGGTAGAAGTTTGTATAACTTTAACTCTACTTGATAAGGTTTGTTTATATTTGCACTCTATTTATATATTTTTAAATTTCTATTTGTGCTAATGTTTAATGAATATAATTAAAAATCAGTGCTCTATTATGACAATTTATTTGTGTCTTCATTCTTATATCTCCGCACACCATCCTTTATTCAAAGACTTCAATACAAACAGCATGACCATTTTTCAAGTCATTCCTGGAAGCTGTCTAAATGACTCTGTGGTCTAGAATGTACACTGTTTTTGTAGACAAGTTTTAGTCCCAGCACCTGTGCCGAGCTGCACACAACTACATGTAGCTCCCGCTCATACCCTCTTCTAAACTGTGAAGGTGCCACCACACACACTCAGCATATACACACACAGACACAGACACAGAAATAAAACTGAATCTGTCAAAAACAAAAAGACTCCGAAGTCATTCAATCTTCAGGGGTTTCCCTTTGACCATGGCAATATTTTCCTCTTCATGATGCTGTGGCTTCCGCCTCTGACTCTTTCTGAATTCTTTGGATTTGATATCCTGCAATTTTATCAAGATATGATATGTATTTCTAATTTGCAATGTGACCACTTAATTTTTTTTCTTCATCCCCTTTTTCTCAGATTCCAATTTGTCACAATCTAAACTGTATTACTTTAGCCACTGCGACTCTTTCAGATGTTTCCTCTTAAGTTTATGATATTTATGCCTTTACTCTCTCATGGGATAGCTCTCATTTCACTATCTCCAGCTCTGTATCATCTCTGGTTGAATTTATCCATTTCCTTCTCCCCATCTCTCCTTCCCTTTCTTTCCTGTTTTTTGTTTTTTTGTTTGTTTTTCTTTTTCTTTTATTTTTTGTTCAGTCTTGTTACCTGATACAACCACATGTGTCTTAGGGTTGTACTGCTGTGAATATACACCATGACCAAGGCAACTCTTATAAGGACTTTTAATTTGGGGCTGGGTTACAGGTTCAGAGATTCAGTCTATTATCATCAATGTGGGAACATGGTAGCATCCAGGCAGGCATGGTATAGGAGGAGCTGAGAGTTCTGCATCTTCATCTGAAGGCTGCTAGCAGAATACTGACTTCCAGGCATCTAGGATGAGGGTCTTAAAGCTCACATCCTCAGTGATACACCTACTTCAACATGGTCACACTTACTCCACCAGGGCCAAATCTTCAAATAGTGCCACTCCCTGGGCCAAGTTGGCTTGATATACAAACTGTTACATGCTTCCTAAACAAGTCTAGAGTATGCTCTACAAGACTCATTCCATTGCCTTATGTGAGTAGGTTTTGGCCTTGCATTTTCTTGCAGTCTGCATAACCTCAACAGCTAACAAATTATTTGCCATCAGTAGATTTAATGCTGGATGTTGAATAACTATCCAGGGACAAATTCTTTGGGTCTTCGATGTCTTAGACGTCACTCTTACCAGACTGTTCAGTAAAGAAAGACCCTTTAAATGCTTTGAAAGAAAATAATCATTGAAAAAAATGCATGAAAGACTCATTTTGCAAGAGTCTTTGCAAATACATACTTGCACAATTTTCAACCTGCTGTACTCTAAGATGTTTTTCTTTAATTATTATTGTTAAGATTTAAATCCCTTCAGTTTTATTTTGTTCTGTCCAGGTGTGTATTTTCCAGCTCCATTCAGTATTTAGACTCCTTAGGTTCTTTTAGTTTACTATTCTCTGTGTCTGAGCTTGTCGGTTTTTTTTTTTAATTTTAAGTATGTTTTACAATCTTATATGTTATTATTCTGCTATATATGTGGTCTTTGTAAGCCTATTTATGTGATAATTTGTTTCTACTGTTCTTATTTATGTAACATTTCCCTTTCTTTTTTCATGAATGCCCATTCATTTTCCTTGGGAAAATATTGTTAGGGTTTTCATAATACATAGTATAAAGTTACAAGAAGGCCTGTGTTTATTTCTTCCAAGGAGGCATTAGTTCACTAATACCACATAAGTAAGCTCATTACTTGATATTTTTTATTACTATAACAAAAATTTAGAACATACATATGTATGGTTTGCAAAGTGATTTTTAGAAGCATTATACTTTGGATAATATTTAGGTCAGGGTAAACATATCTATTTCCTCAAACATTTGTCATTTTGGGGGATGAAACATTCAAGATTCGTTCTCTTCAATTTTTGAAATATTGAGAGCATTTCTGTCATCTATGGCCATTGCCTTGAATAATAAGACTCTTCACCGTCTTAACTCCTTTAACTGTAACTTACTACTCAACAATTAACCCCTCACCGTCCCTCCTACATTTTCAGAAAACCCCTACTCCCTTGGTCTCTGGTAACAATCCATCTACTCTCAACTGCTCAGGGATTTAGATAGGTTTTGACCATTCAGTGGGAATCTGGGCTCCAACTTTGATTGTTGGCAGGAATATGTTTATCATCTCTCACCGACATCTGACCTCTTCCTTCTGTTTGTCTCTGGCAAAGGCAACTGTTTTTTTAGGCTTCTTGGAGTAGAATGTGGGGCTAGTTTACATCGACTTTAACCTCAGCTGGATAGTCAGCTATTTGAAATCTTGGGTTTTCTAGGAGATGGTTCACTATCTCTGTTCACTGTGGATGACTCCCCTTGGATTTACCTTATGCTTCTTTTGTTCAGTTAAAGCCTTAATAGACAAATGTTAAGTAAGCCAGTAGCTATGATGGTTAGAAAATTTTTAAAAAGATTATCACATTATTCAAAATGGACTGAACTGTAAGTGTGCATGGCTTTTAATCATTATTTTTATTTGGGGTCTTCTTGATAACTACATTTTGTGCAGGCATGAAGTTGTACAGGCTTGTGTACATATGTATGTGAAGGCCAGAAAACAGCTTCTGGGGGTGCTCTGTAGGCATCATCTACAATGTGTTGTTGTTGCTGCTGCTGTTGCTGCTGCTGTTCTTTAAGACAGCTTCTCACTGGCCTGAAGTATACTAAATATGCTAGTCTTTCAGCCAAAAAGTTTCAGGAATCCACTTCCCCAGTGCTAGGATTACAAACACAAACCACACACCTAGATTTTTATGTAAATGTTGGGGATCAAATTTAATTCCTCATGCTTGTAGGGCAGACAATGGAACAACTAAGCTTTCTACAGCACACAGCTTTGTTTTGAAACTTAAAATATGACAACTACCTCTAACATCCAACTGGGATGTTCCTTACTTGAAATCATGAAAGTTATAAAATCTTGATGTCTGAATAAAAAATGATCAAACAGGTTAAAAGAGTACCATTTTATCCTGGCCTAAAACTATTTACAAGATTTTTAACTAAACATTGTTCCCTAGAATAAAATCAGGTCTCCTAATTCCCCATCACCAGAAACACCATATGGGAGAGGTCGACTGGACTCTCCCAGCTCTATTGTGGCAAAAATGGTTCTGGGAGGCTGGGTCCTTCTCCTCTATTCCCTCTGCCTTGCTAAACATCTTTAGATCATATTCCTAAATTAACATGCCTAACTAAAATTAATCACTTTGTCAGGTGTGGTAGCATATGCCTTTTTTTTTTCTTATCATTTTATTTATTTTTTTTAAAAAGAGGGATACATCTACAGATTTTAAAAGGCATTTTGGCATAATATTATATTAATAATTTTGCCAGTACTTAATTCTTTTAGAAGTTTGACAGCGTAAATTGAAATTCCACTGGTTACCATAAGCATAATTATCTGTGAATACCATACTCTGAGATGGTGCTATACATTTATTTATTTTTTTCCCTAAGAAGGACTGAGGCTTTCATTTATTTATTTTTATTTTTTATTTTTGGCCTGTGTTTTTCTTGAGCTTCACGCAGTCTGTGAGTTGTTTCTGGGGTGTTCAGAGCTTTCTGGGGTTAGTATCCAATTATCAGTGACTGCATATTATGTCTGTTCATTTGTGACTGGGTTATCTCACTCAGGATAATATTCTCTAGATGCAACCATTTTCTAAAGAATTTGGTTAAGTCATTGTTTCTGATAGCTGAGTAGTATTCCATTGTGTAAATATACCACTATTTTGTATCCATTCATCTACTGAAGGACATCTCGGTTCTTTCCAGCTTCTGGCTATTATAAATAGAGCTGCTATAAACATTGTGGTGCATGTGTCTTTGTTGTATGTTGGAGCATCTCTGAGGTATATGCCCAGAAGTGGGATAACGGTCTTAAGGTCCAATTTTCTGAGGAACCTCCAGACTGATTTCCAGAGTGGTGGTACCAGTTTACAACCCCACCAACAGTAGAGAAGTTCCTCTTTCTCCACAACCTCGCCAGCATCTGTTGTCATCTGAGTTTTGGATCTTGGGCAATCTGATTGGTATGAGGTGGAATCTCAGGGTTGTTTTAATTTGCATTTCCCTGATGGCTAAGGACGTCAAGCACTTCCTTAAACATTTCTCAGCCATTTGATAATCCTCAATTGAGAACTTTTTGTTTAGCCCTGTACCCCATTTTTTAATAGGGTTGTTTGATTCTCTGGTGTCTAGCTTTTTTAGTTCTTTGTATACCTTGGATATTAGGCCTCAATCAGGTGTGGGGTTGGTAAAGACCTTTTCCCAATCTGTTGGTTGCCGTTTTGTTTTCTTGACAATGTCCTTAGCCTTACAGAAACTTTGCAATCTCATTAACTCCCATTTGTCAGTATTTGACCTTAGAGCACGAGCCATTGTTGTTCTGCTCAGGAAATTTTCTCCTGCACCTATGTGTTCTAAGGTTTTCCCTACTTTCTCATCTAATAGTTTCAGTGTACCTGGTTGAACGTGGAGATCTTTGATCCACTTGCAGTTGAGCTTTGTACAAGGAGATAAGAAAGGGTCTATTTTCATTCTTCTGCATGCTGAGTGCCAGTTGAACCAACACCATTTGTTGAATAGGCTGTCCTTTTTTCATTGAATGTTTACAGCTCCTTTGTCAAAAGTCAAGTGACCATATATGTGAGGACTCATTTCTGGATCTTCTATTCTATTCCATTGATCCATGTGCCTATCTCTGTACCAGTACCATGCAGTTTTCAGCACAATTGCCTTGTAATATAGCTTGAGGTCAGGGATGGTGATTCCTGCAGATGTTTTCTTGTTGTTGAGGGTGGATTTCGCTATTCTAGGTCTTTTGTTATTCCAGATGAAATTGCACATTGCTCTTTCCAAATCTATGAAGAATTGGGTTGGAATTTTGATGGGGATTGCATTGAATCTGTAGATTGCTTTTGGTTAAGATGGCCATATTTACAATGTTGATCCTTTCAATCCATGAGCATGGGCGATCTTTCCATTTTCTGCAATCTTCCTTGATTTTTTTCTTCAGAGATTTGAAGTTCTTGTCATGCAGGTCCTTCACTTGCTTAGAGTCACACCAAGGTATTTCATATTGTTTGTGACTATTGTGAAAGGTATCTTTTCCCTGATTTATTTTTCTGCATGTTTGTCCTTTGAGTAGAGGAAGGCTACTGCTTTGTTTGAATTAATTTTATATCCATCCACTTTGCTGAACTTGTTTAGCTGTAGAAGTTCTTTGGTGGAATTTGTGGGGTCGCTTAAGTACATTATCATGAGATCTGCAAACAGTGATGTTTTTACTTCTTCCTTTCCAATTTGTGTCTCTTTGATTTCCTTTTTCTGTCTCATTGCTCTGGCTAGGATTTCCAGTACTATGTTGAATAGGTAGGGGGAGAGTGGGCAGTCTTGTGTAGTCCCTGATTATAGTGGGATTGCTTCAAGTTTCCCACCGATAAGTTTGATGCTGGTTATTGGTTTGCAGTACATTGCTTTTATTATGTTTAGGTAGGTAGCATGTGCCTTTAATCCCAGCACTGAGGAGGCAGAGGCAGACGGATCACTGAGTTTGAGGACAGCCTGGTCTGTAAAGTGAGTTCAAAGGACAGTCAGGTCTATTGCACAGAGAAACCCTGCATCACCTCTCCCAAAATTACAAACAAATCAACAAACAAACAACCATCCTAACATGGAGACTTCGAATTTTACCTTTATAATCACCATTTGTCCATTTGCCACGGCTGTGTCCTGTCTATCAAGAGATAGTTCTTTGTCCTGTCCTCACCCTCTCTCAACTTTGGGACAAATACTCCTCCCCTCCTCCCTTGTCCCATCCCCCTCCCCATTGTTCCCTTCTCTTCCTTCTTCCATCTCCTGCTTTGTTCCTTATCTGTTCCTCTGTGGCACATACATCTCTTTGTGCTGAGAACTTGGCCTTAAGGTGTCTTGACGTTCCCCACCGGAACTTGTTTGTTGTTTTTGTTTTAACCAAGAAAGGAATGTCTTTATTTATTCTTATCGGATTATGTTTAGATTTGTCCTTAGTACATGCTATTTGGCCAGAGAATTTTTTTTCATTTTAGATTTATTGGTGCCAGTCAGCTGGAGGCTGCCTACTAAGTATTTATTGAGTTAACTAGTAGAAAAACTGATCACAGATGAAAAAGGATAACTGTCTCAGGGCCCTATCATACATTTTGGGGCAAATCCATGTCAAAGGCAGACTTTGGAGTTCAAAGATGAGAGTTATAGGTCAGGATATGTGACTAGAAGATGGTGTCGCACATAAGACAAAAAACAGAACAAGAATTGTAAATAGTTAGTCATTAGCTTCTTTACTACTACGGCCTGTAGAAGCCTCAGAGTATCACAGTTGTAGGAGGGGATATTGATGAACAGTTAACAACAGGCACAAATTTAAGTGAAAGGGAAACCTAAATCATCACAGCATATACAGAATGTTGAGCATATTCAACAAAGCAGAACACTTGGGTTTCTGGTTACCTTGCCAATAACTTGACTTTTGATTTCGTGTGTGTGAGTTTCGATACTCCTTTACTTTAAGAAAAGCCATGCACACTGTCACTGTCAATTGTAAATAATAACCAGTTCTACTTAGCATACAGTTACAATTTTACTCTTGTCAAATATAAATATGTTTTAGAAAGATCTAGAGTTCACAGTAGAGAGCTTTGTGAAATATGGTTCCTATGAGCATTTTCTTATGATACACAGATGCCACGGTGCTGGCCTGAAGCATGGAGCCGTTGTTAGCATACAGTGTGCTCACCCTGGGATTATCTGACAAAGAATCCTGGATACGTAGAACCTGTCAAGAGAAGATCACTCATTAGTACACCGGACAGGAAAATCTTTTTTGAGGTATTTCCCTTCCCACAAATTCTGGGACCAATGAATATTTTCAGAAACCAGTTAGCTAAAAATCTGAATTATCACCTGAAAAGTGCTAATGTCCTAAAAGCATCTATATACTAAACTGGACTAGCTGTTAACATTATTAAAATTCCTCCATACAGACCTTCAGCAGTTTGATAACACAGGCATCCCTAGAGAAGAAACTTATCTAACTCCTGAGTTACCAGTAGTTTCCATCTGTGAGTGTGCCATTGACCAAACATATAGCATGGACAGAGAATCCCAGGACAAGTTGACTAAGAGACACTCAGTAAGCCCAACCTGATAGTTAAGAGGGTGGCCATCTTCCCTGCTGAAGCACTCCTTATCTGAGATGCAGCTAGGAAACAGCAAGAAAGTGCACTGAGTTTGAAGGCACCACTGCCTAGGGCTGGTATTGATTCCTAAGTTTAGCACACCCAGCTTTGCTAATCAGTAAGCTCATAATCTCTCAGTTTTCCAGGTAATCTGGATGAAGTTCACAGTGTGGGTGTGGGGTGGGGGATGACAAAGATAGGAATCAAAGGAAAACAACCAGTCACGGAAACACCAGCTACGTGTATTGATCTCTTGCAACAAAATGAAGCTTAGGATTGTTTTTTATTTTTCCATTCAATTTTTTAAAGCTCCAATGACTTTGTTTTGAGTTTGTTACGTAACAACTTTGAAGCTTGGGTCTCGTCCAGGAAGCACAAGACCCTGATGAATAGAGAAGGGTCAGTCACTGTGGTTGAGTAAGTAGTATATGGAATAAATTGGTCTACTGTACTGAAACTTATTATTATGTGTTGTTTAATTTTTCAAAAATTTCATAAGTGAATATTGTATTTATATCATTTTACCCATACTCTCCCCAACCCAACTGTTCTCATATTTCTCAGTCCCTCTCAAATCCACAGTCTCTTCTTCTTTAATTATTACATTTATATACCCACAATTACCCTCCTGAGACTAATGGTACTAATGTTCATGTGTGTAGGGCTGAGCACTTGGGGTTGAAAACCTATAAGAAGGTTTATATCTGGGAGGTGGGGATAGATTCTTTTCCTCAGCAGCCATTCATTGGCTGTAGCTCTTCATTTAGGGACAGGACTTTGGGACATTTTCCTCATCCTCACTGGCATGTCAACTGATGTTGTCATTATGATGATCTTATTTGTAATTTCTTCTAGAGATCACTGGGAAACTGCAACCTTAAAATATCAACAATATGATTGCCCTAAATATTTCGTGATGATCTTTTAAAGATTTCATGACTGATGTGTTAATTGCAAAGAAAAAGAATTTAAAACCAGCCACACCCTCCGTGTGAAAAAAACTGATCCCACCTCAGTGAATGAACAGGCTGAGATTTAAATCTCAGTTTCTCAACTCGCCAAACAGGTCACTCCGTTCTTCAAACCATGCCTTCTTTTCTAACCCAGGACCTGCCCTACCTCTGCACATAAATCTTAACCTTCTTTATCTAACTATGCTGTGTTGTCTTACACAACTTGACATTTATACCTTCATTTACAGTCTGTCCTGTCTAAGAATGGAAGCCTTGCATGTTTTTTTTTAATGTTTGTTTAAAGTTTTATTTTATAGTCTATTAGTTTTACTAAGCACGAGTGTTTTGAAGAACATATGGTCATGGGGTACAGGCACACACATGTCACATCGCTTGTGGAGGTCAGAGGAAAACTCTTAGCATTTGGTTCTTTCCTTCCATGGTGAGACCCAGGACCAAATTCAGGTCCTAAGGCTTGTGTGGCAAATGCTATACCACCTAACTAGCTTATGTGTGTTTATTTTCTGATAATGTACAAGCATTAAAAGAATATCCAGCAAAATGTAATTGTCAGTCATAAGTCTTTCCAAGTATTTGTGAAAGAATTTGTAGTAGCAGCAAAATTCAATGAAACTACCTAAATCATCATGATTATTATTAAACTCAACAACATATTTAATTCAGTATCTTACACAATTGGTTTAATTGAATGCTTTTCACTTTAGAAGATATACTTTAAAATTTAACAATCTTTAATACTATCATATATTAGAATTTGAGATAAAAAATCCATCGCTCCAGGGACTGTAATCATTTATACCCTTTGTGCAGGCTTGTACCCAACACCTGATGAGGGTTCTGTACACTTGTTCCTCTCTGAGTCTCTGCAGGAGCTTCTAAGAGCTAACCTGAAATACAGTAGGACCAATCTACATCAATATGAATTGTCGAGGTCACCTTTCCTCATTAGCACGGAAAGCCCCAGTGAAGTTAGGAGCTGCTAACTGGCAATGATAGTATATTGGACCCTGGTGACTCAAAAAGAATAGGAGCTCCTTCTCTCTCTAAGCTGCTAATATATCTACATTTTTACATAAAGATTTCGTTCTGTTTGGGAATACAAATGTGACCCACGTGAATGCCCTCAACATCACCTTAGTGAAGTTTTCACTCAGGTAGCTTCCTATGTTAGTTCAAGAAGATATCAATACTTACTTCTGACCCTGGAGGATCCTCAGGGTTATAGATCACAAGCTTCATGGGGTTAGGATGGCATCCTGCCAAAATGTCTCCCGTGGCTGGATCAACAGTCAGATTATCCACTAAGGTGCCCAGCTGAATTACCTTTAACAAATACAATGTAGTAAGGACATTATCTCAGTGTTCTTCTCTACCTCCCTGTCTCAGGCCAGCTCTCCCCAGCACTGGACACTAGTATTATTCCTAGGGCCTTTTTGATTGCCCTCTAAAAGTATAAGTTGATGTGCATCCTTAAAAGCATCCCTGAGTCAAGTATGAGGCTAATGTATGGGACATTTTTTTGTGTGGGTTGGCTGGGGTACTCTTACCTTCACTGGAGTTAAATCCCAATTATCTTGTTTTTTCATTATGTGAATGTTCTTAGCTGTTACATCAGCTACATAGACATACCTGTAACGTAACACACTTAAGCAAGTAGTAGTAAAATACGACACTATGTCTTATATTAAAATTCACACTAGCTTGAAGAACCACTGTGATTTTTTTCCTACAACACTATAAAATAGATAACAGAGTAGTATTTTTAATATTATTGAGAGGTTCTACAAGCTTTTGATGTGAAATGTGACCGTAAGTGAAGACTAGTATTGCAGAAGACATACAGGCTCAATGTAATGGCTGAGGAGAATGAGGAAAGAGCATCCCTCCAAGGATAGAGTTCACACTTCCAAGCATTTACTTGGGAAAACTATAAGGTGGTCACAGAGCTCAATCACATTCATGTTGTTACAAAGAATACTTACAGGCAATTCCTTTTCTGTAGTTGTTTTGTTTTGTTTTCAGAGTGGTCCCACTGTAGCTTTGGCTGTCCTGGAACTGACTGTATGGCCTCAAAAATCACAAGTATTGTCCTGTCTCTGCCTCCTATGTTCTGGCATTAAAGACATGCACCACTACATCCAACCAAAGGGCATATTCTACAAGGATCATCTCTGCTCATAATCTCAGATCTAAATGTTGTTATTTATATCATATCTCTGTTCTGAAAGTCTTTACTTCTTACTCATCTGCCAGGGATGTTTGCTTTTAAAATTTCATGCTTTCTTAAAAACAGTCATTGGATAATCATAATACTATCACATGCCTAAGGCAGGTTCCTCTCTCTGATAAGAGCTTTGTTAGCCTGACTTTATTCGTGTGGTTAAATAACTTGTAGTGATATTTAATAATCCTGCTTTTAGAAAGAATGTTGGTAAGGAGTATATTCAGTTATGTAAGATTTGGAACAAGGGCCATATTTTTGGGTCGTTCTCTTTCTACTAGAGGGGACTTGAAATTCAAGAAAACAAAGACCTTTTAAGATCACACATTTAGTATGAACTATGGGAACACCTGAGGCCTCCACACACATACTGACTACTTGAACCTACTAGATCTTTTAAGGTAAGGCACTCTTCAAAGTAACCATGGAAAAGGAAAGAAAATAAAATAAAACATACTTCTGGTCTAGTGAGACTGTGATCCCATTGGCAGAACTAAACCCTTGGGCCACTACTTTGACCTCTTTGGGGCTGTAGAAAAGAACAGAAGTCCACTGAGGATCCAAGATCATCTCCAGAAGTATCAAGAAATGACTGGTAAAGTAGTGATCTCTTGTAGCATAGAACTGCTCTGGCCCAAGAACCACAATGTCATTCACACTAGAAGGAAAAAGAGCAAAAAACCCATTAGGTATTTGATTATCTAGATTATTGACAAAGCTACTAATATCTACCTAGATCAATATGTTCATCACTTTTAAATGGTGGATTTTAATTAAGATGAATTAACTAATCCCATAAAATGTTCAGATTTTACTTCCACATATTTTCTTTTGTCTATTTATGATTTTAAGTAAAAAAATGAATATGTATATTAAAAACCTCTAGGCTTGTAGATGTCAATGATAGTTTTCTATGACACATATAGTATCTTTATTTTAGATCCTCTAGAATTAGGTTTAATTTTAAAAAGCTAAGCACTGTCATATGACTTGTTTTGACAAAAAAAAATGATGTGGTTTCTTTGTAAGTATTTGTGTGCATATTCATATGTGTGTGTGGGGTAGAGCAGGTAAGAGATCAAGTTCAGGTGTAGATCCTCAAGTCCCATCTACCTTGACTCTTGAGGCTTCTTGTTGGCCTGGAACTTCCCATGTAGGCTAAGCTGGTTGACCCATAAGCCCTAAGGATTTACCTATCTCTGCCTCCCCATCACTGAGATTACAAGCATGTGCTACCATGCCTAACCATTCTTTTGTACTTGAGTTCTGAGGATCAAACGTGAGTCCTTATGCTTGTAAGATAAGAACTTTACTGACTGTGCTATCTCCCAAGGCATTGTGTGTGGTTTCTTAATGAAAGAGCTTGAGAACCAATGAGTGCTCCATTGTATTTTCATAGCAACCATTTTTTTTTGTTTTGTTTTTTGTTTTTTGTGAGGCTGTACTATTCTGTCCTTTTAGGACCCTAAAAGAACAAGGACACTAGGTCCACATGCAGCTTGAGTGAGGAAATGAAAGAAAACCATATAACTGAGTCACAGGCATCCCTTCCTGTCATCATCTCTTAACCAAGTCTGTCTTGGCATTTACCCTTTCTCTAAGCAAGTAGGATAATGGATGATATTCTTTCTTCTGTTCTTTCTTTTAAGAAAGCTTTGATTTCATAACACAACTAATGTTGTGAATGCACGTCCATTTTTAGGAAATAAAGTGTGAAAATGTGACTTGAAAATTAAAAGGAAAGATTTTTATTTATTATGTATTTGTGTGTATATGTTTGCACGCACATGCAAGCGTGCACACATGTGCGCCTGTGCACATTCAATAGCTCTATTCAATAGCAACAGTGCCTGAGCAGAGGTCAGAGGACAGCTCGTAGGAGTCTGTTCTCTTCCTTCTACCTTGTGTGTCCCAGAGATCAAACACAGGCTGTCAGGCTTGCTGGTAAGCATCTATACCCACTAAGCCATCTCATGTGCCCAATGGGTTTTCTGTTATTTGTTTTTGTTTTAAACAAATAAAATTTTAGGAAAGAGAACTTTGGACGAATTAGAAAACATCTAGCCCTTTAGTGGAGTTTCTCTTATTACCAGCCTACCAATCCTTTGTGACTTGGCCCACGTGTCCCCTCCGCCAAAGGACCTTGAATAAATCACATTCAAGTCTTGCCTGGCACCCTGCACTAAGTTGCCTCACAGTTTCCTCCTCCCGAGAGGCTCTCTTTTGCCCTTTGTACTTGTTGCTCAATGTGTGTGTTTCAGCCCCTATCAAGCTCCTTCTTAGAGCCTGCAGCCTCACCAGCTCCTTTCCACTGTCAAGTAGGAGCAAATGCAGCCAGTTCTGGGGACCGTTCCCACAGGTCACATCACAGAAGTTCACAGCCATGACCTCTTTCCTCCCTCTACAGACTTGTCACTGTCAAAGCACAGGACTTGTCATAGCACTGGGCGTGACTCTCACATGCACAAGTAGACAGGGCAAGAGTGAGAAGGCCCTTGGGGCACCTCTGACTTAGGAGAACTGAGGTTGCAGGATAGACTCTTATCATGGTCAGATCATTATGAAACAAGGCTTTGGCTGCCTCTTTGAGGTAACTTTCTGATTTCAATCAGTGTCAACTGCACTTGGTAATGGGTGACTTAACAAGGCATCTCTACCCCTTCCATGTATGCTTCCTAGGTCTGTTATAGTAAGGTACCATCAACTGTAAGGATGAAACAACAAACATTACTCTAATAGGGCTCAACAGAATCGGAGAGTTAGCTGAACCACCATCCCAGTAAAGTTTCTGTGGAAAGGTCTGTTTGTGGCTTTTCCACATCCAGGTAACTCCCCGTGACCTGTAGAGATCTCACTCCAAGGTTGGGGGGGTATTCACCATTGTCCGGCACTCTGCTATATTCATCTGCCTTCTTACTGGATTACAGATACATCTTAGACCAGTAGGGCTTCATCTTTAATTAGGTATTTCTAAGCAAGGTCACATTCTGAGGTATGTGGGGGAGAACTTAAAATTTAACATAAAATTTTAGAAAAGTAAAATTTGGATGACTTGGGAGTTACTTCACAGTTCTGTAGGATGTCATTCAACTCCAAAAAAAAAAAAATCCCCTTTCTTTACTTTCTGTTCCCCAGAAAGCCTGTGAAGTTCGGATCCACTCTGGCCTCAGAACCTCCTAATATGCTTATTTCATAAGAGAGAGAGAGAGAGAGAGAGAGAGAGAGAGAGAGAGAGAGAGAGAGAGAATCTCTTACCATTTAAACCCCGAAATTGACTATCTACTAAAGAATATTAATTTTCCAAATTCAATAAGAATGATGTTGATCACTGCAAATTAAGAGCTCAGCTTTGGTGGACCCAGATTTATGTGATGAGTACGTCAATCCAAACTGACTCGGGCAACCCGCCTGGCGCACAACTTCTATGAGACTCAGTTTATTTATGCTTGTTACTAAACTCTATGTGAAAGTTAAGTTAAATAAAGTATTCTGACATAGCGCTTGGCACACAGTCAACACATTTAAGGTAATTTTTTAAGTTCCCACAGGTTGTTTTTATTTATTTAATTTTTTTATCAAATTCTTATTTAAAGAATTGGATATAAAGAAATAATCCATCTGGAGGTTGATTATAACACTCAGTGGGTAAGACTCCAAGAACACAACCTACCACAATGATTGGCAAAGGGAGCAGGTATTTAAAGATAGCACAGTATTGAGTTACTTTGGCAAAGAGGTTGGAATTGGAGCTGGGAATCTAATTGCTCACCTTTATAGGATTAAAGAGCTTTCATAAAGTTAGAAAATATAGAGACATTCAATACTCAACACAGCAATTTCTACTGAGGTGCTGGGCAGTCTCACCACGGGAGGCTTTAGAAAGCTTTAGAGAGAAAAAAAAAAAAAAAACACTGCTTTCAAAACAAAAGCTATAGAATTCCTGCTGTAACATACAAAGCAAGGCGTGGGGGTGCAGGGTAAATAGGAGCGAGCAGGGCTTGAACTCCATACCTCTGGAAAAGTTCGTGTTTTATGGTTTTCAGGTGGATGAGAGAACGCTGTTGTTCTTCAAACTTAAATATCTCCACGGTGGAGTCCATGTGTGGGTGATTTACGACATAAAGATACACAGTGTTGTCTAAATGGGAAGCAGAGGGAGAGGTGTGATTTCAAAGAAAGGTATAATTTCCAAGAAATTTAAGTGAGCTTCTTGCAACCATTATGAGACGTCTTTAAAAACCAAGGCTTTGGTTTTGCCTCGAGATGGGGGTCTTGCTATGTTGCCAGGCTTATCTTGAACTTCAAGGCTCCCTTTGTGAGTTATTGGAACTATATAGGCAGGTACTACTCTGTAAAGGTTGCTTTTATGGACCTTGCCTGTCAGTCAGTTAGGTCATTAACACCAATGCTAGATGCTCCTGTTTTTGAAGAAATTAAAACTCCAATAGTAGGCAACCCAGCAATGGTACAGAGCATGGGTGTTTGTGCAGTGGTCTCCACAGCCTCACTAACACACCCTCTCTAAAGAGGAGAGAGAAGTGCAGTGGTAGGCAAACATTTCCTGGATGGCTTTTCAGTGAGCCAATAATCTCCACTGAGAAAATTGGGGGAAGGGGTGGTCACAAAGGTCTGCATTTCAACAAAAGTTCAAGACATCTCGGGGTAAGCAGATGCTTTAAACTAGGCTCTTTCCCAGCCACCAATGGACTTCTAAAACAAGTGAAATTCCTGAGCAACAGCATTTGCTGAACTCAGTGGACGTGTAAAGCAAACACTCCAAAGAAAACAAGCTGGCTGATTCCGGGCATTGCCAACCTCAAGAATGTCCCCAGCGATCTGTTTGCAAGTTTGTGAGGGACTTGGTCTGGTTCTGTCCTCTCGCTGTGGAATTTGTTCTGTATCTATTGTTGCTATTTTCTTCCACTGTGTAGTTATTACACACGTAACAAAGCAGGTCTGAGGCCTGACATACAAAATTGACACTCAGGGCCCCTGGCCACATTAAACCATTTCATGCAAATTAGGTGGAAACTCTCCCCACAGGTGAATCTTTCCTTTAGTCTGATCTTTCGGTGTTATAGGGCCCAGCATTTGACAACAGAATGTGGGGTGGATTTCAGGTCCTAAGCAGACACTTTTGTGGGAAGTAGTATGGTAGGTGTCCAGTCTGCCCTGGATTAGTCCAGCCTTTGGTCTCCACTGGCTCTTCCTTCCATAGCAGAAAGAGATTCTTTATGAAGATAATTTTTGTTCTACAGGCTCACTCTATCCTGACAGTTCTCCATGTGACATTTTGGTCTGGTGAATTAGTCTGGTAATAAAGGAATAAATAAAGAAAATAGGCTGTCAATCACAGTACATTCAACGTCTGGAAGCCTAAGTATGTGGTTGGCAGTTAGTCCATAAGCTGACCCCATCTTTGAGTGTCAGCTCCTGATACCTCAACATCTCATACCTTGAAATAGTCTAGGTTGATCTGACTACTCTATTACCTCCGCTCTTTTTAGAATATGTGTTGGTCAAAGAAGCTGTGGCTGTAGGGGATTAAGTACAATGAATTTCCCTAGTTTTACCGAACAAGAGATACAGGCTAGATCAAACCACCTGACTTCTAACTCTAAAGCAGCCGTTTCCTCAGACACATCAACCCTGTATCACATTTCTCTCAACTCCAGCTTCTCCATCTTATTAAATGATGTGTTGATGTTAGCTGTCTGATGCTACAGCATCCATAGTCACTGGCTCTCCAAATACCTGTTTGCTCAGTTCCTATTCTGTTTCAGTCACTGTTCTTGACTCTCAGATCCCAGGAATGAATGTGCCACATGCATTTTCATAGTGAGAATATTTAGAGAAGAAAGCAGGAGTAAAAACTAGTAAGTAGAAACAAAGGATGTCTGGCGAGGGAGATACCCTTTTTATTGATACAATGGCATCCATATTTTCAATGGATTCACAAGTATATTACATTTAAATTATTTTGGAATTATGGGCTATAAATAAGTAAAATGTACCGGAGATTGGAGATTGCTATTTTCAGAGTGGATAATAGAAAGTTTGTTCCTGGGTTAGTTTCTTGAGATATGAGTCACATGCCATTAAATTCAGTCTTGCAAAATGTAAAATTTAGTGTGTTTCAGTATATTCATAGACTTAGGCAGTAATAACCACTACCTAGTTCCAGCATATTTGCATCAGTCCCCATATAAATCCCCCATTGTTCCTTTCCATTTCCCCTTCTTCCCAGCCTCTGCCCAGTGACTGGATTACTCCAGGAGGCATAGCATTGCCAAGGGCATGTGTGTCATAGCACAGTACCCCCGATCATTCCTTCTATTGCCAAATGATGCTCTATTGTGTAAATTATGTTGCATGCCCATCAGATAATGGGCATGCGAGCTCTAGGAGGAAGGCTGATATGAACATCCATGTAGGAGTATCTGTGTACAAATGCTGCCGGTCCTGCTGATCACATACCAGAGAGCAAAACTGCTGCGTCACATGGTTGCACCATGTTCTGAATTGACAGACTGTTTCTGAAAGGGGATGCACCTCTCACAATGTCACCAGCAAAGGAGCCCAATTTCTCCACATCTTTGCTTATATTTGTTATTACTTGTCTCGTGTGTGTGTGTGTGTGTGTGTGTGTGTGTGTGTGTGTGTGTAGTAGTAGTAGTAGTAGTAGTAGTAGTAGTAGTAGTAGTAGTAGTAGTAGTAGTTATAGTAGTAGTGGTAGGGGTAGTAATAATAGTAATGTATACATGTGTGGTACATGCACATTAGTAGGTATGAAGGTTAGATTAAGACACTTCATGTCTTCCTCTATGATTTTCTGCCTTATTGCCTTGAGGCAAGGTCCCTCTCTGTCCTGGAAGCTCACTGTTTTGTTTTGTTTTTGTTTTGTTTTGTTTTGTTTTATAAACTAGCTCATTGGTGAACTCTGAGGATCCACTTGTCCCTACTCTCAACGTTGGAGTTTCAGGAATTAAACAGCCATACTTGGCTTTTTAGGTAGGTGCTGAGGATTCAGACTACGATCTATGCTTGAAGACCAATGTGCGCATAGGTACTGTTACCTATTTCCCTGTACCAAGTCTCATGTCCCTTTTACTATTCTCATCCTTGTGTACATGAAGTGACCTGTATTGACTTCATTTGCATTTCATAGGAGAAATCTCTGTTCAGATACCAATCTGTGTTGAAATAGGTTGACTTGTCTTTTGGATGTTGAGGGACATGCTGGACAGTTTAATGACAACTTGCAGCAAGCTAGAGTCACTGGATAGGAGGGATCCTCACTGTCATGATGCTTCCATGTGATCTAACTGTTGGACATTTTCTTAGTTAGTAATTGGTGGAGGGGGGCTCAGCCATTGTGGATAGTGCCACACATGGGCTGATGGTCCTAGTTCTGCAAGAAAGCAGGATGAGCAGCACTCCTCTGTGGCCTTTGATTCGCTCCTGCCTCCAGATTCCTGCCTTGCTGGAGTTCCTGATCTGACTTACTTTATTATTTGGTAGAAGTCAAATAATCCCTTTCTTCCCCAACTTGCTTGTGTCATGGTGTCTCTTGTCAGTTATAGTACCGTAATTAAGACAAGTTGTAACACATGTGTACCTAGTTTGTACAAGCTCTCAGTCGGATATATTATTTTACAGATACTATCTGTCATTCTTTGAGCATTTTTTTCATGTTCTTGGCAGTATATTTTAAGGATAAAACTGGGGTTTTAGTTTTTGTGATTCCAATTTATCTTCTTTGCTCTTATGGTATGATTTTCCCTATTATATTATTATTTTCAAAGGGCTTCCCTTTACACATTTTTTTTTTTTTATTTAAACAGGTTATGGAAGTCAACTAAGAAGAAAAGTGGATGAAAGAAAACCACTGGGCTTCAGTTTAGCCTTTTTTCTTTAGATCACTGTTTAAAACAGTTTAAAAATTTTGCAGATACTCCTGACATTTCTTTGGTGGAATAGCACCTGCCCTATACCTTTAACCTAAATGCTGAGCTGTAGGGGATCTATGGTATCTCTTCCTTGCAATTTCCCTTACTGTTAATCATTTGGGTTGTACCTTTGTCGATGAAAGTGCTGATCCCATGGGGATTCAGTGACTCCTGGTCAAACCCATCACTGATTTCCAGTGCTTGTGCCTTTGGCTTTTGCTCATTCAGATCCATCAGGAAGATTTTTCCTGGTTTGTCTGGTGCAAAGGTCGGCATCCCTGGGTATTTTAATCCCTATAGAAACAGAATCAGTGTACATACATATGCGTATTTAAACACTGTTTTCATATGGAAGACAAATCTCAAGGACAAACAAAAGTGTTTCAGGTTCTGCATTTCTTTTTGATTTGGTGGCTTGTTCACTCTGTCGGCTACAGGCATCAAATGCTCTGGGGGAGGGCATAGTCAGCAATGCCATTCTTTCTTTGTGAATACAGAAAAAGGCCACCTTTGAGACAAGGAAGCATTTTTGTCTTAGAAAGAATTAAGGCACAGATTTCAATGTCAGAGACCAAGTCGTCTTATTTTCTTAGAGTCCTTTGGTCTGTCTAGGCCTTGAGGTGCTGTTCTGTAAAGTGAAGCAACTAAAACCTGTGATGGCTATGATTCTTTCCAATTTTCATACCTAATAGTTTCCATTTCCAAAGCATAAAGAAGGAGTGTGTGGTTTAATTCATTCTTTTGATCTTATTCCTCTACTAGCTATATTATTACTATAATATAATATACATATATATTATATGTAATATGTAATAATATAACAATATATTATATGTAATGTATATACAACTATATATTATATATAAACAGTGTTAGCTATGAGTCAGCATAGGTGTCAGCATCACAGAGGTTTCTGATTTGCTCTGTTCCTATAGGAAACATCTGGAATTCCTACCTTGAACCTTTACGCCAAGGAGTACGAAAAGTACATTCTAGTACTTTGGACAGCAACTGTTTCTACCCATAGGACCATGTGTTTATCAATCAACAATAGGCATCCACAAGGTATTGAACTTTTAACATACCCCAGTTCCCTGTGTCAAACCGTAGGTTGCTTTATTCTATCCAAGAACTAAACAGTCATGATGCTCAGATCTCTTCCCTCTTGCTCTGATTTAACTCAAAATAGACTAGCTCCCCTGCCCCCTCTAAGGCTTATCTAGACTTTCTCCTTTCTAGTTTACTGTCTCCACCGGTTCTCTTTCTGCTTTTAACCTTATAAATACAGACACTTAACTGGCCCTCCCGTTGCTCCTCACTTTGGGTGGTTAGTAATCTCTGCATATCCCCATTCACACGTTCCCATTCTTGCCTTATGTGTGTGAGTGTTGAATGCATGTATGCATATGTTCCATGTGCCAGGGTCTGATGGCCTTGGGTATTGGAGGAGGGTGTAAGTATCATGAAGCAGACGTTTCAGAGAGATGCGAGCTACTGTGCTGGTACTGAGCCCTGTTCCAGGCACTCTGTCAAAGACTTAAGTGATCTTACTGCTGAGCCCTTCCTTTAACTGCCTTCAAGTTTTACCTGAAATCTTCCTCCTGCAAATCTTGTACCTCAGTGCTATTGGAAGGAGGTCTCTGAAGCCGTGGGAAGAGTCCCAGGCATTCTTTGATTTCCCCCCTTCACCATACCTGGAGGAAGGATGGGCAGGGCCTGCCTCTCAGGGTTTGTTTCTGGGCCAGATTCTGTTCCCACCGAGTAAAAAATGTCTCTGAAGAAGCCACACTGCTTGTTTCTTTAGTGGATGCTCTCTCTGCCCTTTCTTTGCCTGGTTAAGCTCTTAAGAAGAAGGACATCCTCTCTCTATCCACTTTACACCTGATCCTACCTGTTTCTATCCCTATCTGCCCCCAGTCCACAAGACAACTGGAGTTGAGGGGGGCGTTTTTATTCTTTTTCTTTAGGAGTACTACCTGGTGGGTTGTGCTACACCATTGAGAGGAGAGAGATGGGACATTGAGAAGGGTTATTGATATGAAAATTGGTCCAGGAAGAATTAGGTAGAAGAGTTGGAGTGAATATGATCCAAATAAATTGTATGAAATTCTCAACATATTGTAGTAAAGACTATTGGGAGACAGCATCACACATACTATGATGACTCTGAAGGAAAGAGGGAGCTTCTAAAATCACCTTGAAGAACTCTTAGTATATCCCTTCATCATTTGGAAGTCACCGTAGACCACTGGATTTCTTGTTCACTGGCATAGACACTCCATTCTATTTTCCCACATGTAGCCTAAGTTTTCCTCACATGTAGCTCCATCTCATTAAGTCCACGTGCTTTTCTTCTTCACTCCAATGATCGTCTGCCTCCTTCCTCTCTAGAGACACCATGGCTTTTGACATAAATTGCCTCTGACTCCCTTCTGTGACTAACCCATCAGTTCTCTTCCCCCTCTTTTCTTGAGGATGAGACACCCCTCTACAGTTCTATTAAGCCTGTCCCCTCTTTTTCTGATCCCCTGTTCCCTATTTTTTATTAATGGCTTTTTCTGTGGCCTGGAGTTTTGTTCGTTTCTCATTCCTCAAAATAATCATCTTTCTTACTTACTTCGAATATGTATTAATCTTTTTTGTTTCATCTGAAATTTCTCAGGGATATCACCCAACCTTATTACCTGATTTACTCCAGCTCTCCTTTCTCTGGAATCCACATTTTACCTCTAGTATTTTGTGGAAACACAGTCTCCACAGGCCATGGCAACGGTCTCCGAGTGTCTTCATTGACAGATCTTTATTTACTGCTGTGGGGCTTTGGACATTGTTGTGTGTCTCCTTCTCTCATATCCAAACATCAGAAGCAGATGTCTGGGAGGAAATTTCTGTCTCTATTTCTACCTCTTGGGTTTTTCTTTGGTCTGTCCTTAAACCCCTTTCCTCCCCGTGCTCTTTCATTCACAAAGCTTCAGCTGTTTTACGTCCCCCAGTGGCCATCACATACCCATGTTTGTCCAGAACTTTTCTTGTACTGTCGCCTACCTTCCTCATTTCCTCCTAAGGTCAGCTTCAAGTAGACTTGTCTAAAACCAGTCAAACACGTCCCTTCAGATCCTTCCTCTGGTGGATATTTATTCTTCTCAGTTAAGAGTATCACTGTTCCATTGGGCCGGTTCCTCTCTACAGCTAATTGGTCCGGAAGGTGTTTGAATCAAATAATAGCAATGCCAAAGGAGGAAATGGTAGATAACAAGCTATTTGCCTGGATCATTTATTGTTCAGCTCTTCTGCTGTTCCATAAATAGGGACACGCTGTCTTAAGACATACATACCATTAGGCGCTCTCTCTCTCTCTCTCTCTCTCTCTCTCTCTCTCTCTCTCTCTCTCTCTCTCTGTGTGTGTGTGTGTGTGTGTGTGTGTTTGCACGTGTGTATGTGTGTGAAGGCAGCATATCTACAAGTCCTGTGGTGTCATGGAGCCAGATGAGGGAGGGCACTGTCATCAAATAACAAAACTGGAAGTTCTAAACAAACAAGTTTTGAAAGAAGCAAGCGTAAGGCATTGGATTGAGAGTGCTAAGGAAATAGTTCTCAAGAAGATTTAGGTTTCTGTTCATGGCGTTCTGTTGGGTTAGAATTGGAGACAGCAATCCTACTGGATGCCAATAACTGCACACAAATACATTCATAGCACTCATCATTGGACTTCGTGCTTTGAAGTACAGGCGTGTGATTTCCCCCGGTATACTGCAGGTATGTGCGGACATTCATGAAGCCTTCCACAGTCCTCACTCATCCTCAGATTTTGTATGTTCAGTACTAGGCTGGGTGCCTGGAGCACGAATGAAGACATCCACGTCCCCGATTCAATGAACTTAAAGTCGTATGACATTGCAACAGGAACATGTGAGGATAGGGTAGTGCCTAGGATAGATAGCCCACCCGTATCCAACAACAGAACCAGGGAAGGCTTGCTGAGGAATCTGAGTACCTTCACAGGGAGGCCTCACTAAGAACTAGGAGCTAAACTGGCAAAGCGGAAGAATGGGAGCAACCCTGTGGGCAGGAAGCATGCCAAGGTCCAAGACAAGGGGTTGAGAATACCCTCTATGTCACTTTGATCTCTGTAGAATCCCTTTCTGAATCTGCAGTTTCTAAACATTGTCATGAGAGGCAAGTAGGTCATAGGAGAGGCCAGGAAGAACAAGATAATGGATGCAGAAAGATTAGAAACAGAGCAAAGAGCATGGTCCTAAGACCCAAGCAGGAGTTACCAGTTTACAGCGGTTTGAAAAGAGCTGGCATGCAGACAGCTCTCACAGGGTGCTTGGGGTGATAATGTCTTCTTCTTGTTTATCAATGACTTAGAATCTCTGCTTCCAGGGGAAAGCACAGAGTAGAAACAACAAATATTTCCTAACAGCAGTGGCATCTCCTAACTATACAGAATAATCGAGTTTACAGGTCTGCTTGGCATAGCCCAGAAAAATCAAACTTGACAATAGAAAATTGAGGTCAAGCTAAAAGAGACTTTTCCAGACAGTTCTGTTTTATCTTCGAGTTTGAAGGAAAAGTAAAGAAAGACAAGCTTGCCTCACAGTAGTTAAGATTCAATGGAGACCTCTACACAACACTGCAAATACTTAAGAACCTGCAAATTCAGATACATGGTACTCATAGGATGTCTTTCTTTGAGCCAAAAAATGTTTAGACTTAAAATTCATGTAAGTTATTGGTGTGGAAAAAAAATGGAATATTTCACATGCAATTCTAGCAACAACAGCAACAAAATTCACACCGATGGTGTGATAAATCCATTTTTTCAAAATCCTGGTTTCCAAGCTCTGGACTTAGTGAGGTGGTTGGGTTCCTGATATGCACAAACCTCTGGTTTCAATCTTTAACAAACACCACAAAAAAAAAAAAAAAAAAAAAAAACAAAACAAAAAAAACAAAAAAAACAGTAAATCCCAGACCCTATCCCAATGAGCTATTGACTTCATTGATAGATGCATGCAAACCTTCAATATGTAATAAATAGATTCCTTCCTTCCTTCCTTCCTTCCTTCCTTCCTTCCTTCCTTCCTTCCTTTCTTTCTCTGATTATTTTTGTTCCCAAGCATAAAGTCCTGGTTATCTAAAAGTTGTCAAGGAGATATAGAGAGCAAAATACATTTCTTCTCTACTCACGGAAACACATTGAAGGAATAGATGAGAGTCCACCTATTGATTTTTAAACTCATTAACATTTACAGAACTGCACACGTAAGTAGGCACGGCAAGAATACTGGCTAGAGGGGGAGATGACTGCCAGACACTGAAGTACCCCCCAGTAAGTCAGCGATGGAGCTGAGAAGCAACAAGACAGATCTGGAGCCCAGCCTGAGAGCCAAATGGACATCAATACACATTTATGGAGACCCTAACCGAGCATGCGGCTGACCACAGGAAGCTGCCCACATGAGGCAGCCAGAGTTAGGCAAGCCTGTGGTGCTCTAATTAGCCCTCCAGATTGTGGTTTGGCTTTTGTAGTTGACTGGTATACCCAGAGGTGGGATGAAGATGTAGGGGTCCATCTGGCATCTCGAGTTGGAGACTTTAATGCACTGTCTACACCACTATTGATGTGAGCATCAGAGTGGTTGGCAAATACTCACGGTGGAGATAAAAGCCAGCCCGCTAGGAAGTATATCAATATCTTCAGAGCCATTCTCTGCAAAACACAAAACAGAAAATAATCACAAAGATGCATAAGTGGAGTCTTCAAAGAAGAAGTTCAACAGCCCAAACTTTCGAGTTCTTTTGGAAAACACACTGAGTGTTTCAACCTTTTATTGGGGAAATTATGATAACTTTCAGAAATCCCACGGGCGTAACTACTCTTAGAACACTTACATCTGTCTCTACAAGCATTAAATTCTTCCTTGAAATTTCATTTTCAGGAGAAAAGTGCAAAGCAAACTACCCTATAAAAATAAAATCATATCCTTGTTGTATTCTTTTAAAATTACAACTTGCTGGGCATATACTGAGAAAGTCTGTGTTATTCCTCACAAAAAAGACTCTTCCTCACTTACTGAATGGGACTGTTTAGTCAGCACTGAGATGCTTCCCGAGAAACCTCTCTGCCAAGTGTTCTTCATTCTGCAACCTGTCAGGCCTAAGCATGTACAATCACACTAAGAATCCACTGGATAGGTGTCCAATCGGTGATACTTATGTTTAGGACAGGCTGTGGAGAATAGCTAGTTTCATTACAAAGACCTGGGTCAGATCACCTCCTTCTTAAGAGCCTTGAGCTTTTATCTAAATATACAATGAGTGTGCAGGATGGGCCAGAGGATGGTATCTAGTGGAGAGAAATGAGAGTGGGGCTGATTCTGGAGGTGGTGATTAGCTAATATGGCTAACTAAACATGAGAGCCCAGCCACTCTACCAGATGATGTGACTTTTCACACTCTTCCGTAGTGAAGTAAGGTCTGAAGTCTCTCCCCTAAAGCCTGGGCATTGTCTTACAATGCCATGTGACTTTGGGGGCTAAATGTCATAATCAGAGCTGCCCTCATCTAGTCTCTTCCTCCACCTCTTCCCCCCTTGTCTTCCTTCTTCCGTCCTCTTCCTCTTTCTCCTTTCTCTCCCTCCTCCGTTCTCCTAAGGATGTGCCCTGAAGTAAGATATAGAAGTCTGGATATTCAAAGCTAAAGAACAAGGGATGTAAGGAATGTAAAAGATGGGGAGAAAAGCCAGGAGATCCAAGGTGGCTGGTTACCAACCTCTGAGTCATTTTTGCTAGTGCAAATGGAACAATTGGACATTCTTCACTAAGCCCTGCCAATAGTGTAAAAATAAATAATTAACTAGAATTTTTTTTCTTTCTTTCTTTCTTTCTTTCTTTTCTTTCTCTCCTTTCCTTTCTTTCTTTTCTTTCTTCCTTTCTTTCTTTTTTTTCTTTCTTTCCTTCCTTTCTTCTTTGCTTCCTTCCTTCCTTCTTTCCTTCCTTCCTTCCTTCCTTCCTTCCTTCCTTTCTTTCTTTCTTTCTTTCTTTCTTTCTTTCTTTCTTTCTTTCTTTCTTTCTTTTGTGAGACAGGTTCTCCCTAGGTAGCCCAGAAGGACCTTGAATTCATGACCCTCCTGCCTCAGCATCCTGAATGATAGAATTAAAGGTGTGTGTCACTGTGTCCTAACTTACTGTTCAGTGTCACTAAGTGCGGGGTGTCTGTGACACAACCACAATAATTGGAACCCAGGGGAAATGGATACCTAGGGAAATGGATTACTAGGTTGTCACTAGGCAACAGGGAGAGAATATGGGCGGATGTGAAAGAGAAAATTGAAACAAAGCCAAAGAAAGTGTAAATTCGAGCCAATAAAATGGCAAGCAAGAGGTGCTGAAGAACAGAGATTGGAGAGAAACTATCTCCCAACTAGTAATGTGAAAACAATAACCAACTAGAGTTTCCCATCCCCTAAGAATTTTGGTTCATAAGGATTTACCTACGGTGCTCAGATGGCTTGAAAATCTTGATGCTATTTCCATATGGAGTGAATTACACTCTGGGAAAACCCACACATGGAATAAAGATATTCAGCATCACAGGTTGGTTTACTTCTTTGATATTTCCCACCTCTCTGATCACCCTTTCTTGGTTTTCTGTTGCCTTTATCTCTCACTCTGCTCTGAATATAGAATAAAGTCCGTCTGCTCTTACCTTGTTTCTCAAGGCAGAATGAGCAACAGCCCTGTCCTGCGCTCTCAGTTACCACCCACCTGATTCTCTGATCTTTGCAAGTTCAGACTCCTACGGGCATCCTGTGCTGAACACACCACCTGGCTTCTTGTCTTTAACAGGCTTCCAACAAATCTGGACCCTTCCTTCCTTTGTCTTTTCCATCTTTCGATGACAAGGAATGATACCTCTATCCTCAGGTTCCCAGAGCAGGGAGTGTGGAGCTATCTTTGCCCCCTCCCTTTTCTTTCATGCCCCAGGCCTTCAGTTATTTGTCATATATGTAGTCTCAGGTCCCTACAGTTGGTTCTTAATAGGACAGCTTGCTTCCACAACCCATTGTCTGTGCTCACGCCTTTCTAAACTGCTAAGTTGACCCTATCATTACCCCCACCTAAATGCTTCCAAGGGTTTGCTAGAGCAACTGTATGAATCTCATACTCCTTCATGTAGTTCCAAATCCATTCACATCTTGGCCCAGGCTCACTTCTCTTTGATACAGCCCTCCTGGATACATTCTAGCTAAGTATTGGTGCTTCCTTGAGTGGCTAAATTCAGCTAGAGTTATTCATTTGCATACACACACACACACACACACACACACACACACACACACACACACACAAACGCCTCCCTCTCTTTCCTTGTTTAACCTTTCCTCACACCATTCTCATCCCTAATGGGCTACTGGGCTTGAGGCCACTGCTTCAGCTTATCCAAGCTTTCATGGTTTAGTGTCCAACTTTCTATGCAAATATTGTTGCCTGTGGGTAACTCCAACATGCCATTTTTCACAGTGCTCTGTGTCTTGCCTGTTAATTGGCTATTAACCTGAAAGTTTCCTGGGAACAAGCTCTGGTTTGATTCCATGTTGTATCTTCGTATTCTACACAATACCTAGCCTTTCATTGCAGCAATCCTGATGCAAGCTGTTTAACTTAACAAGTGAGCACGGGAGCGATTTGAACTTTGTCTCAACTTTGAATTAAATGATACGGATGTTACATCTGAGTGCAGATACCCAGTTTGTAGTGACTTGACGAAAAGATTTCAACTTCCCAATGACACAACAATGAAACACATTCCGGAGAAACGTTACTCTTGACTCTGACCTCTGATTGTCACAGTCCTCATTTGAGCCTGGGCCATGACAACAGGGGCTGAGGGAAAATGACGGAGTCTCTACAGAGATGCTCTGAGCAGCCCACCTGGGAGTGCTCTGTGAGTTAGGAGAATGAAATGCAATTTTGACTTACAGTCTTTTCAACTTAGAGGATAATAGTCATGACAAAACACATGTGGTTTAGCATCTCCATTAATGTTTACACAAGATATTTTGAGTTGTGTGATCTCTGATTTGTTTCACTTTCTTCCAAAAATGCCATTTTTACGCAGTTCCCATAACAGCATCACCCTGCCCAAATGTGGAGTGATGATGCGTCCTGTGGTTTTTACCCCCCCCACCACCATCACCACCATCACCACCACCACCATCACCACCATCACCACCACCACCACTACCATCACCACCATCACTACCACCATCACCACCACCATCACCACCATCACCACCACCACCACCACCATCACCACCACCACCACCATCACCACCACCACCATCACCACCATCACCACCACCACCACCATCACTACCATCACCACCATCACTACCACGTTATTGTACCAAAGTGCACAGGAGCTGGTGCTTTGCCCTCCAGGGTGTAAAAGCAGCACCAGCTGCACTTCCATCAACTGCAGCATTTCCACCCTCCCACACCTTTGACTACATGGATTCTACAGGAAGTCCCAGGCATCGGCAGCAGGGAGAGCACTGTGAGCTGTCTCTATTTAAATATCTAGTCACCTTCTTCTGGTCCGTTTTCATTGAGTAATACCCTAGCTGTCTGCACCTTCTGTTGCAGTAAGACTTTTCTGGAACATCGATAATAAAACGTGCTGTTAGGAGATAAGGCGTTATACGTTCACATTATACTACAGAGACCACAGAGGCACAGAAGACAACTATCCCAGTTCCTCACCCAGGAGAACCTCTGGACCGTCAGGCGACTAACTTAACCGGAGTCTTCCGTTCCAAGCACAGATAGCCATACATGCCCTATAGACCTGTGAGGCTAGAACCGGGTGTTTGTGAAGGAGTTAGCATCACACCTGGAGGCACGCACCTCTGACACGAAAACTTCATGGTGTTGTGGTTTTACTGTAGTTGTTGTTTCGGTGTTACGCAATCGCCAGCGTTTGTTTTATAATCAAATGGGCTGCACCCATTCTAACAGATTCAGTTCTTCAATGATAAAATAGAAACTTGTGACAGATGTAAAACACACCATGTTATTGTTTTTTGAAATCTCGTATAAGCCTATTAAACTATCGAAGTAATCAGGGCATTGACCTATGGCTTACTGTAGCCTTGGTTTCTCAAATTTAGTTAACTTATGTAATTTGAGGATTGCAGTGGACATCAAGAACCCTGTAATGTAATTATTTCCCTAAACTGCGTGGCAGGCTTGTGTTTTGAGAGATACACACGCAGTGAGCGTGGCTGTTACTCTTTAGTGGGTCTCAACCTGTGGGTCACAAGCCCTGTGGCAAACCTCTCTTGTCAAAAATATTTACATTACGATTCACACCAGTAGCAACATTACAGTTATGAAGTAGCAAAGAAAATGATTTTATGATGGGGGAACCGTAACATGAGGAACTGTGTCGGAGGACGGCAGTGTCAGGAAAACTGTGAGCCACTGCTCTAGAGAGTGAGACAGTGGGTGAATGTCCTGTTGACTTAATTTTTATGTTAAATTAAGTCTGATCCATTTAAAAATATTTTTGCTTTTGTTTGTTGTTGCCATGTGAGAGAGAGAAAGGGAGGGAGAGAAAGAAAGGAAGAAAGGGATAGAGGGAGGGAGAGAGAGGGAGGGAGAGAAAGAGAGGGGGGAGGGATAGAAGGAGGAAAGGAGGGAGAGACAGAAAGAATATGAGTATCTTTGGGTCTTTATTGAGGCTTGAACGGAGAGCCTAATTTTTATAAGACTGATTTAAAAAAATAAACCCGAGTCAGTATTGTCTGTTGTCTGTTAAGACTTGTGCTGTGATCCTAGGGGAAGGGTCTTAAAATCAAGCAGAAGATAACCTTCCCGACAATTCCTTGTAACCCTTTTAAATACTGAAGGTTCTGTGACTTCTGCCCCGAGGCCTCTGTTTTGACAGGAACACAGAGTTCCGCTGCAGTTTCTTTGAATATACCTTGTGAGGCTCCCTCTGATGCTCTCTCCTTCCCAAACAGCGGTCGAAGGGCCGGCTAACCTCAGCAATCCACATAAGATGTGTATGTTCATGCCTTCCTGGCAGAATCCCTTTAACACCTTGGTTTCTGAAACACCAACGTTCCCAGGGGATTGTTTTCTTCTCCCCAGTCTCTATCTGGCAGCACAAACCATTTCTGAATGCGTGGAACAGAACTGCATGTGTAGCTCAGTTGATAGAGCCTAAGCCGGGGGTCCTATCCCTGCCACACACACACACACACACACACACACACACATACACACATACACACACACACACACACACACACTGGATGCCACAGAGCACCCCAGCACTTAGGAACAGAAGACAATAGGAAGAAAAGCTCAAGTTCATTTTGGGGTAGGCAATGGGTTCAGAACCAGTTTGAGATATTTTAGAAACTATCTCAAAAATCAAAATTAATAAACAAAAAGAAAAGACAAACAAAGTAGGGAGTAAAAAAATAGAAACCCCCAAACAAAGGGACAACTTTTCTGCTGCTTTAAAATGTCCCTATAACAAGAAAAGGAAAACAAACACAAGTTCACATCACGAAATAAGGTGTTTTAGCTCATACCAATAGATAGTCTTTGAGCCTGGAGAGTTTACAATCTGATAATGAAAGAGAAAATGAGCTCAGAAATAAACTGCATGGTAGGCGTGGAATCGAACTGAGTTGCGTCATGCTGTGAGAAAGAGGAGGAGAGAGGAACCTGTGGCTGAGTGCAGAGTTCAACCACGGGGGAGGAAAGGTCCTAGTGAAGACGAGAAAGATGGAGTGCATTCCTATTCCTTGGACAGCCGACTCTGGCTGGATCGTTATGTTATTTTTCTAGCAGTAAAACTGGAGGCTTACAGCCCAAGGAAACACGGTTGCAGGGCCAAGTAGAAGAGGTCTGTGGGCACAGAAGAGACTGCTGCCCACTGGTCTCCTGTGGGAGCAAGAGGAACAAAGAGGAAACCAATCGTCCTCCGGCTTTTTTAACCAAGCCCTCAAGAGGCTGATGGACTACACTGTAGGGAAGGCTGGAAGAACCTGGGTGAGCTGAAGAGCCACAGGGGTGTCAGGGGTGTGAGGCTGATGCCAGTTGAGTCTAAATCTAAAGAATCAAAGCTGGTCTCCCAGGGATGGGGAGAGGATACTCCTAGTTTGTGAGGCTAGAGGCCTGGCTGCAGAGTTGAGATTAATAGTTTTGAAAGACAACTATGTAGGCTGAAAGTCTGAATATATTTGAGAAGTGCTTACCAGAAAATGATGAAGGGGGAGAGAGAGCGAGAGAGAGAGAGAGAGAGAGAGAGAGAGAGAGAGAGAGAGAGAGAGAGAGAGAGAGAGAGAAATGGGGGGGGGGGAGGAAGGGAGGAAGAGGGAGTTATCAGAGAAATAGTAAGTGAAATCCATCAGATGATGGAGAAATGGCCTTAAGGAGACAGGCTGATAAAAACCACCTAGATGGAGGGTCTGTAGAAGCTCCATGGAGATTATACATGGGGGTACTCTGAAAGAGGTCCTCTGTGTGTGTGTTTAAGCCACAGCAAGAAGTAATACGGAATTAAAAAAGTTTAGTAGACTCAGGCAAATAGTGACCAAGAAATTCCACTGCCTCCTCTTGGTCCTGCCAGGTACTCACCGAGTCCTTCAATCAGGTGGCAGTTCTGTGGTTCTATGGGATTTATTTCTCGAGAAGTCCTAACTCGTTCTCTGTAGAAGATAAAAATCCACATGAAAAAGTCAACATGGAGGTCAAAGCACCTCATTCCAAGTAAATGTCCAAACAGACATGGAGGTCTTTCAGTCACTTGGCTGTTGTAAAAAGAATGATGCTTCTCTTCCCAGATGCCACAACACAGAGGCAACACTTCTGGTTCACAGTTACATAATACGTCTTACCTGAGCACTGTGCTTACAGACTCTAACTTCACAGTCACTGCTGCAAGAATAGAGCACAGTTTCGTAAGAAATAGAAGACCCCACTTAATGGTAGTCGGAACGGACCAATATTCTTAATTTAAAGGAACAAAACAGCATTACATCATGTTCTTAAATATTACCTATTATGAATCTGTACTTTCATATTTTCTTGTTTTCTTTTGACCTTCTACCTCCAGTAAGGAGAAAAAAAGATGTCCAAATTTCTTTAAGGACTCCAAGGAGCTGAACTCTTAATTTTTGCTCATAGTTTATTTCGACTAAGCGTATGCTGACTTCCCTTAGAAATGTGTGCTTTATGGACCTGACCACTATTAAGGGCATTAGCCAAAATCCTTTGCAGCACAGCACTCTTAATTCGCAGCGAAACAGTCTTCTAAACACTAGGTAGAATTTAAAATATTAATTGAACTAAATTCAAGAAGACTGAAGTTAGATTTATCTTCCAATCACGTATAAAACTTCCTCTTTAGGGATAGGGTTGTAACTCTGGCGTGGGAGCAGGTGTTGGTCATCCTAGCTGTCCCAGACACGGCTTGCCTATGTCCCACCCTCAAATTTGCTACTTGATGATTCTGCCATTTGTTGTTTGGGGAACAAGCACGTCAATGAGCGCTCTCAAGCTGGACTAGAAAGCGTTGCCAACGGACATCAAGCATCTGAACAGATTGCAGCCGCAAACCTCTGAGACCAGTCTCTCCTTAGAGAAGGAATAAAAACAACTGGACTGCAAGCAAAGACGTTAGGCTCACGTAGCAGTAAGGCATAACACACACACATATATAAAGTTCAATATATATGTATGTGTATATATATATACATACATTCATATAAAGTTTCTTCAGCTCAAACTGAGTTTGCTTGATACAGTAATACAGTAATTCCGGGATGGCTGCCCCTGCCGGATCTTCTACTTTAAAATGTCAATCACCCCCCAAGCCAGTTAGTTCCCTAACCGCGGGGGGGGGGGGGATTCAGCTCGCTTCCCTATTTCCTGGCTCATCTTCCAAAGTGGCATGGGTTCTGTAAGCACCTTCGGTGTCTGAGTCACTTATAAATAACCAGCTGCTGGTCTGGCTCCCTCCCCCAAATCCGGCACTTCCAGAGGACTTTAGTATTTCGCAAGGGCAATGTAGCGGAAAGACCTGGAAAAGGTACCCAACCTTCAGAAATCAAATGTGGGCTTTCCTACCCTGGCAGTCTAGAAAGGTAAACAGCTGTCCCCTTTCCCAATGGGCGAGTCTCAGGGAGAAGTTCACTAAGAACTGAGCTTCCAAAACTGTTCCCTTCCACCCGCTAGCAAGTTGGAAACAGGTCGTCCTTGACTAGACTAGACTAGAAAGGAAAGAGAGCTGAAGACATCTGCATGGAGATGTCCACTTACCTAAAATTCAGAAGCCTTTCCCCTATTAAGGCCAAAGTGGCCCCCAGCACGGTCAGCGCCATTAGCTTCCCCATGGTGTCTGGGTGCCTTGCGAAAACCCAGAGACTGCTGACGCTGCCTGGGCGCTCCCGGGGCGCAGACGCTGTGGTCCCGCCCACTGATCAGTCCCTTTAGCCCAGCCCGCCTGCACCTCCTGGCAGGTGTGCTGTCCTCTCCTGGCAGTCTTGGGGGCTTTGCTTTCTCCTGCTCTAAGGCTCAAGGTCACCTCTATGTGGAGGACTCAGAGCCACTTGTCAGTTTCAGGGAACTTTTGCTCTTCTGATTCAAGTCCCCCTTTATTGCCGCTGGTTCAAGGCCACTTTAAGGAACAGATTCCAAGGCTGCCTCTTCAGGCAAGTAGTTCAAGAACATAGTTCTGCCTAGGATTCAGTTCTCAAGAGGCTCAGTCTAAGGTCAGCCAAGCTCCGGCAGCTCTGGTTTGAACTCAAAAGTTGGAGTCAGCACAAGGTGGGGAGTTTGTTTCTTAGTCACAGAACTTAGGTAATGTCAACTTCTCCATGAACTGAGGTGGGAGAGAGCTGCCTAGGAATCTGGATTTCATACACGAAAGCTTCAGGTTCTGGCAGGCTGTCTGTAGGAGGAGAAATTGCTCCTGAAATACTCTAAGGGGGAGAAAATATTGAAAGCCAAGCCCTGTGATTCATTCTGCTCTAGGAACTAGATCTGAACTTTGGCTCCAGACTTTCCTGGTGATGAGAGTCCAAGACTATCTGTCTGGCAATCTGGAGGATGAGCAGAATGTAGTAGTAGTAGTAGTATTAGTATTAGTAGTAGTAGTAGTAGTAGTAGTAGTAATAGTAGTTGTTGTTGTTGTAGTAGTAGTTGTTGTAGTAGTAATAGTAACAGTAGCTGCAGAAACAGCAGCAAAGACATAGTAGTTTGATGGGAGAGCCATACTCTTCTGTGGACTTCATATCCCACCAGTGAAGAGCACACTTTCCTTTCACATAATCAATACTGTTGGAGAACACTTGAGTTTAGGGAACACTGCACCTTCGAGGATCATCTCCTTTTAGTTACTAATAGAAGGTAGCAGCTGTAGAATTCAGTAACAAAGAGACGTTTTTGTTGTTGTTTTGTTTTTTTTTTTTTAATAAGAAGGTTTTATAGGACTAAGGCTATTAAGAAGGTAGCCCTTGTCCTATAGAGTATACTTAAGTAAAATACTGGGTGATAGACAGATTGGCTCAGCATAGGTAAAACACATTTACTGCTCTTGCAATTGGACCTAGGTTTCAGAAAAATACTTTAGTTCTTTCTCAAGAAATATCTTGGTATCAGGCAAACCTCATTTTGCCCACCATACAGTGTGCCTATCACCTACATCTTTCAAGAGTTTATTCTCAAGCTATCTAAACACAGAACAGCCTGGCCCAGGTCTTGAACCCACCTCTCTGAGGCTGGGACACGAGGATGTTTATAGGATGAAGAAGCAAGTGAAAGCTACTTGGACGTAAAAGCATCAATAGACAATGAATTTATGCATCTTCGTGGAACACATGACCCATTCATCAGAGGTGTCACCTCCAAGAAGAATTACTGGAGATCAGTGCGCAGCTGTATGTTTTCCAGCGTTACTGATATGTACCACCACCTTGGAGAAACCAGCTGAGCGTGCAGTGGGTTAGGACAGGATGTTCAAAGCCAGGCCGGGCGTAGATACTCTAGTGAGAGGCTGCATTTTGATTTTAAGAGAAGCTAGGGGGTGTGAGGGGATCAGTAACATTTCCCGGGGATTCCAGTCTCTCAATACTTTGAATGTCTAAAACTTTGTTTGCTTTCTGTTCCAATGAGTGGCACAATTCCTTGAGCTACCAAACTCTACTAAGAGTTACAGATCTGGAAGCAGGGGTCACAAATTGTGCTTTCTAATATCCCTGAGTCCTATCCCTAGTACTAAAATGCCTGATAATTGTTATTATTAAAAGTTAGCAGTGAAAAAAATGTTTTTTTTATTTACATGTACAGAATCCCAAGGCTGCTGTGATGGTCTGGCAGTCAAGAACAGTGACTGCTCTAACATCGGATACAGGTTTGATTCCCAGCACCAAACGTTAGCTTAAAACCCATCAGAACTCCAAGCAGGCCCAGGGTATCTGATGGGTTTATGTTTGTGTATTTTGTTGTTGCTTTGGGGGGGGGTTATTGTATACACATGTATACCTGCACAAGAAGCACTCAAATACATTTTAAAACAAAAATAAGTTTTATTCATGAGAAAAGGGCCTAATAAAGAGAAGAAAATTCAGCGAAACATAGTATAACTCCCTTCATATATCTAAAAAGATGATTTTTCATTAATTGATTCGGATAGTGTCTCATTGTATATCCCTCGCTGGCTTGGAACTCACAGAAAGTCCCCTGCCACTGCCTTCAGAGTGCTGAGAGTAAAGAGCCCACCCCACCGCCAGCTAAGAGTGTTTAAAATCACTCCTAATAAGACAATAAAACTCAAACACATTGGAAGAAAACTTGAAAAGTAAGAGCAAAGAGCAAAAGTATTAACGTGAACACACACACACACACACACACACACACACACACACACAGGGGCCCCCTCTTCTCTCACACACACAGATTCTTACCCAAAGATTGTATCAGGAATGGAAAGGGTAAGAAGCCATAGGAAAGCAGATGAGGTGGGCAAGGGCCATAACTTCTCCACTGCTCTCTGCACGGTGCTCAGCAAGCGCTCGCTTCAAGACAAGACTGAGCCCATCAAGATCTAGTGAAAGGATCAATCTCAGAGTAGTTATCAAGAATGATTAACCCATGCCAAAACAAACAAAACATGAGAACAGTACTGCATAGATTATTTAGTATTCCTTATTTCCTCTATTAAGTACTCATGAGTCACGGAACAGCCGAGGTCTTATTAAAGGAAAGAGAAAGACAAAGGCTGGAGAGTTGGCTGGGTCAGAGTGTTTACAAGAGGTTCTGGGTTGGAATCTACAGCCCCACTTAAAGCTGGGCATGTCTTCATGTACCTGTAACCCCAGTGCTAGGACAGCTCAGGTTATGTCAGTACAATGAAAAGCAATAGAGGAAAGCACTTGAATGTCCTCCCCTGACCTCTGCAGGCACATATCCACACACACATATGGGGAGGGGGTGCAGGGTGTGCAGGTGGGCAGACAGAGACAGAGAGAACCCCAGTACATCCCTCAGGCAAATGGATGGAACTAAAAATATCATCCTGAGTGAGGAAACCCAATCACAAAAGAACACACATGGTATGTACTCATTGATAAGTGGATATTAGCCCCTAAGCTCAGATTATCCATGATACAATTCACAGACCACATGAAGCTCAAGAAGAAGGAAGACCAAAGTGCAGATGCTTCAGTCCTTCTTAGAAGGGGAAAAATACTCACAGGAGGAAATACAAAGTATGGAGCAGAGGCTGAAGGAAAGGCCATCCAGAGACTGCCCCACCTGGGGATCCACCCCATCTACAGTCACCAAACCCAGACACTACTGCTAACGCCAAGAAGTGTTTGCTAACAAGAGCCTGATATAGCTGTCTCCTGAGAGACTCTGTCAGAGCCTGACAAATACAGACAGAGGCGGATGTTGGCTGAGAATGGGGTCCCCAGTGGAGGAATTAGAGAAAGGACTGAAGGAGCTGAGGCAGTTTCCAACCCCATAGTAAGAACAACAATATCAACCAACCAGATGCCCCAGAGCTCCCAGGGACTAAACAACCAACCAATGAGTACACATGGATGGACCCCATGGCTGCAGTCTCATGTGTAGCAGAGGATGGCCTTGTTGGGCATCAATGAGAAGAGAGGCCCTTTGCCATGTGAAGGCTTGATGCCCCAGTGTAGGGGAATGCCAGGGCAGGGAGTGGGTGGGAGTGAGTGGGTGGGTGAAGAAACATTCTCATAGAAGCAGAAGAAGGGAGTATGGGATAGGGGGTTTCCAGAGGGGAAATCAGGAAAGGAGATAACATTTGAAATGCAAACAAAGAAAGTATCCAATTAAAAAAAAAAGTGCCAAATTCCAACTTTGTTTTCTGTTGTTTTGGGCAATGTTGGCTTAATTGTCATCTGTTAGCAGATGATCATAAAAAGGCCATTATCAATAAACACACGTTATACTTACAGTTGATAAAAACAATATCTTATACCCATTAATACCCCAAATCAGAATTTACTAAGAACCTTTCCTGCTTGCCTAAGGAAAGCAAGGCATGTGTTTATTAATACATGCCCACTTTTCTACAAATGATATTTTTAATAAAAGTAATAATAAAAAGCAACCTCACTTGAAGCCTATTGTACTTTGTTATTGTTACTTTCTTACGAATGTGTCTTTTTAGATAGACAGCCATTGTTAACATCCCCTAAAATAAAAAGCATCCCTTTCCTAGATTATATCCTTAGGTAAACACTATTTAATCCTGGCTTATTCATCTGTGACCTAACATTTTCTTCTTAAACAATGCAAACAGCAAGAACTATTAAACCCCTTGGCTTGAAATACACTCCCAATCCATTCTTAACTAAATAAACTGAAAAATCAAATATCACAAATAGCAGAAATATATAAATACAAATACAAGGGCTAAAATGAACCAGAGCCAAAGTTTAAGAATGTTACTGCAACTTCCATTTGAAAGCCATTCAATTATACAGCAAAACATAGATCTCAAATCAGTGCCTTCAACACACACACACTCTCTCTCTCTCTCTCTCTCTCTCTCTCTCTCTCTCTCTCTCTCTCTCTAGAACGCACTATTTACTATAAGGAAAGAGTAACTATGAAGCATTGGCTTGTTGGCAGGAGCTTCATGTAATTGCTAATGGCACAGGGTCTGGCATTAGAAACAGATTGATATTCACCCTTAGGAGGTGTGTGACCTTGACCGGCTGCGAAATGTTAACAACAGTGCAATATCGACGTGTAGTCCCTCCAGGCAGCAATTAAGATTAAGTGAAATAATGAGGATAGCACTTCCCAAGTGTTGGATATTTGATAACTAACAGCCAAGCATCTTAAAGGGAATGAGGAGGATTTGGGGGTGGGGGGGAGTGAAACAAAAGACTTGGAGAAGACAATGGTGATTCATGGGGAAGTCTTTTATAGTAAAACTTTAATTAAGAAAATACACAGTGACAATGGAAATACATTAATGTCTCTTCCCCAGGATGCACAAAGGCTTTTTGGAGAGAGAGCGGAAAGAAATGTTCCTCCAGTGATTCTGGCATCTTGACCCTGTCTTAGTGTAGTTTCTGCAAACCAGACATGTCTAGACATCTGACTACCATCTCTCCTGGCTTCTGGTCATAATTCTGTTCACTGGGCAGGTAAGAAGTAAGATACCAGCTCCAAGCCTTTATCTCCCCTTTGTGTCAAAAATGTTATTGTATTTAGGAACAGAACCTATGGAAGACACCTTAAGAATTGAACATTTGAAGGCTGGCTGTGACATACCTAGGTAGGGATCTGTGAGTTTGAGGCCACGTTGGTCTACACACTAAACTTTCAGGCCAGTTGGAGGTACATACTGAGATTCCGTTTCAAATAAAAGAATAAATAAATAAGTTGAGCTATAGTATTTGGTTGTTTTATTTTATTTTTCCGATAAAGAGCCCCTTTCCATTGAACTTTTTGTGAGAAATTAACATGGCCATTTATTCCTGTCCAACAGAATTCCCTTAGGAGTCACTTCCCTCCTGACCTCCTCCTGAGGAATCCCCTTGGGAATTAAACACAAACAAACCCCTGGATTTTGGTTAGTCTTTAATACAACTCTAACTTGTAAAACAGTAAACAAAGCTGGAAGTACAAGACATCAAATGTCATCTATCAGTAGTCTAGAACATACTCAGTAGTCACGGCACGGGGACCGAGGCCACGGCCATTTTTATAACACTCCCTGTTTCAGTGGACTGACTCCTACATGGCAGAGGCATGGAAGTGAAGCCCCTCTGTGCAAAATGCATCCACTTTGTGGAAAAGCAGCTTTCTTCTTTCTCCCTGGATCAGCATAAAACAAACAAACAAACAAAACCAGTAATAAAGTTCCTTTTCTTCCGATGCCTGAAGTGCATCAGAATTGTGGGGCCTTTTCCTTGTTGAAATAAAAGGAACTACCTATGTGGTGTATTACTATGTCAGTACTGATGGTTAAATTCCCTCAGAATTAGCCATTAATCCAAAGGTTATTTTGTTAAAACCTATTGCACCTGCATGCCAAACATACAATTTAGAGTTCACAGTACAAGGCTCTCTGGTATAAAGTGCCTACAAGAAGTTTCTTCTCATATATGGTCGCCACAGAACTTCCCTGGAGGACAGACCCGTTGTTGACGTACACCGTTGTCACAGATGGCTTCTCGGATAGAATGTTCTGAATTCGGAGAACCTACCCAGGAGATATAAAGTATTAATAAAGAACCCACACACCCACACCATTTCAGCACCAATAATCCCCTGTGTTTCCCAATGGCACATGATTAAGAAGGCGTGCTGCTGCAAACAGCAGCTACCAATCTTCTTAATGCTTAAATTAACGTACTTTCTCTAACATTCAAAGAAAGGACTTTTTAAAGCACCTAGTCATGCCATGCCAACACAGGATTTTCTGTGATTACAGCAATCCAACATTAATACAAATGGGGCTCCCACCAATGTGCCTGCTTTGAGGTTACTTCAACATGCACAAAGCTCCTGTCATGTGCTGAGCTGACAATAAACCAGATATGTTTAAGATTGCCAGACTACCACATGAATGTGAACAGGACCTGTGTCTTTATAAAAATTGCTTTTGACTAGTTCGCACCATAATTTAATGCATCAAAAGATTACTTCTCTCAAAGCATTGGAGCAATGCAACATTCTGCCAATTATTGGCTTAAAGCAATTACAAAACCACCTCCCAGGTTTATTGTATTATTGGTTTAAAAGAACTAACAAATCATCCCGGTGACAGTTTATTCCATTATTAGTTCAAAGGACTTGAATAATTAAGGTGGAAAAACTCAAATTTAAGAACCTCTGATGAGGGAGGATGGCTCGGGTCATACACGAAGAGCTTCTGGCCGTTAGGGTGACAGCCGGCCCAGATGTCACCAGAGGAAGGATCAATAGATAAATTGTCCACCAGCGTGCCCAACTGCAGAACCTTAAGAAGAAATAATGGCAATATCTAAATGATGCAAGCAACCTGATTAATAATTTAGAGCTAACCTTTCCTGCTCTTGGGCGTGTTGGGGGACATTACACACACCTCCCTGAATCTGCACTTCTAATACCAATATCCTTTAAAATAAGTTTAATGAACTGGCTTGAAACCATTTTTCATCTTCCTTGAATGTAAGAAAACTCGGCGTAATCCTTCTGTCCAGATGATAATAATAAGGAGCTCCTGTTGCTTTAAAAGATGCACAACAACCACTTAGCTTAAGGAAGACCATCAAAGTGAGACAGGAAATCCTTAATCATCCTAAAATATGTGTTTGTTGGCAGAAAATAATTGGCTGACTCAATTTCTACCTTTATTATTAAAAGAACTGCATTTTCATAAATCTTCAACTATTTTTTTTCAACTGTGAAAGACTTATTGGGATTCATTAGATGTCATCAGTGCATCATGGAACAGTCCTAAATCTGTTGCCAATATCACTCAATTCATTGCAGGCTGCAGTCATTGACCGTATTAGTGACAGCTGTCAACTTTGTCTTGTTGGAAGGGTGACATCTAAGAACATAGACCGGCTGCCCTGTCTGGACCATGTTGTAATTGTGGGTGATAATTTTATAGTGAGCTTCTCTATAACACTGCAAAGAACATTCAAGTAACATCTACACAGAAAACTAAAGATTTACCTTTAGTTGAGTTAAATTCATATTAGGTTGTTTTTCCAAAACATGGATTTCATGGGCCAGTATGTCAGCAACGTAGACATGCCTGCTCAGAAAAGACACGAGTTAGCACCTCCTGCCAACAAAGATGTCTTAATACAGCAGAAAAGCGAAGGTCCTGAGACCTGCTTAGGAGTTCAATGGGATGCCCTGAAGGAATGGTTGATAAAGATCAGCTTTTATTAAAAAAAATAATAATAATAAAATAAACTGCTTTCAAAACCAGTTTAGTGTTGCTCTAACAATCATAGAATTATTAAGTTAGTTTTTAAGAGGTTTGTAAAAAAATCAACTGAATATAAAGTTCACAATGTTTGCCATTGAAATAATCAAAAGCTTTTTTTTTTTTTAAAAAAAAAGCTTTTACCTTACACCATATAATTTAATATTTTTATCATGTCCATAGACTTATATGCCATAAAATACTTGAAATATTTCTTAATATGTATTAAAGTATAGTAAAATATAACTATATAGAGATTCTTAAGATAAGTATTAATCCAGAGTTGCATGTCGATACCTAAGGGGCAGTGAGTGAGGCTAACTCGTCAAACTGGAACTGAATCTTCTGTGGCAACTGTCTCACTGAGCAGACTTTGTAAGCTACACACAGGGAACAGCTTTGCTCTTTAAACATTTTCAACACATTGACCAGTTCACTGCTTTGAGCTCATGGTCAACAGCACCATGAAAAACAGTTCAATTTTAGAGACTGACAGACCATCGAAGGAGGGGACGCTTGCACAAGAACTGGAGGATGACACTTTCTGAAAGCCAGCAAGGCCGGGCAGAGGGGTGGGAGCTACAGAGGGGCATCGGCCATGTAAAGAGCTATGGTGTCTCATGGGAAGTGTAGAAACAGAAATATGCTATGACGAAAAGTCCAGACCTTTTCTCCCTTGGTCTAACAGGGACCTGGTCTCTACAGCATGCTCAGATTAAAAACATGGCTTGATATCACAGGGCTAGCTGAGTCCAACAGTGACTGGCTATGTTGATTCCAGCTGGTGCTGTGAACACTGAGCCAGAGATGGGGATGGCTTAACCAGCCATACAAGGACCACAGCAGCCAGAATACAAAGGTGAAGTAGACCGAAAGCAACTAGAAGGGGAGAAAGTAGATATTTGACTGCATAGGGTAGACTGGGCCAGTGGGAGATGGCTTGAATAATCTGTTTGGTTTCTGTAGTAAAAGGGTAAAGACAGATTGCATCACAAAACAAGAACACTTGATTTGTCAAAGAATGTCAAAAATCCCCAGCCCATTAAATTGTGGTAGTTTAACTTGTCCAATGCAGGAAGGCAAAAACCAAACCAAAACCAAAACCCTCAAGCATTAAAAAACCCTTTCTTCTAAGTTGTGATTGAGCACATGAAAATAAGGAGAGAACTTTGGCTAAGCAATCGGGCAACATATATTAAGGCTGATGTGAAAAAGATGCACAGGAGTTCTATTCATAGGATGTCATTCTACAGAACCGTTACACAAGTTTCGAAATATGTGGAATTCACTGGTGTTTTTCCTGTGTAAGTCCAGAATCCTCAAGAGTAACGACTTTATGCTTTAATGATGTCTGGAGAATTTTTACTTTAAAATGGTAACTGGACGTATTGTGGTGATAAAATGTGAGCAATATGAAATGGTTTGGGTATAGAAAATAAACAAGCAAGTTACACAGCCATCAACGGAGAAGTGGTTAAGCCAGTTTAGAACCATCCTTATGATGGAATAATAATACAGTCAATAAAATGACACTAATCAATAATTTAAAATTTTGTTTTGAAGGAGGAAGTTTAAAACCTGGACTATTTCCTTTTCTGTCTTACAGTTAAAAAGTCAAATCATTCTGTTATAGTGTTACTTAATGTGAAAAGTATATTTTTATACACAAAATTAAAAGTGGTATATTGAAAACGAAGGTGTTTGTCTTTTGGGACAATTTATTTAAAAGGGGATCTAGCACGCGAAGGGCTGTATACTTTTTATCAGGTGAAATATTGATCCCGTTGGCTGAATCGAATCCATCTGCCACCAACTTAACTTCCTCCGGACTGTAGTAAACAACGTTTGCCCAGCGTAGATTCAAGTATGTCTCCAAATACTTCAAGAAAGTATCGGAGAAGTAGTGGTCATTGGTGGCGTAGAAGTGGGCTGGCCCAACAGCTATGACGTCATTCACGCTGCAAGAGAAAAGTACCATGGGAGAGGAAATCCAAGCCTTGTCTCCCTGTCGAGGGTTAGATGCGTGTTCTCAAGCTTTCCACCACAGTGATTTTAAATTTTGGGACGTTTTCCTTCCCCCACTCCAAGAAAAGGGAAGCTATAATCGCATGGGCAATGCACCACGGCGGCAACTGGAAGAGAACGGTCACACACAGTAACACACAGTAATTAGAGGGCAGGGCCTTTAGCAATCAGGGCAGGCTCTTTTAAGGACGGCAGGAGATCTAGCACGTAGTCCCAGAACGGAGAAACTTGAGTTCAAGCTCAACCAGGCTTGAATACACAATGAGGCCTTATCTCCATAAACAAACAAATGTATATCTTTTAAATTTTTTTCTGTTATTATTACTATTATTATTATTATTTGACTCAGGGTCTCTTATGGAGTAGGCAGGCTAGCTCTTCTGGCATCTCTACCAGCCAAATCCTGCTGTTACATGTGTGTGCCATATTGCCCCGCTAAACGCATGTTTTCTGACACACGCGTTGCGGGCTTTAACAGCTGCCTATAAGGAGGGAGCTGTTCGCCTGGGCTGCCTGTCATTAGGCTGTCAGTCACATAGAGCCCCACCTCGTTTATTCTGCAGCTGGACTTTCCTAGGGCCCCTTGCTTAGTCATTAGTCAAACGAAGGTTGACTGTTCAATTTCTACCTGCCTCACGAAGCTGCCAAGCCAGGAATGAACAACCACTCAATAAACACTCGCAGAGAGACAGATGATGAAATGGTCTGAGACCAGCGCTTCCAGTGAGAGACTGATATGCTAAAAACAATTACCGTTTCCAACCAGTTAGGCAAAGGTGTTATTAAATTGAAATTCCAATTATCTTATGCAGAATTTTCTAAAAGACCTGCTTTCTTCTCTGTCAAATGCAAAATTCAGAGCTACAAGGGAAGCTTTTTTCTTTTCTTTTTTTTTTTTTTTCTTGAAAAAGCTCCACAACTTAGACACTGCCTGAGCGGTATTCATGCCCCTATTTATTATGAAGTGCATTTGGGGGAAGAATGATTGGACGGTACGTGCTTATAACCTAGATAGGGAAGTAAAGATTAAAAAATATCTATCAAGTTCAAGTTTAAAGCAGGAGTGTTGTGCAAGCTCGGCTGGGAGGAATCCAGGAGTCTCCTGTAGTTACACACCCCATATTCTTTTCCTGTTTCTAGTAGCAGTCTCCCTTCCGACTTGGATACTCAATCTGCAGGGCTGTTGAACCCCAGCTATTAGGAGTGTGCTTTGTAGAAAGCATGTAAGCCTCCCAGAAGACAAGCTAAGCCCTCCAGGGAAGGCCAGCATTTGACTGCTATGTTATCTGAGATGAGGGTGACTGTCATAAAAAAAAAAAAAAAAGAAGGTAGGATTTATGAAACCGAGCCTGAGAAGTGTCACCCCGAAGTCTGGTGTTTTATCATTTCTCAAGAAAGTTTGCTCAGAACACTAATTGTTATAAAGAGTGGTATTGGCCTTGCTTTCTCTGATCTATATGGAAACACACACACATACACACACACTCACACACACCTACGAACACCCACAGAAATGCCAGAGATAGCCCAGCAAGTGAGAACAACGAGGAACCCGAATACCTTGGAAGGAGCTCGTGTTTAATTGTTTTCAGGTGCAACAGAGAATTCTCTTCTTCTTGAAATTTAAAGATTTCCACTGTATTCTTGAATTCCGGGTGGTTCACGACAAAGAGATAAACTGTATCATCTAAAGGATGTAGAGAGCAGAGCCACTGTGTGAGACATGTACACAGGACCCGTGGGCAGACATGTCAATAGCACTGCCATGGGAAGATGGAGGGCACAGACTGTTCAACGTCCTAACAGGTCATTCTTCTTGCTGGTCCCTTCCATTACCATTGACCTGGTGTTAGTACTGATCACTGGTCCCCTGACCTTTAAGATGGAGTGGTCCACACTCTATATACAGAATTCATGCCTCACGCATAGACTCATTTGGAGATAGAGCTATTTTTAATCTGGCGATCACAGCAATAAGAAAAAGTCTGGAAATCTAAGCATTCTTCTGGTTGTTAACGGTTAGATATTTCAACATGCAGCCTAGAAAACATGTGAACAAGCCGTTTGTGGGAAGAGCACAGACTTGTTTTATGAGGTCACTGTCTCCTTTTAGGGTGTGGGGGGGGCGGTGGGGCTATTTCCCACAGCCATCCACAAAGCTCTGTGCGTTTCTTCACCTTGGCAGCTCATCAGCTCTTACCATCATCTATGAAAGTGCTAATCCCATGTGGGTTAAATGAAGCCAAATCAAAGCCCCAGCTGACTCTTAACTCCAGCGCCCTGGGTTTCTCCTCTTTGAGATCCATCATCAGTATCCCTCCGGGCTTATCTGGGGCAAAGCTGTGGAGTCCAGGAAACTTGAGGCCCTTGGGAAACAGTGAGAGAAGAAAAGTTAAACGCAAAGGCTTATGCAGATTCCTCAATGAAGTGCCTACTCCACAGGAATTTATAAGTAGCGACTTTAGTTGAAGTTAGTGGCAATGAAAAAGGGTGGGACAGAAAGCCAGGAACGCCAAAGGAAACAGGACAAAAGAAGAAATGATGTTTGGGAGCTGGAAGCTGAATAACAGGTAATTTTGTAGAACCCTGACAGACGATGGAACTCTTCCTTCTCTTGCAGGGCTACCCAATGGGTGGTGGTCCGAAAGATTCCAGGGGTCTGAGAGAAACTCTCTCATTCCATGCCCAAACTCTGCTCTAGGCCGGAAGGTTTGGGATCCTATTGGTGTTATCTTGAAAATATATCCCTCATACAGATATGGGTAGATCACGCCATTCCTCTATGGCTACCTTCATAGACACCGAGGACCAGGAAAATGGCTCTGTTCCTTCTGCCCTTATTTTCTCATCACCTCTGTTTCCTCTGTATCCAGATTGTGGCAAATTATGACCCACTGTTCACCAAAACACTAATGCTCCCCAACTTGGTCTGATTACAAGAGAAGATTTAGGATGACCTGAAAGCCCTGTGTGATGTGCCTTTCTCACCCTTCCTACCTCCCACACCCATCTCTCCGAACCCTGTGTCTTTCTCCCATACCCACAATGTCTTAGACACCAGGCTTCATGACACTCCGATGCAAACATGTTCTTATACCAGGGTTTACTCCTGTGCAGAAATGCTTCCCTCCAAAGATGCAGGGCTCCATCCCTCAACTTATTTACATCTCTTCCAGATGCTACCTTCCGGTGAGGCCCCCTCCAAGCAGTACCTGACTGATTCTATCTTCCTGGCTTACCATTCTCTATCGCCCCAGTGCTACTGGCACGCATACATATTAATGTCTACATGAGCAACTATGCTGGAGGCAGCACTGCAGAGGTGGCTGCCACTGTCTTCTGTCCAGCTAGCTTACTCAGGCTATGGGGCTTACGCACCGTTCTTGCTGTCCTTAAGCCTCCTCTCAGTATATGGACAAGGCTTACACTTTCATCCACCTGAATTCTGGACAATGTAACCACAGAGATCTCAGCTCCATTTCCAAATGACATCAGGATGCCACGCACAGCAGAATCGTTACTCTCCACTGCCCCGTCTCTCCATCACCATGAGACACATTGACCAGACTGGTAGGAATTTGTGGCAGAACCTTTTTGTATTTCCTACTAAATCTCTGGAATGTGACATGTAACCCATCCTTTCTCTCATCTAGCCATAGAGTCTCCTTAACCCACTCCGGATCCTTACTTCCATACTGGTCCATTAGGGGACACTCTATTTTGTTCTTTTGATGTCGCATACCATTCTGGTACTAATGTCTCCCATCTAACATAACCCCTTAACCATCAGTAGAATACATATCTCTGTCTGAGTGGAGCACAGTCAATTAGTCTTTTCTACAGCACCTGGAAAGCCCTGATATTTTATATGTTCACGTTGAGCCCAAATCTGCTCTTATTAATAACCATCTGCTAGCTGTCTCTCTAGGTTGCTTAAAGAAATATTATCTGAGAATAATGTGGCCCACATTATCTGGAAATAAAGACCACTTGTCTTTGATTTCTTTCTCGTGTTGCCTTTTCTTATTATCTTATGTTATTAGGAACTCCAGTGAGCTGGTAATATTTTGGGGATATAGTGTCTTTCCCTACTCTTGAACATTAATGAAAATATACCTTCAGTTTTACTATTAAGAATGGTGTTTGCTGTTAGTTTCTGGGAATTTCTCTTATTTCTAGTTTGCTTGAAACTTTTAATCAGGTGTGAGTATTGAATTGTACAAATAGTTTTTGTGGCATCTGCCGAGATGATTTGGATTGTCTTGCTAATTATAAAATGCAGAACACTCCTCACTCTATTCTTAAGAAAAACCTGATGGGTGATTAAAAACTTTATGTGAATTGACTACTATCTTCAGTTTGCTAATATTTGAGTTTGCTAATTTTGTGTAAATTTGAGGATGCAATAAAAACTCAAAGAATTTTACCCAAAAAACATGGACAGAAAAATTCTTAATTTTTAAGAACTATCTGCAATTGCCTATTTTTGTGGAGGCTGGTCCAATATACAGAATGCTACAGCCCTGCCAGTACTTCATGACAGCCATTAATAATCTTCTTAACTTATGTCTCTTAACAGTAGTGTGACTCTCTCATCAGGCAGCTAGTGGGTGATCACTGCCCATAACTATAACTGTATTCCTTTGCTTTACACTTTTGTTTTATTTTTAAATTGCATCAAAACACAAATAACAAAACCCACCACTGTGATCATTTTAAAGGGACACTCCAGCAACGCGACACACATTCACCTTTCTCTGCTCCCGTCTACATCCTGTCATCTTGTTGGATATCAAACATTTTAGCTTTGTGTTACCTCTTAAACCCATTTTTGGGGAGTAGGGTGGTTTAGGAGAGTTTCAGGGTTAGAAATCAAAGCAAGTTACTCCCCCACCCACTCTCCAAGACATAAGAACTATGTGTTTAGAAGGGTGTGTGCTGTGGAGTGTTAGACTATGCTGGACTAAATAAAAACTAGCAAAATGCAAGTGATCAGTGTCTGATTAACTGAGAGAAAAGTTGACACGGATCAGTCATAAGCCTATCATCTGGGATTTCAGTGCTTTGGATGGCCATGTAACTCCTTCCTGTTCAAAGCCATTCCTTTGGAAGTAAAAAAAAAAAAAAAAAAAAAAAAATTCTTGAAACAGTTAAGTTCTAAATTTCCAAGAACACATCCTTGCAAAAACAAATATCACCATCACCACCAAAGCCCAGAATTCCTTTCTTTCTCTCTTTATTCAGGATCATGGCATCCCTAGAAATGAGTAACTCCAACCAGCAATACTGTGGTCTTTCCCTATAGATACTTGCTTCATAATAAACCCAGAGTTCTAACTGTACATGTGTCCTAATTCATTCTCCATAGGTAATTGAAGGTTTCCCTTAAAACTGCCTCTTTTTGGAGTTAAATAAAAGTGTCATTGTTCCTTCTGAAGGCCACAACATTTCTTTTGGCACCAGTGGTCCATCCGGCTGTTCCGTATCCACCACATAAGAACCACCAGGAAACTGCTCAGTGCTCCAACCCTCAGTCTCTTCCATATTCAGTGCTCTGGCCTTTCGTATAAGTCCAGTAATTATTTTATTACTTGTGTCTCTTCTAATATGGCTCCAGGTTTCTCTATCTCCTTCCTGAATCTCAGAGCCTCAGAAGAACGGCCCCTGGGGGAAAAAAAAACTATAGGCAGGCTGTGGAGTCAGATATTTCTTCCTCAAAAGGAACTGGACAAGGAAGATATGAAAGGTTCTGACTTCTGCCCAAGCCAGGAAAATGTGGTCAGAAACACTCAATTGCCTTCCATCTATATAATCAGTGTGTCAGAACCACACCCACAATGAGTCTGAAAGAATTTCTATCAGATACCCAGAAGGGCAATTCTTCATCAGCATATAGAAAATCTTCAGCAAAAGAGAAGCCTATGAGTAAATGTGGTTGCAAAGTTTTCCCTTAGGATGAGCTATTTTATCAAGGGGCGCAGGGAGCTTAGTTTGGGAAAAATCGGTGTATAGAAAATACGTAGCACATATGAATACAGGGTTAAATGTGCTTAAGATGAAACATCTATTGGGAAGGATAAATGCTGTATTGAAAATAGCATAGTGGTAGTGTCTAATATCTACAGTGATGCCTCAGTGTGCGTGTGCGTGTGTGTGTGTGTGTGTGTGTGTGTGTGTGTGTGTGTGTGTGTGTGTAAAACCACACAGGTGGAGGTCAGAAGACAATTGTGGAAGTAATCTTTTCTCTTTCCACTATGTGGGCTCTAGACACTAAACTCACCTCATGTTGTCAGGCTTGGAAATGAGAGCCTTTACCTGCGGAGCCATCTTTCCAGACCTCCCCGCTTTATTTTATTTCTGAGCAAGGTTCTCTCAGTGAGTTGAGTTGGACTTCTCTGCCCTCTGAACCCCTCCAGTGCTGTGATTGCAAGCATCCACTGCTGCTGTCCTTTTGGTTTTGCTTTTACACCTGGGATCAGGGAATGGAAACCCAGGTCCTCATGCCTGCACTGGAAGTACCATGCCCACTGAGGCATCTCTCTATGCCTCCAACATCTTTCAAAATGACCCATTTAAATACCAGTTCGAACTGGGACATTCTAGTGCTATGCAACTGGGAGACAATTGATCAGTCAGCGAAGCCTTTCGTCTCTACACTCAGAAAAGCCTAAGAACATTTTCCTGATCCAGCCCGACCTGTCTCTTTCTCAGAATTTAGTTTGAGAGTTGAGGATTTAAAAGTCTGTTTCTCCTTTCTTCATTTTAAATAAATGGCCCTATCAGTCCCTGGCTACACATGGAACAGGAAGATGGTACTCACCACACTAAAGAAAGCCAGGCCGTTAGGAAGGATGTCAATGTCCTCAGCACCAGTTTCTGCAAGTTCAAGGAGTAAATAATAGCATTATCAAACTGTGCTAGTAGTTTAAGAAAATGTAACTATAGGAGTAGATAAATAGCATTATCAAACTGTGCTATTAGTTTAAGAAAATGTAACTATAGCTTTGTTTACTTTATTTGAGGGTCTATTTCTTTAGGGATGGTTCCAATTTCTTTTCCAAGGCACCCTTGTTTTTAATAAACGTCAGTCTAAACTCTTTCTTACAGTGAACTTCTGACTTTAAATGCTAGATATTTTATGTTTACTCAAATCAAAGTCAAGTTATCACCACATTTCCAAGTACGATACGGAACAAGTTGACATGTGCACACTTCTAGGGTAAACATGCAGATGTCTGGATAGAAGTAATTGACAACAGGGGAATATTACTTCCACAAGGAAGGGACAGCCGTTTAACCATGCAAATCTCATTCAATCTGAAGCAAAAAGACATTTTCCTCATTAACAGAGAGAAAACACCTGGGATTACATTGTCTCTCTCTTTCTCAAAAAAAAAAAAAAAAAAAAAAAAAAAAAAAAAAAAAAAAAAGGAAAAGGAAAGGAAAAGGAACAGTGGCTATTTGTTCTCCTTAGCAAACAAAACTTCTAAATTAATCTTAAAATTATAGAAAAACTAGCAAAAGAAAATTAATGAAAAGTACCGTGGACCTATGCACCCTATAGCTTCTGACTCCAGCCTCTGAGCCAGGCTACAATTACTATTGATTGTTATTGACTGTCCGAGGTACCCTCCACACAGCATAGCAAATAATTAGACAGAAGACCTTCCCCACGGCCTCGCTGTACACATTTCACAGACAGATAATAGAGATCCAAACACAAGGAAAGGATAAAAATGGCGTATATTAAGCTAAATCATGACACATTCTTTCAGTCCACAAGATTCAATCTTCCTCCTTAAGACAACTCCAAAGGTTATGGCTGAGAGTATTTCTATGCCGTCAAAATAAAAACAGCATTTATGCCACTATTTGGTCTTGATTTCATAACTCTGCCCACACGTTAACCCCCCCCCCCTACACTAGCCTTTACTCGGTTATGAAACACAAAAGCAAAACATAATTAAGAATACAAGAGAATTGAACTCATAACAGTGGCCTTTCTGCCTGGCCTTCAGAAGGAAGGCTTAGACAAAGACACTTAAGTACGTTTCAGTGGCTGGGAGGGACCCTACCTGGGTTCCTAAAGGGTCACTGATACGCTTCGGGGGAACGGGTGAACCTGCTGAAGTTCTATGCACTGAAAAATGGCTTTTGCATATAGAGATGAGAACTTTCTGTGACAAGGGTCCTTGGTTTATGGCAGATCATGGAAGGTTCTGTGATAAACCCCAAATGTCTAAGAATCACCAGGCATCTTGGTTAAACCCCTGGCACTGGATGCTGTTCTTGACACCCTCTAAGATGTTCGTGCTTGAATTGAAAACATAAAATTAAAAGAGATACTCACAATCTTTCAATAAATCTAGGAGTTTAGAAGTTAGTTATGTTATTTATCATTGACCAAAGTCCATACTCATGTTCAGACAGACAGAGAGACAGACTGACACCACACACACACACACACACACACACACACACACACACACACACACAAACACACACTTCTCGTTTTTTAGTCCAAATAGTAGAAAGTCAATTGATTAACATTTCCCCCATGGAAATCATTTCAGAAAATGTAACTTCAATATGTGCACATTCGTACACATAAAAAGGGATAACAAAAACATCCCCACTGTTTCCTGAGTGGGAGAAAGATGGGTGACTTGTTTTCTAGTTTACCCTTTCTTCTTTTCCCATTTTCTACAGGCTACTGGTGTAGCTTTGTAAGAGAGTTCATGCCTGCTTGAGTGGGCCTGTGCTCAGTCACCAAGCCTAAAACCAAACGCATGCATGAGTAAATGAATTAATGACTCATAAGCTGAAGAGACAATTTCCCACAAATACCAGTAGTGTATAAACTAAGGAGACATCTTCAAAAGATCCCTTACTTCAGCCACGCTGTTCCTTTTTTTCCCCTTTTATCTTATGGCCCAGGTTTAGAGAAGAAATTGATGTTTGTGTCTTGGACACTGTGTAGAGTTTTCTAGATCTACTTGTCCATGTTTGTGTCTAAGGCTAATAACACAGCAGGGTTTTATCATCTCCCATCACCACGTCGGTGATGACTCCAAGTGCAGTAATTTCTGCAGAAAAACCTTCCTCCCACATAGCAACATCAGTAGGGATAGCTGCTAATGTAATTTGATGTTTACATACTATGAGATATTTGTAAGCAATTTTCATAATTTTAGAACACTGAGAAGCAGAATTATTCTCTCATGCTTATATATAAAGGATGGGGTCTTTGAAAGGCTAAGCACATGGAAAATCAAATAAATCAATCAACCAATCAATCACTCTCCAACTGGGAATTGGAATCTTTTGGTCTGACCTACAAGTTATCACACCATTATTTAGTGAAATTTCTGTTAGAAAAAAAATGTAGTTTTTCTCTAAAAACACCACACTTGGGCAAGTAGATGACTCAGTGGGTAGAGCTTGGAATACAGCCGAACTATCTGAGCCTGAGTCCTGGGATCTACAGGACCTACTCTCCGGAGTTATCCTCAACTACCACTCAGATACGAATCAACATGAAGGGATGATAGATACATTATACTTTGTAAATTCAGTTGGGGAAAAAACCAAATTTGAGGTTTTAAAAAAAAATTTTTTTTGTTTACTAAAATCATCATCAATTCAAATATTGAACCTTTCTTTAGAACCTCCTTTAAAAACCTTTCCGTGGGAATTCTTATTTAGCACATCTGCTTTTAAGCCTTCTTCTTACTTCAGCAATGGTCTGTCTGTGTCAGAGCAGGCCAGATGTTTCTTGGTTCTACACTCCCCTGCCTTTTGTTATTTCAGCAACTGTCTGCCATCTGTGTCAGAGAGGCCTGGTGGTTTTAAGGTCCCCAAACATTCCTGGTTCCTTCTTAGCAACAGACACCTGGCAACATGGCTGCTCCGCTTCTTGCTGACACGGATGATCACATGTATAAGCCCGGGTCCATAGGACACGAGGCTATAGATGAACAAACTACTGGGTAAAATCCAATAAAGATATCCATGTACATTCTTTTCCTGTTCTGTCATGCACCAAAGTGGCAGCAAACAAGGTTATAATCTTGAACAGAAACGAAAGCCACACATTGGAGACAGTTTTATTACTTCATCTGACCTTTGACCCTGGATGACAACGAGAAAAGCAGTCACCTGATGGATCACGTGACCCGCTGCCAGACTCTCACAGAATGGAAAAAAATCAAAAGAAAAATTTTGTTTAGCTCAGGTTAGTCTGAAATCCTCAAAATAGAACAAGGTGCCCTTGAACTTATGATGTTCCTTCCGCATCTGCCTCCACCTCCCAAGTTTCAGACTCACAGGCCTACACCACCACACCTGCCTCTTTCTGAATTTCTCAATTCACTTCTCTAGTACATGTGTCAGTCAATCACTCAGGAAAAAAAAGATAGTACACTAAAAAATAAATTACAAATTATATGAAATCTTTGGGTCTTATATTCTTATGTGTCATAAAAAGAAAAAAAAGAAATAAATCTGTTTCTCATGGTTTGGAATTTGCCAGTGTCTTTCTTTACATAGGTAGATTGTAGTGTAGATGGTAAAAGCTCTAGATCCAAAACTAACTCAGGAGAGAGTCATAGAGTGAGGGGGAGGGGGAGGGAGGGAGAAAGGGGGGAAAGGAGAGAGGAGGGAAGAGGGAAGAAAGGAGGGAGGAGGGCAGAATTGGAGAAGAGCAACCGAGAAATTGAAAACTTTGTATTAGGCTATAACTCTGGAAAATCAAGTTGTTTTGAATTTAGCTTAATGGAACCAGTTCTTGGCAGTATACATTTTATTATGTAGCTGCTGGTACTGTGCTAAATTGTCAGTATGTAAAAGCTTGCCTACAATATAGACACAGAAGAATTTTAAAAATGCAGTAAGTAGTCAACTCTCTTCACCACAGAATATGCAGTAAATGCCTGTTACTGATTAATCCAGAAAGACATTATAATATGATACATGATAGATACATATTTAAAATACTTAAAAATATTACCAAGAGTTCATTTTCAGTGATAATAAAGGTAGTGCTGCAGTGTGTGTGTGTGTGTGTGTGTAAGAGAGAGACAGAGACAGTGTGTGTATGTGCGTGTGTGTTTGGGGGTGGGGGAGATAGAGCACTAGCAGGAAGGAAACTCCACTCTTGCACAGAAGTTAAGTGCACAACTGAAGTTTCCCCAAACACTTTATCTTTACTGCTGTGCCTCTCATACAAAGGTGATTTCTTGTACATGGGGATGCTGGTCCAGCACACACTTATTCCTTGTAATCAAAAACCACTGGATGGGCAACTGCAGTCCATATTTAAATCCAGAGGTTTCATTAACCATTATAGATCATGAACACGGCACTCAACAAACATTTGCCTGCTGTGCTCTAACCACCAGGCAGAAGCAAACCAGAGGGAGAGAAGCACAGTTGTAATTAGATCTAAAACAACGGATCCCAAATGTGCCTCTGATCCCTCATCTTCTCCGCTCTGTTGGCTGCCGAAGAGCCTCAGAGGCATTAAACACTTCAGGAGAGGGGGCATAGGTGACATATTTCCTCCTTCTCTCCAATTCCAGACAGCAGCTCGCACACATCACCACATAAAGGTCAGAAACACAGACAGATGCCTGTTCAGAATACAAATGCTATGGGGCTTGTTTTCCCCAGAGGCACGCTCTGTCCCAGTGAGCTGTAACAGAAACACGTTTGGCAGTTTGTCCAGTAATGTGTCTGATGGTGCCCTATTGTCTTCCATGAGACTGAAACTCACAGAAGGTGGTCTTCCCAGAGCCAAGGGCTGTTTGATAATGTGACAATTATTAACTCAATAGCAAAAGTAACCAGAGAGCTCAGTGACCCAGCCTCCCACTCTTGTCTAACACCCTTCATAGATGTCTCCTGGCACCCGCAAGACCAGTTCTGAGGCTCCTTTTCATTTTCCTGCCAGGAGGCACCATAAAGTAAGTTGCTGGATTATTTGTGACTCCACAAAATCTTCACTTCCAGAACTGCCCTAGTTAAAAATAAAACAGAAATACATTCAGCCTGGCTTTGGGGCCTGAGTCTGGGTTCTCCTCTTAAATGTCTGGAGGGCAGTAAGAAGGAGAATTACCAGGGGAACCATGGGTGATAGAGAGAAGGAGCTAGGACTAGCAAACTACTAAATTAACCATGAAGAAGAGGGGTCAGAACTCTCAAGAAATAGGGATCAGCAGGAGATCTGTGAAGAAACTCTTTGGTAAGCCAGACAATTTGCTTTTGCCGAAGTAAACTTTTGCTGTTCGGATTTATGTGGTTAGAAACAGGTGGCATTATCAGTCCTTGATGATAATTCATTAACAATTACCAGAAATTGAAACATTTCCTAAAGACAACAGCTTCTCTGTTAGAGATCTATTCACAGACATGCAAATGCAAGGGTAATGATGACCACTGATTTGTCTAAGAGATCCATCAGCAGAGTGAAGAGAATACCCAAAGCACAGGAGAACCTGTGCACTGGCCTTTCATCTGGCAAGGGGTTAATATGCAAAATGCATAAAGAGCTCAGGAAATCCAACAGCAAAACTATACTAAACATCAAAATATAAAACCCCACTGAAAAGTAGGTAAATGTCTCAAATAGACATTTACTGAAAGAAGACATACAACGAGACAACAAAAAAGTAGAGTGTCCAGTTAGTAAGGAAGTGCAAGTCAAAACAACAGTAAGACATAGCTCAGCCCTGTTAGAGTGCCTCTAATTAAAAGGACCAGAAACTAACGTTGGTGAGAATGCAGAAAATGGGGAAATCTTACCTTATCTGTTGCTGCTGCTCCTGCAACCCCCCCCCCGTGTGTGTGTGGGGGGGGTGGACTATAAATAATATAGTCACTGTGGATAAAAGTTTAGCGGTTCATAAAACCTAAACAAACTACCTGTAATAAAACTGAAACAAATCACCTGTGATCTAGCAATCCCTCTACTGTGTAGAATTCCAAGAAAATAAAGTCATTAAATAAAAATATACCTGCATGGCTGAGCTTATTGCAGGGTAATTTAAAGCATATAAGATGTAGAATCAATCAAGATCCCAAAGAATGGATGACTAAACATAAAAAAAAAAATGGAACATTATTCTGCTACAAAAGTGTGAAATCTTGTCACCTGTGGGTCACATATAATCCCGTCACTCAAGAGGTTGAAGTAGAAAGATCATGAGTTTGAGACCAGGTTGAACTAAAAACAAGCCAACAAGTACTATAAGACTAACTGGAGCTATACCATGAGAATATCTCCTAAAACAAAACAAAACAAAATTTTAAAAACCCAAAACAAACAAAATAACCATCTATACTACAGAAACAAACCTCTTAGTAGCCTCTCATTTGTAGTTCTAGCCTCTCACGGCTAGAACTGAACAGAATTATACGGGCAGACCAACCAAGCTCAGAAGGATAAATGACAACCTGTTCTTAGTCAGTTGGTGATAGAAACCTGTCCTTATTCAGTTGTGGAAGCCAAAAAATTTTTTAAAAATGTTTGTCACACAGAAATAGAAACTTTAATGTTACTAGATGTTAGGAAGAGCAGGGACAGGGAATAACAGGCTAAATAATTCATACCAAAAACTGGTTGGAAGTCGTTCTGATGTTATATAGCAGATGGAAGTAAGTTCAGTCTATACCCATGAAGCAGGCCTTTTAACATAACAAAAAGGGCATAATTCAAAGATGTTCAATATGCAGTAGTAATAGTATATGAGGAGATAAAAATCTGATTCATTTGATTTAATCATTACAGACTACATATATGTATAAATTATTATCACATCCAAAAAAAACATAAACATTTACCATTGAAAAACTTAAAAAAAAAACCTGAAATATATGTTTGATATAATTAGCACACAACGATTTGTTTTATGGTCCTTATATACTCTAACGAGGCAGGAGAAAATCAGTTATATTAAAGTTTGTGTTTCATAACTAAGTTTCACTATTTACATATGATATATTAAAAATTAATGTGTTTTTGAAAATAAACTATAGGTTGTCAGCTTTAACCCAAGTATTTAAAAACAAATATTTAGCGAAAGTATTGCACTGCACCTTCTTCTGTTAAAAGTATTAATCAGTTTCATATAAATATTTAAGAATGAGGTATAACTTTGTACACCGAGGCAACTCTATAATATCGTTGACATAGAAAGAGTACAGTGGAAATCTTGTGCACAATTCTCCTTGAGGATGGGTTAGAAGGTTGACCAGTTGTACATTTTCTCAATTTGCTCTTTAGTTCAATATTTGTTTTATTTGTTCCTCTTTGCTATTTCCATCTCTTTTCCTTTCCTTTGCCCTTTTGTCTTCTTCTTTTTTTCCCCTCTATCCTCAAACAAATAAGCAAAAAAAAAAATAAAAAATAAAAAAAAATAAAGAAAGAAAAGAAAAACTCTCTTGGATAAAAAAAGAACCCCCTTTTGGCAGCATTTGCATGGTGTTTTGCTATGTTTTACATCTACCATTATTTATTTTGAGATACTTGGAGCAGCCTGATGAAAACTATAAAAGCATAGAAGTCCTTTCCTATATCCAGACAACACAAGGTTGTATTCTACATCAGTTATTCCTTCAGTTTTAAAATTTTAAGCACCCCAATCAAAATAAACGCCCCAGGCCCTTTTCTGCTCCTGGGTAGTCTGTGAAACTCCTTTGCTAAATTAATATGATCAAGTTGATATTCCTTTAGGAAATACTCTGTAATCTGGACAGGAAATTATAAGGTAAGGGATTATAATTAGCCACCTGATGTGTAAACAAACGTGGCACATTCTACAAGGACTACACAAAATGCTAGCACATACTTGGAATAGCAGTATTCTTGAGAAAGAAGCAGAATGACTGCTATGAGCCAAGGTCAACCTGAATTACATAGTGGGTTCCACCTTAGCCTGGCATACAGAATAAGTCATCTCTGATAATGAAATGGACTTTTCCCTTTTATTTATTTTTCTCTCATATATCCTATCCCAACTGCATTTTCTATCCTCCCCTCCCCCACTCATTACTAAATTTTACACTTCAGATGGTTAAAAGGATAAACTCCGCATTTTATAGACATAATTCATAAAATGTTCCAACTGCAGTTTCACTTCCTCCCTCTCCCCATTCATTACTGAATTTTACACTTCAGTTGACTAAAATGATAGACTCTGCATTTTATGCACAAAATTTTTTTAATTTAAAAAATTAAAAAGCCCTTACAATATGTCTAATGTACATTCAAAAGAGACTTAGTAAATAAATCATTGAAAATAAAAACATTACAAACAACAGTTTGAGGCCAGCCTGGTTTATACAGTGAGTTCAGACTCTGTCTCAAACAACAAATAAAACAACATCAACAAAAGAAACCCTGAGGCAGGACTAAGGTGATGGCTCAGTGTATAAGTGCTTGCCTTACAAACATAAAGTCATGAGTTTGATCCTGGTTAAACAATTAAGAGATACTCTCTCAAAACAAAATGAAGAAAATCAAAGTGGATAACATCTAAGAAACATTAACTAAGGTTGTCCTATGGCCCCCACACCTACACACATGAATGCTCCCCCATCATGCCCTTGCACACACATGCAGCTTTGAACACATGTACCTGTGAATGTGCACACACACACACACACACACACACACACACACATACACAGAGGCATGTGTACACACCTAAATGATAGATATACATGTGTCAATACATAGAACTGCCCACATCACTCAGGAATAAGGAGGATAAAGCAGGAAGAACAAAATCTCTTTCAAATGCCATTGGTGACAGCAGTCATGTATGTATTTGCCTGAGTATTCACTAAGTCTATAAAGGGAAAGGATATGGTTTTATCCCTAGAGTTATTTCTGGGAAAGAATGAAGTTTGGTGAAGACTGTGTTATTTGCCATTGTAGAATGCATTGACCATAAAATGTTCATATAAACTTTTCACAGACAATAGTGTTAAAAAGGAAGGTAATTAATTATCTGGATATAAGTGGCCAAAGCATAGCATTTAAGTGAAAACAGAAATATCTGAAATGTATTTAACAGTGTTACTGGCTATAAGGAACAGGATATTTCTATAATATCTGTAATACAGATTTTAATTTGCTTAAAAAGAAACCCAACAATCTCACCTATGGCCAAACCCTGTCTTATAAAGGCTGAAATGGGGCATAATGTTACTTGCTTCCATATTACATCTCCCAAAGAAAGAACTCAAGAGTTTTAACGTTTAAAAGCCTTTGCTCCAATTACAAAGTCAACAATCACAGTGACTAATAAGAAGACCAAACATGGGCAATGTTCATGCTGCTGTGTGTAGTAGGACCAGAACAGGAATCAGGGTGTTCTGACCACTGATCTCTCTAATCACACTGAGAGATACCTTTAAGAAAAGCCAGCATTTCTATCACCCATTGATAAGTTAATAGTTATTACTAAGAATCTCTAAGTTCTGGGAACTTTGGTAGATGGCAAAGGTAAAAAACAACAAGACAGGGACTCTGCCCTGAAGGAAACTGTAGAGAGAGGGTAGAGAGGCCCATGGAGTCTCTGCAGATCCTTCAGTCTGCTGCAGACCAAAGCCGCTCTTTTATTATTATTATTATTATTATTATTAAATCACACCTGCATTTACCTTTTAAAATGTAATGTTATTGGGGACTAGATTTCCATTCACAAGCCTTGCTAAGTTACAAGACCTAGGGAAGCTTAGGGTTTTGTTCTCCATACTTTAGAAAACAAGCCACACAGGGGATTGTCAAGTTGTGTTAGCATGAGTTATTACTTCTACAATAGTACATGCAGCATTAACTACAGGAAATGAAAAAAAAATCAGAGATGAAACTTAAGTTATCTTAATATGGTCTACTAAAGAATTCAGCTCAAGAGCTAAACACTTCAGATAGCAAAGTTAACAGGAGGTTGCATTTTATCTTACAACAAACGTCCTACCAACCCCCTGAATCAAACCTACAGTATTGACATGCAGAAATTTTATCTTCCCCTTAGTGTTCGTGCCACAGAGATGCTTTAAATGTTAACAAAAATAAGCAAAAATCCTGGGAAATGTGCTCCTGCTAAGACTCAGGCATCTTAGTGTATTCATAGACTCAAGAGGGCAGGGCCCACCCTGGTTATTTACCCTCCTCTTTGTGTTCACAGCTGAGAAAATTAAACAAGAGTTTGTTGTTACAGCTTCTGGCATTTTGCATGAGAATGGCTTCCATAGGCTTGTATGTTTAAATGCTTGGTCCACAGTTAGTGAAGCTAGTTGGGAAAGAGTAGGAGATACGGCTTTGTTGAAGTGGTGTTGGTGTTGCTGAATGAGGAGCATCACTAGGGTTGGGCCCTGAAGTTTCATAAGTATGCCTAGTCTTTCTGCCTGAAAACTGTGGGTCAGATATGAGATCTCAGTTGCCGCTGTATGCGCAATTAATCAGCCCAAGAAAGAAAAAATACTGGCACCTTAAGATGAAAAAGGATGGGTCAGAATGGTACATATTGACAAAATGAGCTGTACTAATAATTGCTGTTGACAGTAAAAACACATACAACACCACTAGTGGACACCAGAAGGCACCAAGAACAGCAACATCTCATATACCTACCGATTCCTTTGATGAGGTGGCAGTTTGGAAGGTCTACAGATTCTACTTCTCTGGAGGCTTTAAGTCGACTTCTGTTGGAAAGCAAAAGAAAACTATTTGTGTGTGCATTCCCTGGTTCATCCCAGGAAGAGTTTGAAGAGGCACAGAGCAAGACATAACACGGGGAGTGAAAACAAGTGTGGAAACATATAAAGCACAAGAAACATCAGTCATGTAGGGCATTCAGTTCTCCATATGTGCAGGGCAGAAAGACAGACCTGTGGACTCACGAAGCCACACTTTCGATTTCCTGGACATATATAAACAGCCTAATTCATCCTTTTTGTGGCTCTGCCCTGGGAAGGGGGTGTAGATGTCTAGCTAGCAACCCAACTTTCTACTGCAGATCCATAAAAGGGAAAGTGACAGCGAGCTTCCCTCTATGAAGAGAAATTGCTAAGAGAAAGGGGCCAACGTGGAGGCAGTGGAATGGCTCAGTGGGGAAAGGTGCCTGCTGCTAAGGCTAGCCTCCTGAGTTCCATGCACAGAATCCACACGATGAAAGGAAAACACATCACCACAAATTGTCCTCCGCCTCTACATTGGTATCTTTCTTACCCTCCTATGCACACAAAGCAAAACTATGAATATAATTGACAACAGCAAGAAAGAATGGGCTGAAGCTCAGACTCTAGGGGTAGAGCCTTTCCTGACTCAATAGAGCCCCGAGTTTGATCCTCATCATATAAAGCCCAGGGTGGCGGCAAATGGCTTCAATTCCAGCACATGTGAACACGAGAAAATACCTCAAGTATTTTAAAAAATGTATAATAAACTACCCACGTCTCAGAGCCTGACACATGCCAAAGACTCATAAAGGCTTATTAAGGAGTTCAGGAAGTTCCCACCCTTATGAGTATATTTGTGGGAGACTGGGAGTTTAGAGAGCAACAATGACACGTGTGACTATCAAAAGTACTTGGTAAAGTGTTCAAGTGGGTTGTGGGGTGCTTAAGAAAGACGAGAAAAGTAAGGACGAAAGATTGCTGCATACTGGTGGTCTGCTTCCTTTCCACCCCGAGGCCCTCCAGGTAGCCTGGGCCATCACACAAAGACACTTTTATGTTGAAGGCCTCATACTACTCCCTTTTACTCCTCCCCCCCCCCCACACTGGTGTCCTGCAATCTGGAGAGTGACAACTGGGCTGCAGGAAAAGCTACACTTCCCACAGCAGTGGTTCTGTGTAGCCCATACAGTTAAAAGTCGAAATAGCAGTTTGGTGTGAGCTCCTCTCTGTTCCAGTCTCTGCCTTCCACACCTAGGAAAAGAGGAAGCCTACAGGCTTCACCAAATAGAAGGATACCTGGGCCTAGGTAACCAGCACCTATGGGTCTATGCCAACTATTCATTGTGTATGTGTATGCATATGTAAGACTTACAAATACAGTCTTCAGAGTTATTATTATTGTATGTGTGTGTTGGATAATGTGTGTGTTGGGAGGGTGCCAGGAGGTCTCAGACTATGTGTGGGGTCAAAGGATAATATTGTGGATTCATTCTCTCCTTCCACCCTTTACATTGGTTCTGAGGCTAGAATTCACCGTGTCAAGCTTTTACAGCAAACACTGAACACTTTGAGCCATCTTTCTAGTGCCAAAACAGTGAAATCAAATTGTATTACATGACTTGAAATGTAACCATAAAGCAAATAAACAGTATGTGAGTTCGTGAATGTGGACAAAATACATTACATAAGTGAAAGTTTTAAAGCTAATGCTATAGAATATAATAAATCTTAGTCCCACATGTTCCTAGAGCAATTTAAAAGGTAAATTACAACAAGAAGCATAAACAATTGAAGTACCTGTAGCAAGGACTGTGCAGACACAGACATTGCCAGTGGTTGGTGATCAAAGGAAGGAATAGTAAAAATATCCGTAATGGTAATATATAGTATTATTTAACTATTCCTACATATGTTATCTATACACTACTATAATAATAAAAATATCTATTTGGCACAGGGTTAAATTGGCTACTGTTTAATCCAATATACCCTCAGTGAACTTACTAAATTCTTCAACTAACCTAATGAACTGGATACCATGAGTCCCATCTTATATACGATAAAACCAGCTCAGAGAGATAGAAGCAACTTTCTTTGGAACTGTTTGGCAGTGTTTATTCTTCTCCTATAGGAGTGAAGAGATCTGGGTCTTGGGGTTATCAGTAGCACAGCCGTGGCCCCTGGCAGGTTAATGGCTCTCTGCACGTCTCAATCTTTTTCGGGGATGCAGTAAGGATCATCGAAGAGAACCGCCACATTCCACTGACGTTGTGTGGTTTCAGAAATGTGCGGATCCATTTGGTCAATGAGTTCTGGTAAGCATCCTCTGTTGGTCTGGATGTTGACTTTATACAACTTGCTTATGAAGCCTGCTATACAAAACTAGGAATGTAACATAACCATTAAGTCGACAAACTATGTGATTAAGTGCAATCTGTTTCTGACAACAGGTTCAGATGCACCCGAGCAGCCTAGTGTGAACCATTTGCTTCAGAGTGAACTTGGGTTACTACAGAAGGCCATCCTCATCCGGGTTAGTCGCACTGTGCCTTCCTAGGGACGCAGTCTACCTCCTATTAATATTGTAGAGTCACCTGGCCGGAAGCTGAGTGTGACCTTTAGTTAAGCAAATAACCTTCACCTGGCTCTTCTTTATTATAAAATGAAAAGGAGATTTACTTAAATCCTCTGTGGCTCAATTATCCTCCAGAAGTTAACTGCTAGTCATCTGCCCTGGAAGGGGCTCCCTGCCCTGATAGCTTCTGTAGCCAGATGACATGGATCCCCAGAAGCAGCAGCATCTCCACCTTTTACCCTTCTTTCATTGTCTTCCCACTTGTGGAGGTGGAAGGACCTCTAACTTTTTTTCTATTTAGCTGTACTCGTTGAAATCAAGTTTAAAAAAAAAAAAAAAAAAAAAAAAAAAAACAGTGTTTCTAATGGGAGATGAGTTGGCTGCTACCCCCTTCCTCCTCCATAACTGAAACATGTAACACACACAATGTTTGGCACCTCAGCAACCATTCTGCACTCTTGAGAAAGATAAAGATGAAAATGCAAAGTCAAGGGTGAAGTGTTAAATCACACAAATATACAAATAACCTAGTTGCTCGTTTCCCAAGTGTTTCCTTTTCTCTTCCCTGGCTCTCACTGCCTTTGAGTTTAAAAACAAAGTTGACAGTTCTTTATCTTCAGTGTACACATGTGTAGCAAAGGGGGCCTTTATCTTCTATATACAGACTTAGAAAGCCCTTTGGAATTCATCCCTACAGCCCCTGAAATGCTTACACTAGGTAACTGAAATTTGTGCTTAGGCGTGCAAACCTGGGGAATTTTGCTCAACCACAGAGAAGCCAGGAAGCGGTGTGGGAACTGCCATAGTGTAAGGAAAGCTAAAGAGCTGGTCTAGAGCACGGATGCGGAGCTCAGGCGTTCCCTGTTGGGCTCACCAGCTCAATCGCTCCAGAAGTCAATTATTTACATGTGAATTAGAGAAAGGAAGCTATTTGTCTAAGAAGTCAGCCAAGGCAGAAAAGTAAAAGAGCATTCTCGCCAAGTGTCAATAAATGTACCTTTGGGGTTGAGGATATAGATCAGCTGGTGGAGGGCTTGCCTTGCACACACAAAACCCAGATTTCCCTCTCTAGCTCCTCATAAACTAGGTTTAACTGCAAACATTTATAATTAGGAATACAAAGGCAATTTGAGGCCAGCCTGGGCTACAGGAGACCCTGTCCTTTTTCTTTTAATGTTTGTTTATTGCTTAATAGAAAGACATTCTACACTTATTTAATGCATGCATAGGCATATATGGTGTATGTGGTGGGCAGATATATGTGTATGTATGTGTACATGCATATGTGGAGGTCAGAGGTCAGCATTAGTTATCTACATCAGCAGTTGGCCACATAAATTTTTGAAAGAAGATCTTCCACTGACTCTCTGGATGGAAGTCACTGACGGGCTAAACTGGCGGGCCAATGAGCTTCAATGATTTGCCTGTCTCCACCCCTTGCTCCCACACTGTGCCGGCATTACAGGTGAATACTTCTGTGGGTAGCTTTTATGTGAATGCTGCAGATCTGAACTTAAGTCCTCATGTTTGCCTGTAGCAACTTTACTGACCCGGGCCATCTCCATAAGCCAAGAGAGGTCCTACACTTTGAACAAAGCAACCAGCATGTCCCACAATAAATGCTAAGGAGGGGTGGTGGTGGATGGGAAAACCATAACTAACAAGACGGCCCCTTCTGAAGTTGTCTGAAGAAAACTCTACCACTGGCCATGAGAGATGTGAGAAAAGGTGTCGGACATCAACCGCTAAGAAGGCTCCGTGTTCAGGAGTACTCTCCACTTCTCAATGATCTAAGTCTTATTTCTAGAATCATAGGTAGGTAGAGAGAACTGACTCCTAGAAGTAGTTGTCCTCTGACCGCATTCACACATACGCGCATATAAACATGTATGTGTGTGCACACACACTACTCACAATAATAAAATATTTTAAAATTCCAAAGATACAAGTTTCAAGCAAACTGTTTAGACTTGTGTCTTGAGGTTCCTGCCCACACTTTGTTCTCTAGTGTACAAGTCTCATGACTCCTCTGAGACTGTCTTTGCGACAGACAGCAACTAGCTTGGGAGGGCTGGCCTTCTTCTACTTTCTCCTCTGCTGCTCAAGAAGGGAGGGGCAGAAAGAGTGGTTACAGAGTAGCATTCTCCCTGGGGAACTTAGCCAGCTACAGCTTAGTGGGATAACAACTTCAGTGACATTTATCCATTGGGGACAAACTTAACTAAAATGTATCCACTGTTTATCTAAAACTCAAGTCAAAATTTAAGTGGGCATCCTGGGAGAGAGAAACAGCTTGACAGCCAACATCCCATCTTTAATAATTGAATAAACAGAGAGAAGGTACCGGTTAGAGCAAAAACGGAGTACAACCCAGTCCTTCAGTCCTTTCTCCTCGCTCTGAAAGCCTTTGCAGGGTTCTTGGAGCTGTTTTTTTTTTTTTTTTTTTTTTTTTTTTTTTTTTTTTTTTTTTTTTTTTTTTAGTGGATTCTGAGGGTCTGTGAGAAGATTGCATTTGCTCATGTGACCACACTGCAGGCAGGAGAGTCATGCTATGCTCCAGTCACATGGTCACCATACCCAATATAGGGTGCTCAACTAAATCTACCTTTCATGAAGTGATGTCTCAACTGCATGCTTATTCTAAAATGTGCTATGTGTATATTATGCTAAAGAATGATGTGGGCTACTGAGACAGTTCTGGGATAAGTGTTTCCCGCACAAGCACAGGGACCTGAGTTTCATCCTTAGCACCCGTGTGAAAGTGGATTCAGTGGACTGGGAAGGCAGAGACAGGAGGATTCATGGAGTCTACTGGTGAGCCTGTCTAGCTGAACCAGTGAGCTCCTAGCTCAAGGACAGAGCCTGTTTCAAAAAGTAAGGCAAAAACCAATCGAGGAAGACACTCAGTGTTCACCTTTGGCCTCCACAGGAACACACATGCACATATAAAAATGCACACATGTACAAACACATATCCAGTGTATGCCCACACAAAATGACTCTCTGTTAATCCGAAATTCAAACTGAACTAGAAAATCTGATAGTATTTTTTGGGGGGGGGGGTAGGGTAGAGGAGGGGGAAATCTAACTATATAATATCCTCCCCACATTCTTACAACACCCTAACTGGAGCTTCAGTTTGCCAATGAAATCACCAAGTCTGTAGCTCCAGAATCACTGCTCATCGAAATTGACCTTAGTCAGAGCTTTGTAAAGAAAGCTTGCACCAAGTTGTAAGTTACTTATCCTCTGCATTCAGTGTATGCATGTGTACATAGGCCTGTGTGTGCATGTATGTGTATATGTGCATGTGTGTATGTGCATGTACATGTACGTGTGTCTGTGTGCATGCATGTGCGCCTGTACCTGTGTGTGCATGCATGCATGTACATGTATGTGTGCTTGTATGTGTGTGTGCATGTGTGTGTGTAAATTCGTGTGTGTGCAACTGTGTGGTGTCTAGTGTTGTGGACGTGTGGATATATACACTCATGGGCAGACAGACAGAAATCAGATGAGAACATTGGGTATCTTCCTCTATTGCTTTCCACTGTTTCACCTAGGGACTGGCTTTACAGGACTCTCGGGCATATATATGATTGTCCTTTGGGTTCAAACTCAGGTCCTCATACTTGAACCACAAGCCCTCTTACTGGCCGTCTCCCCAGCCACGTCCATGATGGCTATATTTACTTTTTCTTAATTTGGGACTCTACTTGTCAATCAAAGGGACCTAAACTGTACCTTAACGTGAATCAGGAAAGGGGGAGGAGTTGACCATTGATTGAGAGAAATTCAGTTTATGGAAACACTGGCAGTTTGAACATTAGTGATAACTGAAGGAGTCCAATAATTTTCATGTCCTGTTTTTACTACTGAAACTGAGCGAACTGCACAGAATCACCTAACTGCTAAGACCCTAAAGAGTGCAAGAAACAACACCGACGGACTCTAGCAAACGGGACAGCTTCTGTCAAATGAAAAAAGCAATCGACAGATTTAAGAAACACCCCACGAGGGGGGAAAGATGGCCGCTCTCCCGCTACCAGCATTTCCTTAAGCTCTGTTAGGAATGGCCAGTGGATGAGACCAAGCGGGGCCAGGGATTTGGGCTTTAACCTGCAGCAGCGGTTAGCTCGAGCTTTTGCAGAGGGAGAGAAAGAGAGCACCCAGATTGTAGAACCGGAGGCGATCAGATGCACTAGAGCTTTCGCCTGCGTTCAAATAAACACAAGCGAAAGTTCCCTCATCCCAGAGACACGCTCCAGTGGCCTGTCTGTGAAACAGTACAAGCTGATCCTGTCCGCAGACACTTTGGAGGGGTTTCAAGGGATGAATAGGAGAGCATGTCGAAGAAACTGCAGAAGTTTGTGCCCACAAGGCCCAAGGAGAAACATAAAGTCTGGGCTCGGGTTCTATCCCGGCCACGGGCCTGACTGTGCCATCTTTGGTTCTCATCCATAAAACTGCCCAGTTTCTCCCCTCCCACCGCCCTCAAAAAAGAAAAAAAAAAAAAAAAAAAAAAAAAAACACCCCACTGTTATAGATTGTCCTGCAAGCCGTTTGTATTTTTATGTTAATTCTACTTCCCCAAGAAGGGTTTGCCTAGTACTCAGTTGACTTCATTAAAACCTTCCCATTTTAATTAGTAAAATAAAGTGGAGAGCCTGTTATTGGGCAGGGGAAGGGAAGGTGGAGAGAGAGGGTCAGAGGAGAAGGGGTAGAGAAGGGGACAGAAAGGATCAAGATGGAGCTGGGGAAGGAGGAGCTAGTTCCAGGTGGACTTAATTGGTGTTAGGTGGATATGAACATTTAAGGATTTTATAGGTCTTTTATCTCATATGGAAGGGTGTTTGTATCTTTATTTATTTGATGTAATCTTATTGTGTAGAGGGTCTGTGGATTGAGAGTTTGATATATAAATCTGTATGAAAAGCTATTGTGCCTTACAGTCATGTTTGTGCTGGGAGGGGCGATAATTCCACCCTGGCAGAGTGAGACTTCGGGGGCTGCTTGGACCAAGTGACAGAGTCTGTGCATGCGCTCCGAACTAGAAGTGGTGCCCGCAGACTGAGACTGTGGGGCCCTTAAAGAGATAAGCATCCGGGCTTCACCAGTAGAAGCGAGATTATGAAAGGAACGTCATCCTTTGGAAAGCGTTGCAATATGACGCGCACGCTGTGCCGCCACTGTGGCTCTAAGGCCTACCACCTTCAGAAGTTGACCTGTGGCAAATGCAGCTACCCTGACAAGTGCAAGAAAAAGTATCACTGGGGTGCCAAGGCTTAGAGACGAAACACTACCGGGACTGGTCTCATAAGGTACCTAAAGATTGTCTACCGCAGACTCAGACATGGATTCTGTGAAGGACCAACACCTATAAACCCAAGAGGGCAGCTGCTGCAGCCTCCAGTTCATCTTGAGGATTTCAATCAGTCATAAAATTAATGTTCTGGTTTCGGGGGAAGAGAGAGAAAGAGAGAGAGAGGGAGAGAGGGGGGGGGCATCCTTTATTTTAATATTTACTGTAACACCCCACAGAACGGGAGGAGGAATTTTTGAACAGTCAGAACACGTCGGAAAGTTGCATTAGCTCACACACAGCTCAAGAGCAAAAGAGAGCAAAGTAAACAAACAAAACCTCAACAACCCAGTTTCCAAATAAGCAAATCCCTCGGCGGAGACTTCCTGGAGAAAGACAAATGAAGTTCAGAGTGCTTATGAAGAGATATCCCACGTCCCTGATCATCAGGGAAGTGCAACTGAATCTTTCCAAGAGATCGTATCTCCCTCTAGTTGGGATGACTCCTAACGAAGACGTAGAGCAACAGTGAGCTCATCTCTACACTGGAGCTTGAACACACGCTCCCACATACTCTGGCACTGCACCACTGAGCCACACACCCTGTTCAGAAAGAGATCTTTTATCTTCTGTGGGTGTATGATACTGTGACATTGTGAAACAGGTATGGAGATACCTTAAAGCTTGTTAAACTATAAGTATCGTCTTTGACCAGGAATCCCGAGACTGGATATATATATATATATCCAAAGGGAGAGAAGTCAGTGCTGAAGAGACACTTGCCTCCCAGTAGTTTCTCAGCGCCACCCACAACAGCCTCCACATGGGAACTGCTTGAGCACCCTCCCGTCAACGCATAAATGGGAAAGAACAATATGGTGGACTTATACAATGGATGCAGTGAGAGAAAAGGGGTGTAGAGGCTTGGTGTTGTATGTCTGTAAGTTTAGTACTCAGGAGACTGAGACAAGGAGATTGGCATGTCAGTCTGGGCTAGACAAAGAGGGGCCCTGTCTTAAAGATCCAGAAACAATGAGAGAGAAAGGGAGGAAGGGAGGCAAGGGAAAGAAGAAGAAGGAAGCAAAATAGAAAAATGGGAAAATTCACCTATACGTGTGAAAACTACTAACAGAAGTTGAGAATTACTGATAGTGGTTGCCCAAAGATTAGTCTGAGCCAGTCAGTGGTGGCAGCGAGCTTGGCCAAAGGGCACAGTCCTGTGATTAGAAGACAGGCAACGCAGTGACTACAGCTAAAAGTATGCGTCAAACTAAGAAGAAAGAATTTTCAATAATCTCGTCTCAAAAAAAAAAAAAAAAAAAAAAAAAAAGAGCCAGTGTTTATGGTGACTGTTGGGCTACTCGTTACAGATTTCATAATATATAAACATTAGCATCACAGCCCATAAGCATGTATGTTTGTTATATACCTGTTTAAAACGAAGCATGGCCCAAACCTACCCAGTGCATTGCATGCCATGACAGTGAAGCCACATTCCCTGCCGCAGACATAAGCATTCCTCCTTGTTCTGGTGCTTCCACCTCGTCCCCTTCTCCCAGGCCCTTATCCCCCCAAGTGAGGCTGCAGCTCTGGGACAGTGGAATTCCCTTGTAAGCCATGCCATCTTTGGCTTTGTCTCTCATTCTTGGGGGTGCAGTCTGGGTCTCCTTTATCACTCTCAAGGTGCGTTCCCCAAGTTTAGTCCAGTAGCTCTCAATGCTTATAATGCAGACTATACACGAGAATTACCAAGAGAGGGGTGTGCTTCTTGTTTTGATTTTATGTGTGGTGCTGGGGCCAGAACCCCAAGCTTCATGTATGCTGAGTTTCGAGACCAGACTGGGCTTCAAAACAGAGGATACAGAGTGAGACTTCATCTCAAAACCAAGAATTAATTTAAAATTTGGAGATGCACCCAAAACCCAAGGCCTAGACCCCACCAGAAACTACTGAATTAGAATGTTTCACATGGTACCACTTGGGACATCGGAAGTCCAGGAGGTCCTTATACCCAGGATACTCTGCCCTTCCAGTTTATTGGTACAGTACAAGACAAAAAAAAAAACAGCTTGCTGCTAAACAGCTTGTAGGCACAAATGCTTGCTTACCTTTTGCCTATCAGAGAGAAGCCCAACTTGGCAGCGTCAAGTACACCCTTCAGACTTGCCCATCTCTCTTATCTGAGTTCATGTGGTCTTTCAGAACACACAAGAGAAGACCTGTCTTTTCTCTTTAACCCTATAAGGGGTTTCACTTTCCTGTCCTGAATAGCTAGTCCCAGTATTTCTCTCCTCTCCCAAAGCAGAAAGGATTCTATTTAGGGTTCCCAGTTCTCTACAGGAGCCTGGTAGGCCCCTCCACCGTTCTGGAACCCTTTTGCAAAAAGTTTAGAAAGTTTGAAATGGTAACTTGTAAGCATGATGTCTGCCCAGAAGGAACAATCGCTTGTTCTGCTCCCCGGGGCTCTGGTCAATAAATAAGGAAATGATGTAAGATCAGTAGCTGTCTCTCTCAAGTGTCTTTGATCTCCAGCGCCAAGACTGAAGCCCTGAAGTTTCCCCAACTATTATGCCGGGGAGGGATGGGTTCCAGTTGCGTAGAGCAGCACCAGTGACCTGAAATAAAGCTGTATAATTAGAGCGTCCGCGCATGAGTAATGGTTTTGTTTTCAAATTAAAGCACTGAGTTTGCCCTTGGGAAATTTGCAAAGCTGTCACTTGCCAGCCTAGGCAGAGGAACCTCACCACTGGTAAAGGCTGGGAAACTTTTCACAAAGTGTCTCTAGGTCTTGGTGGAAGTGGGCTGGGCCAGTAACATGGAGCACCGGTAGCGATCCCAAGTTCTTCCCTCCATCCGGTTCCCGAACTAAACAAGCTCTCTCTCCAGTGGCCCCCACCCCATCCCCCTCCAAGCAGCTCGGTCCATCCCAACCTAGGGACCCTCGACCCTGGATCCTCCGCAGCACCTACCTGAGCGCCAGGAACCGCTCTCCCAGAAGCGCCAGCCCGATGCCCAGAAAACTCAGAGCCACCAGCCGGCCCATGGCGCGGGACCGGCCCGCCGTCTGGCTCCGGCCTGACCGGGCTGCACCGGACGCTGGGCCAGTTCCCCGCCCCGAGCGCTGAGCCGCGCTCGATCCCCGCCCCGAGCGCCGGCTCTGCAGCCCAGGCTCCGCCCGGCGCCCCGGCCTCGGAGCACATCCGCACATGCCCGCGTGGGAACCCAACTGAACTTGATTCCTTTCACAAACACGCCAACCCGCCAAACGTCGCGCAGCTGCACCTGCTCAGCTCGCCTGAAAACTTTAGGGTGGCCTCTGCGGGAGTTCTCTTGATTTAGTTAAGTTTCGGGTTTGCTTTTGGTTGTTTTGGTCTGGCGTCTGAGGATATTGCCCCTCCTCTGTTGGTTTTATTTTTTGATTTTGAGAAGATAGGAAACAAAGCCAGGACTTTGTTCATATTAGGCAAAATAGTGAGCCACATCAACAGTCATAGAATAGTTCTGGTGTTGAACATGTGTGTATATAACATTTCTTATGTTTAAATCAATATGCTTAAATGTAAAACATATTAGATTTTAATTATTAAACAACAAGAAAGTATATTAAATATATGAAATCTATTAAAAGCATACTTTTAAATTTTCTTATTGGTTTAAAGACAAGATCTCATGTGGTCAAGGCTGGTAGTGAACTGTGATCTGTTTACTTCCATATGCCAAATGCTTGGGCCACTCAGGGCCCTGCCTAGAATAATATGTTTTAGTTGAGTTCTTTATTTCATATGCATGGATGTTTTGCTTGCATGCATGTATATGAACCACATCCATGCCTGGTGTTCACAAAGGTCAGAAAAAGGTACCCACTACTCTAGTAAGTGTAGCCAGTGTTCTTGGCGCTGAGCCAGCTCTCTAGTTCAGACATTTTAAATATTCATTTTCTTCTTTAGTTGGGGAAAAAAAATGGTTCTAGATAGGTCTTATATAAGAATTGGAATTCCCTTCTTTTATTTTAAGATTTAAATTAGACTGCAACACCACAAACTCAGAACTTATTGGCATACTAGTACATTTTCTCCTCTTTCTCCCTTTTCATTTTAACACTTATTTATAGACACATAAGAAAAATACAAAGTGGGAGGTCACCTGTTGAGATTTCAACAGCAGCTACTGTGTGTAACTTGAAATCAGTTCCTAATTGTTCCTGGGGCTTAATTCCCACCTACAATATGCTTGCAGAAGTTAAACAGTCGGTTCTTAAGGAGTTGCATTCGTTGACAGGGTTTTGCTATTGCAGCCAGGGTGACCTTGGATTTGAAGCTTTCTTGCCTTACCCTCGTGAGGATTGCCAGCATATGCTGGCACATCAGGCCAGACTTCTGTTTTGTAACCAACCATTAAGGAAAAGCAGATGTCAGTTTGTACCTGGCCCCTCACCAAAGGGAAAAGCAAAAGATCTTCCTGCTCCACACATCTGTGACCAGCCCTAGGGGACTCTGGGATGTATCCAGTGGCCGATGGAGAACTAAACAATTGTCTTCTCTAAGTCCCAGAAGATGCACCTTTTATGTACTTCCCACCATAGATAACTTTGCAAAATAATGTTTGCCAATGCATGCAATTCGGTGGGCAGGATTGCAAAAGAAACTGAAGGCACTGAAATGTGATTATTGAAGTGTTTTAAAAGTGACTTTGTGTCACAGAAATATAGTAATGGCATTGTCCTGCTCATCCTGGCATGAGAGCCTCCCTGTTCCCTTAGTGACATCCCTGTGTCAGGTATGATCTTTACACATCAAATAAGAAAGATCTAGAAGCATGCTTTCAAAGAAAGATAAAAAGCCAGGGCTGGTGACTGACTGGAATCTTACCATGAAGCCAAAGCAAAGACTGGAGAATAATGGGTTTAAAATGAGTCTGAACTAGGTAAAAGACTGAAGAAAAAAAATCAAATGAGGTTAAACATGTTATTTAAAGATACTTGTAACAACTCTAGTGACCATTATTGTTTCTTTTGATAACAAAATTTTTAGTGGTTTCTTACCTTCATAAAAATTTTCTTTGAAACTAGTATTCCCCCCTATCCAAAATTATCAACAGCTCTGAAATAACTTCCTTTTCTCCTTTCTTCCTTCCTTTTCTTTTTCTTCCCTTTCCAAGTATCCTGCCTCTAAAATATGCCCTCAGACCCTTTGAAACCATCCAGGAGCCTCTTAAGTAAAGAAGTCTAACTTGGGATACAGCTTTGACTGACTGGATAGACAGGTATTGGATTTTACCACCTGTGTCATGAATCATCAGGGAGAGGAACCTCAAATACGATCAGAATTTAGGAAGGCACGGCGTTATTACCTAAGTCCCTGGCTTAAGTTTGAGAGTTTGTTCCAGGATTCCTGGTTAGCCTGAGAGGTATATAAAAGTATGTCTCATGTATTCTGAGATATGCCTCAGGTACTGTGGGGCACGAGCCAGACAAAGGACCTCCCAACATGTCCTAAGTAACAGATCAGGAAAGTTCTCGAATTCTGTACTACTCTTAATGTCTAGGGAGACAACAATAAGTAGATAGTTACAATAATTCTTACCAAGTCCAGACTTGCCCTAACAGTGTTTCCTGACAACAGCTGGGAAGCAAAAATCCACTGGCTGGCTTCAGTCAACCTCGAGCCTGCTGACTCTCGGCTCTGGAAACACCACTCTGGAGTTTGGCTCACTCCTCGGAGGATCTGAAGGAAGTCATGTTTTACTTACTTAGTTTGAAAGACTTTTGATTTTTGCTGTTTTTTTTTTTTTGTTTTGTTTTTAGTGATATGTCGTTGTGCACCCACATGTGCAGATGTCCATGGAGGCCGGAAAAGAACATTGGATCTCCTTGAGTGAGGTTTAGCCAGTAACCTGTATGCTGAGACCACGCCCAGGTCTCTGAAAGAGCAACAAGTGATCCTCCACGAAGAATCACTGCAGCCCAGCCCCGCTTTGTCTCCACTAGCACAGCCAGACCAGCACCGGTCTGTACTCCTCACACAAGCAGTGTGATTCACCACACTTTCTGAATGGCACAAGGTTAAGCAGTTTATCTCAAAGAACTTACAATTACACACAACCATTGGGCTAACTGCCGCCATCTTTTATTATATGTGTGTGTGTGTTTATACATATATATGTATATATATATGTATGTATGTATATATCAAAAACTCAGGTATTCTACTGCAAGAATGCTAGATTAATTATTGAGTTTCTGGAATAACAGCTATTTTTCAGATATTTGGGTCAGATTATAGGACAATATCAAGAATGTAACCCTGTTTTGTTTAGCTTCTGACTACTAAATGATAGAGTTACTCAATACAAATCAAACTTGTTTCAGAACCTGCTTGAGGTATATGGACAAGTCCTGATGCTTTCCATTTCCAGCAGTGTTTCCTCAGTGGGGTGACTGGTTCGTAATTAGAAAATTGCTGTTCTTAAACAAGATTTCAGAAAAAGATAACGACACCTTTTAATCAAGGCTCCTCCACTTTAGGTAGGGAAGGACAGGTTTTTCATGACCTTTGTAAAACACATGCAAGCAAATTACTGGGAATTAAAGTAAAATCTCAGGCATCTACAGTACAAGCCCATATCTTTCACCTGACATAGCAGACATAAAATTATTTTGTCCCATGTCTGGAACATCCTCTCAACTCCCACTCTTAGTTTTCCATGCTTATCTCACTGTGGAACACAGACAATGGGTTCACAGACTGCAGTGGTCCTGGCAGCACACTGCCTTTCTTGACTATTCTTAGAGTGTTTTGCTTCATTGTAACTTTTGAGGTCCTTTGGAGAGTATTGTCCCATGTACAAGACTGGAAGTTTGTGGAGAGAGCCTCACGGTTACGACCATTTTGTGTAACAGGCAACAGGAGTTGGTTACTCACAACCCTTTTTTCCTGTCCTTTCCTTGTCCATGTTTCAAAAAAGGAGACAGATGTCTGTGTACATATGTGCACATACATGCACATGTGTGTGTGCGTGTGCATGTGTGCACTCCTGCACGCACACCCCACAAGTTCATTGAAGAAATATTACAAATAGGTGGGAAAGCAAGAGAAACATTTGTCTTCTTGGCATTTCACTCAGGGTTTCCTAGAGGGTAAAGCGTCTCTCCCTCCTGCCTGGCTATTTTCCAATATGCTTGAGTCTTGGGCTCTGTCCCGAACACTGGAAAGAATAAGGAAAGAAAACAAGTAATGCTGTAGGAGAAGCATAAAGATGGTCACACCATATTTTAAAATATTTATAGTCAAATTACTCCAGGCATATGGTTACTGTCTAGGGATCTGGATCACTTTCATTTTCTATGCTAGTTAAAAAGTTCAAAGGAAGGAAAAATATTTGAACACAACAGATGATAGCAGAGAAAGTCTCACACCCAAAGCTAAATCAGCTGATGGGGAAAGTCTTATTTAGGCTAAGGACAAGCACATATACACACTCACATGAACACATAAACAGAACACATATACACACATACACACATGCACACACATATACACACACATGAATATACATATATACACAAAAATATATACATACTTACACACATACACACATACACATACTGCACACAATACACACACACACACACATATATATACATAACACACACAAATATACACAATATACACAGTACACACATATATACATAATATTCACACATACACACATATATATATAACACACACAAATATACACAATATATACAGTACACACATATATACATAATATTCACACATACAAATATATACCCACACACACATGCATGTACACACATACACACATGCACACACACATACACACACATGAATATACATGTATACACATACATATATATACATACAAACACACATATATACATAATATTCACACATACAAATATACACACACACATGCATATACACACACAAAGCAAGGCACACAGGAGCAAGAGCCTCTACAAAGTAGAAGGGGAACTTCATAACTCAATTCTTGACTCTCCTTGAGGGTTGGGAGTCTTGAAGGTTTTTGAGATGACAAGAATAAAGTGAGGAGTGTCCCAGCTATGGATTTCAAGTTTTGTAGTTTTATAACAGATATGGGTAAATTAACTTAAATAAATTAATTTAGAAATTTGAAAGTCAGCCTTTAAGGTTTTTGATAACTTGTAGCTTAGGCAAGTAAGTTCATCTGTCTCCTGAGACGCAACTATTTCTTCATGTCTGTCTTTAGCTTTGTCTCTTCTCAGAATTTCAGCTCCTCAAACACCCAAACACCAACTGAGGTAGACTTCATATTCTTGTGTTCTAGGAAAGATATTTGCTTACGGTGTGTTAGGGCACACAGTTTCTATTGTTCAGAGCTATGTTGTTCATGGCCGCCCCTCCCCTGCCCCCGGGGGACCTTGTATTCCAAGGTTGTTGATGAAGAGGATTCAGCAATGAGACAGCTGACGTTTACTGAGCACTTCCTATTTAATTTTAGTTATTATTACTGTCTCTCATTTTCAATGATAGAAATGAAGTTCAAGTTTAAAAATCATGACCAAGGTTATATATCTGGAAAGTCATGGATGCAATCCAAGTGTTTTAGACAGAGTTCCTATGTTTGTGATAGAACACCATGGCCAAAAGCAACTAGGGAAGGAAAAGGGTTGTTTGGTTTCTACATGGCTGGTGATCATTGAAGGAATGCTCTGTCCAGGAGCACTAGCCCAGGGATGGCTCACACAATGGGCTGGGCCCTCCCCCATCAATCACTAGGAAAATGCCCTACGGGTTTGCCTACACCTAATCTTACAACATATTCTCAACTGAGGCTCTCTCCTCTCTGATGACTCTAGTTTGTTTCAAGTTGACATAAAACTTGCCAGCAGGATCTGGAGATAGTTTTAGACTCTTGTTCGCCCTTGCTAGACTTTTTGCTATTTGTGATAAAAAGCAGAGAAAAATGAGCAGGGAATGAAAGCGTAGATCGTGGTCTCTCTCGAATGGACACAGCTTGAGAGGATGTACAGCTAGTCTCCCTGAAGGCTCTTCTGCCTTTTTTTTTTTTTTCATTTGCTTGCTATTTACTAGGTTCTGTGTCTCCAAGAAGACATTCCCTGATATTTCAAGGGGGTCAGTAATGATGAGTGGTGGGGGGGGATAGATAGAGATAAACAGACAGAGAGATAGAGGGAGAGACAAAGACAAATAGAGAGATAGACAGAGAGATAGAAAGATAGAAAGAAACAGAGATGGACAGAAAGAGAGAAACAGAGTGAGAAAGACAGACAGGCAGACAGATGGACTGACATACAGATGGACAGACAGATAGATAGAAGAGACATAGACTTTAATCCCAGCTTTCATTTGAAGAACAAGTCTTTCTGTCTTTATCATGCATGTGATATAAAGCTGCTAAAAACTTTTAAGAAATCGGAGCAACCATTTGTCAAAGGCGAATAAACACAAGAAAACAAATACAACCCCCAAACCTGTGATCTGGAATAGCATGGGATGAAACTGGAGATCTTTGAGTTAACTAGAATAAGCCAGGCACAGGACAACCTCATGATCTTAGTTAGCTGTGAAATCCGCAACAGGTGAATGTAGGAAGAGCGTAGAACTGAGGCCATCGGAGGCTAGGGTAAAGAGAAGGGAACTAGAAGAAAGGTTGATCAGTCATCTAGATAGGAGCAAGATGTTCTGAGGTGCTATTGCACAATAAGTTGAATATAGGTAACAATTGCACACCGCAGGCCTCAGAACACTTAAGGAAATGTGTCTTTGTTGAGAGCTGTTTATCTTGGCCCCCAAAGTGAATGTCATGTATGCTGTAGTAGATAAAACTACACATTGTGAAACTTCCCACCACTCCTGAAAGGTTAGGAAGAGCCAGAACTTCTCATTGTTTTGGGGATCTGTCACCATGAGGTACTTAGGGGTATTTCATCCAGAGATAAAGGCAGCTCTCTAAAGAGGCTCCTCTGGCTGGCTTTTCTGTTGTCCTATTTTATGGTAACAGATTCTCTCTCTCTCTCTCTCTCTCTCTCTCTCTCTCTCTCTTTCTCTCTCTCTCTCTTTGTGTGTGTGTGTGTGTGTGTGTGTGTGTGTTGGGTGTCTTTTTGTCTCAGTGAATATCCAGGCTTTAATGGGAAGCATCTTCAGGCCTCTTTAAGCCCCCCTTTATGTTTAGATCTCCTTGTATCTTATTGTTTTTGTCTATTGTCCCCCTACCTCCATCAGCTCCCATCTTGGCGCCAAAGTCCTTTCATTATAATAAATCCTATTAAAGGGAATTTTCCATCAGAGTCTTATGTGGACACACTGTTCAGATATTTGTTTTATTATCTTTTCTAACAAAGTTAATTTTATTAATGGGGGGGGGAGCAGAAGATAGACTAAACAAAAAAGAGGAGTCATTTCAAAGTTACCTTCTCCATAAGGAAAATGGCTGCTCTGTTAAGATAGGGAAACTTTAGCGTTTCTTTCACAGTGTGATATTTAGAAGGCAGAGGGCTAGGCATGTCAGTACACATCTCTAATTCCAGGATTCACAAGACCGAGGCTGAGGATTGTATCTGAGTCTGGCTGGGTCTCTGCAATAACAAGATGCTGTCTAAAAGGGGGAAAACAATGGAGGCTGAAGGAACTTTGTCAGACTGGTTGAAACTGGTTCTCTATCTAATTCTGGTTTATCTGTCAGTGTCTGATAGCAACCACTGTTTCAGTGTATGGACTTAGAGGTTTGGCCTGTGACTCCTTTTGGTCTTTTAGCCCTGTCTGTTGGAGCACTAGTGCAGAAGACTAGCCTAAAATAATCTCCCACATAATATTTATATTACCTTATTTATTAGTTTTGTGTGTTAGTGTACGCGGAGGAGGAGGAAGAGTTGAAGGATTTCAGAACTTAACTTAGAGGGTTCCCTTTTTTTCCTTCCACCCTGTGGGTCTTGAGGACTGAACCCTGGCTGTCAGGCTTGGAGTCAGACATCTCTCATCAGCCATCTTAACCACCCACGGTGTGGATTTGTCTGTTTAAGTTTTTTTTTTCTTAGTGGTGATGGGAATTGAACTGGGGGCCTCATGCATGCAAGACCAGCTCTGCTGCTAAGCTATATTAGCCTACTGGGATTTTTATTGGACCTCCCCAGCTTTGAAACCTCCTTACAACCCTGGTCATTGTAACTACAATAAAATGTCCTATCTATTTAACAACCCTAAATGCTCTCTTCAGCTTTGTGAACGGTCACTCCCGGGACACTTCTTATCTGTTCTGGAAGGTTCTAGGCCCTAGCTGATATGGCGTTTCCTTATACACCTTGTGAGCAGATAGCACCCAGCTAACATTAGTACTTTTCCTTGCCTTATTCTTCAGGTCAGGGTCCCTTTCTCACTTGACCCAGCTTCCACTTTGCCTCTCACTTTGGGTCATTCTGTAAGACTTCACCACTGCCAGGGTCACCTGGGGAAACTAAAGTTCTCTTTGAGTCTTAGTGTACTAAAAATTGAAAAAAAAAAAAAAAACAAAAAACAAAACAAAACAAACAAAAAAAAACCTCACAACTGGGCTCAGGAAAAAGCTCAAGGACAATATTAAAGTTTGGGAGAAAAACAAAAGACAAAACAAAAAATAAAAACAAAAACCAAGCAAACAAGAAAACCAGGACAGGCAAGCTGAAAAATCCCAGCAGCCACCAGGAGGAGTGGAGATATAGAAAAGATAAAACAAACAAACAAACAACAAAACATGGCTTCTAAGTTGGTCATGTAGGTCACAACAGTGAGGGAGTGTCAAGAAAAGCCTGCTTAGGCAGGCTGAGTTATGGGTCTAGGCCAGAGGGCACTCAATTCCAGATTTTTGTTTACCAGCACAAAGAACTGTCCTACTGTAAGAAAGTTTTTATTTAAGTCATCCCTTCATATATCTGGGAGTTTGGGCCCAGGACTCCTCCTCTGTACACATGCAATCCTACATCCGATAAAAGCCAATTTCTCCTTATAAAAAAATGGCACATCATTTTCCTACAACCTGTGCACATTCCTCTCCGAACCTTCCGGTTATCTGCACCCGTGATAATACACAATACAAAGTAAATGCTGTACAAATTGCTGTGCTGTATTGCTTAGGGGACAATGAAAAAAATAAGTCTTGTGTTCAACATACACAATATTTTTTTTCAGATATTGTTTATCTGTAATCGGTTGGATTCATACATGTAGAGCCCACAGACACAGAGGGCCAGCTGTGTGTGAGGCCAATGGAGTGCTGTGAGTATGTGCATTTTCCTTGCATTCTGAGGTCCACTGTGTACTCTTACCTAGGGAGAATTAGTAAACCACTCTTCTGGTCATGTGTTTGGTAGCCCAGTGGTCTAAGCAAAGCATTAATTCCTTCCTTGAATACTAATCATGGCATCTGCTTGTTTGTTAAAGAGTTGACGCATACAGACTCCTTCACAGTTCCTAGTTTGCCACAACACACAGAGAGAAGAACACCACCCTCTCCCATTTCACCCACACCCCTGCACCTAGAATCAGCATTAGAGGATGGTGCCAAAACCCACTGAACGAAACACCTGAGAAACAAGTGTTAGAGTTTGACTGGAACCTTGGAAGCCAAAGCCCAGGTCCACACAGAGATTGGGGTCCTATCATGGGCAGAGGTAGTCAGTGGACTTAAAACATCAGAGACTCTTTGGATATGGGCTATGATAGGAAGGCAGGGACATACTCTTTCAGTCTCCGGTCCAGCTTCTGGCCCTTGTACTCTGCTACTAAACTCTTTGTAGACAGTCCAGTAGGAAGTTCTGATGGGTTTTGTGGGTAGTACTTTAGGAGACCGTAAATGAGGGACTTGGAAATGCTATTTTTGGAGAGTTAGTTTCTGCCTTCAGTTTGTCTCAGAAGTGTTTTTACTAGTTACCATTTCATTTTTAAGCCTGGTGTCTTTTTTTTTTCTTCTTTATTTGTATGTCACAGATGCTATGGAACTTGAATTGCCCACCAGTCTTGAGGGGAAGGTGAGCTCACTCTGCATGAGAGTTAGGTGAAGGCTTTTGTCTTATCTCAAACACACAGAGCCCTTTTCAACTGTGTTGACTTAATACTTCTCCCTTTACAAAGAATGGTTGCTTACAGGCAGTAGCATTCACAGGCCAAGTTCCTGGTCTGCAGAACAGAGGATGACTATCTCCTGAGCTGAGCAAGTTTTTACATGGATTGGCAATACAGAATTTGGTAATCCTATAGACTCTGATTATTAGGAAATACAACAGGCTTCACTGTTTTTTTGGGCCTTTTTTTTTTTTTCTTAAGAAAGTAGAGCATCTAGCACACTTGTTTTTGTTTTCTTTGGTTTTGTTTCTCCAAGCACAGGGTCCTGCTCTAATCATATGTGTTTCAAGAACCATCCCAATTTGGTTGTCAGATAGTCAACCCTGGCCCTCTCTTCAACCATCTCTTCTGGATCACGTCCAAAGCCTGAATTTCACAACCAATCTGCCTACAGAATCTCTCTGGCAAATAAGCAGGAGTTTTTGTTTTTTTCTCAAGAAGAATTCTGTCTTTAATTCTCTGAGAATGGCAACAGTTTGCTTCTGACTGTTCATGAAATTTTGGTCTAGTGTGGCAACAACTCCTCACCCTAACGACCCCCTTGAACACTCTTTCTCCCCTCACTGCTATTCCTTAAACCTTTGTCGTGGAAATACTGTCAAAAACAAATAGCTCTCACCATTGGTGCCAAAATGACATTCTGAGTCTCGTGTCTATCTTCTGGTTTGATGCATGCTACAAAGATCTCAAGCAGGATAGTGGCTGAAAATGACAGTGGAGGGAGAACAGCTTCCCCTTGATCAAAGGACCTAGGTTAACTACCTCTGTCACACATATGCTTTGAGGAAAGAGAGAGAAAGTTAGAATGATGTTGACCTTGCTGATTGTATGGAAAACGGGCCCATGGGAGTTGATAAAAGATTTTCTTCATTGTTGCTCACACAAGTAATGCATATTTAAAGGCTACTGATAAAATTAAAGTCTTTTAAACTTTTCTAGGACAAAACGCTACGATAGGTTTTTGTTTGTTTTGTCTCTTGGTCTCACGTGGCCTAGGCTGGTTTGGTACTGCTGAATATGCTTTTGAACACCTCATTGTTCACTCCTACCTTCCAAGTACTGGGACTGTGGGCATGTGTCCTCACTCCATTCATTGTGTATTATTTTTTTATGTTGTATTCTATTTTGTTATTATCATTTAAATCTTAGATAATTATATATATGTGTGTGTGTGTGTGTGTTTACATATATAAATACCTTTGATTTAAACAAAATTTTTCTTAATAGTATAAGCTATAAAACTTAGATTTAAATTTAAGATTCAACTACCTTATTGATGTTCTCAAAGAACCAGCTCTTGCTTTTGTTGATTCTTACGATGGTTCTTTTTGTTTCTATTTGGTCTATTTCTGCCCTAGGTTTGATTATTTCTTGCCATCTACTCCTCTTGGGTGTATCTGGTTCCTTTTGTTCTAGAGCTTTTAGCTGTACTGTCAAGTTGCTGATGTATGCTCTCTCCAGTTTCTTTTTGAAAGCGCTCAGAGCTATGAGTTTTCCTCTCAGTACTGCTTTCATTGCATCCCATAGGTTTGGGTATGTTGTGTTTTCGTTTTCATTGAATTCTAGAAAATCCTTAATTTCTTTCTTTATCTCTTCTTTGACCCTGCTATCGTTTAACAGAGCGTTGTTTAGTTTCCATGTGTATGTGGGTTTTTTGTTGTCTTTGTTGTTGTTAAAGACCAGCCTTAGACCACGGTGATCTGAGAGGATGCATGGGAGTATTTCAATCTTCTTATATCTATTGAGGCTCATTCTGTGTCCAATTATGTGGTCAATTTTCGAGAAGGTGCAATGGGGTGCTGAGAAGAAGGTGTATTCTTTTACTTTAGGATGATATGTTCTGTAGATATCTATTAATTCCAGTTGGTTCATAGTCTGCTAGTTTTACAGTGTCTTTGTTCAGTTTCTGTTTCCATGATCTGTCCATTGGTGAGAGTGGTGTATTAAAAAGTCTCCCATTATTATTGTGTGGGGTGAAATGTATTTTTTGAGCTTTAGTGGGGTTTCTTTTATGAATGTGGGTTCTTTTTTATTTGGAGCATATATGTTAAGGATTGAGAGTTCCTCCTGACAGATTTCCCCTGTAATGAGTAAAAGTGTCCTTCCTTATCTTTTTTGATAACTTTTGGTTGGAAATTTACATTATTCGATATTAGAATAGCCACTCCAGCTTGCTTCTTGAGGCTGTTTGCTTGGAAGTTTTTTTTCCAACCTTTTACTCTGTCTGAGATAGTGTTTGTCATTGTCTCTGAGATGAGTTTCCTGTATGCAGCAAAATGCTGGATTTTGTTTATGTATCCAGTCTGATAACCTATGTCTCTTTATTGGAGAGTTGAGTCCATTTATGTTAATAGATATCAAGGAATAGTGGTTGCTGTTTCCTGCTATTATTGCTTTTGTAAGTTGAGTTGTGTCTGTGTCTCTTTCCTCTTTTGGTTTTCTTGCTTAGGAGTTTTCTTGTTTTTACTAGGATGTAGTTCCCCTCATTGTATTGGGTTTTCCAACTATAATTCGCTGTAGTGCTGGGTTTGTAGTCAGATATTGTGTAAATTTAGATTTGTCTTGAAATATCTTCATCTCTCCATCTATAGTGATTGATAGTTTTGCTGGTTATAGCAGCTTGGGCTGACACTTGTGCTCTCTTAGAGTCTGCATGACGTCTGTCCAGGCTCTTCTAGCTTTCATAGTCTCTGTTGAGAAATCGGGTGTGATTCTGATTGGTTTGCCTTTATATGTTACCTGACCTTTTTCCCTTACTGCTTTTAGTATTCTTTCTTTGCTTTGGGCACTTTGTGTTTTGACTATTATGTGTCCGGAGGAATTTCTTTTCTGGTCCAACCTATTTGGAGTTCTGAAAGATTCTTTTATGCTCGTGGTCATCTCATTCTTGAGGGTAGGGAAGTTTTCTTCTACGATTTTGTTGAAGATATTTATTGTGCCTCTTAGTTGATACTCTTCTCCCTCTTCTATTCCTATTATCCTTAGGTTTGGACTTCTCATTGTGTCCTGGATCTCCTGGACATTTTGGGTTAGGGGCTTTTTGGTTTTTGCATCTTCGCTGACTGTTTTGTCTATGTTTACAATGTTGTCTTCAGCCCCTGAGATTCTCTCTTCCATCTCTTGTTGTCTATTGAAAATGCTTGCATCTGTGACTCCTGATTTCTTTTTTAGGTGTTCTACCTCTAGGGTTATCTCTTTTAGTGTTTTCTTTATTGTGTCAATTTCCATTTTAAATTCCTTCTTCCATTCCTTCATCTCTTTGCTTCTGTTTTCCTCTAGTTCTTTGAGTTCTTTGAGTGTTTTTTTGTTTCCTCTTTAAAAGCTTCTGATACTTTTTGCTTTTCCTCCCATTCTTGTTTAAGGATCTCTATCATCGTCTTGAGGTATGATTTTAGGTCTGTGTCTTCTTTTTCTGGAGTGTTTGGCATTCCGCTGTTTGCTGTGATGGGAGAGCTGTTTACTGGTGTTGCCAGGTTGTCTTGGTTTCCTTGGAATATGCTCTTTCACTTTCCTCTTGCCATCTTGTTGTCAGTGATATGTTCTTGCCTTTCCCTTGTACCTGGTCTGTGTCCCTGGATCTCCGCTGGTCCAGGTGGCAGATGGTCCGAGCCCTGTTCTGTGCCCCAAAGCCGTGGGGTGGAAACAGAGGTTCCAATGCTATATTCCTGGAACTAGATCAGGCAGGGCAGGGGCATGCTTTCTGTCTGAACTCGGCAGAGATCTCTCTGCCCCCTGGCTACTCGGATCAAGATTGATAAACCCCTAGCCAGACTAACTAGAGGGCAAAGAGAGAGTATACAAATTAACAAAATCAGAAAGGAACGTGAAGACATAACAACTGAAACTGAGGAAATACAAGAAATCATCAGATCCTACTACAAAAGCCTATACTCCACAAAGTTGGAAAATCTGGAGGAAAGGGATGTATTACTAGACAGATACAAGATCCAAGACCAAGTAAACCATCTAAATGATCCCATAACACCTAAAGAAATAGAAGAAGTCATCAAAAGCCTCCCAACCAAAAAAAGCCCAGGTCCAGACAGGTTCAGTGCAGAATTTTATCAGACATTTATTGCAGACATAACACCAATACTCTCCAAACTATTCCACAAGATAGAATCAGATGGAATACTACCTAATTCATTTTTTGAAGCTACAATAACCCTCATTCCTAAACCACACAAAGACCCTACAAGGAAAGAGAACTTCAGACCAATCTCACTTATGAACATTGATGCAAAAATACTCAAAAAAATTTTTGCAAACCAAATCCAAGAACATATCAAAACGATCATTCACCATGACCAAGTAGGCTTCATCCCTGGGATGCAGGGATGGTTTAATATATGGAAATCCATCAATGTAATCCACCATATAAACAAACTCAAAGAACAAAATCAAATGGTCATCTCACTAGATGCTGAGAAAGCATTTGACAAAATTCAACACCCCTTCATGTTAAAAGTCCTGGAAAGAACAGGAATCCAAGGTCCATACCTAAACATAATAAAAGCAATATACAGCAAACCAACAGCCAACATCAAACTTAACGGTGGGAAACTTGAAGCAATCCCACTAAAATCAAGGACTTGACAAGGTGGCCCACTCTCCCCCTACCTATTCAACATAGTACTGGAAGTCCTGGCTGGAGCAATTAGTCAGCAATACAAATCGGAAAGGAAGAAGTAAACACATCACTCTTTGCACATGACATGATAGTGTACTTAAGTAACTCCACAAATTCCACCATAGAACTCCTACAGCTTATAAACAAGTTCAGCAAATTGGTTGGATATAAAATTAATTCAAACAAATCAGTATCCTTCCCATATTCAAAGGGCAAATATGTGGAGAAAGAAATTAGGGAAAAGATACCCTTCACAATAGTCACAAAAACTATGAAATACCTTGGTGTGACTCTAACTCAGCAAGTAAAAGACTTGTATGACAAGAACTTCAAATCTCTAAAGAAGGTAATTGAGGAAGATCTCAGAAAATGGAAAGATCTCCCATGCTCATGGATTGGAAGGATCAACATTTTAAAAATGGCCATCCTACCAAAAGCAATCTACAGATTCAATGCAATCCCCATCAAAATTCCAACCCAGTTCTTCATTGAGTTGGAAAGATCAATGTGCAATTTCATATGGAATAACAAAAGACCGAGAATAGTGAAATCCATCCTCAACAACAAGAAAACATTTGCGGGAATCACTATCCCTGACCTGAAGCTATATTACAAGGCAATTGTGCTGAAAACTGCATGGTACTGGTACAGAAATAGGCATGTGGATCAATGGAATAGAATAGAAAATCCAGAAATGAGTCCTCACGTATATAGTCACCTGATTTTTGACAAAGGAGCCGTAAACATTCAATGAAAAAAGGACAGCCTATTCAACAAATGGTGTTGGTCCAACTGGCACTCAACATGCAAAAGAATGAAAATAGACCCTTTCTTATCTCCTTGTACAAAGCTCAAGTGTAAGTGGATTAAAGATCTCCACATTAAACCAGATACACTGAAACTATTAGATGAGAAAGTAGGAAAAACCTTAGAACACATAGGCACAGGAGAAAATTTTATGAACAAAAGACCTATGGCTCAATCTCTAAGGTCAAAGATTAACAAATGGGACTTAATGAGATTGCAAAGTTTCTGTAAGGCTAAGGACATCGTCAAGAAAACAAAACGGCAGCCAACTGAATGGGAAAAGTTCTTTACCAACTCCACATCAGATAGAGGCCTAGTATCCAAGGTGTACAAGGAACTCAAAACCTAGACACCAGAGAATCAAACAACCCTATTAAAGAATAGGGTACAGAGCTAAACAAAACACTCTCAACTGAGGAATATGGAATGGCTGAGAAACATCTGAGGAAGTGCTCGACATCCTTAGCCATCAGGGAAATGCAAATCAAAACAACCCTGAGATTCCACCTCACACCAGTCAGATTGGCCAAGATCCAAAACTCAGATGACAGCAGATGCTGGAGAGGCTGCGGAGAAAGAGGAACACTTCTCCACTGTTGGTGGGGTTGCAAGCTAATACAGCCACTCTGGAAATCAGTCTGGCTATTCCTCTGAATATTGGACATAGTACTACCTGAAGACCCAGCTATTCCACTTCTGGGCATATACCCCAGAGACCCTCCAACATACAACAAAGATACATGCACCACAATGTTCATAGCAGCTCTATTTATAATAGTCAGAAGCTGGAAAGAACCCAGATGTCCTTCAGTAGATGAATGGATACAAAAATTGTGGTACATTTACACAATGGAGTACTACTCAGCCACCAGAAACAATGACTTAACCAAATTCTTTAGAAAATGGCTGCATCTAGAGAATATCATCCTGAGTGAGATAACCCAGTCACAAAAGAACAGACACAATATGCAGTCACTGATAGTGGGATGCTAACCCCAGAGGCTAGCACTGCCCCAGAAACAACTCACAGACTGTGTGAAGTTCAAGAAAAAAAGAAAAACAAAACAAAACAAAACAAAAAAAAAAACCTTTATGCTCAATCCTTACACACCAAGAAAACGTTGACTAATTCCGGGTTACATCCTGTTTTACATGTACTTTTTGCTCATTGTAACTAGTAAGACCTTAATGCAGAGTATCAAACCTTAAAAAAAAAAAAAAAGAAAAGAAAAAAGAAAAAAAAAAGCCAAGCACTGACAAAAATGTATTTGTATACATTTTTGCAAAAATGTTTAAAAATTTTTTTTATCTTTGTTTTTTAAAATAAAGTTTAAAGAAAAAAGAAAAAAAAGATACAACTACCCATCTTATAATCTGTTTATAAAAGTATCAAACCTTCAACAATTTTAAATTAATGGTCAACTTAATTCATAAGCACAGTTATTTAAACTTCTTTTTGCTAAATTGTGTTCATGAAACTAATATTTCCTGTTATTAATTCTTCATTTGGTGAACAATATTTTCTTGAGTAATTAAGCCATTCGTATATTTAATAAATATTATTCATTGATCAATAGCTTTTTAAATTATCTCAAAATTTCTGCGATGTTATAAAACTAACATATTAATTGATAATCACTAACCTCAAACAAATATATAATAATACATTTAAAATTAAAACCAAGATACTTTTAACTCAAGGAAGTCATCATTGTACTGAACTATGTTATACTGATAACTGGAATACATCATACAAGTATCTATGTTTTAAAAAAACACTTTGTATTATTTTTAAAGTATATGTTGGTATATTGTTTGTGTATATAAAGGTACATACCTTTGGAGGTCAGCCAGAGGGTGTCAGATCTCCTGGAGCTACAGTTACAGTCAGCTGTGAGCTGTCTGTTATGGGTGCTGGGAACCCAGAGCTTACCAGAGCAGTGTTCTCGGAATCACTGAGCAACCTCTCCAGATGCAGATGTACAAATTTTAAGCATAAGATTATTGATAGTAAACTTTGTTTATCTTCATATTTGCATATTTATTTCAGGATTTCTCAGAGTTTAATGCTGACTCATGAAAAACTAGGCCATCGCATGATTTATTAGGTGATTTTGTTATACTTGGGAAAAGCGTGAATCTTTTTTCTCCCACTTGAACTTATTCTTTAAACTTTTTATTGATTCCTTGTGAATTTCCCACCATGCAGCCCAATCCCACCCATCTCTCCGTTCCTCCATATTCCCTCCCTGCCTTGCAACCTCCCCCCCCCCCAAACAAACACAAGCAAACAAACAACAAATTTCGCTGTGGAAAAAAGCCAGCTTTTCTTGCAAATGTTCATTGGTCTGGTTGAAAGTCTCTGGCTTCTGCTGCATCGTCAATACTGGATCCTTACCAGGATTCTTCTTGGACATCCTGTTGTTGCCTGTTGTCGGAGAGATCCTGCAGCTTTGATTCTCGAGGACTGATACCTTTACCTGATCTACCAATTCACAGATGGGGTAGATGTTGGGGTGAGCCAGCTCAAAGCCTTGAATCTGGGCCTAGGTAGCAGTTGAGTCGCTCAGTCTAACAGCTCTCCTGGACCCACACCATCTGAGCCAGTTTTCCAGTACTTCCCAGAAAAGGAGCAGGGATCGCTCTTCCTTTCCCATATCACCAGGGCCAGCTCTACGTGCTACCCAGGCAAGCTGTGGACTAGTTTCCCAGTGAGGGGCAGAATGATGGCCCCAGGAGTCAGTCCAGACCAGGAATATCTACCTGGCCTTTGGTGGTAACATGGACCATGGGCATCAACACAGATACCTGCTGCTGCAGAACCATGCCAGACACGGCCGTCAGTGACAGCACAGAACAGGACCTCACCATGGCCTCAGGAGGCACTGAAGTCTGCTCGTATCAGACTGTTTATGACTTGCCTCAAGTCTCTGGTTCCCCCTCTCTCCATGGTACATACACTATTCTGCCTCTCTCTCTCTCTCTCTCTCTCTCTCTCTCTCTCTCTCTCTCTCTCTCTCTCTCTCTCTCTCTCTCTCTCTCTCTCTCTCTCTCTCTCCACCATGCACTTGTTCATCTTAGTGGCACCCAACAGTTGATTTTTTTTTTTTTTGACTGGTCAGTGAAGGGTCAGCAGCCAGTGGCTGGGCAGAGGGACAGAGGTAGGACTTAAAGAATTCCTGGGCAAGAAACACAGAGAAAAGAAGGAGTGTGCTATGAGAGGGTCATAGGATAGACCATTCTGTGAAGGAGCAGGAGGATGAATCAGCTGAAATGTTGGTACAAAGGGAAAGTGGCCCTATGGGAGGGCTGCTCAGAAGGAACAGGGCAGCAAAGATGAAATATAGATTTAGAAAGAGTTAACCCAGGAATACCAGACGGGAGTGTATGCTAGCCATGGACGGTTTAGAAGTGCCCAATCATTGAGCTAGTTAGGGCTATTAAATAAAAAAGTTGTATGTGCATGTCTTTCATTTATGTATACAGAGATCTTGGGTAGGTGTTAGAGCCACGTGCATACCTGCAGGGAGTACAGAGTGAACCTTTAAAAATTTATGGCTACAGATGGTGCACATGTCATAGGCTTGTACTCACTATTAAAAATTATTTAGAAATTCTTGGATGGAATACACATATACCATGATATAAGATTAGGAGTTGGGGAGAATTGGCTTCTTAGCTGGCTGCAGATTTTTGCTCAAGCCATGTAGGGTTTCTTCCCATGGCTCTCAACTAATACAAAGAGTCTAGGCTCAGAGGTGCTGGGAGCCCCTGCTACGCAAAGAGATAGCCTACTCAGAAGGCAGAGAGAGAGAGAGAGAGAGAGAGAGAGAGAGAGAGAGAGAGAGAGAGAGAGAGAGAGAGCAGATGGTAGGGTAGTCTGCTTCCTATAATCAGATAAATAAAGGAAAAATTAAATTAGATTTATTTAATTGTTCTTAAGGATAGAAAGGAATATAGTAGTATTTGTTTAATGTTTTACATATACACAGAATAAAGAAATCTGGGCCTTTGAACTCAAATGTAGGAGGCAAAGACACACAGATAGAAGGGAGATTGAATTAAAAAAAAAAAAAGATGCTTTAAAGAAAAATTGAAAAGGTCTATTCCAGGACAAAGAAGTGGATTCTTTGAAGGTTGTCTATACAAAATTCTAGGAAAACTTATTGTAACATTCATTTATAAATCAGCCTAAAAATAAGTTTTATGCAGAAAATAAAAAGGAATTTAATTGAAGTTAAATATATAAAAAAGATGCTAATCAAAGTTATATAAAGAGAAAGAGGATATAGTTATATATCTACAGATATTGCTTACAATAGGAAGGAGAAAAATGCTTTAAAGAAAATTTTAAAAGATCTATGTCAGGGAAAGCAGCTGGGTTCTGTGTACGTGGGCTCCACGGGAATTCTGGGATTGCTTAGTCTGGCATAAGATCCATTTGAGTTTAGAAATAGGCTCATATGGAAATATAAAAGGGAATTTAATTAAAGTTAAAATATATAGGATAGGATGTCAATTGAAATTATATAAAGAGAAAGGGGATATGTATGTACACACACACACACACACACACACACACACACACACACACACACATATATATATATATATATATATATATATATATATATATATATATATATATATGGAGATATTAAGCTCCACGAAAGGGAGACTGTAAGTATACATAGATGAATAATAGAGGCTTTTGATATTAAATTGTACTTTAAAAACAGGGGATAGGGAGCGTAACCTTATCTCAGACAGAGTAGAAACTTAGGCCTTGATCTCACTATTAAAAATTAATCATGTAAGAAAAAGACAGGAGATAGTAAAAAAAACACTGTCTCAACAGATAATATTTGTTTAGATTGCTTTAATTGCTTTGAATTGTTTCAATTATCAAAACGTGTGGTTATAAGTCTGGTGTTTATGATATTAAAAATTCTCTGGGAGAGAGGTCAAGCCATTACATTAATTCAATCTATACCTTTAATGATTTCAGTTTACTGGAGTAAGAAAATGTTATTTTAGGAGAGAGGCTCTGTATCTGTGTTGACAGGAATGGAGAAAAGACTTTGGACTCTTTCCAGAGGGATACGGATCAGAGATTACAGGGGAAGACCCTCTGAATATCTTGGCCATAGAAAAGAAAATCTTAAAAAAATCCAACAGGACAGATAACTTGATTTGCTGATTCCTCAACATGGGAAAGGCCCTACAACTGGCTTAGACATAAAAATGCCTCTATCCAATACTTCAGCTAAAATTATACAATAAATCGTGTTGGTTGTGGAATCCTTAAGATTCATCACACCATTTTTCACATGGCACGAATGAAGATTTATCACAATTGGTTATTGATCAAATTAACTCATAAAAAAGACAGTTGTCTATCATCTGCTCAAACAAGGAGCAAATATTCGTCCTTAACTGATCTGTGCACCTTGAACAATCCATATGAATATCTTAATAGTACTAAAATTTGGGTTATGAGATTCATATATTACAGAAATGTATAGCTCTAACAAGATTTATCAATGGGAACGCTGATATGACCTTTGGTTCCAGCCCCTTACCTTCTGAATCTGTTTCCAAAGTCTTGTTTCCAAAACAGCTTTGGGAAGTCAAAACTTCAGTCAATCCCCAATTAAGCACACAGAGACTAGATAACAGATTGTAAAGCTAGCTTTAAGTCTAATCAAATTTTTCCATCCCTCCTCACCCCTTTAAAGAATTGTTGCGGCCCTTATTCAGCAGGAAGAAGTTATGAAGAGCTATGATCCTGATCCCTTGGATTTGAGTGAGGTTGTAGTTATTTTATAAATTATATATAGGTTGTCATTTTAAGGGATAATTTGGAAATGGTCACAGTTTTGAACAGGGAGGGAATATATGGGATGGATTACTAACTTTGTTCTTCAACAAAGCACTGGGTAGCCATCTTACATTGATAGAAATCTTTATGGTTGATGCAAAACTGAAGTTACAATTTCTTTCATTGATGCAGAATTTACATATTGATATAGCTAAGGGTGTTTCTAGTTTAATTATTTCAGTCATGAGTTTGATTATTCCTTCCTTGCCATCTACTCTTTTTAGTTATAATTTTTTTCTTTGTGTTCTAGAGATTTTAGGTATGCTGTTAAGTTGCTAGTATGATCTGTCCCCAATTTTTAAAATACGAGCACTTAGTGCTATAAACTTGCCTCTTTGAACGGCCTTCATTTTGTTCCATAAGTTTGGATATGCTGAGTATTCATCTTCATGCAATTCTAGGAGGTTTTAATTTCATTTCAAATTTCTGTCTTGATCTATTTTTCATTCAGTTCCTATCTATTGTGTTTTTGTTGTTGATAGCCACCTTTAATCTATGGTTGTCAGGTAGGATGTAGGGTGATAGTTCAATTTTTCTATATCTATTGAGATTTGCTCATGTTCCAGTATGTGGTCAGCTTTAGAGAAAGTTCTATGTGTTGCTGAGGAGAATGTATTCTTTTCCTTCTTGGGATAAACATATTTATGTTAGGTCCATTTGGTTTATGACTGCTGTTCCCACTCTCCCGTCCCTCAGGCAGGATAGCCTTAGATTAGACCAGTGGCCTAAGAGGGGAACCTAGGCAAGAACAGTTAGGGGTGATAAAGACCTTAGGCAGCTGTAAGCACACTATGAGAGACAGACTACTTTGGAGGCAGGCTTCATTGAGTGGCTTGTTTAATTGAGGAGATCAAGGCCGTTTAAACCTTTGAGGAGTGTTTAGAAGCTTTTGTGGTGAGCAGATATCATTGACAGGGAGCTTTGGTGCTAGAAATGCCTTCTCTCCATGAAGAGGAATTCCAGATGCTTGCTGGACATATCTTTGTACAAGACTACCTCAAGAGTGGTCAAGTTGGGAGTTGTACAGGCTACACGCTCCAGGACATGCAGGCCCAGAACAAGAAGAGAGAAGTCCTATGCCTGCAAACAGTCTTGGGATATGAATGTTAGAGTTTGGACACATTTTGACCTCACTCTTGCTTCAGGCTGTGATCCTGTGATTGCCTGTTAGTGCACCTGTGATGCTGGGTGCGTTAGGACACAGGGGTGATTGGCATCCTCTGGGTGTTGTGGGAATGAGTGGGAGACCAGGGCCCAATGTCTGCTCAGGGCACAAGTTTAGACCAGAAGGGTTCTGTGTGGCTTTAATTCACCACTGGTACCTATGAATATCTTATAAGGGATGGAGTATTATAGGACAGTTTGTCTTGTTTAGGTGGGCAAATTATATCCTATCGATTGAATCTGAATTTATTGTGTGGAGTGTAAATTTACTGGGATAAATTAATGAGACAAATCAGATTGTTAAATTGCAAGTTTCTGGAGTTTTGATTTTGTCTGGCTGGTGGGAGTTCTGATGGTGACTTCAGGGGGCGGTTGCAGAAAATAGAACAGAGTTCCTTGCAGAGTTGCAGGAGGGTGGCCACCGCTGAGATAAAAATACCACAGTATGGCATATGACTCTTTGATGCTGGTGATAGCAAAGGTTTCTAGCCGTCTTTATTACTATTTACCACTACAAGTTTTCTTCAAGTAATCACTGCTATTTCAATAACTTGTCTATTTTATTATTTACTTTTCTGGTCATCTATCTCTATTTGATACTTTTGTGTTTTCCCCTTTCTCTCTTCCAGTGGAATAGATGTGTGTGTGTGTGTGTGTGTGTGTGTGTGTGTGTGTGTGAGTGTGTGTGTTCCATGTTTACTGTTTTCAATGAAGCTCATGAGGATATGCTGTGTCTCTTAATTCTGTATGAGATAAAATAGGATAATAGCAAATTGAATTCTACTGTGGATGAGGGTTTTCATTTTTGTTTCTACTCTCAGATGAGTTTTTGTTTGGTTAGTTGGTTGGTTTGGCTTGAAATATTTTTTTTTTTTTTTTGCTTATTTGCTTTTTTTATTTTATTTTATTTATTTTTTATAGGATTTTGGTATGAATCCCTGGTAGCTAGCCTGGAACTCCAGGGTATTAAGTGTATACTGGGTTGGCCCAGAAAACACAGAGAACTACTTGCTTCTGCAAGAGCTGGAATAAATGTCTATTCTTCCCTGTGCAGTCTTTAAAGCTCTGGCCCAGGACTATTTCTTTCTTTTTAAACTATAGTTTATTTTAATTATTCTAGTTAGATGTGTGGTGGGGGAAGTAGTATATATGTATGTATGTGTGCAGGTGCCCTTTGGAAGCCATGTATCTTCAAAGATGATTTTTTAAATCTTTCAGGAATTTTTTTAAAAACCTTGTCATAAATTTTAATAGACTGTGCCTAAAAATTATGTAAGTATTCACAGACAGGGTGAATTTTTATCAGCCCTCCCAGTGTAGCATATGTTGGCCACAATCTCACCCAGTTTCAATTTTCAGAATTTTTTACTCATTTATATGAATGTCAGTTTTGAGAGTTTATTCTATTTGTAGTTTCTTCTGCTTCTCTTTCCTTTTTATTTATGTGTATATGTGTATGTTTGTGAGTCTATGAGATGTGTTTATGTGTGTGTGTGTGTGTGTATGCATGTGTGTGTATGTGTGTACACCCAGGGAGTCCCCTGTAGCTGTAATTACATGTAACTGTGAGCACCTAATGTGGGTTCTGGGAACTGAACTCAGGTCCTCTGGAAGAGCATCACATATTCATAACCACTAAGTCATCTCTGGTTCTTCCCTCAACGTCTTGAACATGTCCATTTATGTCTTTTATATAATTGAAAAAATTAATCATTATATTCACAATATCTCTCATGTCTACATTTTTCTCCTCATCTGCAACAGCAATGACAGAAAATACTACATCTCTTGTTATTGTCTCTCTTTTGCCTAATGCTCAATTAATTTTAAAAGCATCTTAGACTGGTCTCTAAGATCCTGGCATTTCTCCTGACCTATTTTAAAGCTCCCTGATCTTTTCCTTTTCCTTCCCATCCCGTCCGGTGAGGTTTCTCTACAGCCTGACACTTTTCAGTTTCAGAATTTCACTGCTGTTCTCATTTACATCTTTTCCATGCTTCCTGTTCTTGCTGTCATTTTGCTTTCGGGATTTGAGACATTATCTTACTATGTAGCCCAGGATGATTACAGGTTCATGATCTCCTCACCTTACGGGCATGTTCTACAATGCCCAGCTTTTCTCATTTTCTGCTGTTTCTAAATATTCACGGTTCCTTATCAAGGCGTTTTGATTAAAAATGGACCATTCCAGTACTTGCACCACATTGTAAGTATTTATCTTTTGTTTTTTTCTCATTTACGATGAGACTCTTGTTCTTGATACATAATAGCACTGTAGTGTGATCAAAGAATTCCATTTCTATTAGATCTGCTACAGTAACAGACTCTTGGGCTTCCAAATGCATGGACGGACACGCTTCTGTGTACTGTAGTTCAAATGCAAGTCATTTAAGAAACCTCCAGTGTATTCCACTTGGCTTCTCCTTTATCATGCACAGGTCATGGCTGTGCTGCCAACAGCCCCAGCTAGGTGGATAACAAAGTGCCACATTTTATTGTAAGCCAAACCTGGCAAAGAAAAAATGTGTGACCTTAACTGCCTTTAACACTTCCCCATTGTTGAACTGCTGTTCTAAGTTGGAGGCCTGTAGTCAGCCTGCGTGGGTGGAGGCAACTTTCTGCTGTTCCAGGAAAGGGGTGAAAGTTGAAGTTTTTCAGGAAGCCCCTGAAGGAGGGGAACTCTCTCTTGCTTCAAGAGTTCTTAAAGTCCGAATCTGTGGAACACGTTATTACGGCTGAAGGGCAAAGCCAGGCCTCGGTCTGTTGGCTTGGCCTTGGCGGTGCCTTTGAAATTATGGACATGATAATCTATCCTGGTGTTCACACTAAGAGAACCCAAGTAAGATTAAAATGTTCCTGTCTTTTTAGGGCCATTTTGCTCAGTCTGAGGTTTTTTGTTTGTTTGCTTGCTTGTTCCTTAAAATTAAATTTATATCCTGGGCTGGGTGTGGTGGCACACACGCCTTTAATCCCAGCACCGGGGATAGGTAGGTAGATCTCTCTGAGTTTGAGACCAGCCTGATCTACAACATGAGTTCTCAGACAGCCAGGGCTGTAACACAGAGAACCCCCGTCTCAAAAAGAACAGGAAGGAAAATAAACAAACAAACGAAAAAAACCAAAACCACATCCCCACCAAAATATTCAAACCTGTACACTGTGTGTCCAGGTCATGTGCACACCCCCAACCCCCCAACTCCCTCTCTCCAACCTTCTTTCCCATACATTTCCATTACAACTTGATGTCATCTTTTTTTCTCCATAACGCACTGAGCCCAGCTAGTGGTGCCACTTTGAGCTTCACTGGGACATAAGCCACCTACCAGTTGCCACCTCTCCTCAAGAACAGTGGCTCTTGTTTCCTTACTATCGACTGTCTTTATCACACCATCAGGCACTGGGAGCTGTTTTTCCACTCTGTGCTGGGGCTGGACCTTTTAACGTGATCTTTTGCAGGTCTTGTGCAGGGAACACGGCTGCAGGGACTGCATGTGTGCACGCAGCAGTCACATCATGCCCGGCAACCCAGAGCATGTCTTAGCACTTCTTCCTGTTCTTTTCACTCCCTGTCCTGGGACAGTCCCTGATCTTTGGTGGGAGGAGTTGAAACGGATGTCCCAGCTTTGGCTGAGCACTGTCTCTTACTCTCAGCTCTCTGAGTGGTAATGGGTGATATGTCTCTGCCTGCTGGTGCTCTCTGCAACACAAAGCTGAGCAAGGTTGAAAGCAGCACACACACACACACATTTAGAAGGCTTTTGACAATGTGACAGGAAAGCGTTGTGGTGGCTTGAATGAGAAATGCCCCTCTTGGTTCAGACATTCGAGCACTTCTGTTCCCAGTTGCTGAAATCATGGAGAGGTGCAGCCTGGTTGGAGGAAGCACATCAGCAGAGGCAGATGTTAACAGTGTAAACCCTGGCTGTTGAGGTGGGAGTGGTCAGTGGGAGGGGGAGCATCCTCAAAAGCAGGCGGAGGGGGGTACAGGGATAGGGGCTAACATTCGGAATGTAAATACATAAACTATCCAATAAAAAACAAGCTCACCCTGCTTCCAGTTTGTTCTCTGCTTCATGTGTGTGTGTGTGTGTGTGTGTGTGAGTATGTGTGCGTGTATGTGTGTGTGTGTGAGTGTGTGTGTGTATGTGTGTGTATATGTGTGTGTATGTGTGTGTGTGTGTATGTGTGTGTATGTGTGTGTATGTGTGTGTGTGTGAGTATGTGTGTATATGTGTGTGTGTATGTGTGTGTATATGTGTGTGTATGTGTGTGTGAGTGTGTGTGTATGTGTGTGTATGTGTGTGTGAGTGTGTGTGTATGTGTGTGTATGTGTGTGTATGTGTGTGTGTGTGAGTATGTGTGTATATGTGTGTGTGTATGTGTGTGTGTATGTGTGTGTGTGTGAGTGTGTGTGTGTGTATGTGTGTGTATGTGTGTGTGTGTGTATGTGTGTGTATGTGTGTGTATGTGTGTGTGAGTGTGTGTGTGTGTATGTGTGTGTGTGTGTGAGTGTGTGTATGTGTGTGTGAGTGTGTGTGTGTGTATGTGTGTATATGTGTGTGTGTGTGTGTGTGTGTGTGTGTGTTTGAAGACACAATTTCTCTGCTTCCTACTCCTGCCACGAGACCTGTTGTTTGATGCCATGCCTCCCCACCATGATGAACTCTTATTCCCTAAAACCATAAGCCCAAGTAAATTTTCTTTCTCTAAGTTGGTTTTGATCAGTGTTTAATCACAGCCAGAAAGAAAACTAACGCAAATAGCCATAGTTCCCCTAGAGTCCATGTTATTTTTTTTCAGCCATAGGTTTTGAACATGTTTATAGTACCAGCTATTAACACCTTCCTGTAGAGCGAGCTTCAAATTCAATCAAGGGAGCCATCGGTTACCTCCATGAGCCTTCTTGCCACTGTCGTATCAGTGGGCATACAACTTGCCCAAAATGTATTTTAGCATGCAGGGTCTAGTGCTAAGTAAGAGCACTGACGTGTTTTTATCCTGCACAGTATTTTCCAGCGCTAGGAAAGCTAACCTCTTTACCCCATTGACTCTTTCCTTTGCCATGTAGACACTTTTTAGTTTCATGCACTCCTGTTTGCTAATGGCTGTTCGCTTTCCTCTACTACTGAAGACCTAGTCAGAAAGGCCTCGCCTGTGTCCATAAGTTGAAGGATACTCCCAACTTTGAGTGTTATCAGCTCCTGTGCTGAGGACATTGATCTACTTGGAATTAAATTTCCTGTGGATTGGGGAGTGCAGATCTAGATTTAGTTTCCTGCGTGTTGGAATCCAATTTCCATAGCACCTTGTTGAAGATGCTCTCAACGCTACAATGCATTTGAGGGGCTTCCTTTGAAAGATTGGGTGATATAGTCCTGTGAGTTACATCTGCTTCTTCTATTATTATTATCTGTTGGTCTATGTGTTCCTATTTGTGCCAGTGTCCCACAGTTATTAATATTATAGTTCTGTTGTATGGTTTGAAATAGGATCTGGTCTTATCTCACACTTTGCCTCCCTGCCCCCGCCCTTAGGATTTCTTTGGATATCCTTGGTCTTTTATGCCTCTATCTACATTTTCAGAGTGACATTTTGTTTGTAAAGAAAGACCCTAATTTTTTTTATTGACATTGCATTAAATCTGTAAATTATTTTTTGTAACATGGTGATTTTCATAATATTAATTATGCCAATGCATGTATAAGGGAGGCCTGTCCATTTTCTGGTGTCTTCCTCAATTTCTTTCCTTTTCTTTCTTTTTGCTCCCTCCCTCTACCTCTCTCCCCCTTCCGTCATATGTGTATTGTGTGTTCATTCTCAGAGATCTTCAGCTTCTTTGGCTAGATTTATTTTTCAGGTGTTTTCGGGAATTGCAGGGCTGCTATGAAAAAGATAATGCTCTGACTTCCTTTCCAGTGTGTCATCTGACACAGGAGGGGTATTGGTTTTGTGTGTTTACTTTGTGTGTATGTGTGTGTGCCTTTGTGTGTATATCCCTGTGTATGTGTGAGTATGCTTTGTGCATTTGAGTGTATATGTATGCATGTGTGTTCATGTGTATATGTCTCTGTGTGTGTTCGTGTTCTTGTGTGTATGTATAGGTATGTATGTGTGTATCTGTGTGAGTGTATGTTTGTGTAGGTGTGCCTATACCTTCTCTGTATGTGTCCATGTATATGTGTGAGTGTGTGTGTATGTGCCTGTATGTGTGTGTATGAGTGTGTGTGTATGTGTGTGTGTGTGTGTGTGTGTGTGTGTGTGTGTTAAAGGGGAATAGAATGGACTATATTCATATGGTCAGCTTGTTTGGGAGCAGAAGTCTCTAGACTCCCAGCCTTTGTAACTGCTTGTTCTCCCTGTTACTGTTCTCTTATTGAGACTGGGAATTGCTTTTAGTCCAGAAAGCCTTGAACTCCAAACTGTCCTATCTCAGCCTCACTTGGGAGGTTGCATCTCTGGCTTTCTTGTCTCCACCTGTATGCTCAGGACCTTCCCTGCTGTCCTCACTTTTGAAGGGACTTTCGTCTTCTAGAGTTTCTCAGATTGTCCGTGTAGGTCTTAGTCTTCGACAGAAGATTTTTCAGTAGCATGCATCCTGTCTGCTATTTTTAATATTTCAAGGACGAGAAGACAAATCTAGCAAAATATTAAAATCAAATTATTTAAGACTCATTTAAAAATTGTGCACATCATGAAACAATACTAATGTGCAAAGAGATTTTAATTAAAATGTGTGCATCGATTCGTATAGCATTTAAATAAATTATAAGAATTACCTTTGCTTTGTCTATGTAAAGGAATTTTTGACAATCAAGTTAAGGTGCGGTTAGAGTTTTTGAAAACCCTGAAATAAAAACACTTGAAATCTTCTGGCCATGAGAATAGAATCTTTGGCCTGACCAGTTGAGCAACGTCAATCGTTTGGCCAACATCCTCTGTAGAAAACGGGTTCACCTTAAGCCATGCTAAGGCCAAGGATGGGATGCTCAGCCCCTTAATGAGATAACTTTTCCTTCTCAGAATACGTGCTGCCAGTCCATCAGCCTTCCAGGCAACTGAGAAAATAAGGAACTGCCCCCTTTCTTCTTTCTATCTCTTTTCTAATGATGCCATCCTTAACACTTTGGGTTTCCCCACTCTCTCGAGCTTCCTGACCCTTGTTTGAAGCCTCCTTCTCTGCCATGTGGCTTATCGTCCATGTGTCTGGCCCATGCCATCTCAGGCTACTTACCTCTTCTCCTCCAGTCTCCTCTTCCAGGAAGCTGCCTTGTTTTGATTACTATCTTTGTTCAGTATGTTTTATTCTTTTAGTAAAATTGTATTTGCACCACAGTTTGAGTCCATTCGTTGTTGATGTTGTTGTTATTAATTTTTTAAGATTTATTTATTTTATGCATATGAGCACATGGCTGCTGTCTTCAGACACACCAGAAGAGGGCATCAGATCTCATTATAGATGGTTGTGAGCCACTATGGTTGCTGGGATTTGAACTCAGGACCTCTGGAAGAGCAGTCAGTGCTCTTAACTGCTGAGCCACCTCTCCAGCTCCTATTATTATTAATAATGAAAATCAAGAAGATACCTGATTTCCACTGTATCAGCACTGGACTGAATGACTCCTGGAAACTGACACTACGGTTTTCAGAAATAGCTAAGACAGGCGTCATTGTCTTCGTAGACTTCACATCTGCTGTGACATAAACGTCAAGTTAAAGAGGAAAAGAAATTGGCTGAGAACCTAAACTGAACCCAGAGAAAAGACAAATAGCTTCTAAAATGACCTGTCAGAAGCCTAAAGCTCTGTGACAGCCCTGCCATTATGTAGATGGTTGAAAACAAGGTCATTCTGAAAGGTAGTACAGAGGTTGACTATTTATTGCAAAAATCACTTTTATTTACTATTGACCACAGTAATCAACATGGGCATACGTCTAACAACAACAACAAACAAACCATGAGATTAAAGAGTTAAACTAAAGTGGAAATTAACTTACTCTTTTATTAGATGGGTTAGATAAATTCTCCAGAGGCGGGGCCCACCGTCAGGCAGCCGAGGCTACACGTTTCCACCGCTGTATTGATTATTTTCTCTGTGTTCACGCACCGCACCCCCCAGGAAGCCCTCACCATCATGACCTTCTTGCTCTGTCCCATCTGGGCTCAGAAGCAGCTGCCTTTCGCACACCCATCTCCCCAATAAATCTCTTGCATTAGGTTTGGTGCAGGTTGCAATTTTTGTGACCTTCCTTGGCCCTTGGGTCACCACAAAACACTTAAAAAGGTGACTAAAGTTCAGTATATTTGCAGGAACTCGTCAAAGACTAAAATGTACATTAACACTTACTGTCCTGAGACATTCTGGCTTTACTTGTATCATTCGATTCATCCCGCTTTTAGTTTTTATTTTCTGTGTGTCTTCTCTTCCTTTCTTCTTGAGCCTGGTAATTTTGGTTTTCTATGTGAACGATGCCAAGTCTATGCTTTTTACCTCTGAGCAGAATCCCTGCTGAGACCTCTGTGGGTGACTCCGCACACTAGGTAAAGGCTTCTATGTTGTCCTTTTGCTTTCATGGTTGCTAACCTGGGGCTTTGTGTTTCCAGATAGTTAGAATATTTATTAACTTGGAATACGGCAAGAAAACATACACTGACATTACTTTTCTACTGTAGTGATAGAACACCAGGGCAGGTTATAAACATGAGCATTGAATTGGGCTAGAGGTTCCAGAGGGTTAGAATCCATGATGATCAAGCAAAGGCAAGGTGACAGAAAACGCTGGGGGGGGGGGGAGGGAGGGTCGTTGGAGGGAAACAAGGAAGGAAGGAGGGAGGGAGAGAGTGAGAGAGGGATGAAGAAAACCCAACATTGACCATGTCTTTTAAAAACCACAGAGCACCCCCAATAACATGTGTTCTCTGTCAAAAGCAACTTTTAATCTTTCCTAAACTACCAGCAACCCGAAGCAACTCTTCAAATGCCCAAGACTTATGGGTGACATCTCGCTAAAGCAACCTCAACTTTTAAATAATCTGTCCTTTGAGGAGGTTACTGTTATTTTTCTTTGTGACCTGAGCTATAATCAAATGTGTTAATTGGAACCGGCTCGGTAAGTAGGGACACTGGACGCTAAACTCGATGGCTTGAGTTTGATCCCAGGGATCCACAGACAGAAGCAAGGAATCAACTGTATCAGTTGTCTTCTGACTGCCATGCACACATTCATACATGTAACATCCATAGATCAAACGTAGATGTAAATATATGTAACTCTTAGCTGCTCTTGTCTACTCTAAAGGTTCTATAATCTCTTTCTAAAACCCAAAATATATATTAAGGTAGACATTTCTCCTCAGGAGTGGTGGTTCCTCCCTTTAATCCTATTATTAGGAAAGTAAAGGCAGACAAGCCTCTGTGAGCTAAAGGCTAGCCTGGTTTCCACAGCAAGTTCCAAGCTGGGCAAGGCTACATCACAATACCTTGCCTCAAGTATCCATGCATTATATATTTGTATATGTGTGAGTATATAAATATAAGTTACCACACATTCAAAAAGATTAATTGTTACCGGCTTTCACCATATCCATGAGTTTCATCTACTTCCTTTTCTCATAGAAACGTGCCTTGGTTATATAGTCGAGAACACAAACCGGGTCGTTTCCTGAGCTCACTGAATAGAAACGTATGACCTAGACTAGCAGGTAGACTCTAATCACTTAAAACATTATGATTTCTATTATTTGAACAGAACTGTGTTTATGTTCACATTATTAATGACTATTAAGATATAACATAAAAATAAAACATAGTCCATTGGGTGGTGATCATAACTAAAGGCAGCAGCAGCTAAGAGCTAGTGAGCCAAGGATGCTCCTGTTCATAGCAAACAATGCCGTAAATGCCACCCACAGTCTGTAATTAGTAATCAACAAAATATTCTTGCCCAGACAGAATCAAAGCAACTTCAGTGCATTGGATGGAATGATCTTAAAATTCAAATTGGTCCTGAATGCATTGTATTCTTTCTTGAAACTAAAGGTTTGCTCTCTCTTAAATGTCAACACTTTTCTTTTAATGCCTCCTCTCAAGTTTATTTTGTTAATACTTGACCTTTTTTCTTCACCAGATGCATCCACCATTAATTGAAAAGATCTGGGTTCTCTCTCTCTCTCTCTCTTTTTTTTTTTTTTTTTTTTTGAGAGCTAATTTCAGTGATTGGTGTAAGAGGTTTCTACTCCACCTCTGAAGATATTTTATGTTACCAATTTGGCTTATAATAGTTTTGATTTATATAGATGAGGGAAAGGTAAGACATTTTGTGCTTATTGTCAGTGATAAGTTATTTTTCTTAATATTGAATTCTAAATTAGATTCCATATGAATTATATAAACTGATTCTCAGCTCAATTTACAGCTAGGTATCTGTTACCTGTAGGAATACTGCTACATTTAAAACTATCTGTTGTAGCAGAATAATTAAAGGGTATACTTTAGAAAAATTAGAAAAATATTAATGGTAGGGGGGAAAGGTATTTTAAAATACAGCAGCACTTAATCTCACTACCCCATCCCTCTACAAAGGTAACATTAAACCTCATTTCCAACCAATATAATCACCTTTATTAGAGTCATATTTTATTCTGGGCATACATACAGCTCAGCAAGCTCAATAAGGGTGGCAGGGAGACCTTCCTCAGTAGGACAATATAAACAGTGGTCCCTTGAGTCCCTGGCTCCTGTTTTTCCTCCCAGGCCAGATACTGAGGGGTTGTGTAGTTCTGTTGGATGTGCTCAGTCTGGTTTGGGAAAAACAGGCACATGAGAGGGTGTTTTTTCATGAAATACTACTACTAATAATAATAAAGCAAAATTTCAAAATATAACAAAATATAACTGTGCTAGTGCAAAGTAAGAGCTCACAAGTCGTAAGATATCTTCCAGGTCCTACGGTCTTGTTTTCTTCACAAAATTAGCAATGTTTTCAAACCCTTTAACCATTATGATATGGTCACTTATCCATCTCCAGTTGTGTATCCAAGCTCAGGGAGATGAAGTCAACCAAATTTAGTTCCAACTGATAGTTAACATTGTGTTTGTTTGTTTGTGGCAACATTATAGGTTGCCCTGACTTTACCAACAGCAGATGTGAGCTGAAGAGAGTGAGTCAACATTTCAGCCTTACTCCATAGAAAATACAGGACTCCTTGCTAGAACACAACACTCAGTAATTCAGCAGTAGAGTGACTGTTGACTTCACAGAGTGAGATTAGATGGTTGGGGTATACTGATCACAAGTGAACCAGAAATACTACAAAACCCACAACCATCCATGTTCCAAATCATGGGACTTAGTACACTGTTGTCAAACTTGACCTCCAGACCTCCTCCTGCCTTAGGTGACCTAAAATCCAAACTCAGTTATTACTGATATTTTCAAGCCCAATTCTCAGGCAGCACAAAGCTCCCCGAGACTTTGAGGTGATGGTGGGGGACTCCTATAGTTAGATTGACAGGTTGTATTCCTCATAACCTCCGGGGCACCCATTTACATCTCAAGAGACTCGACCACATTCTTGGAACAGGAGGGAAGAAAAAATAGAGCACGAAGCAACTCGCCAATTAACATTTCAATAAATTATCCAGCCACGTGCCCTTTGTTTTTGTTGAGTTTTTTTGCAGGGAGGAAGAGGGTCTATACCTTTTATTAGATTCTCAAAGCAGAGTGAAGCTGATTTGATCCAGCAGTGGATGGATGTCAAACCTCTGTGCTCTACAAAGAAAGAAAACATTCCATTTGCATGGCTTACAGACCCTTTTCAGAGGGCTGACACAGCCATGAGCTCTGAGTGGACTCATTATTTTTTTTTATTAAATTGGGTCAGGGTGGGGGCTCTCATTCAACCCAAATGCAGATGGGGTCACCGTGAGAGAAGTGCAATCTACACAATACATAATAAATTCAGGAAAATGAAATCTATCAGCAGACCAGTTTTTCACTCAACAAAAACCAAGATGGGATCTAACACTAGGACTTCAGATGGGGGAAAAAAAAACCCTCCAAGATAAAGAGGCAGAGTTGCATTCACTGAGTTGGAAAGCAGGGGACAGGGGGTAGAGGGCATCTTTTATGTATTGGACAGGAACGGGTCAGAAGCTTTTCACTCAAAAGCATATAAAAGTACCGAGCAAAAGAAGAACATTGCCGTAATGGAGGGAGCGTGTGTCCAGCATGGACTTTTCATAAATAGATGTGGGTACCTGAATGGGAACATCATTATCAGCCCATCTTCAAGTACGGGGAGAGAAGGCTTTCAGAGCAGCCGGAAAACCACTCGGGTTAATGAAGAGAGCCTGCACTAAGTCATAGCTGTCTTTTTAAGTGCTCACGACAAAGATTATTTTTAACTGGCATTTAATTTTGTACAGAATCCAATTGATCAGACCTAGAGCCACAATTAATCACTTGAATAAGACTGGGCACAAATGGATCCTGATGGGAAATCAGCAGATGCCCAAGTCCTATTTTCACTGATGTTCTCGCAATGGCACTCTCCTCTTGCTTCCCAGGGCCTTTAGAGGATGCTGGGAGCCATTCTTTAGGTCGGTTCCGGTTTGTTACTCTGATTTCAGAGTTCTCTAATAATTTAGAAGAATCAGAGCTCTCAGCCTTTCAACCTGTTATGTAATCATGCTTCATATTTGTGTGTGTGTGTGTGTGTGTGTGTGTGTGTGTGTGTGTGTGAGAGAGAGAGAGAGAGAGAGAGAGAGAGGCTTCACATGTGTTTGTGTGTGTTTCTGCATGTATATGCATGTCAGTGTGGAGGCTAGAGGCCGGTCTCTGGCATCATTCCTGTTTTTAGGTACTGTCCTCACATTATTGGAGACATGGTCTCCTACCTACCCAGAACTTACCAGAAAAATTATGCAACTTGCCAGCAAAGCCCAGAACCCTCTCCTCTCTGCCTCCTCAGTGCCGAGAGTACAAGCACTGTCAAAACACCAAGCCTAACTGGTTTATTTTTGACCTAAGTTCTAGGATGGAAAGCGGGTCTCTGTGCTTGTGTGGCAAATACTTTGCCATCTTCCTAGACACTTATCATTTTTTTCTGTCACCACAGAAATTAATTCACCTGTAGGATGATTGCTTACAAATCTTAGGAATGTTTGACACCACCCCTCTGAATGTGGAGAAGAAAGCTCTCAGTTGCATCATCTGTCTCTTCCCTGCCCTTGTGAAATGGGGAAACCATGCCTTCCTAACAACGCCACTGGTACCCTCGGTGAAACCCCCAGAGTAGTATTTGGATCTGGTCAAGACTAAGGAGTCATTTTCTTGAGCGAATGTCGGGATAGGAGTGGCCAATGCATATACACTTCCTTGTGAATTCTAGAAGAGTAAACTTTTTTTTTTTTTTTTTTTTTTTTTTTTTTTTTTTTTTTAAGCTGGGAACATCCTCAGATTAGGAAAATGGAGGTTTGGAGAGGAAAGGAGCATGGCCAACATCTGCATCATTTCTTCATTCAAATGTCCATTTGTTGAATTTATTTATTTATTCATTTATCATTCATCATCAGGAACAAATGACCTGTCTGCCAAGTATTGATCTATTCCTAAACATGTGGTATGTGATCTACATGCGACCGCAAGAAACATTAAAGGTGGAAAGTAATGAAAAATGTTACATAAAAGGAATTCCTCATCTGAAATACAGTTTTCCGTTGTAAAATATAATTAAACCTTACCCTTGAAAGTAGCTGGCGTTTTGTTTTATTTATTTGTTTGTTTTGAGACATGACCTCCTGTAGCTCAGACTGGCCTCCAGCCTTGAACGCTTGATCCTCCTGACTGACATGACTGTGCCTGGCTTTTCAGCTTATTTAGGTAAAAAGTGGCATTGGTTTACCTAGACTTTTATGCTTACTATATTTCCCTTACACATTAAAGGAAAGTACTCTGTCATCACACAAGGCTAATTATGAGAAATGGTAAGGGTTTCAGTTGGTTCATTCTCACTCAACCCCCAACAACCCATGAAAATAAACTCACCAGTGTGTGTCACAGATTACCTGACACACTTCTGATGCTCAGAATGTAGTAAGTTTGACTTCCCAGCATGTCAGTCTTATCAGATTTCTATATGAAAAATACCTAAATGGCGGATTTCCATATAAAAGGAGAGGGTATTATCATGTATGAATTTTAAAATAGTGGTTTTTGAGAAATTGCACTGTGGTAGTCCTGCCTTCCCGGGGTTATTCAACAGCACTTCAGCTTATATAATTACCACACATGCCTCCCGTACAGAGACCACAAGGCTCCCAGGTTGGTTACCATGGCAACAGATTCTGAATGAAGTAGCCCATCCTGATACTCTCTGCATTGGGCTCCTTCCTGGAAAAAGTTGATTTATTTATTTATTTATTTTACTTTTAATACATTCTCCCAAATTGTGGCTGTACAATTTGTGACTTCTTGTTCTGCTTTCCTTGACTATGTATGTAGGTTAACTACTAAATTCCCGGGAACACACAATTTCTTGAGTAATAAAGGAAGCAGAGTATAAAAATTTAAATAGAAATTGCTTTTTTTCACCCTGGTACCATTTTGAAAAGAAGAGGATAATCTTTCAGAAGGGAAAACATGTGACCAGGCAGCCATTGGAGGAAATCAGCTGCTTCCATTTTCCTGTTGCTGTGAGAAACTTTGTATTTATTTTTAAGAGACTTATAACACCCACAGATTAAGCCCTCCCCCCCCCCAAAAAAAATTGCAGGGTTTTGTGTGTGTGTGTTTTAAAACAATGAGCACACACTTGTTGCAACCTTTGCGTTCATAAACATTCTGCTGTAATGTTTTCTTCAACCAATAAACAAGAGGACACAGATTTGTGTGTCTACTGAGCAGACTCATCCCTCCAGGAGACCTTTAACCACTGTCTAAGTGTGAGGCTGCGGTGACAGCCGGTTCTGTTTGCTATTTGGACAAGCCTTGCAGCTGTATAGCTGAATGGAAGAAGAAAGGCTAACAGTGCTGGAGCATCACCTAGGAACTAGGCTGTTCAAGGCCCTGCTTTATCTAGCAATTCACTTGGAACTCAAGGAAGCCTTTCTCCTTTCCCACATTGGAAGAGAGACTTGCATGCTTTACCAGAAATACCTTTTTTTTTTTAAATTGCCAGGGTTGCCGCTTCTTTACTAAATAAACTTAGCTCTTAGGGTGATTTATCTTTACAGCCCTCAGTTTAACTGATTTTATCCAGTACTTCCATTTTAGCATTGTTGGCATGATTTTGATTAAGCCTTGGATCAGAGCATAAAACCCTTCCCATTTGGCTCTTATATATATATATATATATATATATATATATATATATATATATATATATATATATATATATATATACACATCCTTTGGATGTCTAGTAGCCTGGGGCTGAGGAAGAAACTGTATTGTCCCAGAGCCCAGAGCCAAAGCGATTGTCCCATGTTTTTAATACCGACTCTCCTTTGCAAAATAATGTAGATCCCCGCTTGCTCTTCTAACCAATGGGAAACAGGAGCAAGAAGAACAGGCCTTTTGCATGTGAACAGTTTCATTCCAGATATATTAAAAATGAAATGCACAAACAGGGTCATGCTGGACCTAACATGGACTTAACATGGGGCAGTGACTTCTGGGAGGGATGTGGATTTTTCTTCCGGCACCTTGAATGTCCCTATGTATATTTTCCTTCTCTCTCCCTCTCATCCCCTCTCTCTTTCTTCTCCTTTTCTTCTCCTCCTCCTTCTCCTCCCTCTTTCCTTACTTCCTTCCTTCCTTTCCTCCCGTCCTCCTTTTTCTTTTAGATAGGGTCTCTCTATGCAGGTCTAACCTTTCTAGAATTTGCTATGCAGACCAGGTTGCCCTAGAACCTCCAGAGGTCCACCTACCTCTGTCTACCAAGTGCTGGATTCATCCCCACGACCAGCTTGTTTGCGAATAAAGGCAAATGTGCACATGTTTGGCTCTTAATAAGTCTGAGATCTTAGCTCTACATCCTCTTGCTTTGGTAGAGAAATATCCTAGCCAGAACATTCAAGGAGTTTAGGGGAATGTGGTTTTTTTTTTTTTTTTTAATGGAGTAGATTGCAATAGGAGCATAGATGTCGAGTTAGTAATGGCTGTTGATTCTGGAATAGTCATGTGACCTAGAGATAATTCCAGATGTTTGAAGTATGCCCACCTGGTCTGTTTTATAGGACTAGAGAAGAGAAGCTGAAACTTCAAAGGCTACACAGTAGCCTTGTGTCTGTGCTCCCGAATACTGTAACATTCTGTTTCTTATCCAACACACAGCAGAAAGCAGAAGGACTGGAGGCTGGGTGTGAACTTCCCCAGAAGGCAGATATGGTGGGGTCAGTAATAAAGTAGGTGATGGTTAGCAATCTGTGGGCTGTCCCCAGGGCTGAGGGAATTAGGGATGCGAGGTTTATATCTGGGCACCTATTTTCTCCCCACAGAATGTGTCAAAGGCAAAACGGGAAGTATCGTTTGTTCCGTGACACATGGAGTCAGGGCAGTTGCAAGGAGCCCTGCGCTGAGAGCAACGCAGCACTCAGATGGACGTTGTGTTGTGGCCATTCTGAAAGTCTTAATTTTTGAACCAGGGACACTCCGTTTTCATTTCAGCGGGTTCCACACAGATGCAGCCAGGGTAGCCAGGGTTGCTGGGCAACTCACGGAGCCTCCAAGGGTAGCAAGCGAGGTCCTATTTCGCTGTGAGTCCTCTGGAACTGCGATGCCAGGAATCCGCAGTTGGCTGTGCGTGGATTTGCATTCTGCTGCAGTGCAATACTTGTCTTCACGGGAGACTGCAGCCAGCTCACACTAATAGGAGTTTTAATGATGCTCTGCCAGGGTCCACGTGCACAGCCTCGAGCCAAAAGGCTCAGAAAGAGCTTTGAATTCAACAGCAGTGTTAAGCACGCGGGGAGCCTTTTGCAGAATTGATAAAACACAGTTAACCTCAGTTGGATTTACAACTGGCCCCATGCAGCCCTGGGCCGAATAACTCAGGTCTATCTACAAACTTCAGTTTTGTCCGGAAGCTCAGTCTTCTAATTCAGCAGCGTTTTCATAACTTAGGCAAATTTACCAAAACTTGTAGAGAAAGCAAAACTGCTGCAGTACAAGAAACTAAGCTGATAAGCAGTTGGTTTTCTCCAACGCTGCTTGCGGAAGTTTGGCCCCGGGGATAAATAATGGCTCCCTGGTGGTGAGCATCTATGCAGTCACGAGCTGTGGCAGCTCCTTGGCTTTCTCCGAAAAGTGAGCAGAATGTTCCCACCAGCACAGCAGTGATACCAGTGAGCAGAAACTCCGTGGCTGGGAGGGGCATATCGAGTTTTGGGAGAGGAGAAGAAGAGGGAGTTTTTCACCTCTTGCCATCGGTCAGGAGAGTCCCAGCCTTCATATTCAAAGCGAGCTGCCGGGCTACACTGAATTAATAATGATGGCTAACATCTTCCAGCATTTACCGTGCCCCAGACACTCTTGTAAAAGGGCTTTACACATGTCAACTTAGTTAATCCTCACAACAGCTCAATGAGGTACATATTATTATGATCTCCGTTTTAAAGGTGAAGGGTGGGAGGCACGGAGAGAGGGCAAGCGGTTAAGTCGGGAGGGCAGCTGCCTGGCTGCGGGAGCTACAGGTTTATCCGCGACAATAACAGGCACTGATGAGTTCCTGGTGGGGCCTGGCTGTGTGTGCAGCTGCAGAGCCGGGCCGTCCCGTTTGTCCTCACAATAAGCCCCCATTAATGAGGGAAGCACGATTGGGCTTCCTTGCTCTGGCAACCTGAAAGAGCCTATAGAATACAGATGCTATTGTGAACGCCTTTGTAATCTGGAGCTTCCCCCTCCCTCTTAAAAAAATAAATAGAATAATCAACTTCTTAATGTATCCATAGGGAATTCAGGAAAAGGATGAAGAAGCCGCTTCTGTTTTTGAGGCTTTTGCAATCATTGTTGGCTAGACAGAGCCAACAGATGGGGGACAATGGGGAGAGACTCAAGGCCTGGTGTAAGCAAACAGCCCTGCGGTCTGCCTGTGAATGGTGTGGGAAACAGAGGGAGGCAGGCAGGCACTTGATGCCTGGGAGGGAGATGCAAAAGAGAGAGTGAATGGTGCTGCATGAGGTGAGTTCCTAATCTTCAGACTTCACTTTCCTGAGCCGAAAACAAAGCCATAAATTATCTTCAAGACGTTTTGCAGCTCTAGCGTACTCTTTTATGCAAGTGAGATTATCATGGGTGGTATTTATTAAAAGCCAGACACACCCATGACTGGTATGTGCAGACTCCAGCTCACAGGTTCAGACTGATATAGTTTCTTGACCCCTGTGAGCTCCCAAGTACATACAGATGTCAGCTTTCATCTCCTCCTTCTCTTGGCAATTACTCCAACACTGAGGCTAGTAACATGGTGCCCTCACGAATGCCTTAGTCATTTGCATTTTCATCAGCGGGTCTAAATATGAAATTATTGTCTAAGGGAGCTACAGATCTTAATAACTCGGATGATTTGATTTTTCAAAGAAACAAATTTACCAAAAAGGATAACTGCCTATGTTGCTTGTTACTGCTTAATTTTTTTCTTGTTTTTGTCCTGATATATGTTTTGAACATTTGTTTATTTATTTGTTTATTTATTTACTTATTTATTTATTTATTTATGTGATAATCTAGTTTTTGAGACAAGGTTTCACTATTAACTCAGGCTTGTCTTGAACTATGTAGTGCAGACTGGTTTTGAATTCCACTGATAACTTTTTTTGTCTGAGATTCCCCAGTGCTGGGGAATTTATTCAGGACTATGCTGTAACCCATGACTACTCCTTTAGACACTTCAACTTATTCTGAACACCAATAACTGATTCTGCTTGCTGAGTTGGTAGTATGATGTAGAGTCTGTCGTGGTAATGAATCAGAGTTTTAAAAATTAATTTATGTGCTAATAGGCACACTATATTTTTAACAGTAAAATGGTTTCATGCCAGAGACATATGGCTAACATAAACAAACAAGCGAAAACTCACTGAAATAAGAGGGATTCAGAAAGCACATCTGTACGTGATTCTAAGGCTGGCTTTCTGTAACATGGACTATTGCCTGGTATAGCTCTATAATACTCTACAGGTTTCTCTGAACATTAATTGTGGGTTTCCAGACCAGCAACATTGACACTTAACAAGTTCTAGGTACCAGACTTTATTGGAGATGGCCTGATAGGCTGCTGTAACAGTACCTTCAGGTACTGGTCAACCTTTGAGAACTACTGTTGTAATGTAGGCTGTCAATAGGACAGCATGTGGTCATAGACCATTCTTTATACAGTACCTCGCTGTGCCGACCTGATACAGAACTTATGCATAAAACTACAAGACAGAGAGTGTACAGTGAGTCCCCGTTGCAGGTTGTTTACAGTAGGAAGTACTTTATCTTCCTGCAACTAGAGTATGTAGACATTCAAATTGTGTCTCCAATGTTATCTCCCATTCGTCCGGTCAACACTAATTATTTATTTATTGAAGGTGGATCACAGGCTTCCTCTTACTCTTCTCTCCCTGTGTTGAACTATCATGGAATCCCTGGGAAGGCTAGAAAGAGTCTTGAAGAGGTTGTCCATCTCTAGAAGAAAAGACACCCTTTCTTTAGCCCCTGGGCCCCTATTTTTCAAATCCCTATCTCAAATACCATTTCTTCAGGGAGGTGCTTCTTGGGCTGCATTCAGTTGATATAATGCCCCATCCCTCCAACTTTTGTGGTTTAGATTTCTATAAGATCAGATTTGCATTTTGTAAGGCAGTGCTGTGTGGTTTCTTTCATTTGCCTACAGGAGCAAATTACAGTTCACTGGCTTCTGGCTTCTGCCTGGTGGATCCCAGTAGCATGCAGTAATGACTCAGGTTGGTAGCTGTCGAATCATGATATGTGGAGGCAATGCTTGCAGCTGAGCCAGAAATGCATCAGATAGGTCTCAGCCAAGGCGATCTGTTGTAGGCTGCACTTAATGTTGGTTCCTAAGTATGTCTTTGCACGTGACTGATATAGCATCCTTCTAACATTTCTGGAGAACTCACAGTCATGTTTAAGAAAGAGATTCACCCAGGAGAAATAAATGCAAGAAAGATCAGGAGAACAAGCTTCCGAGTTTTTCTGGTTTTTTTTTTTTTTTTTTGTTTGTTTGTTTGGTTTTTTTTTTTTTTTTTGTTTTTTGTTTTTTTGTTTTTTGTTTTTTTTTTAATACCTTGGAGCTATCAAGGGCCACCTATCAGCATTAGACGGGGCCAGGGCTGGGAAAGGAGGGCAAATCTTTGATTTCGGTCTTGCCCGGGGGCTTGACTGACAGTAGCTGCTGTTTTAACTTCCATCTGGGTCTTCATGCCTTTTAAGAAGGGACTCAGAAAACCTCACTTTGGCAGTATGGGGAATATTATCAACCTAGGAGGAAAATTCTGAGCATGAGAAGCAAGCTCATCTTGCTTTCTCACAGTCCAAAAACAGACTTATATGACAGTAGGTCTGGAAAATAGACATCTAGAGGAAAGCACATCTAGTTTGTTTACAGCTTCTTAACACCAGTGAAGTAGGAGCAAAGGAGACTGGTCAGGCAGCTCCTCTCCAACAAGCTCACTTATTTTATCCACTCATTAGACGCACGCCTTGAAATAATTCTATAGTAAACCTGTGGTAAAATCTCAGCAGAGAAATTTATCCTGGAAGGAAAATTTGAACAGCAAAGATACGGTTCATGTGAATCCAAATAGATTTTTAAAATCTGCATTTGACTTCATCTGGACTTCGTTTTTTTTTTTATCTGCTCTGGCCCGTTTCTTCCACTTTTGAGAGACTTTGCAGCTGGGCCTCCAGGTTCATTTCTCAAGGAATACTGCCATCTTGTGGTCTGGTGTGTCAGGACTGCTCACATTCTGTGGCTTTGGGAGGTTTTTTTTTTTTTTTTTTTTTTTTTTTCTTGCTGCACGAAGCTGTATCTGTGGGGCTCCTTTCAAAAAAACATGAATTCTTAACATACTTGCCAGGGGATGAACTCCTGGCTTTGGACTCAATTATCTGGTTACTGTATAATACCAACACATGCAAAACTAATCAGTCCCTGATCATTTTACACACTCGGGAAGTCCTCACAAATCCTACCACTTTAAAGTCAGTAGAATGCATTTGCCCTGATTATGCCTGTAGCTGCCTCCTTTGTTGTGATCCATGTAAATCAGCCAAGGCAGAGAGAACAAAACAAGAATCCTAAGACAGGGTGTTATATGGTGCCGGAAACTTATAAATTACTGAAATTGGACTCTCCTCAGTAATTAAGATGGTTGAACAAACAACCCGAGGTGAGCTCTATACTTAAAGACAGGGTTTGACCAGACTGTTTTTCAGCTTTAAGTCAGTCTTCCTATAGCATATCTATAAAAAGAAAGTATGTGTCACTTTTCTCCAGGCTTCCCCGGTCCTAAAGCTTGCACGACCCACTCAAAACAAATTTTCCGCAAGAACGTAGATTTTTTTTTTTTTTTTTACATCACATCCAGGGGAATGTGTAAAGTATCATCCCAAAAGGTAAAGACAAATCGATGGATCTTTGCAACCGGTAAACAGCTTCTTGGTATCTGTGAACTCTGAGCGCTAAGGGGCATCCTGCGATCTTAGGAGGTTCAGAAGCCTGCCCGATTTCTTTACCACATGAAAAGGAAGGGCAATGTTCTTTCCCAAGCTGTACTTTGGCTTCAAAAATTTGTCAGAAGTAAAGAGAGAGTGCAAACGCTGCCCGGAGTACAGTGGTGGGCTCTGTGTTCTGATTGAGACGGAATTATGGCGAATTATTCCCATGAGTTGATTTTTGTGAAGTGTGTGCTTGTGTCAAGGGTAGACACAAGCCCGGGCGCTGGTGTTTAAACAAGGCTGCAAGGGCAGTTGCTAGGAGACCCCGCACACAGCTGATGCCCCCACGGCGGGCTCAGACATGCTTTGTCTGAAGAACCCAGCCCTTTGCAGTCAAAGATGACATTAAATGTATAGGTCTGTCAAAATTTCGGTGGAGGAAAAATTCAGGTGGACTAGTGTTCGGTTATTGCTTGTGTCAATCTGGCTCTGCTGACGTTCGTCACCCATTAAGGATGGGCTTTGAAAGGGAAAATATAGCATTGTGCCAGGAACCGAGAGCCTCCGGAAACGCTCAAGGGAATTAGTTACAAATGCAGTTTGAATGTCCTGATATGAAAGGCAGATGGTCTGGGTACCAGTTCCGGGAAGCAGGCGGCCTCAGCTAAGTGATCACTTCAATGTTCCGAATAGAGGACCGCGGGTCCACAAACAGAATTCTAAGAGGAAAGGCGCGCGAGGGCGACTTTAGATCCCGCCGTTTACAAACAACCATTTCAGTCATTTGTGGGAATCGTTTAATAGACTTTTATGAGAAACACACAGGCTTCCAGTTTGTAATTTAGACCTTAAGAGATGCGCCGAACTCGAGAGCTGCAAGTGGCTTAGAAGTTCTTCAAGCGCCCCCAACTGGTGGAAAGAGGAACTTGACTCACTTTGTGGTCAAGGGGAGTTTCCAAAAAAAATCGTTGCTTCCTTGGGAAAATATCACCCTCTGCTAGTGTTCAAGAAACGATACCCGGTGAGGAGTGGTGCAGAGGAAAGAGGGGGGAAAAATCGAATTTTGTGTTTTGAATATTCGAAGCTTTCCCCTCCCCCGTACAAAGCACATTCTGTGTGCCGAGTCATTTGTCTCCTACGAGTCTGGCAACTGTTCTTATAAGCTGGTGGTGAAGGTGATAGGCATCTGTCACAGTTTAGTTGTAACTGCGCTACCCAGTCTCCAAATCAAGCACTATCCTCCCTAGCCAGTGATCTCCCAAAAGAGCTAAATAAAATCCCAAAGTGGTTTGAATTTTTTGGTTTTGTTTGTTTTTAAATTTCATACCAAGAAACAAAACAAAAGATGGAAACCTCTGTACTTTAGTGCTTTTCTATGAAAAAAAAAAAAAAAAAAAAAAAAAACCCTGTCACTACTTTCCATGTTGGAGAACATGACCCTTGTACATAGTAACCTTCAGGATGGTGGCCCATGCAGTCTTGAGAGAACTAAGCTTGTTGGGTTGAAGAAACAGAAGAAAGGAAATAAAAGTTACCCATCAGCCCCAAAACAGATGTCCTTAGAGAAATGGAATCCTGTGGTTGAGGATGGTTCATTTGCATGCTCTTGTCCAGAGTTTAGGGGCCCAGAACCTGTTGCTTTAGCCCAGAAAGCTCTGACTTTAAGGAGACAAGTCTCAGCTGCTCTCCTTCCCTAGAAGCCAACCATCCCGTTGGGAAGATATTCAAACAGGCTCCTAGATAGACTGTGTGGACAGAAACCAAGGCTTCAGCACCGACTTGTTTGTTGACTAATCAAGTCAGTTCAAAGGGGGATCAGCTCACCCCTGGCTTTCAGGTCTTTCCTCTGAAGTTTCTAGCATCAAAGGGCTAAGATAAGTCTTTCTATTGTGCTCTGACCCAGGGAAGATTACCTGGGAAATGATTACAAGGTTACATGGTTGCTTCAAGCCAACACATTTAAGAACTATTTGTTAGGCAGGAAAAAAGAAAAGGGGGGAAAAACAAAGCAAAATAAACAAGCAAACCCACAAACACTTAAAAACAAACCAAAGTAAGCAAGCCAACAAAAAATGGTCCAAAATGTATGTATGTACCATTTGCAGAGGATCATACAACCTTTGGTTCTCTGTTTTCCTGATTTCTGAATTATGAACAACAATGAGAATTTCGATTACAGCACTCATCTGCTTGCCTGTTGATACAGGAAACTGGGTCCAGATCTCTGCTGAAATCCATCCAACTGGAATTTCCCGTTATTGCCTATTAACTCAAATAAATCTACAGCTAAAGCAATCTCTGTACAAAGTTTTAACATATGAATACATAACATAACAGCAAAAAAAAAAAAAAAAAAAAAAAAAAAAAAAAAAAAAAAAAAAAAACAACAACACAGAGTGTCCTGAGATTTTTATACAACTCCTCAAGTACAATCAAGGAGAAGGAATGGGTTATCAAGCAATTTCATAATTCGTGGTTGTGTGCCCATCCCAAAGATATGCTGACCAATCAGCTCTAAAGTCAAAGAAGCCCAAGGGATTCTGCTCTCATAAAACTTGCCATTTCTGCCCCGTGTTTGCATTTAACAACTGTAACCCAGTAGTGCAAAATCCACATTTAAAACACCAAGGAACCATTTGTGAGATAACACACAATGGGTAGCTTGTGTGGTGTAGAGACTTGATAACACACAGTGGGTTGCTTTTGTAGTACACAGAGAGATGACAAGCACCTGAGCCTTTGTATCTGCTGCCTCTGGTCCCCGGGGAGTACAAGGGGGTTTTGGGGCCACTTGCCTCCACATCATTGTCCTGTCAGGAAGGTCTTCATACCATCAAGATCAGAGGACATGTCCGAGACATGTTGTTAAACACTAATGAAAAACACATTGTCGAGGATGGAGTTTTCATTTTAAGAGACAAAGCAGGGGAGGGTTCCTGACAGGCCAGAGTGGAAGGTGTAAAACATGATCACTTCACGACATGGTCTCCTGTGGCCTAAGGGATGGATGACTATTTGAAACAAAATCTAGGTAATGGCACCAGGTCTCAGATGGTTTTTTTTTTTTTTTTTTTTCATTAGTCACAACATTCCAGATACTTTGCAAGGACTTTGATGGGTAATTTAACTAAACCACTCTATCTATTTTTTAAATTCAAATAATCCTTGAATTTTATTCCTTGATTCTTTGCTTCTAACAGAACGGTAGAAATAATATTCTTAATTTTTCGGTTTTCTTCACAGAAACTTTGCTTTCTCAAAATATTTGGCAAAGATGCATTTATTTATTTATTTATTTATTTATTTATTTATTTATTTTTCTACAGCTGTGAACCTGGACCTTTAGAAAGGCAGAAATTGTTCAAATTAGGTATTAATAAAATGAGCTTTTGGAGGTTGGGGCAGTAATTGAGGGGAGCACATTGGCCTACCATTCATGGGGTTGTGTATTCAATCCTCAGCTTCCAACCCAAATTGAACCAAAAGAACAGCAGCCACCCGCAGCTGAAGCAAGAAGAAAACAACAGAAGCAAGGACCCCAGGGGCTTAAATGATAGTATCTCTTCCACAATGCAAAGATAAGCCCTCTGCTTTGGGCGGGACATCAATGGGCTAGTTAACTCAGGAAGACAAAAGTAAAAGTTAAAGAGGAATTAACATTTCCCAAGGTTAGGCTTTGCTAGCCAGGCTGGAGTCTTGCTAGATTAGGACCAGAGATAGAAGTTGGTCCCTGATCAGATTCTTTCAATGTGCTAGCCTTGATCTTTGTGGTCCCTGCATATGGGGTGGGGGTGGGAGTGGCGGTAGGGTGAGGTCGACAAAAGTGCTGGTGTCTCTGAAGAGAAAGTCACACAGTTTCTGAGATGGCTTGTAACTGATTGTGCTCAAGTACCCATGTGGCTATAATGGACGGAAAATCCATAACTAGTGGCAAATGACCGAAGCCACATACTGTATGGCCAGCAGAAGCTAGAAGGTGAATAAATCTGAATAAGACCTAGTGAGTGGGAGACATTCAGCCACCCTGAGTAGAGTTCAGGGATGGGGATCCAGAGGACAGTGGGCCCATTCAGAACCCCTTTGCTTTTCAGACTCACATGGATCTGGCCATATTGGTAATTTAGTTAGTGTTTTCTATGATGGTTGTTAAAATATCAGTGTCTAAAAGATTGTTTGTGCAATGATCACATCTCCCTGAACATCCTTTTGCAGAGAACACCAAAATTCTCAAGGATACATGTAACTTCTAGGATCGTGACTACTTATATAAGGAGGCTGCTTATGTATTTTGGGTCATATTAAACATATCTGTTTGGAATAAAATTAGATCTCCCTTTACTTTATTTCCAAGCAAAGTGGGGGTGGGGGTATCTGTGAAAGGGGATCAGATCAATTTAATTGTCCCAAAATACTCTGTGTGAAATTCAAAAAAGTTTACAACTTTGTGAACAAAATCCATTTGGATAGGTGATGGGGAATATCCTGAGCTGTTAGCACACAAAAGTCTACTTCAGTGGGGATTCCTGTATATTTTGCTCACTCCTACATTTGCACGGCCCTGCGTAAGTAACTGCCATACACTAAGTACTAAGCAAGTATTTGCTGAAGAAGGCATTTGCTGGAAAGTTCAGGCAAGCCTCTCAGAAGAGTCTCTGATAGAAGTTCAACAAAAGCAAAAGGTTTGGGAACAGTGTCCTGGGGGAGGGGGGGTCTAGACCCAGGGCTGAGCAGACAGGTCCTGCTTTGTTTCCACTCTTGCTGGAGCCATCACCTTAAAATGTGCAACAAAAATTTAAATTAATAAACTTTCAAGAAAGATTAAAAAGGTATAAAAATAAAAAATAAAAATAAAGGTATTTAGAACTGATTCATAGTATTAAAAGGCATGGTGGTGGTGGTGGTGGTGAAGTGTTCTCACTAAGAGTGTGTGAAGGGGTTTCTGGTGGGCTTGGGCTACTCTGATGGCTCTGGGTGTTGAATGTACAAATTTTTATGATTTGGTAGGCTCAGGACTTGCCAGTTTTATATATTTCTGTTCCACATCTGTTCATCAGTGAAAGGGTATGCTGATTTGCAATCGTGTTTACAGACTTCTGTATTATTGAAAAATTTCAAAAAAAAAAAAAAAACCACATTGCAAATACTGTAGAGATTTTTATACCATTTTCTGAAGCTATTCATGATGTGTAAATTGTGGCTGATTTGTATTCAGGCTAGCACTTGTTACTAGTTTTCTAACTTTAATGGCACTCAGGAAGTAAAATTAAGTATCTTTGTCTCTAACTTTTTCTGTTGAAAAAAAAATATAACACAAAGAAATTTTTTAAAAGCAAATAATAAAAAAACTAACTGTGCACTGCCCATTACACTTCCCAGCTCCTCAACCATGGGCCACATTTGTTTCCTGTGTCCTCTCTGTCTCTGCGCCTCTTGTCTTCTCGATCTCTGTGCTATTTACATGTCTGTACTATTTTAAAACAAAAGTTTTAGAGACATTGGATAGAGTAGCTCAGTGGTAAAACACTGGCTGGGTGAGTCCCTGGGTTTGATTCCCACCAAAACACACACACACACACACACACACACACACACACACACACACACTCACACACTATGTAAACAGAGGATGTGTGAGACAGTGTGCTAATTGATTAGGCTTTATCTGAGGACAAACAACATTCTTTTACACAACCCAAATACCTGACTCACATACTTTCAGGTCAAAAAATCTCATATTAGAAACTAATACCAAGTCTGTATTTGTTTTTGTAATTTCTTCAAACACGGCTTTTTTTTTTTATTGTCCCAAGAAATAAAATACCTGATTCAATAAAGTTCATTCACTTGTTGCATTTATTTTCTTGTTTCTGTGGGTTCTCCCCCCTAAAATGTTGCTCCCCCCTCACTACCCCACCCTGCTTTCTCATAATATTGAAAAAATTTCAAGTCTAGGTTACTGGCAAACCTTCTGTTTGTTTTCAGATGTGCATAATTAGGGTCGATTTTACAGGCTCATTTCACAAAATCATTAAAGGTTTTCAGAAGCACGTGTACCAACAACTGAAACAAATTCTCATCTGGGGCTATTAGTTAGTCAGACTAAGATACTGGCGTTGCAGCCAGGCGCCAGATGTTTTTGTTGAGGAGAAAACATAAAGAGAATTAAGAGCTTTTTAAATCTTAACACTTTCACTCTGGTCTTGTAAGAAATAATTGTGACATTTCATGCTCGGAAATGTGTCACAGGAGTCTTTCTTCTTATCGACACTACGCACAGCGGAAGGGACCTGCTTACGTATCTCCAGTGTAAAGGACCTGAGAACTCAGTGAGAGCCTGGGAGGATATTTTGAAGTTTGAAATGATCCCTGTATAAATAGAACGGGTCAGCATAACTTTGGGATAAAATTAGCCGGCAGTGTGTGGACTCTCCAGCCTTGCCTGTGTGCTGGGTGCTGCTCTCCTGATAAATCACTGCTCAGCTCGCTTCCACAGGGCGCCGAGGATGGAAGGCATCACTGCCCCTATCAGCAAAGCTGGAGCTGCCAAGTTAGTTAAGAAAGATTTCCTGGAGGCTTTAAAAACAAATGACTTTGGAAAACTGAAGGCTATTTTAATCGAGAGGCAAATAGATGTGGATACAGTGTTTGAAGTCGAAGATGAGAACATGGTTTTGGCATCTTACAAACAAGGTAAAAGAATTGTGGAGGTGTAATTGTGAAATTGATATGAAACGGATTTTTAGGTCAGTAGGTCAGCTTTTGTCTTTAAAGCAGTCGTTCTTCTTGTTTAAGTGTTGGTTTGGCCATTATTTCTCATTTTTAAAGTCTTCTGTCTCTTTTAAAATCAAAATGCATCTGGGCTGTTTTTCATAGCTACACACAGATTTTTTTCTTTTGGGTCTGTGTATTTCTATTTATTGCTCTTTTCCATTCTTGTGCCTGGAATTTGGGTGGCCAGCTAGTTGTATTTGTCACGCACGGTGTGTGTGGGACTTTCCCTTGTGACTGTGGTGGTACAGAATAAAGAAGGCGTCTCTCGGCTCTGCTTAAACACTGCTGCGGTCTACGTGTGACAGTGTGGCTATCGGGGTCAGGCTGCCGAGCAGCCACTTAACAGATACATCATCTCTATGTCAGTGTGAATGAGAAAGGGGACCTTCGTTCCCATTTAGAGAGTTAATGAATGGGGAAGGATGTGCCATAGGCTCTTTCAAGCTCTGCATCAGTTTAATGGGTTTCAGTGCAGGAACAAAAGATGAACTCTAAATAACACAAAGTTAACTTTGATTTTTCTTTTCTGCTCGGCTACAATCATAGAGCAGATAAAAAATTAGTTAAAAATCGGAATCTCTGCTTTGTCCAAATTAAAAGAAAGAAAGAAAAGAAATAGGAAAACAAAAATTATAACAAAATTCTTTAGTTCCCTCCACCCCCCAGAACTCCTATTTAATAAATCAGTACTAGATTAACACACTCATGCTGATTTCTCAAATCAACTAGCTAAGAGGGGAAACTTAAATAGTTCAACCCTTTGGAGAGCACACTGCGAAGAAAAACTCTGTTCACCTTCCCTACTGCCTAGAGAAAACATGTGGGAAAGTCTTGTGAATGGGGAGGAGGGAGAACTTGTTTAAGTTAAAATATAAATCTGTTTTCTGTTCATAAGAAATCATTAGGGTCACCAATTTCCAGACACAAAAGCTAATAGGAGTTATTTTTACCTAATTCTCTGTCATTTCTGAAATAAGTATGGATTAGTTGAGGCAGTTACTGGGCTTTTTGATTTGTGTTTCATGATAAGTTGTCATTGCTGTTTTGTCTGAAAAATGATGAAGTCTTTTTTTTCTCACAAAGTTGAAGAGAGTCTGTTGAAAGCCAAATTATATGCTATACAATTAGCTAACTTGCACCTTATAACTTTATTTTTAGATTCGATCTGGATGCTAAATATATTTTAAAGAAACTTCTATGTGTGCCATACATAACAGGACTCACATTCAAGCCAGTAGCTAATCTATTTGATATTGAGTAGCAAATACCATCTTTTTTTTTTTTTTTATCTCCCAGGCAGGTAAACTCTACAGACAGGCACAAAGTCTCAGAAGTTCTGAGACGGAACTCAGAGGTGTGGGCTCTTGGTGAGCAGTCACTGTTTTCTGTTATCTCTTGGGTATCATAATCCCCAAATGAGAAGAAACTGTGTTTTAAATTCTTCTCAAAATGAGCTAATTCCTATGGTCCATGTGGAACTAACTTTTTTATTTATGCTAATGATTGTTTTATTCAGGTTATGAGATGTGGCTTTCAATTAAGGGCAGGCATTTAAACTGTCTCCAAAAGCAAAATATGTAGGTGGTGTTCATCTGGAAATAACAGGGCTATGGGTTTGTATCTTCAGGGCTGTCCAGAAAAATCAGTGCTTGTACACAGTATGTATAGAAATAACTTTTCTCCCCATTTATCATGAATATGTAGTTGTGAGCCTGGGGTAAAAATGCCACTTTCTCAAAAGTTACTTGAAACTTTTTCCTAGGTGCCTGGAGGCTTAATAGCAGCTCTTTCACTGTTAAGAAGATCGGAGACACTGAATAGAACCCTAGTCTCTGGTCCACTAAAGTAGATCTAAGTAGTGATATCAGTGACTTACCTCACAAAGAAATTCTCAGAACAGTGTGAGACTGAGCGCCCTACAACTGGGTAGCTAATTAGTCAGTCAGCCCCTTCTGGGGTTTGTCTAAGGGAAGGGAGTAGCCCCCTTTGTGGCCTTGAAGGACATGTTTCTAAGGATTACTGTTTCTGAGACTTATTATTATTATTATTATTATTATTATTAAGTAAAGGCAGACTTTTGGGATTGTTGAAAGGCTATATTTTACTCTTTGATTTTTTTTTTTTTTTTTTAAGTGCACGGAAAGGCTGTAACTCCTAAAAACTGATTGGGGAAAGTTCACAAAACACTCCTGTGCATTTTGATTGATTTTTATAAAAAGAGGTGAAGATGCTTCATCATTCACATCCACTCTCTGAAAGGGGATGTAGCTGTCTAATCTCAAAGTGTGGTTTTCTTCTGCTCAGTTTGCATGTGATAAATGAAACAAAGTATAATGTTGGCAACAGTTAATGGTCACCTTGAAACTTTCTTGTGTAACTGATAATGTGAGTGTATGCAACAGTTGGTTATCTATCCTCCGAACTCCACCCTTAAACAATCTCGGTTTCCTTTAAGGCACCTCACATCCTTCACATTTCAAGAAGCAGTTGGATTTGTTACTAAATACGCTCCATCCTAGGGAAGGTCAATATCCGTGTGTATTGGAAAGGTAACGCAGAATTCCGCTGGCAAAGAAATCAACTTAGAAAATAAATATCCCCAGACTCTAATCTAAAATTGCATCAAGCGCACCAGTAATGGAAACACACACACCCTCCCCTCCACCTCCACTAAGCTAGCGAGCATTTTGTAAGGAGTAGAGAGAGCAGAGATACTGGGTTAGACACCTCCTTCCCCCTTCTTGTTCTGGAAACTTCCGCCAGCGAAGGCAACCGTTGAAGGAGACTGTACAGTAGGTTCCAGTGTGTGCCAGGGGTTTCCCAGCACTGAACTCTAATTCTTAAGGGTAGCGCTCACTCCCCACATTCTGTTATTTTTAGCTTTATTAGGAAATCTTCAGATTAAAATAAAACTACAGGTTTCTTAATTTTAAAAGTCCACCCTTCCCGATTTGTAAAGCTAACAAGGCATGCTGGTCTGTATTTTCAATAACTCCCAGGGAATGGTAAGCAGAGACTGGGGTTGGGGTGGGGGTGGGGTAAAAACATAGAAATATAAGTGAAATACCATCCACTGAACACTTACTTTATTTTTATTTCTAGCTAATGAGCCACACCATGTCCTGGCTCAGAAGACAATTTGTGGGAGCAGTTCTCTCCTTTTACCATAGGTCATGGGGCTACAACTTAGGTGTTCAAGCTTGGTAGCAAGCCCCAACTCAGCCATCTTGGTAGCCCAGACAAGTGCTTAAAAATCACAGGGACACAAGAAATCAGAAATACTGAGTTTTAAGCTCCCAGATGCAACTAATAGTTGAATGGTTAAAGGGAAGTTGTGACGGAGTTTATTCTGAGACAAAGAGAAAATATTTAGGGTAAAGTCAAAGAGAGGAGAAGCCTCCAAGGCTTTCTTTTCATCTTCATTATGACTCCCACTGTAGCCTATGTACCATAACCATGGGTGGACATCTTCAAGGCTGTTTTTAACGCTTTCCCCAGCTATAGACATTGGTTCTTTCACAGATCTATGAGTTTTGGCTCCCTAATGAAGTAAGCAGAGTATCAGACTTCTAGTAGAAAGCTCCCTAGTTACCAAGGTTACTGAACACCCTTTATTTATCAGTGTACTCTGCCTTGAGTACTTCATTTATGGCCCACAGCTTCTTCTGGCCCCTTGCACAGTAGTCATATTTTTAATAAAATTAAGCAATGAATAATTTCACTTGAAGACTTTCTGGCAAATACTCTAACTTCATAAGGAGGAGCTGATACCAAAACATCCTCCTCCTTCTTCTCCTTCTCCTCCTTCTCTCTCTCTCTCTCTCTCTCTTTTTTTCTCTCCTTTTTCTTCTATTACTGGCTGGGGATGGGGTGGGGACTTACCCTTTTCTGGTTGCTGAAAGAGTTTCTCTCTTTAAAACTTTGCTTTTCAAGCTTGGTTCTCTCTCCTATCTTTCTCTAGGGAGCCTTTTGAGAATTATCCTCAGAATGTTAGCTATTAAAATAGTAGCCTAAAATTGTGCTTGGGTCTATAATCTTTCAAGGCTGTGTAAACACAGGGACACGGGCCCAGCGACTGGCTGCTAATCCAGCCAGAGCAGCGTGTGCAAACTTTGGCTGCGGCTAGAGGTTTCTCCGGGTGTGGGGCTGGTTTTCCTTTGATAACATTAGCCCGATAACTGCTGGGGAGCTGAGCTTAGCTTTAGTTTAGCCAGAGATGTTTATCTTTTCCAAATGATGGAGCAAAACCAATGCCCCCTTTCAAAGATGGGCTGCAACCCTCCCTCTCTTCACCAGGTCCCTTGAGTAAGGGGTTTTCTATCCAGCCTTGCAGTCTTATGACATCAGTCTCGAATTTATATGAAACACGCGAAAGTGTACACGCAGGGGTACACATAGCTCTGCAGAGGGTTTGCTAGGCTGAAACTTGTAAAGTTTCTTTGGAACTGTCAGCTGTGTGTGGTGAACTGCAGGTCAGATGTAGCTTCTGACAGATGTGGGGGAGATTGGAGTTTGAGAGTTTAAATAGGTTTTGTTGTTACTTTTAAAGTTTCTCTTACAGGTATATATGATACACTAAAACATATCCTCCTCTGTCCTCACCTCATTCTTCCTATTGTCTCTTGTTTCTCTTCCCATTATTCTCTCTTGTTCTCTTGAGAAGTTCATTTCTACTTCAGTTAGTCTGTGTGTGCACGCTCGGGAATGCACACACACACACACACACACACACACACACACACGGATATACACTATATGGCATCTAGGTGTTGTTAAGAGGCAGAAAAACATATTACCTTTCTGTGGCTGGCTTACTGTGATCATTTTCAGTCACATCTATTTCCTGCAAGCAATATAACTCTATTCCCTTTTATAGCTGAAAGAAAGCTCCACGGTGCCTAAAAAAATATTAGCACATTTTCCTTATCTGTTCTGCATTTGGCACAAGTTAGCCTATCACAGAGACACGTGTACACCCATGCTTATGCATAACTCAGTACGCATGCTATGGGTGAGTTATGGAGCCAATGCAAGTGTCAACACACAAACTTAGAGTTCCACCTCTGCTGCTAGTGTTTAGATGAACATGGTTGTGTCCCGTGATACTATGTATCCCCTGTGGAGGCTCTTGCCTGAATACAGACACAATGTGATGTACTCCAGGTAAACAGCAGGAGCAGATGATATATCCTGGTGTGAAGGAGAACAGCAACCGACCAGGAATACCCTGAATGCTACACATCTCTGTGTGTATGGCTTGGGCTGGGGGGAAGCAGGTGCTAGAATGGGGTTTGTGCATAGAAAGCAGCCTTGCTTCTGTCTCAGCCTCTATTCTATTAAGCCCATCGCTGAAGCCAAGCATTTTTGGAACCCGTGTGACACGGGAGTTTGAGTGGTTTTTCCCAGAAGGAGGCGGCATCTACCTTATCACCCCCCACCTCCGGAACTCCCACACACACTAGGGTTCCAGCTTCCTTTTCCTTTTCAGCCTTCTCTCTGTACAACCTGAGCACACAGTCCAGAGCACACAGTGACAGCTGGACTGTGTAGGGGCGCACAGAGCTGTACCTTCCAAAGGTAATTATTAAGGGCAAGTAAGTTATATGTCCTCTCTCTCCCTCTCTGTCTCTCTCCCCCTCCCTCCCTCCCTCCCTCCCTCCCTCCCTCCCTCCCTCCCTCTCTCTCTCTCTCTCTCCCTCCCTCCCTCCCTCTCTTCCTCTCTCTTTGTGTGTGTGCAGGTACATGTGCATGAGAAAATTCTGGCCTTTTGATATATTAACATCAGCAATAACACATTGATTAGCATACCGCATCCTTGCTTCCAGAAGCTCACATGACCTCAGATCTTGTGCTCTGTGAGGCTCAGCGTGCTTGTTCCTTATTTACTAAAGGACCTGGGCTCCAGCCCCATTTTTAGGATGGTCTCTTGGCTGAAGAGTGATCTTTTCCCTGCTCAGTGCAGTTAGCTTTCTTCTTTGGCTGCAGGCTGAGTTATCCAGACCCTCATTCAGAGTCTGCAGTCAGCCCTCTAGGGGCAGCAGCTAAGGTATACTCTTCTCTCCCAAATACACGGGTGCTGTGGAAAAGAGGTGGGCTTTAGAAAGAGTTCCATTTTAGCCTTGGTGACATTCCAAGATCCTGTGGTCTGTGAGCCTGGCTCCCTCTTACCAGCTACGATTACAAGAAACACAGATGAAACTGAGTTTTGAAAGCCAAGGATGACTGACTGGTCCATGTAATAAATGTTAAAGGAAAATTCCTTTGGTGCTGCTGGAGATTTAGGAAGGGGAAACACTCAACAAACCCATTTTCATTCCAGCAACATGGCGTGTTACAGGTGTACCCAGGAGCATCTTCCCTTATTGGTAATCTCTATCATAGTCCTGGAACTAAACCTGTCCCATCACCACAAAGACACAGATGGAAACCCTGAATGACAGTAGTCCGTGAGATGGGACTAAAGCAGGAGATCTGTGGCTCTAGCAGGCTGAGAAAGTGGTACCCTTGTCCTCTGGAAAGTCAGAGACTTGGGCAGGATGATCTGCCCTCCAGAGCCAGCATCCTGTATTTCCTGGATTTTACATCAGAACACGGCGTTTCCTTCATCGGCTTTCTGCTCTCTCTTCCAGGGCCACGTTTCCCCCTGTGCAGTTGCAGGCACAAGTTTTCAATAAGTTGCAGCAAGAAAGAGTTGTTGGAGTGCATATGGCAAAGATAATAATAATTAGTCACAAGTAGGCAGAGTGCGCTTTGGTTTTTGGGTTCAGAACCAGCTCCATCCTGTGCAGACAGGGAAGCTGTCATTGCGAATTGCTTGCTGAGGAGCGTGGAGTACAGAAAGATGGGGTGCTCTGGGTCCAGGGGAGCACGCCTGCTGTCCCACTACCAGAGAAGCTGAGGATGGAGTAGGACTGCTGTGAGCTCAAGGCCTGTCTGGGCTATACAGAGAGACTCTGTTTCAAAGAGCTGGATTAGAAGAAGGAAGGCAGAACATTTGAAACAGTGAGAATGATTTATCTAAGATCTTCTCCTTACTAATTTGTGCTTAGCCAATGGGCAAAACTGTATGGGAACAAGAATCTAGGGGCAGTAGAGACTGTAAGACATACAAAAAGCCTGACCTACATCAGTCCTCAGACAAAGGGTCTGGGAGACTCATCAGCTGCCAGTGACAAACTCCTGATCCATCTTTAATTCAATCTTGTAATTGTGACCCAAGTAAAACACCTTGTCAAAAATCCTCACAGAGCGGGAAGGAACACTTGGCCCAATTAGTAAATCCCTCTTCCTTTTCTTCTTCAGGGTATTGGCTGCCCAGTTATAAGCTGAAGTCCTCCTGGGCCACAGGCCTGCACCTCTCGGTGTTGCTTGGTCATGTGGAGTGCCTGATGGTTCTCCTGGACCACAATGCTACCATCAACTGCCGGCCCAACGGGAAGACCCCTCTGCACGTGGCTTGTGAAATAGCCAACCTGGAATGCGTGAAGATTCTCTGTGACCGTGGGGCAAAGCTCAACTGTTACTCCCTGAGCGGGCATACTGCTCTACACTTCTGTACCACTCCGGACTCCATCCTCTGTGCCAAGCAGTTGGTGTCCAGAGGTAAGGCTTGCTGGGTGGCTAATGTTGGCTTTCATACATACGTGGCTTGTTGTGTCTGTTCATGCACACATGATTTGGGGACTTTGTCATCCTGCCTTGCCCCAAGCGACGTGATAGGCATTCCAGCACCTTTAACCTGATTCACAATGAAAATCAGCTTATACACAAGTATTTCTTTTTTTGGGGGGGGGAGGGAGGTATGGTTATATGTTGTGTGTGTTTCCCACTGAGGTCATTCAGTGACTATCTTTTTTTTAAAAGCTTTATTAATTTATTATATATAAGTACATTGTAGCTGTCTTCAGACACACCAGAAGAGGGCATCAGATCCCATTACAGATGGCTGTGAGCCACCATGTGGTTGCTGGGATTTGAACTCAGGCCCTCTGGAAGAGCAGTCAGTGCTCATAACCCCTGAGCCATCTCTCCAGCCCACTCAGTGACTATCTTAATTGAAATCTCAATACTTAAGTATAAAAATGTATTAAATTTTAGTTACTTAATGTGTTGATTTAACTCTCATTATGCATCAGGTAATGTAGTAACAAAGAGAAGCCAGCTCCCACACTCAACTTAAATGTATTTATAGATGTAACATATATATATATATATATGTATATATGAATACATGTATGTGTATATATTTCATATTAACAAAACAGTAACAAAATAAATCTTAATTATAAAAGTGGAGACGTGTTACCAAGGAGAAGATATCATCTCTGTTAAGAGTGAACTATTACGAAATGTTATAGCTTTTTCCGGGTCAATTAGTTGTTTTAGTTGCCAAATAATATTCCACATCGCTGTGCTGTGCAATTTACACGGGTCTCAGTCAAGAGCTTGCCGACTTTGGAGCACCGTGACGGTTAGTACTTGCGTGTCAATTCCTGTGGCTGGACACAGTTTTATTTCCTGCTAATAAATGTCTAGCGGCGAGCAGATGAGACGGACAGACACCCTACTTCCCAAAGGGCCTGTAACCACCTTTTAAGTTCCTCCAGCCATGTGTGAAAACACCCGCTGTTTGCTATTCTTGCCAAAATTGATCATGTTAAAATATTTTACTTTATTTTCAAGTAAAGGTTATTTTACTTTAAGGGCAAAAAAAAAAAAAAAAAAAAAAAAAAAGTTAGCTCTCTCATAAGTGTGTAGCAGTGTATCACGGTGGTGCCAGGGGAGTGTCCCTTCTGGATGCTGTGCATGTCATCAGGTAATATTTGACAGCCGAGGAAGATCTGTTTATGTTTTTTGTTATGTTTTTTGCCCCTTTCTCATGAATGAGCTGCTGGATGCTTGGTTGTTCTGGATGCAGGATGCGTGAGTAGTTTGCCTTCACATGATCTGTAGTTTGTATGTAATGATGTTCTCTCTCTCTCTCTCTCTCTCTCTCTCTCTCTCTCTCTCTCTCCCCACCCCCCATGAGAAAGTAGCACTTGGGAGACTGAGACAGGAGGATGACAGTTTTCAGACCAGTTCAGGCTATACAATCAATGAGAAATTATCTGAAAAACAAAAGAAGTAATAACACACACACATACACACACACACACACACACACACATACACACACACACACACACACACACACACACACACACACACACACACAATGAATCTCCACAAAGACATGATAAATGATTTTAGGTGACTAAAGTGTACGGAGAACGGGATGCACTGATGGAGAGGCTGGGGTCCTGAGCCTGCTTCTGGTAACTCGGGATTAAGAAAGAGGTGTGTTTAAGAAGCAGGGACTAGTCTGTTACAGGGAAAGCTATCAAGATTAAATGAGATACTCCTTAAATCCGATGAAAAGTTAATACCAACGAAACAAAACAACAAAACAAAAACCGGTTTGATGGCATAGTGTGGAAGCCAGATTAGACTGGGAGGGTGTAAATGGACCTTTTGAAGTGAATGTGCTAAGAACTGTTGAAAGATGTTTGCCCGGTGCAAGAATGGCCTGATTGTGATGGTGGGGGAGGCTGCAGGGCTAAAGGTGACTGCAGGGAGGCCAAGGGGAAATGGCAGACAATGGGCACTACAGAGTTACTTTAGTAATCTTTCAAGGATCCAGGTTTCCAAAGTTGAGGTGGCATAAAATCTGTGGATGACATGACACTGTCTCCATTTTTAATAAGATTATTTCTAACACCAGAGTTGATTTGGTGATGATAATGTGAGGCCATTCGAATCTGAGGAATCCCCCCTCAGCTATTTGTCGGCAAAGTCACTGGCTAAAAGTGAGAGTAAGGAAGAGTACAAAAATAGTTTAATCAAGAACTGGAGAAGGACTACGGAGTTCTAAAAGACATGCCCATCAGCATGGCTGATCCCTGAGGGGGGAGGGGAAGGAAGGGGGAGAAGGCAAAGAGATTGTGGGGGGGGTCTTCGAGGGTTAGACTGAGAGTGAGAGACAGAGAGAGCAAGAGAGACAGAGACAGAGAGATATAGGCAGAGAGAGAGAGAGTGGGAAAGACAGAAAGAGACATGTGTAGAGACACAGAAAGACAGACAGGGACAGAGAGACACAGAGAGAAAGAGAGAGAGAAGGAAAGAGAGAGACAGAGAGGCAGAGACAGAGAGACAGAGAGGCAGAGGCAGAGAGGCAGAGAACACTCACACATATAGACAGAGAAAGAGTAAGAGACAGAGACAGATAGAGATAGAGAGACAGAAAGGAAGAGTCAGGGAGGCAGAGAACACACACATATATAGACAGAGACGGTAAGAGAGAGATAGACAGAGACTGAGAGAGAGACAGAGACAGAGACAGAGAGGGGTGAACAAATCAATGTTACCAGCTCTCTCACCTCCTATGAGCTGGAGACCCTCACATTTTATATTCACTTCCTTCCTCATGTTAGATTGAGTTTAGATTTTGTTCATATTTTAAAGAGTTTAAACTTTAGATTTTGTTTCATAAGAAATGACAGATCTGTTGTTCTGTTAGCTGGAACAGTAGGATGACAAGGGCACCCTGGGCCACATACGCTGTGCTCTAACAGCTCTCACACACTCCTTTCCTGTTTTTAAACCTCTCAAATTTCATACATGTATACCACGGAACATGACGGCCAACCATCATATGTTCCTCTCCTAACCCCCTCCCCCTTACTCCTCCTGTAACTAGCCTTTATGTCTTTTCCCCTTTCTTTTAAGAATAATCCATTAAGTTCACTTAGTGCTTCCCGTATAAGCGTGGGTGTGGAGCCATCTACTGGCGATGGGCTGCCTAGCACTGCGGGGAGAACTTGTCTCTCTTCAACTGCAGATGGCTGGCTCCTTGGCTGCGGCAAGGCTTCCTCTCACACACTCTTAAAGCATGCACACTGGGGGGCCGGGGGCTGGGGAGGTGGGGGTGGGATCTTGACTACTCACTCACGCCATCTTTAACTCAGGAATTCCATTTCTGGGTTTCATTTTGGACAGGAAGACATTTGATCCAGGGCATTAATTTATTCCCAAATTAAATGGTAGCTATCCCCTCCAAACAAGGCCTACTACTATTCAGAGAGTTGGAGACAACAGAAATGCCAGGCTGGACTCACTCAGCATGAGTTTAGGACTGGGCTTGGTAGTTTCCTGTGGGTCTTCAGAATAATGTGGCAGTCATACAGATTGTAAACTGTATGCCTGAACTTCCAAACATCACATATTATATATACATGCATTTCCACTTACATGTGTGTGTATATATGTACAAATATGTGTATCAGAAAATAATATGTAAGTTATTTATCAAACATTACTGTTAGCTAATCTCTAACACCATCTAAATAAGTTTTTGTAATCTTTGTTTATAGTGTGTGTATGTGTGTGTGTATGTGTGTGTGTGTGTGTGTGTGTGTGCCATATGGTTAATGTATGGAATTCAGAGAGCAACATTTTAGGCCTCAGTTGCCTCCTTCCATCATGTGGGCTTATCATGAACCTGTTGAACCATCTCTCTGGCTCGAAAATAATTTTTTTAAAGGCACACTATCTATAAGTTAAGACCCTTCGTTTTAGGATTAATTTTTTTTAAAGATAGGGTCTCACTTAAGCCGGGCTATCCTCTGACTTGTTATGGAATCCAGGAAAGCCTTGAACTTCCATTTCCGCGGCTTCTACCATCCCAGTTCTGAACTTACGGGTGTGTGGGCTTATGCAGTGCTGGGCAAGGGACTGAGCAACAACCCCAGCAAACAGGAATCATTAGAAACACAAAATTGCCAGTGAAATGATTGGGTAGCTTATTTTTCCTTTGCTGTCATTTCGTCGGAGGAAGGAAAAGCAGGTATGTGCTCGTGGGCCAGTCTTCCGGTCTAGAGGTTCCAGTCTTCCGGTCTAGAGGTTCCAGTCTTCTGGTCTAGAGGTTCCAGAAGAGTCTAAGGTTAATTTTCAGGCCTTTCTGGGCATCTTTGCATCCTCGCCTCGGGGGTTGGGGGGGTGCAGTACTTGCTAAACAGTCCTTGGTCAGAGGAGCCCTGAGTACATGGCTGTACCCTCTACCATCGAATTAGTACAAACTGTTGTAGTCACAGCCAATGATGGGGAGATTCTGGTTGGTCTCACACCCCTGTCACTAGGGAATTTGGGTGATGGCTGAATTCTGTCTTGCTGGAATTATGTTGTAGGTAGGCATATTGGGGAAGAAGTCACACACATGTCTTCCTGACTGGACAGGGGGATGGAGACCGCATGCAGGCAAGAAAAACAACCCAGTCTAACGTGAACCTCGGGACCAGAGAAGTCCATTAGGGAAGAGCCAATACCATGGCAACTGAAAACCAATGTAATTTCATTTGCTATTTAATGGGCTCTTTGTGGGAAAGTGCTCTTTGTGGAAAAGGCTAATTGAGTCCAAAAAATTGCATGCAATTTTCTCTTAAGGGATTTGTCCTGTTTTTTTCACTGTTGTAGAGCTGGCTTTGTCCCACGCTGGATTGTGCCTGCTATTTTTCTGTTTGCCTTTCTACTTAAATGTCGCCTTCTTCTGGCCTTTGTTTCCTTTGGTATTAGTATAATGGTGTTCCTTGGTTGAGAGGGCTTATTTACCTCAGCGAAAATGTCCATTCTTTGCTTTCTGCATTTCCCTATGAATAAAGAGAGTCAGGTCAGGTTTGGCTGCCTCCTAAGCTGCGCATTATTTCTATCCGTCCCCTTTCCTAAGAGGAAAATGAACACTGCTTGCTTTGGGCCACGTGAAGCAAATCCCAACAGTAGGAGGAAAAACTGTTACCTGAGGATAGCTATCAAAATTCAAATGGCTTCTAACAGAATGTTGCATGAGGGACAATGTAAAAGAAGACCCTGCCTTTGAAAAGATCTCCTTTTGCTCCTGAGGGTCACAGTAACACCAGTCACCTACTCCCTGACCAAGGAGGCCTTCATTTTAATAAGGAAGCCTTCACATACCTGCAGGACAGCCCCCTCTCTCCCCACCTGCCATCCATCTCTTTACCCCTTGTGCTGTGCACTGCGATAGCACAAATCTGGCATTTCATCCATTTGCAGGCAGCCCACTCCAAAGATGCTTGCCCCTTCTGTAGTCTTGCAAGCCTACCCAGGCCAATTAAATTTCATTTTTTTAATTTAAGTTGATGTTATTTGTTAAAATAATCTTTTAAAGGAAACAATGTGTCACTATTTTAAAAATAAAGCCAGAAGGGAGAAACAGAAACAATAAATCATAGGCGATGACTTTCATGACCACCACCTGCTCAGACATCTTCCCCTATCAGATGGCAGAGAATATCTCTAAATTGCCTTGTCTTCTGGATGCTGCCTTCTTTTACCTTGTCTCCTTACAGAATGAGAGAACTGAAATAAGTTGGGGGGGGGGGAGTCCTATCGCACCTCCATCAGACAGCAGCTTCTCAAGCCCCACCGGATCCTTTCTGCAGGATCACCGCACACTGTGTAAGCCACAGCCTTCAGCAGGGCCATGTACAGTTGATAGTCCCCCATTGGTGGGATGCTAGAGCCCCCTCTTCAGACTACTTTCTCCACATCACTTCAACTCTGTCCTGGAGGTTTCAATATAAATAGAAAAGAGGAATAAATATTGTATGAGGAGCAGAGAAAAGGGTGGAAATTGCCACCATTTCCTACAATTATGTTTATCTACATAAAAAATGAAACCTTAGAAAAAGCCACCGTCAAATGGTTAGGACTAATAATTGAGCTTCAGTTAGTCTGCTGCTTGAATGATTCTACCAACAAGTCAGTTAAGCCGTTAGAAGGTGTAGTGTTAAGAAGATGATTTATATGGCTAGAGAAATGGCTCAGTGTTTAAGAGCACTGGTTGCTAGTCCCAGAGGTCCTGAGTTCAGTTCCCAGCAACCACATTGTTGCTCACAACTGTCTGGAATGGGATCCGACGAGACCCTCTTCTGGTGTGTCTGAAGACAACAACAGTGTACTCACAAATAAAAGGCAAATAAAAAGATGATTTATAAGATCACAAGCAATTGAGGAAATCCAGAAGAAGCATGTAATACAGGAGATGAGGTAATATCCTACTAGAAAAATATTAAGATATCATATTCAAGGTTCATTATGAAAAGTGCAGTACCCATTTTCCCCCTTAGAGGCAACTGCTTTTACATCTCTAGTTTGGTTAGCCTAGTGTTTGCTGCCAAACAAGTCCCACTTACCTATGTATAACAACAGAGAAGATGGAAAAGTGTATGTTCTGTGACAATAAAAATTATAGTGGCATTATTAGGACATGTGTCCTTTTCCTCTTTGGGGGCATCATTTGACACCTACCCACACTAGGTCCTTTCCAGTCCCCAGGTTCCCAATGCCTTAAACATTATAACCACAAAGCTTCCCACAAACTAGCAGAACAATGTCATCATATTCTTTTGTATGTTTGTTTTGCTTATATTTCTATGACTGGCTGATATTTTAAGCCTAATTTCTTTGCTACAACTTGCATTAGTTTTGTTTGTTTGTTTAATTAAAATATTTAACCTCAGTGAATCCTTAAATCAACACCATGTTTAGGGATGGGGGGAGTCTTCTCCAGATTTTATGTCTAGTTCCTGGGAAACTCTGTCACCCTGGGGATCGTTCCTTGACATCCCTGTCTTCCTCCTCTCTTTAGGTCAGATTCCTACCTCTCCAAATCATGCTATATATATATATTTTCTTTTTTTTCTTTTTAGCTTGTTGCTTTTTGAGCTGACCAAATCCTTAAGGAGAGCTCCGAGTAGTCACCTTGGAGATGATAAACACCACTCAGTGTGTTTGCTGCTTTTTGATTGACAGAGAAGCTGGGATTCATAATTATTTCTTTCTAGCATCATAAAAGCATTCCTCCACAGCCTCTGTTTTTCAAGATGTAGCTGGCAAATCTGAAGCCTTTCAGCCTTTACTCATGACCTATGGTGCTCTTTCCTGGAGCATTTAGGGGTTCCTTCCCACCCTTGCTCTGAAAGTTCACAAAGGTCTGCCAGCTGCGTTTGTTTACATCTGCTTTCCTGGGTCCTTCAAATCTCTGCAATTCTTCTCTGACCATTTTGAGTGTTTTTGTGCACGAATTCTTTCCTGCTTTTTAATGTTCCCTTTTGTGAATTTCTGTCATTTGAATATTAGTGCCCTGGCTTTACTCTTGTGCCTGCCTTCTGCTGATTTCCTGCCCTGTATAGCGTTTACCTTTGTGCTTGCTTTCTGGGTTGTCTTAGAATCCTTGGCTGCCTCCTTATATGTAAAACGGAATGACTGAATTCCAAGTCAAATTTTTAAATTATTAGCTTCAATCATTCTATGGGATTTGGCTAGATTCGTCATTTGATTTTCCCCCCCCTGGTTAGATTCTCTAAAGAAAAAAATATAACTGTCTCCTTCCTAGAGGCTCGAGGTAGAATTGTCAGTATTCTAGGTGATGGGTCGCAGGTAGTACAACGATAGTAAATCTACCTGCACTCTGGGATATTACCCTCTCCCTTTTACGGCCTGAAATCTGCTCCTGCCTGAGCCTTGAAAATAGCCTTCCATTCTCAAATCCATTTTCTACGAGTACCATTATAGCTGCATGTTATGTTCCATATTCCCATCAGACACTGTGAGACTCTCGCAGGACATTTAGGGTTTCTTTCTTTCTTTTTTTAAAATCATACTTATCTTTGCTTATGTCTTTACGTTTCATAAGGACAGCTCTTTTCCTCAGCATAGTTAAATGCACAGTAGTACTTTTGCATGTTGAATGTCAAGTCTGTATTAAACCTTCAACCCAAAACAAGGGCTAGTGCTTGAGGGAACAGTGCACTTAACACCTTGCCAGTATCAGCGCTGGAAAAGTTGTGTTCAATGTTCAGCTTTTTGGATTCATTTCTCTCCCATGAGAATTAACTTGCCAGAGAGAGAAGTCAGATACATTCAGTGTTACTGGGAGATTCAGTGAGTTGGGGATTAGAAGATCTCTGTTGGTTCGGTGTCATGGATGGTGTTAAATATTGCAAACACTGAGACACAGAAACAGAAAAGATATTGATGATTAAAAGCGAGGTGAGCAAAACTTTTAAAAAGTATTATGAAAGGTAGGCAAGAGAGGGAAGCTTCTTTTTTAATGTTACACCTGAACATAGACAAACAAACAAAATTGATGGAAATTCTATTCAGTGTTCAAAAGCTGAAGACAAGAAAGAAGGGGTTGGGGGGATAATTTATGGTGTAAGGTATCCGACAAGTTTAGGCAGTATGGTCGAGAGAAGGCAATAAGATTGCCTCTGGAGAGGAAAACCCCACTTCTTTCATGATTTAGATAGAGTGAAAGGGGGTGGGAGGATGGAGACTTTGTTATATGAGTTGTCAGGGTCTGAAGAAGTCTCCATTTGCAGGGCATTTTCTACGTAAATCAAGTCATAAAGAGATCTGGTCATGATAAGGATTAAAGACTGGGAGAAAGACATTTGAGATGATGATTATAGAGAATGGGAAATAAGTCAGGGAGACAAATGCTGGGCCACATGGAGGGGCCAGCTAAACTTCCCTGCTGACCTCTGTGATGGGACCAGTCTTGTTCTGAAGATGTTATAGCAACCATGAGGTTCTTGCTATGCAGCTTTTAGCTGTTTGGGGGCAGGTACTGACACTGTGCCTCAGTCCCTAAGGATTGCTGTTACTCCTAGCAGGAGCTGTGACAAAAATGGAGGGAACTGAAAGTTTTGGCAGCAGAAAGAATGGAATGGTAGGACATAAAATTATCTGTAGGGGATGGGATGAAAGTAAGGAACTTCTAAGGGAGAAAGAAACTGTAGAAAGAAGATCCTGCAAGTTCCTCGGATGGCAGGAACCAACAGTAAGCAAGCAAGATGTAAAGAGAGAAGGTTATGTCAGAGATTTGGACGTGTGAGTTGGTGATTGTCTGACACCAACCAGTTTTAAGACATGGTTCAATCCATGCTTGACACTGAGTAGGCGTCAGAAGGGAGGGAAAGACACAGAAGAAAATGGGGTCTAAAGTCTGAGAGACCAGGCAGGGTATTTGGTAGTCTGTTGGTGTATTTATTTGACACCCAAAAGGATGACAGGCATTTATGTACAGAAGAAAAAAAAATGTGACTCAGGTGTCTAAATCTAGAGAAGCTGATGGGGAGATAAATGTATTTAGGAAGGAGGTTAGGTAGCTAAAGAAGCAAAGCCCTGAAGAAGCAAGGATGCTCTTCTTATTTATTCCCCCCCCCAAGGGAATTAGGGAATAATTGGAAACAGCAACTGGGAGTTAAATGTATGAAAAAGAACACCCAGCCCTCTACTGCAGGCCAGAGCTAAGCATCCTATATTCCTTGTTTGAGCTTGAAACAGAGCAAAGCTAGCTTGGTCGCCATGGTGACCAACGCCATGTCTCCGGGCTCATTAATCCTGTGTTCCAAACTAAGCACTTAGCAGTAGCTTCTGAATAAATGCAACAAGGCTCTGCATACTGAAAAGGGCACATTCATGTTAAGCAGGGGAAAAAGGTTTTCAATTTCATTCATTAAACTTGAGTAAATAATTTAATATCTTTGTGTGCCAGTCCTCCAAGCTAATGAATAAGGATAAATGCTTAATGGAAAAAGCTCACTTAATAAAGTTAACAGCATCAGCTTTACACATAAAAGAAATTGATGTTGCCAGCATATATGCGCACAGAGGAGAGAATGGGAAGGAAAATGACATATATTAAGCATGCACGGTATGGAAATGTCAGGTGCTTTAGAATAAAATGTCTCATTCAATCCTTTGGCGACTGTGTGAAGTGCACATCATTTTCCTCATCTCACAGATGAGGAATCAGACACTCAGAGAAGTTAAAAGAGGTTCACCTGGCTTGTCTTCTCTGAGCAGGCTCAGAGGCAGCTGTCTGCGTCCGGTCCACGTTGGTCCTACTGAGTATCGCTGCAAACCGTCTGCAGCTCTCCCTTCTCAGACAGTGGTCCAATTAAAGAGTTCGACAAAAACTTTGTGCTTCCTAGACATGATCTGAGAAGGGTAACTATTATATCTGAGTTCCATTAGCTTGAAAAAAAGTCAACCACCTCCTTGAGGTGTGTTTGATGGTAGTTAAGTAGAGTAAGCACTTAATTAATACACACACACACACACACACACACACACACACACACACACACACACACCAGTTGATGTGCCTTTGGTTACCTCAAAGCAATCATTTATCCCCACTTCACCAAGTCCTAGCACACAGAAGGTCTAGTTTTCTAAGCAGACAACCCTAAGGGAAAGCAATTCTATCCTTCTGAATAGGAGAATGCCTTCTTTTGGGTTTTCTGACTTGCTGTAACAATACAAGGAGGTGGAGGGAAGTGATTGAAGATGTTATATTAAAAATCCATTTATCCATTTTCTTAAAATTAAACTCTGTAATTAAAAACACCTCTCTGATCAATTTCCAAATTACTGCCTCCGGCAAGGAGGAATTACAAGATATTAAGTCACAAAAACAGCTGGGTGCAAGGGGACGCTTCCAGCCAGGAGATACCGGAAGATACTAAGCAACGGAAGCAGCCTGTGGCCAAGTCCCTGCCTCTAAACTCACCGCTACTGTGCTGCATCTTTTGAAGTTGTACTCTTTAAAAGTCCAGTTGCCAATTATTTTTACCTACGAGACTATTCCAGAATATTTCCTTAAACACAAATTGTGAGATGTCCGGCCTTTTCAAAAATCCTCCCATGAGCAAACATGTTTCCTTCTCCAGAGACTTCCTTGAGTCTAGGTCCCCTCCCCCCAAAAGCCATTACAGCTTCCTTCCTAAGCATTCAGACTGGCCATGTTATACTTTGTTTTAGAGCTAGAAGCATCTACAACTGGAAATTAAAGGTTGACATTTCCTCGGGTCTGAATGGCTTTATTTTTTTTTTCCCCATCTGCACTTCTGTAATTTTTTTTTTCTTCCTTAGAGAAGCCTGCATCTCATTATCCTGTGAACATTTTAAACACCATTTAGCAAAAAGATATTAGATTTGGAAACAGACAGGCAGTGTTTTCTTTGTAACCGCAAGGAATGACTTGCAGAAGATTATCTAAACAATTCCATTAGGTGCTCAAGGGCTCAGATTCAGAGCAAACAGTTAGATCGACAAGACCCGGAGACTCTCATCTCGGCTTTTTACTAATCTAAGTGAGAAATATCACAAGGATAGAAAATGGCCAAAGTTCTAGGCATGGGCCAGCTTCCAATATCTTTCTACTCACTAGAAGGCCCACGGGAACTGAAGAAAAGCAGACGCTTGCCTTTTCTGAGACAAAACACCCCCCAGCAGTGAGAAGAGTTCTTAGCCAGTACTGCCAAGAAACACAGTATCCTTGACTTTTGTTGACTGTGGCTTTAGGATTTTGGTGACTCCCTTCAAACCCTTTTCCAATGAACAGGGCCAGACTTAAGGTACTGGGTAGAAGTAGAAAGCGAGTCTGCTCCCTGTGAGCAAGGTCGAGTCACAGTAGAGGAGGGCAGAACCCTGGGGAATGGCAGGATGGACTTCACAATAATGGTAAGACATCCAGCTATGATGGCCCATGCCTGCAGTGCCAGTGCTTGGGGGATGGTTATGAGGAAGGATGCTGAGTTCTAGGCCAGGCTGGGCTATGGAGCACAGCTTTGCCAAAAAGAGAAAGACAAAGCTTGCCGTACATGGTGCTTTCTTGCACACCTGGAATTTTGTCTATATTCCCCTTAACTTTCAAAACTCTGACATGAGGTCAGCCATATTCCCTCCATCTACTCACTGATCTGTGAGCTAAGGGCTGATTCCTGATGGTAGGAATCAGTGACCTCAATGCAGAGTACCTATGCTGACCACTAGGTGGTGATGTCTCACCTATGCTAGTGAGAGTAGCTGAGTCTTGAGACCTCTTTGGACTTTGCTGTTGCCCTGTTCAAAGAAACTTTGTCTCCACTGTAACCTGAATGTCAGTCAGCGAACATGAATTCTCCGGTGATTCTGATAAGGGAAAAGCAGTTCGGTAGCACGCCGTCCTTTGCTAAAATTTCTGGTTGGATCAGGGTGGGCAGTGGGTACACAGCTGTCTTGGTTGTGAAAAATCTAAACCCTGAAAAGCAACTCCTAGAAATCTAAGTTCTGTGGCAGGGTTTCCTGAGTTAAAATTCCAACGTGTATTCGATAGTTGTGTGCAACGTCTTTGCTTCTGTCTAGAAATGCATTCTCCAAAGTCCACTGTATTATTCAGTTAGCAGGTATGGTACAGAGGAAGGATCACTAATCAAATAATCCCGGGAAGGCTCTTGTTAAAGCAGACAGCTTCCCTGCAATCTTGTGCATGCTAACACGGGCCTGTACGAAGTTGCCCAGAACACACATCTTTATCTAATCATAGAGTTCTGTTCAATATACCACACAGTATTAATATGTCAGAGAACAGAATTTGGGAAATGCTGGTCAGAGGGAGAGAGAGGGAGATATTAAGCAGATTTTCGATGAGGCAGTGGTTTCAGAAACACACTAGATACTGCTTCTATACTAATGGACCCATTGCCTCTGAGAAGGAAACCCACGGTTATTCAGCCGATTCCTTCTCATGGGATGCTTTCTGCCACCTCAATTCCTTCTCATGGGATGCTTTCTGCCACCTCAGTGCCAGCTCCTGTGTCTTCATACCGTATCAGCACCCGGTCCTGTATCAGTGGGGACATGGGGACATGGGCACTCAACTCCATCTCTACAATGGGACCATGTGTCCTCTGACACTGAAACCAAACACAGCAGAATCGTGTCCTTGGGTAAAGTAAGAGGTCTATATTCTGTTTTGTTTTCCAAATTCATAGCAATGTTTTTTTTTTTTTTTTTTTTAATCTCCTCTGGATTAGCCTCTTTTTTTTTCAGTTGAATGGCAATAATAGTTTTCATTTCTACAGAAATGCATTTCAACTGTTTCGGGTGAAGATTCGGTCTCACTTCATGTGCCCCGCAAGATGAATCCAACACTGTGTAATAGCAGTCCATTTTCCATGAGTCGGAGCCGGGGCCGTGCACTCTTATCTATGGTGACTTGGCTAAATTTTAATCAGTGGGGTTTGGAATTAAACAAGATAAAAGAAAATGAAGTAAACATAAGCGCGTCGAGCGCAGTCAGCGCCCTCGTCTTGTTTTCCGGCTGCACATCTAGAACAATATCCTTTCTTTCGGGTTCAGTAACTTTAGAATAAACAAAATGATAAATAAACATAGGCTGTTTGAAAAACATCTGCCTCCCAGGGGGAACGAGAGGCAATATTGTGAGGAAGCGGGCAGATAAGCCTCCATACGAAAGATATGCCCCAGGGGTTTCAGGGAGCTCCTTTGTTATCTCTGCTTCCCGTTTTTATGTGGCCCAGGAAAGAACACCGCACTAGGACCTCGGGTAGGATGTCTTCTCTGAGAAGAGGCCACTGTGAAGGAACATGGTCAGTATGAAGCTGAGCTGACGGACAAGTTCTTTGCCTCAGGGGCTGCGTCTCTTTCCCTTTTCTGTAGCCAAGTGTTAGTGTGTAGCTACAGGGTTTGCAGTCTAAACTTAAATATGGCCGTGCCTGTCCGTTCCCGTGATATCAATACCATCCAAGGGTGTTCACTAGAGATTTTCCAGCCTGACCCTCCTCCTGGACATCCAGAACCCTCTATTCCACTCTGTAAAAGGCATCACCCTAGATATTTGATAATGATCATAACTAATGTCAAATGATGGTCTCATTTTTGCAGTTGCTCACAGGGAAACACCCAATAGGCATCTTTGATTCCTAGCTTTCACTGAGTGTGCCTTACATCCAACTATGATCCTTGTGAGCGCCACTAAAATCTCTCCCTTCTGGGACCTCTTCAGATTACAGCGTTCATGGCAAACCAACTCCAAGCAACAGCCTTTACTCCTGAATGCAACACCAGATATCCAATAACGCCTTTGCTTTCTTGCTTCTGCTTCCTGCTACCCAGCCAACCACAGACAAGGATGCATGTGACTGGTTCATCAACATGTGTTTCCTGGTCCCTCACCCCTTCTTCCCTCAGTTACTTTCTACTCTCCCTCTGTCTCGCCGGTATCAGCTTTCTATATTTTATTTTTTAAAGATTTATTTATTTATTTTATATGAGTACACTGCAGCTCTCTTCAGACACAGCGGAAGAGGGCATCAGATCCCATTACAGATGAGTGTGAGCCACCATGTGGTTGCTGGGAATTGAACTGGGACCTCTGGAAGAGCAATCAGTGCTCTTAACCACTCAGCCTTTCTCCATCCCCTGTGCTGGCCTTCTTTATGTTCTGTGAGCATTAAAAAAACAAAAGAAAACAAAACAAAAAGACAAAAGCAAAACAAACTAACAAACAAAACTTTTTTTTTTTTTTGTTAACTCAGAACTTTAACCTTATGGTTTTTTTGTTGAGTGTCTTTTACCATGAACTTACATGTTTACTTCCTTGCCATAACACAACCCCAGACACCCATGACAGGAATAAACCAACAATGACAACAACAAAGAAACAAAACTACAAACAACCCAATCACTACTACCACCACCACCAACAAAAACTTTTTTCTTTTCTTTTTTTTTCCTTCCTTCCTTCCTTTCTTTCTCTTTCTTCACCACCCTCCCCCCCCCGTTCCTTCCTTCCTTATTTTCTTCCTTCCTTCTTTTCTTTTATTTTTCTGAAGGGGGATTTCTCTGTGTATTCCTGGCTGTCCTCAAACTCGCAGAGATCTGCTTGCCTCTGCTTACTGAGAGCTGAGATTAAAATCATGCGCTACCAGTGGCTTGCAAGTGGCCATGTTTCTGTGCAGAATAACTCCAAGGATATGTAAAGTCTTCCTAAATTCATATCTAGATCAAAATAAACTCCAAAGGAAGCAAGTGTTCAATACCTCCTGGGGGGAAAGAAAAAAGGCTAAATTATAATTCATGTGGATAGTTATAGGACCTTGATGTACAGATAGACCATTGTAATGCAAAGACAAAGAAAAAAAACAATAAAACAACCCACAAGAAAAAAAATAACTAAAGTCATTATTACCGTATTTAGGAGAAATAAAACTTAAATGGATAAAAAAATCTCATTGGGATAATATACTCATGTATCTTTATTGGAGAGAGTGCTCACAAAAATGCAAATGACTCAAAGTTCTATATGCGAAGAAGACTAGTTGGACAATTAATCAAAGAAAATATTTTAATAGTTAATAATTATAAAGTGACTACCTGAATACATTCAAAATTTTAAGAAATCATATTTTTGACTTTCTCAATTAGCATAAAAATTTAAAAATGCGTAACACACTGATAGGGGAAATAACTACTTCACTCTACCAAGGAGATAAATATAAATGTGATTCATAAAGATGCTGAACACATCAGACATCTCTGGTTTATAATTCTGTTTTTAGGAGTTTATTATTTCAAAGAAGCAATACTAAAACATAAACCTCCTTATTAGTAGTAGTGTTAATTATAAAACCAAAATTCTGAAAAAAAGAGTCCCGTGCAGCCAATAGTAAGGCACACTTGCTTCATGGAATATTATTTAATTATTTTAAATAGTGTTTAAAGTCACAGTTTAATAGCATAATTATAACGAGAGCAAACTTAAGAAGGAATACAAGTATCAAACCACATCGAACTTACTCAAAATTTAGGGGGGAAAAACCCATTAAAATGTACTGAGCGGTCCCTGTGTATGTACCAGATTGATTGCAATGAACTGGACACAAAGCATCATTCCTGATGACGGTGTGGCTTGAGGAGGAACTTCACATCTCAGGTGACATATCAGCTGGTCCAGAAGCATGAATTTACTCTCTTTTAATGAAACCGAAGCTATGGGGCGCAGCTGCCATATTCACAGGAGTCTGAGAAGCCCCCACGAACAATCTGTTACTGAAAGAAAGAACAAACTGGGGATAATTTATGCTGAGAGACAGAGCCAGCCAAAGGAACAGAGCAGGGAGCATCACAACTGGAATGCTGGGTGAAGGGAGCAAACCAGCAATATCTCCTTCCAGTTCTTGTGTTCAAACTTAGAAAAGGAGGCCAAGCCGTCTGGTCAAGAGTTCTACATACAAGTGTTAAGACTAAAGGGAGTGAGGACTCACCCACCTTACTATGGCTCGATGAAATTTTAAGCGAGAAGAGAATAGGAGAGCAGGGAACTCTTCTACAACAAGAAATGTTTGTTTTCACACCAGGACATGGTGGTGCATGCCTTTAATCCCAGCGCCCAGAAGGCAGAGGTAACCTGGGCTACCTGAGACCCTGTCTCAGAAGAGAAAGAGAGCAAGAGGGAAAGGTGGTGTTTGCATTCTTAACTGGGATAAGATGATAATAATGTTGAAGCTGTGCAATTGTATTTTTAGATATCATATTGCATTTATTATATTATGAGCTTGAGTTGAATTTCTCAAAACAAGACAAAATAAAAAAACAAAACAAAACAAACGTCAGCGTGTGAAAATGCCGGGCAACAGCGTTAATGCAGATGCCATCACTAATACCAATGAAGCCATTCTGGAGAGGAATGGACCCCTTGCAGAATGTGCAGGGCTCTTCCTTATAAAGTCACAGACAAAGAAATGTGGAGCTAGAGATGAAGACGGTGACTTTCTAGAAGCAAAGTGCCACCGAGGCTCAGTAGCCAGCACCAAGGCTGAGACGAATTGTCTTTCAGAGACTCCAGAGCACACTGGCCAGCCCTGCAAGCACCAGGGTTTCAGAACGTCCTCCTCCTTGCTTCAGGAAGACTAGATACTAATACATTGTATCTTCCCGCTAAAACCCACTCCTGAGAGTTCTCCCCAAGTGCCTCTGAGCTCAACTTTCTTGAAGAAATCACAAGAATCTCAAATTTAAAAAAAAAAAAAGCACCATAAGTTCTTTTGGAAAGCTCTTGTGGAGAAAAAAAAAATCAGGTATAAAAGTGAGATGTTTCAGCTCAGAAAAGGTGCCCTGTCGTGCATTCAGTTATCCTAAGAGGTCAAAGGTCAAGAATAGAAGTCTAAGTTCATTTAAAAAAAAAAAAAAAAAAAAAAAGAAGCCCAAAGGCTGTGGTTCCCTCTAAGTTTGACTGTAAAATTTTCATCCTGACTCTTTGATTCTTTTTCTTACTGGAAACTCTCCAGCAGCTGAAATGACCCTGCACATGGCTTCCAGAAAGGCATCTGTATGCATCCCATCTCATTTAGGAGCAGAAACCTGACCAGAAAGGAGACCTCCCCCAGAACCCTTCCGGGTCAGAATACTGATGAGCACGGGCCCAGAAAGGGTGGCTTTGATTATAATTCTGTCTCCTGCAACTGAGAAGACAGTATCTGCTAAACCATAACCGGAGAAACCTCAACGGAGAGTTGATTTCCTACCCAGACACTGCTTGTGGGGGAGTTTCCTTCTTTAAATGTATTCTGCATAACCATGGGATGCTGTAAATAAGGCCAAGAAGCAGTTATCCAAGGGAGAAAGCTGATTTTAAAATGCAATGGCATCTCTGCTACATCTGGTTTTCATATAACAAGCAATATAAAATTTCCTGCAGGAAAATAATAATGAGGTAGAATAGCATACTAATAAGAGGTTTATTTTTTCAAACCAGCCTGCCTGCTTGTACATTTCTGCTTGTATGCTCAGTACCTTGGTGTACTTAGTGTGCACATTGTTAACCCAGGGTTGACTTTCTCCAACTATAAAATTAGGGGGAAAAAAAGTGCATCTACTGCAGAGTTGCTGAGAGATTCCATGAGGTTCTGCATGAAATACATTTAGGTTATGATGTGGTACATTGTGCAACTCCACATTAACATTGATGATGATGATGAAGAAGAAGAAACATAAGAAGAAGCAGAAGAAGAAGAAGAAGAAGAAGAAGAAGAAGAAGAAGAAGAAGAAGAAGAAGAAGAAGAAGATGATGATGATGATGATAATGATGATGATGGTTAGTCTCTTTGGAGGACCGATGAAATTTTCCAGTAGAATTACTTATGATGCTGACCTTTCGGAGTCATTTGGTCTGCCCCTTTAAATTAGACAAAGAAGGAAATTTCTAGTTTTTCAGGTTGCTAATTCAAACATTTAATATTTCTTATCAGAAAAAACAAAAACAAAAACAAAAACAAAGTCCACACTGGTTTCCTGCTCTGTTCAGTAAGTGAGTTTCATGAAATCAATCCTAAGGCACTGTCCGGACGCACAGTTGTCTGTCAGATCTTTTTCTCGGTCACTCTGGTCCCTTTCTTTCAATGACTGTTTCTGTAATGCTAATTTTTACATGTCTTAATTCAAACTATGGCGTTTAAGCCATTTTGGTGCTAAAAAGTTGTGTGTGTGTGTTCAAGTCTCTCTCTCTCTCTCTCTCTCTCTCTCTCTCTGTCTGTCTCTGTCTGTCTGTCTGTCTGTCTGTCTGTCTGTCTCTCTCTCTCTCTCTCTCTCTCTCTCTCTGTGTGTGTGTGTGTGTGTGTGTGTTTATTATATCACAAAGACATTGTTCCCATGATTCTGTGACTTCAGCCAATGCACCGGAAATTGCATGTCGCTATAGTTTGCACCAAACTTTAGATCCACCCTCTCCGAAAGAGAAGAAAGACTCTAGCTTATAAAATGCTTAGAAACAATTTCAAACGACTGGACAGATGGCTCAGTGGTTAAGAACACTTCCTACATGTGAAGAAGACATGGGTTCAGCCCCCAGACCCCATGCTAGCATGCTTGCTCTCAGTCACATGGAATTCCAGCTCACGGCAGGGTGTGCATACATACACAGACAAGTGAACATACAAACGTTTACATTTAAAATCCTCACAAAGTTTAGTCTCCTGCATGGTATGCAGTTTTAATATGTATATTCTTTCTTTTTAATTAAAAATGATATTTATTATTTTCGTGTATGTGCGGCTATGCATGGAACTCACTGGATCATTGGTGAAAGTTGGTTCCTACTTTCCACCGTATGGGTCCCAGATATCAGACGCAGTCAGGTTTCTGTGGCAAGACCCTTTACCGACTTCCAACCTTTAAATTAAAAAAAAAAAAAACCCGCAAAATCTTATATTTTTAATAGTGTTTGGCATTTTAATAATATACATCCTTTTGTTATAGACATCACTTCCAAATGCACCTGGGAATGAAAAGCAGTGTTCAGGGGTGGAAGAGATGGTTAGATCCTCTTCCCCGGTGCATTTGTTAGCAGTGAGGAAGACAGTGGTGTTGATTTAAGGGGTGACTTCCACTAGGGTCAGGACCGACCCTTTATGGCTGGGTGAGAGTCTTGCATGTCAGGCAAAGGTTAAAGAGAACCTGTGAGTCTTACTCAATGAACCTCATGAGAAAATTCATATATATAAAGGAACCATAATGGGGGTTGGGGTTTTAGCTCAGTGGTAGAGCTCATGCCTAGCAAACGCAAAGCCCTGGGTTCGGTCCTCAGCTCTAAAACAACAACAACAACAACGACAATGAAACCATAAACACGTCTAAGTGTATAAATATTCGTCTGCTTCTGTTTTCCTCCGTAGGTGCAAATGTGAACATGAAAACCAACAACCAGGATGAGGAGACACCCCTGCATACAGCGGCCCACTTCGGCCTCTCTGAGCTGGTGGCCTTCTACGTGGAGAACGGGGCCATCGTGGATAGCATGAACGCCCACATGGAGACCCCCCTGGCCATTGCCACCTACTGGGCCCTACGCTTCAAGGAGCAGGAGTACAGCAGGGAACACCACCTCATCTGCCGCATGCTGCTGGACAACAACGCTGAGGTCAACGCTCGGGATGACGACTTCAAGTCCCCGCTGCACAAGGCCGCCTGGAATTGCGACCATGTGCTCATGCACATGATGCTGGAGGCGGGTGCTGAGGCCAACCTCATGGATATCAATGGCTGCGCAGCCATCCAGTACGTGCTGAAGGTCACCTCCGTGCGTCCTGCCGCACAGCCTGAGATCTGCTACCAGCTGCTGCTGAATCACGGGGCTGCGCGCATCTACCCCCCACAGTTCCACAAGGTGAGGCTACATCCCTGCCGTTAGCTCACTAAAGGTGATTCCAACTTGCTCAAGACTTGAGTCTTTGGAGTAGCCATTTCTGACCTCCCTTTGCCCATCCTCCTCTCTGTGTGTTTGAAATCTGAGCAGGACCTGGAAAGTCAGGGTACGAGGGAAAGGCAACTGTTCCTACCCAATGTCTGGTCAAAAGATTACACAACCTGTTTTACAACGAGTTAGGTTATAGTCGGAAAAGAACTGCACATTACAATTTGTCAAAAGTTAATAATCATGTTAGCCGATACATAGGAGCCAATAATGACTTGTAATGAATTCAGCACATTGTTATAAACATTTGAATATGTCCATTTGATTCCTTCAATAATTCTATGAAGGACTCATTGTGCCTGTTTTCCAACAGAGGAAGCTGAGGTATGCAATCATGTCTGAACTCCCGAAGTGGTGGGATTAAAACCTAACCTTAGATAATTTTCTTCAAGGATTTATCCACAAAATATCCTACAGCATGACCTTTTTTTCTGAACAATGCTAATTAACAATTTCTAATAGGCTGGCGGGGAGCAGATGCTAATGATGTTGATATGACCAAGACAAGGTACCTACTCAAGTAACTTCGTCTACTGGGAAGGAAAACACACGCAGAGGTCATTTTAATATGCGCACTACACGACGGAGTGGAGGAATGCAGGAGGCGCTAGCATCAGGTTAACGATGATCATTAATTTGTAGTCAAGATGCATTCAACACTTACAGCAAACCAGAGGATACCGCACTTCTGAAGCTTTAAAGAAGCTAAGAAATTTGAGGAATATTCTTTCTAACTCTAATATGGCCACCCCTCCCATATACATACACACACATATAGGATCCATAGATAATGTACATGTAGAATATACATACATATAAATGTATAAGATACACACACGCGCACACACACACACACACACACACACACACATGGACAACCTGGGTAAAGTTCTAGAGATGGGAGGGCAGTCAGAAGGGCACATGCTCCTATTGGTCCAACATTGAAGAAATTGCGGTAAGAGGACTGTAGGTTTGAGGCTAGCCTGGGTTATAAGGTAAATCCTTGTCTCATACTATTAGAATTACAAAAACCCCAACCAAACTACCAAACAAACAAACAAACGAACAGAAAGGAAAAGTAAAAATGATAGAAACCACTTGGGAGTAGTGAGTTCCAGGAGAGAGACCTCCAGATGACCGGAAGCGAGTTCCGTTAGTTAACTAAGACCTGGTGAGTCAGTCTGCCTGACTCGGGAGGGAATTCTCACTTGCCTCTCAGTACTTGCAACTGAGGATCAATTTTCATCTGCTGTATAGGGAAAGAAGCCGAGTGATTGTGAATGCCAAGTGTCTACTTGGCCACGTATTGCTGTACGGTTTATGAACATATTGCTTTGTTTCTCAGACCTCCCCCTACCTCCAGATTTCTACAGCATTTAAAGTGAGGGTGGGGGTGGCGAGCAAGTCTGGTGAGACAGTGTCCCTGTCTTTCTTTTCCTTGTGCTCTGTGTTTGGGAGGGGCAGGTAAGAGCTTCCAGCACTAGCCCTGTTTGGTGGCTCCTCTAGTCCTTACAATAAAATAAGCCACAACGAACAGTGACAGTGCTACCAATTAGTGTCTTTCAGTTTTTGTTTGCTCCTCTAACTTCCTCTGCTTTTTGTGCTCAGGAGATTTAATGTAGGCTTAGATTCTGGTGCCTGGCTGCCGTCACTGCTGTCTGAGCAAAGTTTGTGAGGTTGGGAAAGTGGAGGGAAAAACTCCAATGCCCTATGCAGATGCTTCGACATCTTGATTTAGAACAACCGCCCCACAGCCCAACTTTCCTAAGAGAAAGTTGTCTTTACGACAGGCGAGTGACTGACTCATTTATCCCGAAGATAAAGTGATTTGTTCTCCCCTCGATGGGGAATTCAGTTTCCTTATTTACAAGGAACAAGGTCAGCGCGGCAGATGCTGTCTTCCCAATGCAAAGTGGATGGGGAGATGGTGCGTTTCACTGAGAGCCAATGTATAAATTACATGAGCGGTGTGGTGTGGGGAAGATGATGGGGTCCACAATTGCTTTCCAGGGTACAAAAGGACGTTTGATTTTTTTTTTCCTGCTGCTAGCATAATTTTGAAGGAAGTGACACCCCAGGGAGCCAAAATCGAGATTTCTTGTAGGTCAAGAAAGACATTTTTTTTTTCTGGGGGAAGGGAAAGATAATGTGAGAATTTGGGGGAGGTAAGTGTGATTTATGCCATTGAATAATGTTGTGTGTGAATTCCATTTCTCAAATAATTCCCCTGATAATAAGTGGGGTTTTGTGTGTGTGTGTGTGTGTGTGTGTGTGTGTGTGTGTGTCAGGGTATGAATGTACTCGTGTATGTGTGTTTGGCAGTGAAGGTAGACTTAATCAATCACTTTCCGCTGGTTTTTTTTTTTTTTGGAACAGGCTCTGTCTCTGATCTTTCAGTTTGCTGCTTAATTAAGGTAACTGGCTAGCAAGCTCCCAGAATGGCATTCCCTTATCTCTGCCTCCCCAGCACTGGGAATAGAATACCAGTCTCTTTTAGAGGGTCTTGGGGATGGAACTGAGGTTTGATGCTTGCCCAGTAAGCACTCAATCCATTGAGTCATCTGCCTAGCCCCTGGAATCTATAATATGTTTGTTTATGCTTTAGGGGTCAGATGATGAGGGGTGGCATTTGATCTACTCCCCCATGATCACTGTTTTAGAAATCAATTTCATCCCTGTCTAGTCTTTCTTCTGTGATGGAAGAAAAAGGCACTATAGAAACAGAGTGTAAGTCCTCTAGGTTCCCCTGCTTCTCAGATCATCACAGGCTAAGCAGAGGCAGTGACTTCTCTTTTGATGCTCACAGTAGCCCTCTGTCAACTATTAGTCTAGGTTCCTGGCAATCAGTGTATTGTGATGCTTTAGAGTTTGTTGTCATCTGTCTGTCTGTCAGTCTGTCAGTCTGTCCATCTGTATATCTATCTACCCATCCATCCATCCATCCATCCACCCACCCACCCACCCACCCACCCACCCATCCATCCATCCATCCATCCATCCATCTATCTATCTATCTATCTATCTATCTATCTATCTATCTACCTACCTACTATCTATCTATCTATCTATCTATCTATCTATCTATCTATCTATCAATCTATCTATTACCTGGTTTAAATACTTACTGAGACCTGAGAAAATGAGTCCAATTGTATTAGTCCTAGAAGCCTGAAGTGCTGATAATGACAGGAGGCTATCAGGTTAAAAGGGAGCCTTTTGTGGTTTGAGAATCAAGACTTGTGTCAGAAGAAAACTTAGTAGTTAGAGTGTGTAGTGGTTTGAATAGAAATGGCCCCATAGACAATTGTGTTTGAATGCTTGGCCTATAGGGAGTGGTGCTATTAGGAGCTGTGGCCTTGGAGTAGGTATGGCCTAGTTGAAGGAAGTGTACCACTGTTGGGGAGGGATTTGAGGTCTCATATGCTCAAGTTGGGCCTAGCAAGGCAGTCTCCTTCTGCTACCTGTAGATCAAGATGTAGAACTCTCAGCTCCTTCCCTAGAACATCTGTCTGCCTGCTGCCATGCTTCTTACTATGATGAAAATTGACTAATCTTCTAAGACTATAAGCCAGCTCTAATGAAATATTTCCTTCACAAACATTGATGAGGTCATGGTGTCTCTTCACAGCAATAGACACTCTAACTAATCAGCGAAAGCAAATGCCAGCAGTGGAGGTGTTAGTCCTGCCGGGTATGAAGATGGCAGAAGGTCAGAATTTAGTCAAAATACTTGGCAAAATATTTTGCCCGTATGAAAATTAGAAATATTGCTTTGTTATACACAGGAGGATGGTGGGTGCAAACATCAGACGTGTGATGTCTGGTTTATAAACCATAAACATCTACACTCCTGTATGTGTGACAGTATTTGTACCTTTTCTAAAGAGAAGCCGGGGATAGGATTACCAGATACAATGCTAGGGGCTAACTCATGCATTTCAGATTGATAACAAGTAAATTTTAGCTTAAACCCCCTCCAAGCAGGATTTAGGGCATATATGAAAGTCGTCTATACAAAATTTGTCCTTAATCATGACACCACATCATGAAGACTGCAGGCTCCAGTAAGTCAGCAATATTTGTAAGAAAAGAACAACACACACGCAAAATATCATCTGCCTCCATTTTTTTTCAGCTTTCATAAGGAGGAGGATGAGGAAGACCCAGAAATAAATAAGAAGAGTTGTTATGTAGGTACCTCCCACTTCAGTATAACTGGTTTACCTCCCACGAAAAGACTATCTAGTTTAAGACTTAGTATAGACTTATCTGCTCAGTGTTGGGACATAACTTCCTGATCTGACAGCCATAACCCTAGCTAAAAGTTATATTTTTTGAGGGTTCAGAATCTCTGACTTGCAGGCCTGTGTGGTCGCACATGCCTGGGAGCAGTCAGGAAGCAAAGGCAGGCGAATTGCTGAGAGTTTGAGGCCAGCCTGGTCTACAGAGCAAGACTGTTCCAGGATAGTCAGGGCTACATAGAGGAACCAATGTCTTGGAACACAAACGAACAAAAAAATCTCTGACTTTTTGGAAGTCCCAGTAGCACAAGCTAAGTGACTCCAGCCAATTGCTTACCTATGGGCCAGTGGTTCAGGGTTGCCCTTTGCTTTTATAGATCTAGCAGAACAGCTTTAAGATGTAACGATAATATTGCCATAAATGAATCCTATTATTAAATACACATTGAAGCCATGCTCGTTGGCATCCAGCCGAGGAACAGACTAGTTCTTATCCTTCCTTGATTTGAACTTATTTTATTCATTTCATATGTGGTTGCGTAGATTTGTGTTAAGGTGATACATGATTGAACAGTGGAGAGGTAGGTGGAGAAAAGGAAAATTGAAGAAGAATAGAGATTGGAAGAAAAAAAAAAAACAAACCACAAGATGGAGCCGAGAAAGCTGACCTGGATCCTGGTGGCTGTAATTGGCAATAGATAGATGAAAATATTTGAAGGAATTTTATAGGTCTTTTATCTCTTACGGAATGGCAGTTTATATCTCTGTCTATTTTATGTAATCTTATGGTATGGAGGTTTGGTGGATTGGGATTCTAATATATAAACTTGAAGGAAAAGCAACCGTGCCTTGGAGTACTGTTTGTGATGGGCGGTGGAGGAAAGAAAACGCTGGGGCGGTACCCACCACCTCGGACGAAAGCAGCAGGAGAGCAGGAGAGGTGGAGCGAACGGCCTGGGAAGGGAATCTTGTAGAGAGTGTAGCTCTATGCCCACGGCTCTGTACCAGAGCAGCCTTCATAGAGTGAGACGGCAGGGAGTGAAAAAGAGATAAGCCTTCCATTTCAATATTTACGGTAACCGGTGGCGCCTTCTTAAGTAAGAATAACTGAAAGCAGTTTTGGGTCAAATCAGCTCACAAGACCTGAGTGCGAAGTCAGAACAACTTTGAGAGCTGATTACGTGCAGGCATCATTATACACAAATTCGTGGAAGCTCACAACAAATAAAGTACACAAATACCAAACCATATACTTAAAATACATTACTTATTAATTATTTTCTCTATATGTCTTCATCATTTTACTCTATGTACATTACTGTCATATTATCATTGTGTGTCAATTATCTGTGTGTGACGGAGGGGAAAATACTGTACAATACTAAGGAGGCATTGATTTATTTTCTCATTGGCATCTAGACTTAGAAAAAGGTTTTCACAATACAGCCAGAGCTTGATCACTAGTTGAGAAAATGCCTTACAGCTGGATCTCATGGAGGCATTTTCTCAACTGAGGCTTCTTTCTCTCTGATAACTCCAACTTGGGTCAAGCTGACACAAAACCAGCCAGTACAGGCAGTGTAACCATACCCAGCAGATGGGATTCTCCTTAAAAGTAGAGTTCTCCAGGCAGGATGATAGGTGTTGAATTCTTTCTACATGTGTGGTCTCCATGTGGTCCCTTCCTGCACCTTAAAGTTCAGGGTCTTGGTGACCCCAAAGTATACTGAATAGGGAGAGTCCAGATGTGTGAAGCCACACTCACAACCTTGGTTAGGAATTCTTAATATCTGTGAGAACTGTGAACCCTGTGCCCCCACCGAGTGACAAAATTCTGTTTCCTCTGCAGGTGATCCAAGCTTGCCACTCTTGTCCCAAAGCGATTGAAGTTGTGGTCAATGCCTATGAGCACATCAGATGGAACATAAAGTGGAGAAGGGCCATTCCTGATGATGACTTGGAGGTAAATAATTCACTCACTGTGGGCTTCACTAGCAAGTGCTGCCAGACCTCTGGATAGGCACTCAGCATTCCCGTTTAAAACACTGGTTTTGAGAATGCTTTCGAAGCTCTTTTTTTTCCCCAAGTATAATGAAGAGAAGGATTATAAAATGCAAGTACGAGAGTGTAAAAGTCTATGCATGCATGTCTGTCAAATGTGTGATTTTTAGGGAGTCCCGGGGAATTTCTCTGAGAGATGTTTGAGTAAATATAGAAAACTGGCAGTTTTATCTTCCTTCAATTTAAATGAGTTAAGGGAAAGTATCCGGGACTGCTCACTCAGCAATTTTTTTTTTTTCCAGGGCAGCATAGAGTTCAATGTGGTTAGTTTGTTTACATTCAACTATATCTAGGTGCGTATGACTAAGCAGGAAACACTATTTCAGAGTATGAAGTGAGCCACACGGAAAACACTTAGAGCCATGTCCTCACTTGTGGACTTAGAGACTTTGGTTCATCTGTAAACAAGTCCTTCCCACAGAGCATCCTGTTCTTGATTCCTGAAGTCATGGCTGTGTCTATTGTATGAGAGTTGCCAGATACAAAGTTCCCTGGGCTTAGAGGTCAATGGCTTACGTGTATCATCTCGTTTTGCTAACTGCTGGCTCTTTTACTTTATAAAGTCACTTGCTTGCCAGACATTGCCAGTAGATATTGCCAGGTATATAAAGAGCATGCTGTAATACTGGGTTGAATTGACATCGCCGTTTTGGTGTGAGCTGACCCAGACAGCTCAGTCATGGTAGTTTATATAACACCCTGGATTGTCAATGTGTTTATCTGCTTTTCTTCCCAGTCTTATAATCTACTCCCTGACCTCCCCGTTTTCATTTTGAGCTCAGTTTTGTTCACTGTCGGAAACTCTAGAAATCTGTTTCTAGAGAAGTATTTCTAAGTGTAAAGCAGGGATAAATGCATCAGTGTGAATCTCTATCTGTGGAAACTGTAGAACCTTCCTCAAATTAACCTGTCCCATCTTGCTTTCTAGAAACACTGGGATTTTTACCACTCTCTCTTCAAGGTCTGCTGCAACACTCCCAGGACCCTCATGCACCTGTCAAGATGTGCCATTCGAAAAGCGCTACACAACAGATGCCACAAAGCCATTCCCATGCTGTCCCTCCCACCGTCACTGAAGAAGTACTTGCTTTTGGAGCCGGAGGGAATCATTTATTAAGTCTTTAGGAGACAGCAGTTCCCAATCCTAGATTGCTAAGTGGACTCACTGGGTAGATGCAGTTTGCATGGATAAAATGGTACTTGGTTCAGTTATCACACTTTAGGGATTTCAAAACACTTTACAAACACCAAGCCATTAATCCCAGAGTAGCCTGCTGAGGGAAAATAAGCCAGTGAAGTTAAAGAACTTTCAGGAACAATGGGCTGCATTTGGAAGGTGGACACTCTTACACAACAGTCATAACTCATACAGAGACGACTTTTCTTAGGTACCCGATGTAGTCTGTAAAACTTTCACATGTGATTTCATCTGAAAAGGGACCCACATTTTCTCGCAACGAATCTCATTCACTATGTTATCAGTAATAAGTTTACATGGCTGTTTAGTTTGCAAAGTAGCAGGTTTTGTGAGCGACCTCTTAAGCTTAGTGTCTCCCGCCAATGACAAGTGAGGGGACATTACTATTATAGAAGTGCCTCCTCCCCAAACTAAGGTCATCCACTCCTTTTGGTGACAAATGCACAGGAGTGCAGTGGGAACAATATCTTTGAGACTAGCTAGCTGTAAGAAGGAGAGAGCAGTTGACTTAACAGCTTAGGAATAGACATTTCAACATATACTCACTGAGCCAAACACTGGAGGCCACAGATGGGTCAGACAGGACTCCTGTCCTCCAGGGTCGCATGTTTAACAGGGGATCCAAACATACATGCAGGTGACTGCCTTATGAATCGATGGGGCAGGAGTACAGGTGCAAACTCATATTTACCGCTTAACTTTCTGAAGTGTGCTCTGACTTGAAGCACGTGATTTTTTTTTTTTAAACCATGAAGACAAATTGTGGAGAACTATGTAGAGAAAGAGACCTGCTACTGTCAGAGGAAACATCGTTGAGTTTCTCCAGACTATCTAGATAGTGTTTTGTTGTGTGTGGTTTTCTATTTAGTACCTCCACAGACTCTGAGGAAAAAAATATTCTACACTCCGGCTCCCATGTAGATGAGAAAGAGGTTTAGGGAAGTGGGCAAAAGCAGTTGTGAAAGAGAAAGACTTAGTTGATTTTCTTGGTGTTTTCATGGAAAAGGTTGATAGTTTAGAGCATTGTAGCTGATTGATTAGGAACTTGCTGTTTACCAGTGACTCCCTTCAGATGATTAAAAAAAAAAAAACCCTTTGCTAAGCATAGAAGGAAGTATGCTATAAGACTTATTTAGTGTTTGCTAGTAGAATCACACTGGTATGTCTCCTGGAGAACTTAGTTTGGTTGTCACTGATCACTGTTGGATTAGTTTATTGCCTCTGGGCACAGACTTGGTAGTAGTTAAAGTAGCAAGTAGTGAAGTGTAGACACTGTGCCTGCTGCCTTGGGCAGACTCCTTTCATTTCTCTGTACTGCTGGTTCTTGTTTCCTGTCGGATGCTCTCCTGTTGTGGTAACTAGAGATGTTGTCAGATATCCCAATAGTTCCCCATGTAGCCGTGTCTGTAAATTGAGACCCTCTCACTCCCAGTGTTGTGTAAGTGGCCATGTTCATGTTTTTTGAGGCAATTTAACTCAACTTATTTCAGGAAAAAAAAACAAATTACTCTGTATTAGAACAAAATCTCTATCATGGGACAGAATGCTGAGTTTGTACAGATTACACACAGAAAGTAGTTTGCTTGACTGAGTGTTATTTAGAACATATCTCAGAATATACAAAGGGTTGGGGCTTCTCTCCACCATCAGGAACATTCTGGCAGAAAGGTCTGTGCTAGACTGATTTATCACAGGTAAAGTGGGCCTGAGAACAAGCGAACAAGTTGTTCCTCATGTAGGGAATTAGGGATGTTTGTCATAGCGTTGCAATGTTTGCCTTAGTCTAGCGTAGAATATGTAGCCACTTGTTTTGAATTGCTTGCACATGGATTTAACGTGATTATTTCTGTACCTTGACCTTTAATAAAGCTTCAATAAAGATTATAAATAAAGCTCTGTGTTTCCTTTCATCATTGTGAGTTATATGTCAACAAGACTTGTCTTCCTCATACAATATTGACTCTCAACAGGGACATAGATTTCCCCACCCAGAAAAAGGAACTTGTTTCACTGATTTTCTCAACATTTAGGAAGAGGGACAGAATGAAGAATTGTGTCCATCCACAAATACTATTTTCCAAAGAAAGTGAAGGGGGCGTGGCTGGAACAAAACAAAATGGAGGCCGTTGCCACTTTAGTAAGTGTACTTTAATTATAAGTAGAAAATTGAACTGAAAGTTTCTGGTCCACTTCTTACCATCTCTGGCACTCTGGGTTTTCATTTTCCTCTATTCTCATTATTTACTTGGCCTTGGACAAAGCAGCAGAGGAAATTGTACCCTCACAGTGCCATTGTATTTTCTGGGAGAACTCTCTGTAAATAGCCATCTAAAATTCCAAAAAAAAAAAAAAAAAAAAAAAACCCAAAAAAAAACCAGTCCTCTTCAGAATGTTCCATGAGAGGTGGTGGCTTTAGTAAGGGAAAGGGCCCCTACCTACCCTTCTGGTCTTCTCTGCATCTACAAAAGCCGGTGTTCTACGTTTACCACCCAAAATTACATCTCCACTTGTCCTTCCATTTGGAGCCTGGTAGGTTCTGATAATAACACAGTAGTCAGGAGAAGATGGGAGAGATTAAAAAAAAAAGCAGCAAACCATTTGCAGTGAGTTATCAGCCTGGCAAAAGATGGTAGGTAATACCTTCAGTCTTGGTTACTCATGTGACAAACCCACGAAGTTCTAAGTTCATACATTAAAAACAAACTTTTAGAGAAGAATGTAACTATTCCCTAATTCTGTTCAAAATGAAAGCATCACAGATAGTACTCAAAGTTTCTATGGCTCTTCCAGTAAGATGCTAAGCAGATACATTAGAGACCAGGCTCTGGCAATTGCATTGTTTATATCCTGGTTTCCACCCTCATCTTACCACAAATGGTATATCTGGTCCTTCCCTTAATTTCTATCTCTTTAACTTGGGACTAAGGGCATTACTTCCTTCATAAAACCTTGATAGGATTATTCTGAGGGTTAAGTCAGTGCACAGCATGGTGCACATCAGGTACTTTCTTACTGTCACCATCTTTGATACGATTATAATCCCTGTGATCTAGAGATAGGTTTCTACCAGTGGGGTAATGTAACATTTGAGTAAAGCTATTACTGTAGCAGATGCATAGGAGATTCCTTTTCACTTGGGAAGCAAGGTAGGTGGATTCTGACTGTGTGTCAGGCTCTACAGGGATGGGGAATCAATAAGTACAAGGTAGATCAGGTCTGGGACTTCTTGAACTCTTCTGAGGTGAAGGATATGAAAGGAAAAACATTGCTGGGGAATATTAGCAAACAGGCAAGAGAATGACTTATTGAAATATTGCTCTTTTGTAAGTAAGTTTTCTTAGGAGGCATGGTTCCTTTTACTATCTAATCAGCCATAGGGTCCCTTTTACCACTCGGACAGAGAGAGAGAGAGAGAGAGAGAATTATCCCCCTGCTTCTGTCTTCAGTGGGGAAGAACTAAAAGGACCAGAACTAGGAGTGTGGATCAGTAGGAGATTTCCTCAATGCCATACTCTATTCATCAGAGAGTAGGAACAGTGAGGGCCAAGGAAATCCACCTATTTATTCTTTGTCTTGGAAGAATGCATTTAGCACCTCTACACATGTAGTGGGTGGGTTAAAGGCGGGAAGAAGAAGTGTGCTTCACCAGAGTAAGTCCCACTTTCAGTAGGCCAGTGTTTTCCTCTATTTGCGTTTACTCAGAAGACAAGAATGAAAGGACACCATGTCTGTTTTAATTAGAAACTGCCTAATATTATCTAATTGAGCTTTTTTTTGGTCACACAGTGATTGATTGGGTTGACTTTTGAAGGCTATATTTCAGTGACTTATTCAAGTGCGTAGTCACACCTACCATGGATGAAATGAAACCCACAACACAGGCTAATCCACCTTCCCCATCCCCACCCCACCTTCCTATTTAAACAACACAAAGTGGATGAGGTGTATTAAAATTTGATCTTTACTAATTGGTTTTCTCAAATAGAGGTATCCCTCAATAATGTTGAGTATCCACTATGCAAATATATGCTAATTGAGACCAGGAAATAAAATACAGTTGCACTTTGTATTTTCAAAATTAAAGATGACCCTGGAGTAGGTAGATTTTTGTGTTTGTCAAGTAAGGAGGAACTAACAAATCAGAGCTCTTACTGTAGGGTGTGTAAGGCATTCTCAGAGACAGAAGACTGGAAGCCAATTAGAGGCCCAGATACTATATACTCAGAGACATAAAAGAAGACCCCTTCCTTTTTCCAGGTTTGGAGAAAGCTGAAAGTCAGTATGAGCTAATGGAAAAATTCTAATGGAAACTGTAAGCCACCTGTTGGAGGAAGGGAAACGCATAACCTGAGCTTCCCTTCTGAACCTGTTCCCTCTGTCTCCTGCTCAGAATCGTGGCATGGCGACTTCCATTCAAGTCTCAGTTGGAATCCCTGCTCTTTGGGTCCAGTCAATGGGGAGAACAGTGGGAGGGGAGATCATCTTGTCTTGTATCTTTCTTGCTGAGCTGCTTGCTTGGGACTAGGTTCTTTGACATGACCATGTCTCCTGTAGGACCCCTCTTTTTTATGTTTCTGCTCTTCCTGGGTTATTGGAACTGCTTGCTCCCCTTGTTCGTTCAGACCTAGGAAAAGTCAAAATTTCCACTGAACTGCCTTTGCCCCTGGTCAGGGCATTTTCAACATGGATCTTACAGATGTGATGGGGGAGAGATGACCATTTCCTATAAAAGGGTGGGAGAAAGAGAGAAATTGCCATGATCACATGGTAAGAATGCCTTGGGTCATGGTGAAATGTCATATAGTTACCATTTTCTCCACATCCCTCAATTCTTCACACTAATAAACAAATGATAAATATAGAGGGTTGAAAAAGTATAGAACCATGATACCAACTAGTGCTTTCCTTTACCTATAAAATATTCCAGTCTTATAGACTGGTTTATTCTTGAATGGGAAACGAACTACATTTTAAATCATTCTTGCCTTTTCGGATATTGAAACATAAGTCGTTTTGGAAGGAGGCAGTGTTAACTCCACAAGACGGTATAGGACAGCCACACTAATTCTCTATATGCGTTCAGTAAACTTCCTGCCTGGAGTGCCGATTCTTCTTTTTCTTTCTTCTTTCTCCCCCTTTCTTTTTTATTTCCTTTCTTTTTCTTTCCTTTTCTTTCTTTCTTTCTTTTTGCAGTGGAAGGACTTGAACACAAGTCCTTCCACAGCCAGAACAGCACTGTTTTGTGCAGTGTCAAACCCAGCCCTCATTAAAAAAATAAAACAAAACAAAAGCCAAAACTTTTGATAGTCAAGATTAAACACTTTTCACACAAGACCCTTTGGGAAATGAAAAGAAACAACACTTGTCAAGAAAACAAAATGGCAGCCAACAGAATAAGAAAAGATTTTTACCAACTTCACATCAGATAGAGGCCTAATATCTAAGGTATAGAAATAACTCAAAAAGCTAGACACCAGAGAATCAAATAACCCTATTAAAAATGGGGTACAGAGCTAAACAAAACGTTCTCAGTTTAGGAATATCGAATGGCTGAGAAATATCTGAGGAAGTGCTCAACATCCTTAGCCACCAGGGAAATGCAAATCAAAACAACCCTGAGATTCCACCTCACACCAGTCAGATTGGCCAAGATTCAAAACTCAGATGACAACAGATGCTGGCGAGGTTGCAGAGAAAGAGGAACCCTTCTCCACTGTTGGTGGGGTTGCAAACTAATACAACCACTCTGGAAATCAGTCTGGCGATACCTCAGAAAATTGGACATAATACTACCTGAAGACCCAGCTATTCCACTTCTGGGCATATACCCCAGAGACACCTTAGTACACAACAAAGATATATGCACCACAATGTTCATAGCAGCTCTATTTATAATAGCCAGAAGCTGGAAAGAACCCAGATGTCCTTCAGAAGATGAATGGATACAAAAATTGTGGTACATTTACACAATGGAATACTACTCAGCCACCAGAAACAATGACTTGACCAAATTCTTAAGAAAATGGCTGCATCTAGAGAATATCATTCTGAGTGAGATAACCCAGTCACAAAAGAACAGACTTAATATGCAGTCACTGAAAATGGGATGCTAACCCCAGAGGCTCGCACTGCCCCAGAAACAACTCACAGACTGTATGAAGTCCAAGAAATAAAGAAAACAAAACAAAACAAAAAAAAAATCTTTATACATCAAGAAAACTTTGACTATTTCCATGTTACATTTTGTTTTACATGTACTTTATGCTCATTGTAACTATTAAGTTTTCCATGCATACTATCAAACCTTTAAAAATATCAAGTACTGACTAAAAATATATTCATACAGTTTTATGTAAAAATTATTTTAAAATCTGAAAAAAAGTACTGACAAAAATGTATTGTATAATTTTATGCAAAAATGCTTAAAATCTGTACATTTATCTTTGTTTTGTAAAATAAAGTTGTTAAAAAATAAAATAAGAGAAAAAAAAAGAAAAGAAACAACACACATCATCTGAAACTCATGGATGTCATTAGTGACAGGAAGAGTCAATAGTTAGAAGGTGTCCCACAGTCTGGGACACCTATACTATAGTGCTGGGTGGCACGATAAAGCTTGTAAGGTTGAGACACAACTTTAGTCCAGTTTATTGCCCTTTCATTGATACAACTTCCCACACTATTGAGTCACACTCCAAAAGTGCAACAGTCAGAACAACCTGCTAATGACTCTTGGCTTTTAGTGGTGTGGTCAGAAGGGGGCGCTGTGGGAGAAGTTTCTCCTGCCTACTGCTGAGCTATGTGGAAGTAGGCAGCACTCCTGAAATGAAGCCACGGCTGTGGTTAGTTTTTCTAGATACAGCCCACAAATGAACAATTCCATTCATAGTTCTGTTCATTTAGTTTTTTGTCTTTCTTCTCCCTCTCTTTTTCCCTCTCTTCCTTTCCCTTCACCTTCCTCCTTCCTTTCCCTTCCCCTTCCTCTGTCTCCTTCCTTCCCTCCTCTCTCCCTCCTTTTCTCTTCCCTTCCCTTCCTCCTTTCCTCTTTTCCTTCTCTTTCCTTCCCCTTTCTCACTCCTTTCCTCCTTCTTTCCTTCCCATCTCTTTCCTTTGTTTCCTTTTGTCCCTCCCTTTCTCCCTTCCTTCCCTCCCTCCCGCTCTCCCTCTCTCCCCTCCCTTCCTCCCTTCTCTTCTCTTCTCTTCTCTTCTCTTCTCTTCTCTTCTCTTCTCTTCTCTTCTCTTCTCTCTCCTCCTTCTGTTCCCTTCTTTTCCTTTCGTCCCACATTTCCATCGTCGATTTCCTCTCTCCCTTCCTTACTTTCTTCCTTCTTTTCCTTTTTCCTTTCTTTTTGTTTACTTCCCAGGCTGTGCTTTTTGCCTCCCCTGGGGTAGAATTTCATCATAGTCATCTAAAAGGCATGTTTGGATCTTATTAACATTCGACTGGTATATTCTATAAATTATGAGATGCATTTAGTTTAAATGCATAAATTTAGTTTAAATTCTTAAGCCTTGGACAAAGTGGGAAAATTACCACTTTCCTTTTAATTTTTCTTTCTTTGATTCCAATTTGAAAGCCACAAGTATGGGGAAAGTTCTCTTTCTAGCAACAGATTGTAGGCAAAGTGCTAAGGCAAGCTAGAAACAAACACACAAAACAAAACAAAACAAACCCACCAGAGAATTAAGAAGAAAGGTTATCCCACCTTCAGACTTCTGCCTGATCCTTACAATGTCAGGAAAGAGAACCACATATCTGATTTGGGTTATACTAGCTCACATGTTGATGTTCAGAGTCAGGCACATTCACTGCCAGGCTCTAAATGCTATAAAGAGATGCTTTCTTCGGGAAGCACAAACTTCCCCGTGACATCAAAACAGAAGGCCACTGTCTAGCTCAGATGCAGTTTATACCTTTGACCATTAGGAACAGTTAAGAGTATTTGTGTTTACTGTAGATGATGGGACAGTGTGTGTGTGGCGGGGGGGGGGGGTTGCAAAACAGTTCCTTTCTCTTCTTCCTCCCCGTTCTCCTCATTCTTTTCTTTCTTCACCATCTCCTCTCCCTTCTCATTCTCCTCAATCTCATCCCTTTCCCCCCCTCCTTCCGTCTGCCCCAGGGCCCCAAGCATGGCAGAAAAACAATCTACCACAAACACAGCATTACACCACCAGCCCAACTTTTCACAAATTACAATCTTTTATTTTATACTTGATTTCTTCTGCTAATTTTGTATGAGCAAATGAGCTCCGAAGGGGCCCTCTCTCAACATGCTGACATTTGAACCAGTTTTCAGCCTTTTTTCATCATGTTTTCTTCATTGAAACAGAGGTCTAATTCACTCAACATGTGCTTCCTCATAACTTCCCTGTTTTACCTGAATATTATGTGGAGCTTAAGCCCAGGAAGTTCTGGGCTACCCAGAGCATAGCAAGCATTGTACATACCACTGCTTGGCAGTGTTGACCATTCTTGCCTATTGCCTGCAGAAGCCTCTTCATTTCTGTGTCTAGACCTTCTCTCCTAATTGAAATAGAGTCATCATCTCTGGGCCCTAGGCCGATTGTTCTTTGAGGCTCATGGTCAGTATTACAAACCTGGAAGGGCTCAGAAGGGGAATGAGAGCCATCAGTAAAGGGTTTTTGGGTTTCTTTGAATCAGAAGAAGCATGTAAGAATTTGTTAGAGAATTTGTCTTGAAGCTAAGTAAGAAATAAAAAAGAATCCTTTAATGTTTTTTTAAATGAAGCTCAGCAACCCAGATTATAATTTTTGAAGATCAAATATTCTCAGACATACAACTTAAATTGTGTACGTGCCCAGGAAAGGCTTGTTTGTTTGCTTTTGTTTTGTACTTAAATTTATATGTACCTATAAGAGACAAAAGCTTTAGAAGGTAAAAAGCACAGGAATTCTTAACACATGGTTCTCATCTTTTGTGAGTGATGTATGTAGAGATAGCACATATCTCTTCATGTATCAACCACAAGGTGTTTATGTTGTATGTCCAGAACCAAGAGTGAAGTGTCATATAATATGACAGAGGTGAGAACTACTCAAAACACTCTACATTTGCTGTTTGCTTTATTTCGAATTGTTGTTGTTTCTTGTTTAGAAAACATTTCCTGTAGTAAACTTGTCATCACCTTCACATTCAGCAACCTGTTCCCATATGGGGTTGTGGACCACCATTTAAGAAGCTAGGGCTTGCGTTAGATTGAAGGAGAAATGTCCCCCAATAGGCTCATGTGTTTGGATGCTTGGTCCTTTGCCTGGTTTTGGGATCTTTATGTGTGGATGTCTTGCTGAGGAAGTATATTGCTGGAGGTAGGTTTTATGGGTTTATAGCCTTACCTCACTTCCTGTTCACTCTTTCTAGCTCAATACCTCCCTGTCTCTCACTTCCTTCATTTCTTCCTCCCTTTTTCTTTTCCTCCCTCTTTCTCCTGTTCTTATGGGTAAATAAAGATGTGATCAAATCAGTCGTCTTCCTATGCCTATTGCTATGCCAAGCCTTTCTACTGTGATGGACCATATCCCCCTCAAATAAACCTATCTTTGATTTAAATGTTTTCATCATGGTATTTTATCATTGCAGCAGAAAATGACTAATACCAGGCTGTGTCATGTAGGCTTGTATTAGTACATGCCGTGATGCTCACACAACTATTATAACCACTAGAACTTATCTCCTTCGTTAAGCAACAGCCTACTGGATGTTTCTCTATGAAACCTTGACTTAATACAATAGAAAAATATGCTCTAGGTATTCTTACTTAAGTATTATTGTGGACCTGTGTTGCAGTAAATATTAAATGAGTGGGGGTACTATTTTAGGGCAGCACGCCATGCTACCCCCTGCTGGTCCCAGAGATGGCCACCCTTCTGCAACTCTTTGTCTTGGACTCTGCTCTCATTCCTTGCAACCGCCCCTTGTGGTTATTGTCACAATTCCCATTAGCCCAACAAAATCGAAACTCTAGAAGCTTGTAACTCATCAATCAGATTTATATCAGTAAATTCTCACTCCACAAAACATCCACACAATAAACTCAGAGCCAGTTGATATGATACAATCTGTTCACCTAGAGAAGACAAATCACCCCATAATAATCCATTCCTATTAAGATATAGTTACTTGTGGCTATCCAAGGCCACATGAAGAGGGACAATCTTCTTCCTCCTCCATATTGGCTTATCCCTCTTTTTTCTCTTTGCTGCCTTTCCAAAACTCTGTTCCTGCCTATCATTTTCACTGCCCAATCACAGGCCTTGCCTTGGCTTGTGCCTGCCCTCATCTGCATAACAACCACAGCATGTTTTAACTTTTCCCGAATAAAGAGTGTTTAGTAAGCTGACTTGCTGTTTTTTGTATGTACACGATTCAGAGACGACCACTTGGTATTAGAGAACCAACCACAGAGCTCCCCTTTGAGGAAGACTAATTCACCCTTTCTCAGGAGTCATTAATTGCTTTAGCTCTTCTTCTAGGCGTGGGGTTCCATGAGATCTTTCTTATCCAGAATGACATGTCAATTGCCATTATCATTGATTATGTCCAGTTTAGGCAGCTGTATTGCTGAAGCCTCATGGGTGTTGTTTTCCCCGTTATTTCTAGAAGAGACATCTCCCAAAATTCCTCACATTTCCTCAGCACCCTGTCTATTCCCATCCTCTCAAGTTTCCTAAGTGTGGGGTGTATAGCTTGTGTGGTGGATGTAGCAGGTGGATTAGTCTTCCTCAGGGAGGAGCTCCGGGATGAGTTCCCCAGTACCAACTGGGGCTGTGTATCTCACTCAGCACTTGCTCCAGCATCTTGCCAAGTTGTGGCTTTCTGTGATGGTCTTTCTCTGCTGCAAAGAAGAGCTGCTTTGATGAGGAGCGAGACCTACACTTCCATGTGAATATAAGGCTGAGTACTTAGAACACAGTTAGGGTCACGTTGGCATAGGAAAGCAGCAGTAAAAAGTTCTTGTCGAAGATTCGTGACCTCACTAGCCATGGGTGTTTGGCGGTGCCTATAGTATCAGGAGTTACTTCCCTTCTGTTGAGAAGGCCTTATGCCCCATGGACAGCTGTTGGTTACCTCCAGGATGTAAGTAAGTAGCACTATTGTACCTTTAGGGTTATCTTGCTCTGTTTATTGTGTGTGTGTGTGTGTGTGTGTTTCATAAGTGTCAAGTCTAGGTAAGACTATTGATTGGCTTCCGCTCTCTACACTTTTCACCATTATGAAGGTTAATCCTCAGGTACGATGTGCTCAGGTCAGTTCCAGGCTAATTCTTGGGACTTGTATGTTCCATATACACAGTGTCTTTCTCAGCAGCGGGGGACTCACTTTCAACTTCCCTAAGAAAATGTAAAAAAAAAAAAAAAAAAAAAAAATTTCCCAACTGCCACCCATTTTCCTTCCACCAACAGCATGTGAGCTGTCATCAGTGAACATACTTGTCTGTAGTTAGGGACGTTAGTCTTTCCATCTTTAATCATGCTGAGCGTGAAGTGGCTGTCTCTGGAGTTTTAACTTAGGTTTCACTCAGAGCTAATGGCGTCAAATAGATTTGATTTGCTAGGATGGTTCATTGTGCTGTCAGCCTTCCTGGATTGAGAGACACCTAGGAAATTGGCAAGACAAACTTCTGCATATGTCTGTAAAATCCTGTCTAGAGGTGACTGCTGCATAAGGCACCGGATAGGGAGAAGGCCCTTCGTGCATGAGAACGGCACTATCCAGCAGGCTGGGGCCTCACTGGAATAAAATGGAGAGAGTAGTTCATTCTCACACAGATGCTAGGCCTTTCTTAGGTGGAATATTATTTGTTGCTGCCATTGCTAGGGGCAGTGGCCTTGATACCACGTATTGCAACTGAAAAAATGGCGGATCGTTTGTCATCACTGATTATCGGAAAATGATGAGTGTGCCTTCACAAAGATCTCCGCTGAGCCCTGCTGGCAGAGTCACCGTGAAACGGTTAGTAGATACTGTGTGCCCTTACTTCCCACTTGGGGAAACGAGAACTTTATCAGGATCATTGACTCATGCCGCCAAATGTGCTGATCGTGTCTGGAATCCTCACGTCCTCTGCGTTGGGTTTTGTGCTTTTATTTATTAGTAGCTCGATGAACCAAACACCGGATCATCATTAATTCTGTCACTTCATCCTGATGGCTATCAATACAGCAAATTTAATGATGCTGACTGAACATACGGTTTGATTTATTCTCTCTCCAACCATATGAAAATGCTACAGTTTTCACTGTCGAGGTGATACACTGCAGCACAGAGAAGCCTTACCATTGGCCAGTGTCACAGAGCTAATCAGAGGTATGAACAGGTTATAAGCTCGGCCACAAATAATGTCTGTCTGTGTTCTGTGTTGTTACACATATACATGCTCATGTACACACACACACACACACACACACACACACAAACACACACACACACACACACACACACACACACCCAAACAAATACATCTCTCATGTCATAATTAACTGTGATCCTTTTAAATTTGAGAGGTTTGTGGATCAGGATGAAGAATTCCAGTAGAGCTATGACACTTAGGAGAAAATTACATGGCAGAAGAGGGCTTGGCAGAGAGATGGCAGTCAGTGTGCACAGCGTAAGACCTTGAAAGAAAAAGATCCACTAGATACCTTGGCGGCCATGTACTGGGAGATGGAGAAACACAATTAGCTTTGAGAAAGAAAGTTCTGTTGGTGAAGCCACTCCTCACCGGACATCTTGTTTATAAGAACTGGTATTTGGGGAAGAAATCTGGTCTCTGGTGGTCTCTAAGATACTCTACAATACTTTGGCTGCTGTTGGTGGTCAGAATCCCATGTGAAGCGAGGTTATTTACCACTTTTCTATTCACTGAAAGCAAGCCCTATGATGCCCAGCAGGGACCTCTCATGCTGGTTGATTAACGCCTCTTCTACTGGGATTTCACCTTTCAGATAAGGGAGAGCAAGACTGAGTGTTACCCACATGCTGGCATTGGCTGGCTGGTGTTAATCTGTATTATTTTAGCTCCCACAGGGTGAGTAATGTCTCCAGCCAGAGGAGCTCTGGAGAGGGGGTAGAGGATGGGGGTGGGGGGACGGGTGTTAGTGGAAGCAGGTGCAAGACCTAAAAGCTACCTCAGTGTCAGCAAAGGAGGTTAGCTGAGACCACATCTATACTTACCCTTCAAAAGTGAGGATTTTTGAACCTCGATTTACTGGAACCGTTAGGCTTCCTTATAATTTATTTCGGCCCTAATTGTATGAGTATCACGACCGTACCAACAATGGTCTTTGGACTTGGTGCCGGGTGGAACTTGCGGGTGAAGTCTGATGCTGGAGACCTCCTGACGATGTTTTTAAATCCTTTAGGCACTCAGCAGGGAACATGTCGTTCTGTCTGGGAGGTAGCCAGAAACTTATGAGAGAGTTAGATCAATGCCAAGAACAAACAGCCAGGCTGTTTTTTTTTTTTTTTTTTTTTTTTTTTTTTTTGCTCAGACAGGGACATTGTGTGGTGCTGGGCTGCCGTACCCCTCTTTTCTCCTCTGCCTCCCACACTGCGTACATTGATTGCTCTTCTGCCCTTCTCAACCCTTGGCTGGTTTTAAAATTATTTCTAGAGGCCAGTATCCCTCCGAACAAGTCGCAATCTTGGGATCCAGACATATGTCAACAGGTTCTTGCTTCTTTCATTTAGTTTGCGTTTTGGAAACTCAGATCCGAAAGCTTTAGGGTGGAGCCAGGAGAGCTCAGCTGTCAATCACCCCCCCCCCCCCACGCCACAGTTTGACAATAGAGTCTGAACAGGCAAGTTCTCATTCCCTCTTTGTTCCCCGCTATGGCAAGGAAGGTCATGGACACTTGGAATTCAGCTAGTAACACCCAAGTTGGAGAAAACTTGCCTTTTGACTCTAGAGCCTTTCCCGAGCCTTCTGCTTGCCCAGTGTGTCGCCTTGATGCAACTGCAAACCCAAATCTACCCGTGGTGACCCCTTTATAAGAGTTCAGTAAGAACCAGCACTATTTCCTCTTTCTTTTAAAAGAAATACTTGCAAAGCGAGCCTTTCAGACATTCCTTATGTTTATATAAGGCATAGCTTCGTGTTTCAAAGATGTTAAACTGACTTTCTAAGGCTCAGTCCCCTTTAGTTTTGAAACTTCCATTGACCAAGAAACATCTACATGGTGTCAACCACCAAATGTTTAAAATTCATCTCAGTCACATCCACCCTTCTATTCATCTATTCAACAATCTCTCCTTCCATCTGTCTATCCATCTGCCCATCCATCCATCCATCCATCCATCCATCCATCCATCCATCCATCTACCCACCCATAGTATCAGGCATATTCTATGTGTTTAGTTTCTAAGTATGATAATTTCTTTTTATATGGAAGAGGAATCATGTAAAAAAAAATCAATGTCAATTATAAGATGAAAATCTCGTGTGTGTGTGTGTGTGTGTGTGTGTGTGTGTGTGTGTAACTTATCAAATAACTAAAAACGGAAAAGCTTAGGAGAGAATGATTTTGGTGGATGTAAAAGATTCTGCAGTAGGAAAAAAATGCACTGTGCAAAATATAAAAAGCCAAGCCTAGGCAGGATACACCCACTCTGGGTTTGGGACTGATAGCTTTCACATGTGTGGGAATGGAGCCATCACATGGCTAGATTCCAATGTGGGGAGGCAGGAAGATAAACATGGTATCGAACTGACAGGTGTAACTGGGTGGAGACTGTGATCATCTGCATGAGTGTGAGGTTTCGACTGACCATTCAAAGGCAATGAATTCAAATCCCAGCTTGGCATTCCTAAGCATGACCTTGAGCTATTCATTTCCACAGTTCAGTTATCTAATAAATATTTATGGTCCCTGTCACAGACCAAACATGATGTGAGGTCACAGAATTCCCCAGTCCTCCTTGTCTGTACACATTCCTCTAGTTCAGTGGAATAGAGGAATAACTCTCTCTATGCCGTAGTTAATGCCATCTGTAAAGCGATGTGATAATATGGACGGGTAAATGAGAAAATACCCACAAAACATTTGAGTCTTCTCTGTGAGCAGTGTTGTTTTGGAGGCCACATATAAGTGTGAAGGATTGTGAAAGTTGTCTTGCTGTGCCTGGTTTATTTCATTTGGTAAATGTTCTACCCCTATTCTTTATCACAAATACCACAATTTCTTCTACATTTTTATTACATTAAACTATATATATGTGTGTGTGTGTGTGTGTGTGTGTGTGTGTGTGTGTGTGTGTGTGTATGTATGTGTGGGTGCCCATGTGACACAATATGTGTGTGTGTGTGTGTGTGAAAGTCAGAGGACAATGTGTGGGAGTTGGTTCCCTCAAACTATCATGTGAGTCTCAGGGATTAAACTCAGATTGTCAAGTTGTGTCAACTTTTACTTGCCTAGCCATCTTGCCAGCCCCCAATTTCTTTCTTTCTTTCTTTTAAAGGCTGAATAGTTCATTGTGCATGGAGATTTTTTCTATTGCTTAAGACGGGGCAACTTAGTTCCGAATTTAGTGAAACATAAACACCGTAGAGGCCAGAACAACAACTGGGCTTTCTTAAGAGGCAACTCCATCCTGCTACAAGCTGTTGCTTGCTGACCATTATCTTCAAGGAGCTGCTGAAGTGCAAGTCCCAGCTACAGAACAAGTGGTGTGTCTTTTTCTTCAATGAGTCAGTGACAAGTTCCAAGAGGAAGGTTGGTAGAGATTAGATTTGTGTGTAAGGCGTTGAGCCTGGAATCTAATTTTTCGGTTGCGTGGCACTTATGCAATGGATTGGCCAAACTGTTTTTTGTTTTTCCTCCACTGAAGCAGTGGAAAACATATTCAAGAAGAAAACGGGGTAGAGAAAATGAACAGCTGGAGAAGGCACCTTATTCCTCCTGGCTGTCACTCAAATGATACAATAGTCATCTGTAGGGCAAGAGAGTGCCGCGGAGGGCACCAAACTTTAACTACAAAGTCAGAAGGACAACGTCACTGACAGTCACCGAGAGAAGAGCTCCAGCAGCAAAAACCTGCTGTCTGGAATATATCGGAATGGGAACCATGGGGATTGACCTCCTATGGTGGGCGGCCACACAGTGAAGGGGCATGATCAGGCGTCACCCAGTAGGTGCAACCCTTGGAAGCCAACCTGCCTACCAGCCACTGGTAAGCAAAGCACCCCATTCCTTTAGTGTAGCTTCTGTCTGTGACCTCCACAGAAAGAGAAGCAGGAGACAAAGGGATGAGTGGGGGTGGGAGGTGGGAGGGCAGAGAAACTTCCCAATATTGCCACTGGACCCAGAGTGGGTGGTAGACGTGCATACTGGTCTACAAACTAAAGCTGGTGGCTCTGAGATTATACCTTTACAATCCCAAAGGCCAGGAAACTGGGACCTGCTAGAGGTGCCATAGAATCTTGGGAAGCAGAGATCTATGGTGTCTGTTGGCAAGAATTTCAGGCAAATAAAAACCAAACAGGTTTGAACCCCGTGGAGGGCACAGAATTCAATAAACTGCAAAAGGCTGGAGAGAGTTTGACAAACACTCAGACTCCATAGCAGTGAATATTATCCCTAGACACCAAACTACTGAATAAATACTTTGACAATATACATATATATATTTTTTACTGAAGGGAAAATATTTTATTTGTTGTTTGGATTTAGGGGAAACCATAATATGCTCTGTCTCTAAGTTTTCATTTCACCTCAGGAAGGAAGATGTTTTTCTCTGGTGTCCACAATATTCTCTTGTTGACCTGGATATTTGCTCTTTGGCATTTTGTGGACCTCCTGGATTTTTAATAAAGGGGCCCACAGAGGTCACCTAATGCTGCTCTTACCTGGTTTAAAAAAAAAAAAGAGCTAAAGGGCTTGAGAAAGGGTTGAGAAGTGTCTGTGGTGGGGGCAGGGCAGGAGGGGGAGTTGCAGGGGGAAAGAGGAAGGCAACTATGGTCAGAATGCAAAGTAAATTGATTAAGTAATTTAAAAAGGAAACAATTTAAAATAAAAAGAACTATCATTAAGAAAGAAAAGAACAAGTTATTAAAAACAGAAGGTGTTGTTCAACAGTACAGACAGACAGATCAGTTTCTGCAGACTTATGACACCCCAAGGGGACGAGTGGCCAGGTTGTGAAATAGAAGCAAGAAGACAGCGTGCATTCTTGAAACGTCTTATTTGTGTGCGGTGGGTGTGCCCTGCTTTCATGAGAGTAATGATGGTGTGCCCTTGCCAAGGTGTGCACGTGGACATCAGAGGACAGCACAGGTGTGTCCTATCTTTTGCCTAGTTTGAGGTCAGGATCTCGCTTTTGTTGTCTGCCATTGTGAACATGCTCACGGGATAACTGAAAAGCTTGTCTTTAAGGAGCCTAAGAAGGAAGAAAACAAACCACTTTACAACGGTAAGCTTGAGTTCGGGGGTAAACCCCAAGCATCGGTAAGAACGTGGAAACCATAAATCCTAATTCTGCATTTTCATTTCCCAAAATGTTATCTGTTTTTGTTAGAATAGAGTGGCCTTGAGAAAATCTTGGATTTCTGTTACAGGCCTCTGTGTTTTTATTGGCAGCTGGAGCAGTCAGCTGGCTAGATGCTGGGCGCTGGGCCTCCTCTGTGAAGCAGTCCTTTGTTCAAATAAACAAAACAAATCAATCAGGCAGATAAGGAGTTTCTCTCTCTAAATGAGGCTTGCCTTCACTGTCAACCGGACCGAATTGGAAAGGAGCCTTGTCCTGAGGCTGAGTCCTTGTTCTCCGAAATGCTCTTTCAGGGAAGATCTACTTACATATTCCGGGGACACAGAACTCTGGTGTGGGTGGGTCTGTGCTGTGGGTGGGTCTGTGTTGTGGGATCTGGGCTAGTGGTTTAGATATCTCCACTTTGCACAGCCTGTGAGAGATCCCAAAGCCTGGTTTCGATGTGAAGTTTTACCCTCTGGGCCCTTCTCAAAGTATGGCTACCTAAGCAATTACTCTATAAATAATTCAGATCGCAAATTAGACACTAAAATAATGATCATAGACTGGGAGGCGGGGCAGTGGCGCAGTGGCTTCTGGGTGGTTAACCACAGCAGGAGTTCCTGGAGTCCTAGTCTGCTGGAAGTCTAGGCTGTAGTCACTAAACACATTTTGCTCAGGAAGTTTTCCTCCATTAACTATTATGGTTGTTTAATTGATTTTAAGGGTAAAGTTAACTTTGGCTTCAGGCAGATACTTAGAGTCTATCTTTAAACAGTAGTGGTAACCCTCCTGTTCCCAGCAGTCATTAACAAAGTGATGTCAGCCAGATAGATAAGCGTAGACTTTCTACCCCCAAACTCTTTTTCTTTTCCTTTTCCATTTTGAGGGGGGGGGGACAGTGGAAAGAAATGTTCATGAAAGGAGGTGTTGCAACTGTGGGCCAGAATCCAGAGAGGGAGATGAATTGATTGGCCAGGAAACCTCAAGAAGGCAGGATGGGCTTGGGAGAAATGCTAGTTGAGCCAAGACTGAGGTCAGAGGATGGTGGCCTTGGGCTTGAACTCTGAAACTGCACCCACAAATGAGCACTGGTCTTAGTTTAGAGCCAACGGTTTGAGGCTAGATACTCTGGAGTACACAGTAAAATAACAAAAAGCAATAGAGGCCTTGCTTTTTCTATGGGGTGGAAGATGAAAGTTCACTCCTGGAAGTTGTCCCTTAACCTCCAAATAGCTCATGAGTCTCCAAACCATACCAAGGGCAGAGGGAGGGCTTAAATTAGAAATATTAACAACAAACCTAGCCTTACCACCTTAAGAATGGGGAGATCAAGAATAACAAAAGAAAACTGTAAGTGAACAGAGTCACAGAATCATCCAGGAAACCAAAGCGTGAGTGTGTTGAGATGGTAAATGTTAGAGGAGTGGACTGTCATGAGGGTCACTCTGAGAGAAGCAGCTTATGGGCTTGTGGTCAGGAAGGAGCACCTCATGTGGAGGGAAAGACACACACAAATGTGTCCTCTTACTCTGTGTTTCTGGGGGGGGGATCTTCTTTAGGCATATATGCAGTAATGGGATCCCCCATCCAGAGAGGTCATAGTGAGGGAACAAATGAGAAGCCATGACTATAAGGGACCAATCTCTAGTCACTGGGTGAGGAAAGGGTCACAGTTATGACATCCCCAAGACCAACAGTCTCCCCACTGGGATCTTGCCTTCTCCAGAATCTCGAATTTGGTCTGTTAACCAACTGTGTGTTCCCCTATTTCCATACATACGGCTGCTGGGGCTTGACCTGGTCAGTGGACCGGATTGTCTCTGCTATCATGACAGTGATGGGGCCTGGCCTTCCCTTCTTTAGAATTGAAGGGAATATCACCAGATTATTAGGTGACAGATATAAAAAACGTACAAGTAAACAAATAAAAGATGTTAGAATCCACTCAAATATTAAAGGGTCCTCTGTCTTTAGCGGATATTTATGTTTACAGTACAGATGGCATTTCCCCCACTAATAATATGGATAAGCAGGAAAGCCCACTTAGGACTCTTACTTGACTGCGAGTAAAGTTACATCAAAAAGCAAAAGTCCCGATTGTGTTGACCAGTTGCTCAAGATGACCCCTATTTGTAGTATGTGAACTTGATTTTTCTCATGAAACTCAAGAATGATTAATTGCAAAGGTAAATAAGTAATCTGTTTATGTAAAGGTAAAAATGGTCAATCCAAGGTAAACTGCATGTTGAAATAATTTAAAAGATATGGCCCAGTTCCTAGTTCTTAGCTGTTTGCTATTTCAAGCACAGCACTTTGGAATCCCCTGGCTCACTCTCCTCATTTCCTTTTGCCATATATTCAATGTTCCTTGGTGTATGTGTGTGTGCATGTGTGCATGTATGTGTGTGTGTGTGTGTGTGTGTGTGTGTATGATTTGAGAGTTGACCAAAAAGTGATAAACTAGGTTCATGGGACAGTTTTGCTTTCCAATAGGACTTACTGGCTCCTGCATTTTTTCTTTCACCCTAAACCCTAGCAGGATGCCTGGTGCTATGAGAGGCATCCTTGGAGGGAGGAAGGCATCAAAACTTAGGACAAAAAAAGCAACATCGTCAGGGTATCAGAAGGAGAGCAGGATCAATTCTCAGTGACATCACTGATGACCCTGATGCTTGCTCAAATGTAGGCATTGTAGACAAAAGCAAGCAAGAAAAGAAAACCAGGGATCATACTCTGCTCTGCTGTTATTTAGAGCTCATAGAAATCAGAAGGACAAAGGACATCCTGAAGCCGGGCCATTGTTCTGTAACTGATTTTTTAAAGTGCAAGCAATCTCAGTTGCAAGCTAGCATAGACTAGCATCCACTCTGGCTTCTGGTCTCGGTTGTGCAAAATTCTGAGTCTTGATTCACAACAGTATCCTCCGTTTATAAGGAGTTTCTACCAGCCTGGAGTCCCTGTGACAAAATATGTCTGAGAAATTTAACTTAAAGAAAAAAAGAGGGGGTTGTTTGTTTGTTTGTTTGTTTGTTTGTTTGGTGAGTTGGGTTTTGGTGTTCTTCTAGTTTGTAAGGTTTTAATCCATGGATATCTGGCTCTGTTATTGTTGGGCATGGGATGAGAGAAAACATCACTGTGGGCTGGGCCTGGTGGAGCAAAACTATTCACATTGTGGGGCTGGGAAGCAGAGAGAAAGAGAGAACATGGGGGCTTAACTTCCCAAGATAACTTTCTAGGGTGGGCTGCTAATAACCTACTTCCAGTAGGTAGGTGTGCCTCCTGCAGTCTCTTCTGCCTACAGCCAAGCCAGACAGCTGGGGACCAATTTTTTCATACATGAGCTTTGTGGGGGAACATTTAATATTATATCTATGTCAAAAGGTCAGTGCCAATGCAAGAGAGCAGTGCCCTAAGCTCTCAGAATTTTCTTTCATGTAGTTACATAAGATTTTGTAAAATTTTTTATGGAGACAATTTTTCTTGCTAGTGATTCCTTCCTATTAATTAGATTTCACCACATTCTCTTCCTAATCATGTCCCTTCTGGCAATAAAAAAAGAGAAAAAAAGTCTTCACCAGTTTTAAAATACTTCCTTCTTCCAAGGCAAACAAAATCTCACTGTGGATTAAAATCAATTTTCTGAAATCATATTTAAAATGGGCATTTTATTAATTCATTATAGTTCATAGTCTCTGTCTCTGTCTCTGTCTCTGTCTCTGTCTCTGTCTCTCTCTCTCTCTCTCTCTCTCTCTCTGTGTGTGTGTGTGTGTGTGTGTGTGTGTGTGTGTATGATGCACTGCTTGTGTGAGCACATGCCCGTGTGAGTTCTTCTGCAAGAATATATTTATGTGTATGGAGGTCAGAGGTCCATACCCAGTATCTTCCACTAACATGCTCTTTCTTATTTTCTTAAGCATTGCTTTCCTTGGTTTTAGTCATGCGAATGATACACATCTAAGTATGGGTGTGTGCATTTGAGCGCAGGAGCACGTGAAGGTTGGAGACTTCAGATCAGTCCCTCTCTGCCCCAGAACTGACATTACAGATTGACTATAAGTTGATGCTAAACTCAGATGCTCTGGAAGATGATACTCTGCCTGGACTGTTGAGCCATTTCTACAGCCCTAAGTCTCCTTTTTCTTTCTTCCCTGAGATAAGGCCTCACAGAATCTGGAGCTCACCAATCTGATCATTGGTTAAACTGGATGTTCAACAAACTCTAGGGATCATTTCCTCTCCCCACCACACCAGAGCCGCAGAAAAAGACATACTGTGAACCTGGCTCTTTTATGTGGGTGCTGGAGATCCTAAATCAGGTCCTCAGGCTTGCACAAAAAATGGCTTATGCTGTGGATCATCTCTCCAGTTCAAAAGATTTCAAAAGGGAAGCCACAGCTAGGTCTTGGAGAAAAATGGGAACATTATTAGTGAAGTAAAAGACTTTCTTCTAGACTGATTTTAGGTTCAGCAAACTTTATACAGACACTTCCAGTGAGTGGGTTCTAGCAGTCCACAGCCAGCCTGGCGTGATCCTCCCAGGGTGTTTGGAGGAAGGAGTAATAGACATTCAACAAGGGGCTCCATGGATACAAAATAAAGCATCATGTGATATATTTTTTTCTTTATATATATATATATATATATTTTTTTCTTTTTTCTTTTTTTAACATGAGCTTCCAATTTGACTTGTTTCTCCCCAGGACACATTTTCTTGGTGCCATGGCTTTGTTTTGCTGAATGGTAAGGTGGGTCAAGGTGGGTATTATACCTTGAATTGCATTCTTCTCAAGGGACTTGTAGACCTTACACCTAGCTGCTCCTCAGATTCTCCATGCTAAAACTTAAGTCACAAAAAAAGAAAAAAAAATGGAAAATGGACTTTAAGCATTCAGCTGAAAATAGAGGGCATCTAGTTTTTATATAGACATTCCAAAGCACCATGTACCTCACATTAAAATGGCTGAAGGGTTCTTCAACAATCTGAGAGAGAGAGAGAGAGAGAGAGAGAGAGAGAGAGAGAGAGAGAGAGAGAGAGAGAGAGAGAGAAGGGGGGGAGCGGCCATGCTCTAACCATTTTATTGATCACACCAGCAGGCTTTTTCAGAGCTGTGGTACTGCCTGCTTCCTCTCCACACTCACAGGCACATAAATGTCTTTCTAATTTTTTTTTCTAACATACTCTTTGGGTGATTCAGCTCCCCTGGTTCCTTATTGTGTGTCAGGTTATTCTTATGTTTTTTTCTACTCTTGGTCATCATCGACCTTTCCATATTAAACCTTAGCTTACGCTTCCATCGAGTAAGCTTTATCATGATCTGACCTCCTTCCTCTGTCTCCATCCAGACCAACATGTGTGTGGTACCACACACATATGTGCCCACACTCAGAGGAAAACCTGGAACTGCACTTAACACATTTGTTCTTCCTCTTGTATCTTTCTCTCTTAGAATCTACATTTTCCTAAGTGCTGTCGCAGACTATTTTTCCTTCTCAGAAGCTCTTCTCTTGACTTTAACCAGCACATCCAGTTCACTTTCTTTTTCCCCTTTCTTATTTGAGATGATTCTGCCTAGTACTTGGCTAATAGTTTATAGGATGAATTTTTTTTTTCTGAGTAGAAAGGCTGCACCATCATTTTTTCTCCTCCCTTGACTTTCTGATACTCCTCTTGTACGGGCACATGATGGGGCATCATAAACAGAAATGCCTTTCCATCAGTCTACGTACCATCCTTCAGATTCTTCAGCAGTGACTCCTTGCAAACTTCGATGTGATAAATCCTGGATCCCTGAATGTCCCCAGTTACTGTCAGCTGTGGGGACTGAGCTTACCAGCAGCCAGCACAGCCATTTGTGTGTGGACCAACAAGAGAAGAAAATGCAATCTTGACCTTTTCTACCTTTCAAATCTCAAGTCTAACCTTCTGAAGGTCCATCCCCAGATAACAATGGAAAAAAACAGTACCAGTCCTTGACTCTGTTTCCACTAGCCATTTTCCAGGCAAGACTGTCCATCAACTCAGACACTACAACCCTCAAAATCCTCACCCTCCCTGACAATAGCTTTCTTTCCCCAACAATAGTAGATGAGTTTCTGTTATCTTACTTCCAAGCGAGAAAGTGGTAGAGACACATTTAAAATGTTTTATTATCCTAAAAGTAGTGAAACTTCACAAACTTAGTTGACAATCCCCATGTGAATGACCTGTTTGAACAAATTTCATGGGAGTACTTATTATCAGCATGTCACCAGTGACTACATGAGGAATCAAAAATTTGCCTAACCTCTTCTTTATTGGATAGTATGATTTCTTCTTTAAGAAATGGAGAGTGTTTGTGTGTGTGTGTGTGTGTGTGTGTGTGTGTGTGTGTAAAATTCTTTATCAGATATATAGTATACAATTATTTCTGGCAGCTTATAATTGATACTCTTATTTTTTAAAATGTTACTTTGAAGAGAAGAAGCTTATATTCTTCATCTGGCCCCATGTGTATGAACAACAAGCCACTCTTTTATGGCATGTTTATGAAATCTTCCCCAACTTAAAGACAAAGTTTCCTTCCATGTTGTCTTCTAGAAGTTTTAACATCTGAGCTTAGGTCATATTCTTAATCCAGTTTCTATATTATTGTGATTTTGGCTCACTCCTTTGTATGTGGAAGTCCAATTATACTGGCTCATTTTCCAAAACCACTATCCTTTCTCTGCTGGATTCCTTTAGCACCTTTGTCAAAAATCAATTGTTCATACACATGTGGGTTTATTTCTAAACTCTTCATTCTCACCAATTGATTTTTTCATTTTTGGTCTGTTGTGACTCCACATGTTCCTGATGACTAAGGCTTCATTATAAGTGTTGAAGACGCACACATCTTCTCCTCTTGCGTATTCTCTTCTCAAGTTTATTTTGGTTCTCCTAGCTCAATCACATTTCTGTAAGAGCTGTAGAATGAGTTGGCCAATTATTGGTGAAAAACCTACTGAGATTCTGATTAGGCTTGCAATGAATCTAAACAAGAACTTGAAGTTCACAGAAGTGACTTCTTAAAAAATAACGAGCCTTTTGATCCGTCAGCATCCATTTTGTAGATAGATTTGTCTCTCCACATAGTTACATCATCATTATTTTCTCTCAAAGTTGTTCTTAGTTTTTACTACATATGTCATGTTGACTTTCACCAATTTGATAAAGTTATGTGTGCATCTTTTTATCTTCTTGATTATATGTGCATGGGTATACATGTGTGTATGTATGTACATGTGGAAGCCAGAGAAACAACTCAATTGTCTTCCTCTGTCTTTTTTCACCTTAATACTTTTCCATTTTTATTGGAAATAGATTTTTTCATATAATATATTATTATTATAGTTAGCTCTCCTCCCCCAACAAAGGCAGTTTATGTTGGAAATGAAAAAAAATCAACGTATCTTTATTAGAAATGATATGATAGTATACATAAGTGACCCTAAAAATGTCACTGGGGAACTCTGCCAGTTAAAATAATAACAGCAAAGTAGGTAGAAACAAAATTAATTCACAAAATTGGCAGCCCTCCTAATGTACAAATTAAAAATAAACTGAGAAAGAAATCAGGGACAAACACCTTTGACAACAGCATCAAATAGTATAAAATACCTTGGGGATAATTCTAACCAGTCAAAGAAAGACTACTGGGATTAAAAACAGTAAGACATTGAAGAAATTGAAGAGAATATCAGAGGATGGAAACATCCTTCATGCTCATTTATTGGTATGATTAGTGTAGTAAAAACAACCCGCCCTGACAAAGCTTTATAAGACAAAGAACCTCAAAACTTGTCTTGTGTTTGCCATCCGGGCTGTCCTTGATGTCCACCTTAGCTTTTGAAACAAAATTTCTCACTGCACTTGGAGCCATTATATTCATGTAGACTGGCTAACCAAGCCCCAAGGATCCTAATTCTGTCTCCATCTCTCCAGTGATGGGAATTTTAGGAATGTGTTACCACATCTGGCTTTGTGTGGTTGCTAGGGATCTAAACTCATTATCTTCACTGTTTCTCTGCAAGCACATTGCTGACTGGGCCATACTCCATGACTTAGTATACATCATAATTCTCATAAAGCCCTACTTATCTGGCCTCTCTTGAGTCATACTTCTTGAAGTGAAAGCTATTAGTATATAATACCTGACCCTAGCATTGCTTTCTATTGTTTTAGTCATAATTTATGCCATTGCTCCCTAGCTTCTGAGTGCCATGAAAGGGTAGATTGTGTTTTCATTGCTGTTGCATCTCAGAGGCTAAGTTTGCATTCAGCACTTAATAGATACTTAACCAACGTTAACCGATTACTGCTAAGTAATGGGTGACTTGTGGCTTCACTATTCAGTGAGTTCTGTGCCTCAGTTACCGTCTTCAGAACAGTCTGAACACCATTGTCTCTTTATTTTCATCCCACTCAGGAGAGAACTCTAAAATCATTGATGTCTGAAACCATGCTTGGATTTTCTTGCTTGCACAAGACCACAGGTCAGTGAACTAGATTCTCATCAGGAGTGGGTAAGAATAGTTTTTGTGTTTTTTCAAGAGTTGTGAAAATAGCAAAGAAAAAGAAATAAGACATACACAGTCCGACAGGGTTAGCGATTAATCTGATTTGCATCAGGCCACCAATTTTCAGTTTCACTCTCATAGTCCTGTGACTTACCTTCAGGGCATGAGATTGTCCCATCCTTGGGGATATATGAGAGATCAAAAAAATGCCATCCCCACACATACCACTTTGCATAAAGATTATCTTGACCTCAAAGATATCTTATATGACAAAGAAACCCTCCTAGATTTCTCCTTGACAAAGAAACCCTCCTAGATTTCTCCTTGACTAAGAGTAGAGATTTGACAATGTCGACTCTCATATGTTATCTATCCAGAAGTTTTGTGGCCACAGAGAAAATTGAAAGTCTATGATGAACTGGATAAACACATCCAAGATTCAGACTTTTCCTTGCTATGGTTTGGTATCCTAGGAAGCCCAAAACCAAAATCTCTTTTTTTTCTTCTACCTTCCTTTCTTTCTTTCTTCCTTCCTTCCTTCCTTCCTTCCTTCCTTCCTTCCTTCCTTCCTTCCTTCCTTCCTCCCTCCCTCCCTCCCTCCCTCCCTCCATCTCTTCCTTCCTTCCTTCCTTCCTTCCTTTCTTCCTTCCTTGCTTCCTTCTTTCCTTCCTTTCTTCCTTCCTCCTTCCCTCCCTCTCTCCATCTCTTCCTTCCTTTCTTTCTTCTTTTCTCTCTTGTTTCTTTCTTCTCTTCTCTACCTCATTTTCCTTACTACCTAGTCACCATTTTCAATATTTTTTTCAAATACAATATGGAAGCTCAAGTTCTAAGCATCTATTGAATTGATTGATACTGGGGATATGTGTGCACATGTTAACAATTTCTATTCTTTTACATTACTTTGCCTTTGGTTAGTCTACCTGACCCCAGTCAATGAGCCCATTATGATAGAGGAAAAGGTTCTTTCTTTCTTTCTTTCTTTCTTTCTTTCTTCCTTCCTTCCTTCCTTCCTTCCTTCCTTCCTTTCTTTCTTGTCTACCCCTCCCACGTATATGTACACCAGTTGATTTTGAAAATGACCTATAAAAATTGGTTGGTTCCTAATTAGGAGAAGATGTGCTGTTTTATTTCTAGAAGAAACTCCTCACTGTAAAAAGGCTGGAAGGAAGTGAAGAAGGGCTGTTTCACAGCATGGTTCTACTAGAACCTGGACTAAAGGACAAATTGGTAACTCAAAAGATAATGAAGTGGAAGGCCAGTAACTGGGCTCCCAAGAGTCATATGTTTATATTTTAAGAACTGATAAACACCCTGAGTGAGGAGATACTCCAGCAGTTGTAAATTCAGAGGCATTGGGGCTTCTACTTAAGCTGCAGTAATTTATTTATATTCCAATGTGAGAAATATGGAATCCTTTCTTTTCTTTCTCAAGTGGAAAGCTGTGTGCATTAGGGAGCCTAAAACTTTTCTCTCCCTCTCCATAAAGAAGTAATGAGACAGCACCATCTCTTCCTCATGAACTCTCAGGTTCTCCTAGGTTTCTTTGCCTATAGCATCAGTCTAGCAACTACAAGGTTGAAGGGGAAAAGATCAGGGGAAAGGAGTCAATGCAGCCATTGCTGTAAGTAAGCACAGGCAATTGGTCCTTGTCTTAGAGATCTTATATTCAGTCTCAGGATCATAAAAATGAAGATAAAGCTTAAGGCATCAATAATTTACAACACTGACTTCTATGTTCAAAAGTAGGTGATAAGATCTCATGGCATGAGTATCTTTGCACTTTGTTGTGTTCTCCTCAGTGCCTGGTACAAAGTGGGCCAAAGAAGTCCTTGGTAATTGCTTGTTGGATATAGTCCTGGGGACTGAAGAATGGCTAAGTGCCATTCTGAAGAAGTGAGGGCTCTTCTAAGAATCCCAAAGTTGTGTTGGCTCAGCACATAGGCCGTGCTTTCCTGAGATATCTGAAGTACTCTAGAGACTTGTAGCTCACGGTATCAGCTTCGTGATGATCAAGATGTTCCAGTGTTCTCCTCTGTAGGTCATTGTTGGGCCGACCTTAGACATCACTCTAATTTGGTGGTATCTCAGGTATTTACCTTAGGGGACTATTTGTACAGAGTTCAGGCTTTGCTCCCAGTGTTAGCTTCACCTTACTCAACAACTCTGTAGCTTTCCTCTCTGTACCATTGAAAGGGGAATACTATAGTTACTGTAAGGTTAAAAGAAATCAATTTATATAGGGGAGTTAATATAATAAAGTCTTGTGATGATAAATGAATTAATTAATATGAAGTGTTCAGACTTACAAGTTCAATAGATCTTTTTGGGCTACTTATTTTTGACTGCTTTGGATACTTGCTTAACCTAAAAAGATCTCAGAGATAAAACAAAATCTAGTAGAACTAATTTTTAGTCTAATGCATGAGATAGACGTTTATGGCCACTGAAAAATGCAGTTGCGACATCCAAATCAATGTTGTTTTTTTCAAATTAAGGGGTTGTTTCTACAAATTCAATAGCTAATTTAATCCCTATAGTAAACTTGTTCAAATTAATCCATAATAAAAGGAGATTCTAACTGGAACTATTTGGACTATGTAAAAATTGCAATAAAATCTGACTGCAGAGATTGCAAGTTATAGACAATTAACCACCATGAAATAGTATAAGAATATAAGTTAAAACAATGATCTCTGCTTTCAAACAAACCAAAGTACTGTTCTCAAAGGCTTTTAAAAAAGCATGTATTTGTTATCATTTGGAGGCCTGATTTCAAAGGTGAAATATTATATTTATGAGAAAAGGCTTCCCAGAGAACAAGTGAGGCCTAATTGTTAATCTAATGGATTGAGCCTGTTTTTATCCAATCAGCAAAGAGTCATTGAGTGTGTACTGTGGGCATGATGCTATGGTAGGCTTTTGTATGTGCATTTAGAATGTGCAGTAAGCTAGCTGGCTTCTCTGCAGTCATGGAAGTGCAGCCTCACATTCCTAAGGATGTTGACAGGTCACATTGGATAATACATGGCACCACCAATAACTCAGCTCTTGATTGGATAGATTTTGAAATAGGCCAAAGTCTAGGTCAGATTCCCATCTTTCCAGCACTGCTGGATCACAGACCATACTTCCAGCTAGAGATATAGTTCAAGGGTCACAATCAAGCAATGGGTTACAATAGAGCAGATCTGATTCTGTCCCTGACGCATGCCAAGCTAACATTGCATGACTTCAAATCTGAGAGGCTATATTTATTACTGTAGGGATTTACCACATGGTACAATATTAATTAACCATCATATTTGATAAATGCATGCTATCTATATAAAGTGTTGCCTGTGTCAAACACCAGTAGCATGTTTTATATGTTTTAACCTCTTTCATTTTCACAGATATTCTATAAGGAAGAGATTCCAACAGCAATTCAGCTTCACAGAAAACCGAGGCATCAGAGCTGGGAGGAAATCTAGGCAGCTGGTGCAAGAGTCTACAAGATTCACAGTTATGACATGTGGGTGAGATCTATTGTTTACAGTCACCATTCAACACATGCAAGATTTCTTAAATATTCAGTTAAGTCTCAGTGTTAGTATATTTTAATGATCACTGCATTATATTTTGAAAATTGACTATAAAATATATAATGTTGAGATTTTAGTTTATAGTTCCATTTTTTTTTTTTTTTGTTACTTTGCTGTCTTAGTGACTGTCTTGTTGGCACCTTGGGAACCATATCCAGACTTTCAAAGTATCTCTGTATGAGTATCCACACTCCTTTGCAACACTCTCCAATACTTTCTTCAATGGTCCTTCCACCTCCCCACAGAAATGCCCTCTATCTATGAGACATACTAGCCTGAAATCACTTTCATTCTGGAGATTTTCACATTTGTCAATATTAATATATTTCATGTGTATGTCAGAGATTATTGCATCTCCTGGATTATTGATTTAAACTACTGATAAAACTATTTAACATTTCATAAGCTCAGTTTTTGACCTTTCAAGTTTTCAATAGGACTTTAAGGCCCTTGAGAACAAAGAGTGAGTGTTGATTGTATATTCAACTGCTTGAGTTTGGGGTGTGTGTGTGTGTGTGTGTGTGTGTGTGTGTGTGTGTGTGTGTGTGTGTGTGTGTGTTTATGATAGCTAGAACCCACAGGAAAGTCAATACATATTATTTCTAAGATTCATAAAACCTATAGTCATTCACAATATTAAGATAAGGGCTAACACGATGGTCCTTAGGCTAAGAGCACAGCCAATACAACCCTGAAGATCTAAGTTAGATGCCTGGAACCCAAGGTAAAAGAAAAGAGCAAGTTCTCAAACATTGTTCTCTGGTCCCCTACATATGCATAATGTCTCATGCAAGAGCCTCTCTATGCAATAGAGACCTAGGAAGATTGCTGGGTTGTTGAAGCATTTGCTGTATAAGCATGAAGACTAGAGTTTGGATCCCCAGATCCCACATAAATGTAGAGCAGGATTGGAGGTCCACTTGTAATTGCAAAAAGTAGAGACAGGTGATCACCAAAGTAATCTGGCTTCCCAGCTTATCGATACTTTTGTATTCAGATATAAGACTACCTCGATTAATAGTGTAGACAATGACTCCAGCTAGCTTTTTATTGTATGTTTGCCTTTAAACAACAACATTAGGAGTTATGTGGTCCGGACCATTTGAGAGTTTAGAGGAGGCTGAGATGTCCAGTCAGTGGGGTTGGAATTTAAGAAGGGTCTAAGAATTTTAATAGTATTAGGGCAAAAGAGAAGAAAGTTGTTTATGAATAAAAAATGTATATGCTCAGAAGACAGTATATTGAACACATAAACATTGCAAGACTGATTTGTTATGCTGGATTGTAGAAAACCACAAACATTGTATAGATGCCAACTTCTTAGACATGAGGAAATTTTGCTCATAGTGATACCATGAGAAGGCTGATTTAAAGAAATTAACTTGAAAGTTGTGTGAGAGAGTAATAAAGTTTATCTGTAATAGGGAATATGGATTCTAAAAGTTTTAAATTTGCAAACCCTCTTAAGTTTTAACCCAAATTATTATTTAACCCAAGTTATTATTTTTGGAAATAAATTAAAAGGAAAAGACAAAATGGAGTGCAATTCTACCAAATGTCAAGCTATGTTTAGTGGCCAGAAATTACTAGAAACGTATAGCTTTGTGAAACAAATCAAATCTTTGGATTTGCACTCAACAAGCTAGTTTAGGTATTAAAGCAGTCATTTACATTTATGAAAGGCAATATCCTACTAAATAATTTCTAGCTGTACCACATTATTTGACACCACTTCTATGTTACCACCACTGTAGTAAATCAAAGTAGTAGAATAAAATCATGTCTTATATTTTGTTGAAAAACTCTATGCTTTGTAATGGATTTGTCATTACATGGGCTTATATCATTTTCACAACACTTAATAGATTCAACATATTATCAAGGTTGTTGATATTTCTATTTCAATGTTAGTTTACCCATGGAGAAGAACTAAAAAGTCTCACTTCCAACAGGGGCTATGATATTTGGAGAAAAAAATAGGTTTTTATCTGAGCTCAAGTGATCAAGAAAGAATACTCATAAAATCTGAAACAACCAGGACCCATGCTCAAGAAATTGCCTCCAAAATCATTGTCTATAACTTTGAATTTCTTGTGGAATACATGGTAATTTTCAAAGGCTAATGGTGATCAATGGAGGTAACATCAAAGAAGAGACAGCTGTAAATTAACTAATGAGTTTGGAAGCAGGTTCTGGAGTCTCTGAAACACTGCAGAGTTCTTGACTATAAGTACAAATCCTATGCAATGCATGTACTGTTATTTGTCATAGAATTCCAATCTGTTCTAATAAGCAAGGACTGGCTCCAGAAACAGCAGATGAAAATATATTCATTTATTTTAGCATTTGTTGAATAACTATTCATCGAGTGCCCAAATTTCAGGATGTAATGATAAAATCGAACTGTGTGGGATGAAGGAGAACTTCGAGACCAGAAAGTTGATGAGGGTCAGAATGTTTCCACTTTCAGTGTTTGTGGTGGAAGTTCCTTGACTTTCTTACACAGGAAGAATAGAAGTCCCTCCCCTCTTCTGCCCACAGGCCAGATCAAAGTGTACAGATGATACCACCACATACTTTTTAGTGTGGGTACATGGCCAAATGAAACTGGGCCTTTCAAAGTGAAGTAAGAGATCAAAGCAATTGTCAAAGTTCATGACCTGATTCTGGCTTCAATGATCTCTGTTTGGGTAAGAAACAGTAGCTGAGTCAAATAATCTTACCATGTATAACCAAGTTTGAAATGTGGGAGAAATGGTCTAGAGATAGATTATACAAATGTATGGCTCCTTTGTTGTTTAAACAAAATAGTATCTTATGTAGAGGCACACATTGACTTGAGTTAAAAAAAAAGATAACATTTTGGGATGGAGGGGTAAGACAATGGATAAAGTGTTTCTTGAACAAGTGGGCTAAAGACCTGTTCTTGTGGTACTTTGGCAAAGGGTTTGGCTGATCTCTACATCTCTTTATCCTTAGAATTTCTCTGACACCAAGTTTAAAAGTAATGGTAATTTATATGGTAGAAGCAGTTTCAAGGCAGCCTAATAATGACTGCTCTGAGGTGATTAGTCGCCACTGTTGTGTGGGTGTGTAATGAGAAAGGAATGAGTGAGACACAAAGAAATGCAGGGGGTGCAGCTTGAAGACAGAGTTTACTGTTGGAGCCAAGGCTTGTTGTGAAACAGACAAGGAGATTAAGAAGATGGCCAGTCCACACTGGGATTAAAGGAGGAGGTCTTCATGGCACCGAGATTCCAACTTAGGAAAGGAAAAGGCCTCAGGAAGTTTACATGTCTAAGAAACAACAAAGGCAAGCTGCAGAAACGTAATCTGAGGAGTAGGCAGGTCTGGTTGTGTGTAGGTCCCGTGGTTCTGGCTTCAGTGTGGTGGAAGATCGGCGAGTGAGGAGAATGTAGACTCTCCTGCAGCAGTTATGGAGACTCACTAATGTCAGGCATGTGGCACGGACGTGCTGAGAGGCCTTTGTATGAAGCTCTGGAAATGATCCTTAGATTTTGTTGGGGCCTTCAATATGTTGGAGATGTCAGAGTCAAGAGGCAGGAAACAGGACCTGTAGTACAACCAGTTTCAACATATCTCCAACTACCTTGCAAATAAATGAAACTCAGAATATGGCTATTTTGTTTAGCATTAACTGGGGGTTAACTCCTAATCTACACTTCTATCTGCTGGCCTGGCTTCCTCCCCAGCGGTGGACCCCCACATAGTTGCTAATTCTCTTGGCCATGTGCTCATGGTTCCTTGACATGCATGGCAGCTTCCTCCTCTCCCCTTCTTCCTCCTCATTCATCCCACCCAACCAGGTCACTCCAAACCCAGCTACCTTTAATCCCTCCAGTAATTGGCTGTCGCCATTTTTATTTAATCAAGTTTTCAATCAAAGAACAAGGTTTGTACAACAAATACCTGTGGGTATAGAATTTAACATTACAATATATAGCAACAGACCAAAGCTCAACAAGATCCAGCCCGAGAGAGAGAGAGAGAGAGAGAGAGAGAGAGAGAAGTGGCTGGAATCAGTGGGTGAAGTCATCTAAGCCGGTTGACAATGGACATGGAGCTTCAAGGATTTAGAATTTGCCCTGCTGGGTTTGGGTTTGCTTTGGTTTGGTATTTCCTCACTATGTTAAATCTTTTCCTGTTTTGGAATGCTAATATGTATTCAGTGCTGTTGTATATTGTACAAGTGTGATTTGGTGCTTGATTTTACAAGAGGTGGAAATTAAGAGACCGCCTTGAGTCTCAGAAGAGACTCTGAACGCTTCTGTGTTGAGAATCTGAAAGACTGTGGAGACTTTTGAGGTTAGACCAAATCTATTTTACATTCCATGGACACAAGCCTATGGCGTCAGAGAGTGGAATATGGTGGTTTGGATGAGAAGAGGCCCACATTGGTTTTCATGGTAAATACTTCATCTACAGTTGGATGTACTATGCAGGAAGGTTTAGAAGACAACGTCTTGTTGGAGAAGATGTGCTGTGCGGCTGGGCTTCAAAAGCTAATGGTCATTCCAAGTAGAGCTTATTTTCTGTTTGTGATTTGGAATGTGAGCTCCCAACTACGGTTCCAGGGCCATGAATGTCTGCCTGCTGTCATGCTCCCTACCATGATAGTGGCAGTCACCTATCTTCCAGGAAATATAAGCTCCAAATAAACACTTCCATCCATATTGTCTCAATCACTGTGCTTTTATCACAGTGATAGGAAAAGTCACTAACACACTGGGTAAAAACTCTATGATTGGAGCAAAGTTGATCATCTAAAGGCAGAGAAGAACTGTGTTAGCAAAAGAGGGCATCAAATAACAAAGACGACAATAGCCATGCATGATTCAACTTAGTAATTTCTTCTTCATATTCTTACCTTTTTATTCTTTTTTGTGTGTGTGTGTTGGGCACGCACATGTGCTTATGTGTTTATGCGTTGTGTGTTCACATGTAGCAGTGTGCATACTGTTCTTTTCTTCTAATATGAGGGCTATGGAGACTGAACTCAGATCTCAGATTTGGTAAAAATTACCTTTACCCACCAAGCTGTCCTGTTGGCCATAATTTAGTAATTCCTATGTTACCTCTTAGTTATTATCATGCAGGTTCTCAAGCCAATGTTATTTTGGAATTTAAATTATCTAGATTATCACTATTCAATTCCACAGTGTGTATGCAAATACCACATTAAGCGAGATTAGAAAAGGGAACATAAAAATGAAGGGACAAAAATGAAGCAGAGACTGAAGAAAAGGCCATCCAGTGACCACCCAACTTGGGATCCATTCCATGTACAGGCACCAAAGCCTGACACTATTACTGTTGCCATGTTGTGTTTGCAGACAGGAGCCTATCATGTCTGTCCTCTGAGAGGCTCTACCAGCAGCTGACTGAGACAGATGCAGATACTTAAAGCCAACCATTGGACTGATATCAGTGACTCCTATGGAAAAGTTAGGGGAAGGACTGAAGAAGCTTCAGGAGATTGAAATCCCACAGGAAGAACAACAGTATCAACTTACTGGACCCCTTAGAGCTACCAGAGACTCAACCATAAACCGAAGAGCATACATAAACTGGTCCGTAGCCACCTCTACATATGTAGCAGAGGACTGCCTTGTCTGGCGTCCGTGGGAAAGGATGCTCTTAATCCTGTAGAAACTTAATACCCCAGTGAAGGGGGATGCTAGTGGGGTGAGGTGGGGGTGGGTGGGGAAGCACCCTGTCAGAAGCAAAGGAAAGGGGCAATGGGCTGAAGAACTCAAGGAGGGGTGACCAGGAAGCGGGCATAACATTTGGAATGTAAATAAATAAAATAGTTAATAAAAAAGGGAACATGAGAATTCTAGGAAACATGCACTGACAAACAGTTACTGAATAAATACTTGTAGGTAAACATGTTTTAGTTCTGTGTGTTCATGGAGCATGTACAAACAAGAAAAAGACGATCATGATTCCCGAACTACTCTAAAACACTTTTTGTTTTCAACTTGGGATTTTAAATTTGCTTTTAATACTTTGCATAGCCTATGCCAAATGTATAGATGAGTTACAGCTAAAGAAAAAAGTAAATGCCTTTAGTTGAGATTGTTCACTATACGTTGAGATTATTCAATAAAAGAATTTTATAAGACCACATGATTATTATAATAAAAATATTTATTAAAAAATTATCACAGTTCTCTGCATATAAACTAAAAACATAAATGTAATTCACACATTAATAAGTTAAGTGGGTCTGGGCATTTAGCATTCATCTACTAGAGTTTAAAGTCTCCCATGGGTTCATAAATAATAGGGAAGACTATTTTGATTTAATTTACTCAGTTGATGCTCTTGAGATCTTAAAGCTTTTCTCTATTACTTTAGCTTATTACTTTACACATAGCTTATGGTATTTGGGCTAACTAACCAAATGCCTTAGATCTTTGGTAAACACAAGTATTCATGTATACAAACGTGTAGCTGAAACTTCAGTGAAAACATCAATAACAAAACAACACTACAAGAGATAACCCAGACGATGACAGTTTTGTGTGATCAACTAATGCAGGAGTCAAAGTCCTGCCACCAAAGTCACTGTCCACGATTTTTAAGCATAACATTTGAAATGCAAAACAATTTTTGAGCATAACATCTGAAATGCAAAACAAATAGCTGTGGCTCCCTGCCACAACCAGAGACACCTCAGCTCTAGGTCGCCATGAAGTTAAATACAAATTTCAAACTCAACTGACCCACAAGACTGATAATATTACAATGCAGAAAAAAAGTTTTGACATTAATTTGACACAAAATAATTTGTTATTTCACCTTCTCTTGTAAGAGTGAGGCCCATCGAAGAAGCCATGTGCTTTCAAAAACACCAATTCATTCTCTTCTCTACCCAGGAAAAGCACAGAGGATTCCTTGGGTTAGCTTGTGGGAAAACAGGAAGATGCCTGCCTTCTGCTTCCTTCCTTCTCTCCAGTCCTGCCCTTGTTCCTCAATTCTTTCTTTCTATAAGGTGATCTACTTTCTGCCATGGATTACCTTTCTTAAGGTAATCTACATGCATGACCTCTGGCTGAAAATCACACATTAAACCACCCAACCATCCACATCACTAGGTCTCCATGTCCCCATGCTTTGCAAATGATATCATCATGATGGGAGAGCATTTTACTTCCAGACTACTCTCAAAGATCCCCCAAGAAAGATTTAAATTTTAATACTCTGAAGCCACTTGGCAACTAGAAAATTTTGAACATATAGGTGAGTGTGGAGAAGACGATTAAAATAGAAAATGTGCGTCTTTTTTAAGAGTAGAAAGTAGATGCTATTGGATTTTTCACTACTTCCAGTTAGAGAACAGCCATTTTTTCTCAGCAAAGTTCTGAGTACATGATTTCTTTCTCTAATATGTATTTCTCCACGTACACAAACCTTGGACCACTTTGGCAATTTATCTCCCTTTCAATCCGAACTTCCTGAGGTCAGTGCATATTGAACATTTCACCCAAAACTAGGCACCAGCCAAAAGGAACCGGTATTTTAAGTGTAGGCCAAACAGAAAAAACTGTACGATAATGGAGCTGTCTTGACAGAGAAGCGTTTCTTCAGAGTTTGCACATAGGCCGTAATGCCTAGCAGCAAGCTCAGTAAAGTGCTTTGATTCCTTCCATCCTGTTCTTTGTAGAGCACACCAATACCTGTAAAATGTACATCTATACACATTTCTGCCAAGTCCCCAATCTTTGCACAGCAGAAAAACACAGATAATTGATGTTCACTAAACACCAAGATATTTGGATGGCAGCAAGAACCCTAAGACATCCAGCTGTTGAAACTGCAAGCCTCAAACTCTGTACTTGTTGGGAAAGGAGGACTCAGAGGCAGACTTCTTTTCAGTATTTGGAATAGTCATGAGTCATTCTGCATTGCCAAATGAGATGCAGGGCACCTGTTGCCTGCTGGAGCCCTGCCCTGACTTCTGCCGGGTCACCCAACCAAGCTCCAGTCCATTCTAGCGTTTGCTTTTTGCTTGCTTGGTTTTGTTTTGCTTTGTTTTGCGAAAACAAGGGTCCACACACATCCAGGAAGCAGCACTGCCATAGACCCACTTTGATCCCATAAAGTGCCAGGTGTATTCCTCTTTACACTGCCAGCGTCTCCTTCGCCAGGTTCTTTGGTTCCTTGCTTGGGATACACCAGTCATCAGCTTCAGAACTCATCTGATAATGTTTGAAGGCTGACTTGTTAAAGACGGGGAGTTTCTCTACAGACTCAGAAGATAAAGCCTAACAGAAGAGTAGAGTAAATAAAAAATTAAAGAAGTGACACACGGCTTGTACTGCATTATTCAAAATACATTCAGAGATATGATGTAATAGCCAAGTACTTTGATTGACTTTGTGATAAAAATATGCCAAAGCCATGGTGTTCTAGATACTCCACAAAACATGACTAAAAACTATTATCTTTGTTCGATAGAAGCTTACTTTGTAGGTGTGGGATTGTAAATTTGGGCACCGATTTTGTGCTCAATATTTACACATGACCATTGAAGACCTTTGATGTCATGGAGTTGAAAAGGAAGGCATTTTTTTTTTTTCCCAGAAAGAAACCTATGTTTCTGTGATAAGAGACCTCAGATACTATTCATTGACTACAGACCTCTTTCCCTGCAGTTTGAACACTTTTGCCCATTTCAGAAATGAATGAGTGGAGTAAGTATTTCGGACAGTCAAGGGTACCTGAGGAAGGATCTAGTTCCAGCCAACAAAATGGAAGCCCAAGCAGTAACTGATGTTGCAGTTCTTAGCTATAAATAAAGTTTCTGTTGAAATAGTTGGCAACGGACGAACAGAGTTGGGAAAGTGATCCTAGTAAACAAATTTAGGCTTTGTCTGAGCCAGGAAAATAAGTACTCAGCTTTAAATGTTAAACAGGAAATGCCTGGCACCCCACTGTCAGCTTGTGAGCCATCCTTCCCCTGGGTTTTAAATAGGGTCAGTTTAAGGTTACAAAGGTCTTGATTTTGATTGTTTTAGTCTGGACATGTATTACCCACAAGGCTGACTAATAGAGAACTGTAGCTACCCCTCACAGATGTCAAAGAGAAGTTGTCTGAAAAAGAGTCACACCAGGGTGCTGTCACTCTGGGGTATCTGTGTCTGGGTCAGCTTTCCTTAGCACACCTTAGCTTTCTCTTAGATAAGCGGTATATAAGCACGGTGTGCACACATCCAAACAGCAGCTTTAATAGCTGGCTATTCCGTAGACTAACTCAGATTGAAGAGTTAAACACAGAGGTGTACACAAAATTTATGGCTTTGAGGAGATGGCTTCTGGCTAAGTTCCACACATACCTTTAAATAGATAATGGCATCTGTCCCATAGCCTGACATGGAATAGAGATTCAGATCTCCTTGAAAATACTTGGCGTAGAGACGAGAAATTGGCAAGCCGTAACCAAAGCCAGCCTGGAGGTAGAAAGTCAAAGGTTAGTGAGAAAGCAAACACTATCACTGGAATACCACACATGCTCACGGATGGTCATGTATGACAACCTCTTTCTCCCAACCAGCTCTTAGGATTGTCACTCTAATGTTAGCTAGCTTGGTCCTATTTCTCATATGCCTGAGTTCCTATTTAGCTCAATCGATTGTCTTCCTTAAATAATTCCTTATGAATCTCACCCTACATTTCGAACTAGGTGGCTTGAAGATAACTTCAGCTGTATCACTGGCCTTACCAATGGGGCATTCCGAGAATTGTCCATCACAGGCGTTGGAGCGGTGGAGTATGTGTAACTGAAGAGGCGGTCGGTAATCCTCAGAGGGACACCGCCTCCTCGGTCAGAAATCTGAAACAGCCAAACAAATAAATCAGAGCTATGCTTCCACAGCAATGGGCACCTGTCTACAGAAAAAGGCCTTTCCTCTCTTCAAAGTCACACATGGCCTCGAGTGTTACCCCACGTGGAGCCCCATGTTATTATCGACCCCTTTTAGTTCCCTCTAGATAGAAACTCAAAGAAAAGCAGAGAGCAGTTACCTTGATTGTAAGGTCCTCTTTTCCCAAGACTACAGTGGCCTCGACTGGTGTCAGGGAAGGGCACTTTTCTTGATGCTCGACTGTGGCCCTCATGGCATTCTAAAGACAATAAAACCAAAAGGAATCCAATGGGGGGGGGGGTAAGGCCAATAAATAACCGGTTTTATGTTTAAATTAAAAGCAGCAGAGGGTAATTCAAAGTTCCTATTTCTTAAGTGAGTGATAAAACATCTCTGTAAATATAGCCATTTATGAATGTGTCATGTGGAATGCATAATTCAAAATCTTCATTTACCATGTAACATAGCTCCTGGGAGTAATGTCTAATGGAAAAACAATTCTGCTAGCTGTCAAGTTCTTATTTGTAAGCTTAATTTAAATGTAGAAATTGGTTTTTATAGTCCATTTCCTAGTGCCCTATTTTTCTGTCTTTCCATTACATTTTATATCCAAACACCAAAGACTATTACATAAGGAATGAACAGTGAATCATTGAACCAATCTATTGGCTTTTATAAAATTTGTTGGGGAAAAAAAAAGGCTGCTACTATTTAAAAAGACAGTCAACAATTCTAAATTAAATTTCTATTTGCATTTGAATATCATCTTAACTTCCACCAGTGATGGGAGAGTAACTCTGTGAGTTAGAACATCCAATTAAAATAAAACTAAATCGATGAAAAAAAAATCATGTGTTCCTCAGCACTAAGTAAACTCAAACTTGTCTTGAGTTTACAGAGGAAATGCCCTGTGGGTGAAGCCTCATTTCATGGTCCTATTTCCCTTTCTGACTATAGTTTGGTGTCCATGTATGATTCCAGATATTAACTGAAGTGAAATAAAATAGATCAGATATCTGGAGACTAATCAATTATTCATTGCCAGACACTAGAATATGTTGGAAAAAGTACATTCTAGCTTTACACCAGTATTACAGGCAGATTTTACTTTTAAAAAGATTTCCTTCCTCCTGTCAATCTATAAAATCATCTTGGAGAACATCACAAACTTTGAGCAATTCTTATTTCCCAGCTTAAGTTCAGAGTGTCAATACGATCTTAGAATATGTACAAAGATACTGTACTAGTATTTAGTTATTCAGACCAGAGGCCTTTGCGTCTTTAGACCACTAGAAGTACAGACTCTCATGTGTAGACAACCTAACTACCCATGTGCATCTCTCTCTCACCAAGGCCTGTGCATGGTTGTGACACACACTGTCCGAGAGCCAGAGTTCTGTAGGCTGGTTAGGAAAGTGTGCACTGTAGATAACCATCCTGTCCTTGGAAATTCAGAAACCTGGACTCCATTCCTGACCTGCATTAGAGTTTGCATTTTAACGCAGTCCACACTTGAATCCTATTCATGCGATGGGACTGGCTGTTCTAGATTCAGAATGCGGCCACCCCGCCTACAGGACCTCTGCCTTGGAGTCTGCCATGGAAGAGTCTGTAGTATGGAAGCTGCAGGACTTCATTCTCAGAGACACTAACCCTGTGACCTCTTCTAGAGAAGAAACGACTAGTGCTTTGCTACAAACCCAAAGAAATGATGGGAAACACAGTCTCCACTCCACAATTCTGAGATATAATGAACCATGTTGTGCATTTCCAAGCTTGTTATTTTCCCATGATCACTGTGCACCTTCTAAAACACTGGCTGCATAGCTTCGCTGTACAAAAGTATTCTTCGGGGAATGTATTTAATGGGGGGGGGGGGACGATAAAGCTCTGAGCAGCAAACAATTTAAAGTTGAACCCACGATCGCTGGGAAATCTCATACCTTGAATAGTTCAAAGAGCATATGGTGAAGGTGCGAAGGCACATATACAATGTGAATTGGTTGGCCTGGAAATTTTCCTAGAAAAAAAAAATTTAGCTCATTAGCCTTGGGAAACAACTATTTTGCTGAAACGAATCTCCAAGTCTGTTGGATTCATGTTCTGGTTCTAGACAAGATGGGGATAGCTGCCACTTTCCCTCACCTGAAGATTGTGACTCAGAACATTCCCTTTTAAACAGTAAAGACAGCTGGCTTATGTATCCAGCGTGGTTCCAGCCCCTCCTTAGTATTCAAGATTAAAGTTTGCATTTCCTGCAAATGTATGTAGTTGGCTGAAGTGTGAGGTTGGAGAATGAATCAAGTTACACAAATGGATCTATTTTCAACATGTTTAAAGGATACAACTTCAGAAATAAAACTTAATGCACTTGAAGACAGGGGTAATAAGTATGCCTATGACATTAGCAGTAGCTCTATTTTTCATATTTTAATACATATTAAATGACATGATTTTTTTAAAAAAAATACCAGAACATTAAATCTTTGAAGCTAAATGTGTTTAAGCTTCACCCACAGGATAAAGAAAACAGAGACGTAAGCCTAACGAAACTGTTTGAAAATAAAAAATCAAAGTATTCTGCAGCCCTGGGCCTTGGGAAAGTTTGGCTGAGTAAACACAGGAAGAAGGCTGGCACAATCCCACCTTTGTTTTGTCCAAAGGTTCAAGCAGTTTATCCCCAAGCATTACACAATTCTGCTTCCTCTGGGTTCATCATCATCCGTCTTCCCGCTTTGATTTCAGTGTTCCCTTACATTCCCATGCCCTCTGTCTATGAGTCAGTCTATTTAACTCAAACAACTTTTAATACCACCACTAATAAATATCACTGTCTATATTACTTGAAAAAAAAATACTCAGAATGGAAAGGAACAGTCATTCCAATTTAAGTATGCCTTGATCTGAGAAGCCGCTCTCTTCTGGAAGAGAAGAGAGTAAGATACAAATGATCCCTCGCACTGATTATATAATAACTTCTATGTGTGGAGCCCTCCTCTCAGTGGACAGCATAGAGTTCAAGTTTTTCATTTCCAAATAGTAGTATATGTTTGCAGTACTTTTTTAAAGAATGTGTAGTAACAACATTCAGCATGAGTGCAAGCATGCTTAGTTCTTCAGTGTATAGCAGTATACTGTTAACTGTATTGTGCACCGAATCTCTAGGACTTATTCATCTTATACAACTAAATTTTTATACTTACTCATAAGCAATCCCTTATCTCTTCCTCCGGAGCCTTTCACGAGTACTGTTGTAATTTCTGCTTATGCGACTATAAATGATTTGGGTTTATATCTCACATGACCAGAGTCCTGCAATATCTGTCATTTGTTATAGGGCCATTTATGAAGTATTTTGTTCTCTAGTCCCAAGAATAACATCTTGAATAGGTTGTTGCCATATACAACTGCTTTCTGAACATATATGAAGATATCCGTCTTCTTCCTATTCTAATTGTCACTATTTTATTTGGGGGACAGATTCTCAGATATGTTCAGCTGGCCTGGAGGTTGAAGCACTAACAGGAAGGACTTGCGTTCCTCCACTTTCCAAGGGCTAGGATTGCAGTCACTGTGTCTGGAGATTATCTTACACCTTCTACTGTAAATAGTCTCTCCTTGATCTAAAATATTGGAGCCTGGGAACACCACTGTCCAGAAGAATCATAGTAAGAAAGTGGTATACACAATTGAAGCTTTTCAGCTGAGGCAAACAGGGAGAAGTTTGTCTTAAAACCCAAAACAGAACGCACACAAATTCTACGTAAGCTCAGGAGAATAAAAGGAACACAAAGGTCGCCTTGTATTTACAAAGACCCGTAGCACTGTGTTTTAATAGGTTTACTGTGTCTTGCTGCTGTTAGCTTACCATTTACTTGTGTGAGCTTTAATTCCGGTGACGTTAGATAATACTGATCGCAGAGCATCTTTGCACACTCAAAGGCATCTGGAATAGAAATTTGTTCATAACAATGAAATAAATGTATCCCAAGTATAGTTGTCAAGTGATATCCAATGTGTTTACTATACTTAATCTAAAATTCTATTCACTGGAGAATTGGCTTATGTGTAGGAAAGATGTCTCTTTAATATTTTATTAAAACATAATATTTTATTGAAGTTGTAGCAATAGGAATACGTGTACTTTTAGATCAAATACAATATATAAGAATCTGGCACATGGACTGCTTATGTTTGAATTTTTTATAATACTATAAATGAGTGTTTATACTCCTGACATTCTAAAGCAAGGGACCTTGATGGCAGAATTCATAAAGCACAGACAGAACCCGGTGAACAGAAATTCACTTATGGAATCACCTAGATTACAGATTTGCCAACCATGTATTATACATTTTCAATAAGAGAAATTCAGAAGTCTAGAAATTACCTTGGACTACTGCCACCACATCACACTGTGGGTCGATACTTCCAATGTGGCTTGGGTTTCCTGTCTTTGAGTCACTGAATATGAGGACTGTTGAAAAATGAAAGCAAAAATATGTTATAAGGCTCACAAACACTGTGAGTTCCCAGTCATGGGCCCAGCCTCAGTGTGGCTTAAGCTCAGTACCCATGTCTGGACCAACCATGGAAAGGCCCACTTACTGTGCTGGTTCATGAGCATCCGAGTAGAAATGCGGTTCATATAAAACCGGTCCAAAAAATACTGAAGATTTTGATTGGTAACGGGGTCAACTGTGCAGGTGTCTTTATATTCCAGGATCCCTTGAGCCATCGTTGGGACCACGTTATGATGTCTGTTTCGAACTTTGACCAGTGTGTCTACAAAGCTAAGCCAGAACATGAATGGTTAGTGGACATTAAAGAAGTGTCCCCACATCTTGCTTCCTTAAGTTAGTTCAGAGAAAACTAAACCTAAACACAGCCAATTGTAAAATTCTGGGAGAAATTTTTAGACTCCCACTATACATTCTTCTACAATAGCAGAGGAGGCAGCTTCTTGGAAGGGTTTGTATTTCTAGGCCCCATATAAAACTACTCTATGACTTCTGCCTTCGTTAAAAATGTTCATTAAGCCTACTTGTTAGAGTCTATTTAAAATCAAAGATGATTCTAGTGTGCCATTGTGGGAAATAAAACCATAGGGTTTTTTGTTTCTTTGTGTATGATTCCTATTTATCTAGATAGAAGTAGTCACACGGAAAGAAAGTACGTAATCACAAATGACCCAGAAGTCCATTAAAATTGTGTTATGGCAAACTCTCTTGCAAATATAATCTCTGGACTGAATTTAAAGCAAACACCACATTGCTTGGAGAGCAAAAACTGCAAGTCCTCTTCATTGGTTCGCACCTACCACCAATCCTAGGCCTACACTTCTCCACTTCTAAAACCACAAACAAGTCAAAAATTTGTAAGGGGTACCAATTCACTGTGAATGGCTGGGGCTCTGTCAGCTTAAAAAAGATTTGTGAGATGCATCCCCAAGGATCCAGACTTGCAAGCACGTATTTTAAGAAGAAAGCTTACTCTGATAGAGCTTTCTGGTCTTCTGGGCTTTTCTCGTGGAACTCCACCAAATCCATCAGGCTCTGGATATACCTGTAAAGGGAGAGGTTTGGGAATTTGTGTCACGCGCAATTAAAATATCTTTAGACATGATCACAAAGGGGAAGGGAACTACTGTGTGTCAAATTCGAAAACTTTTTCTTCAACATGTTTGGAAAATAATAGGCTAAGATATTTTTCAAGCTGCAATTTTTTTTCCACCCTCTATTTTCCCGACCGCTTTGGAGTACGTTTTCATTTCTTTTACTAAAAACATTCAGAATCAACCTTTAAGAAAGCAGTTCTGACTCCCCCGTCCCCCGACTATACGTCTGCAGAAGAGATGAGGTCTTGGCAGTAGCAATGGGTACAACAGGCTGCACGTAACATTTCAGACTGGAATCATCCTATTGGTAGACAGTTTTTCTTTCATCCCTGGATAATATGCTATACAGCCAATGGGCTAGGGTAGGGCTCTTTATATCTACCACAGTCTATAGCATGGATCTGTCCTCGGAACATCTGCTTGCTAGGCATCGGGGCTCTGAGTTTAAAGACAAAATCAAAGTAACTCAGATTGGATGCTGCTCATGTGCTTGCTTTGTTCAGATAAGAAATCAATTACTTCCTTTAATTATATGCAGCATCTCTTGAGACAATAGGTGGGGCAGTTGAGGCAGAAAAAATAAAAGATGCTAAGGGAGATGCAAAGGCAGAATTTGATCCCAAGGCTCACTTGGCTAGTTGTTAATAAGGAACAAAACTTCAACCCTCTCTAAAGGGCAGACATCTCCATCTATTTCTAGGCAAAGGATTGTTTGTGCAATTGCAGGTTCCAGTTTTTGTTGTTGTTGTTGTTGTTGTTGTTATGTAAAGCACAAAATTTTTAAAAAAATCCACATGTTGATTATTCTTCAAAATTATCCCATAGGTCCAAATTATATTGTAATGGAAGTTGGGGATGCTAACACTTGTTTATCATCTCAGCATCTAGGAAGAAAAGTAGAGAGGACTTCAAGGTCATCCTAAGCTCTATCAGGAGTTCCCGGAAGCCTATGACACACAAACTTGGTTTGGAGAGCCAAATAACAACAAGGAAAGAGGAAAAGGAAAAGAAACGCCAAAACACAAGCACCCCCCACACTCATACAGTAAGTGGAGGGGGATGATTTTTTTTTCTAGGATATTAGCAAACATCTATTTGTAGATTTATAGCAATCCTAATGATCACAATGCCCTAAGGTAATACAAGCTTATCTACAACTTTTAAAACTACTTTCTGATAGACTGCCTGTTATCCAGGTATGATGTTAATGTCGAGTAAGAAGCCGTACTCAGGTAACATTGAAAGCCGGAGAACTTCCAAAGCAGTGTGTCCCTTACCAGCTCTTCACCAGCTGCACCGAGGGGGTATTCACCAATCTCTCAGGGAGAATGTCGATCTCCTTCAGGATATTGGCTAGTCTCACAGGCAACTCTTGCCGCAGGAAAGAAAAGGAAGTTCTTTCGCAGGCATTTTCTGACCCTGTAGTGGGTCAAACATGTTCAGTTTTGGAGAAAAAAAAATTGAGAATAAATAGCAAATATAAAAGGTGCTGTAAAGCAGTATCTTAACCACAGTCAGGTTATTGCTTATAGACACTTTAAGGACAGGTCTTTAATGTCTTTTTCTTACTGTCCTACTCTCCCTCCCCCCCCCGCCCCTTTTTCTCCTTTTAAGAGTGACCAACATAGGTAAAATACTGTTTACTTTCTTTCTGAAAAAAAAAAAAATTCACTCTGGAGAAATCAGACTACTCTCCAGCTATTCCTATCCGTGAGTCCACGGCCAGCGCCAGCCTGCATCACAAAGTCAACAACACACCCTCTAATAAATATGAACTTGAAAAGGTCTGGGTGGAAGGAGTCACTGGCGTTTCCAGACTATCATAAACAGTACCACATTGACATCTTGAACCTCTGCAGAAAGGGAGTAACCGTCGGTTTTTTTGCTTTTTGTTTTTTTTTGTTTTTTTGTAGTAATGCAAATACTTGTATAACAATAAAGACAAAACAGCAATGATGACTGTTAGGCATTCTAAGAGATCCGCCGTGTGCGTGGAGAGAGGGGTACTAGTTAAAAATCTATCAATCTAAGGTGAGTTTATGTTATTAGGAAGTACTACATTGGGAAGAAGGGGGTTAGTTTCTAGTCCATTATTAAAATGGTGGCTAAAAGCATATATAAACTCAAAGATCTAGACAGTAAGAAAAGTAGAATGGAAGTTGATTTTCAGTATGGTTACAGGTGACACTGACTTCTGGCACAAACTGTCAGAAAGTAACCGAACTAGGGAAACTGGTGCAGAGCCTTTCTGGGGCTCCTGAGTTCTTCAGCCAGACACACCTAGCTTGTCCTAGTCCTGAAACTCAGTCTTCCCAGCCTCAGCGCCACCCTCCTGGGCCCTGCATTCGTCGCCTCTCACCGAAGTCCAGCAGCTGCTTCATGGACAGCGGGGACGGGCTGTAGCGGGAGAACAGCTCGACCTCCCTGGGGACTAGGCCGGCGCTGCTCAGCGAGCTGGCGCTGCGCATCACGAAGCGGGCTGCCTTCATCCTGACGCCCACCTAGGCTGGCGGTGGCTCGGATCCGAAGGGTGGGCGAAAACTGCGGAGCAGGAGGGAGGTCGAGCGGGAGCAAGTGCGCTGTGGGTTCAGGGTCCCGGGTGCTCTCAGGCTGGGTGAAGGGTTGACACTCGTGTCTTCCCACCTCCCGCTGTCTTGCCTTTTATCTGCCTCCCCGCCCTCTCCACAACTCCAGCCAGGAGGAGGCTCTGGGACTCTGAACTTGGAGCCACACCAATCAGCTCAGAGAAAGAACTTTGGGCTCCTCCCTTTGGCCGCGGTCACTAGAAAGGCCTGGCACAGTGATCCCGACCCGGTTTCCACGGTCTGCAAGGGGCAAGGGGTGAGAGGGAGGCAGGGGTGGGGTGGGGTAGGGGAGCAGCTACAGCGGGCATCCGGGACGACGTGGGCCCGAGATAGGCCCCCTTGGGATAGGTCCCTGGTCGCCGGGGGCTCTAGGCCCGCCCAGACTTGTCCTTGTTTACAACTCAGAAGCCGTCTCAATGTCATGCATTCCTCGCCAGAAACTGTTTCCAAGAATCTCGCGCCGAGAGTGCATTGGTGCTCGCCCAGAGCGGGACTTCTACAGTAGCCAATCATCTGCTTACTAAAGTATGAGCTTCCTTGCCATTGGACCGCGAAAGCAAGGACCACCCTCCAGTTTTCCCCCACTTTCTTCTTAGCGAACAGCCCACCAGTTTGAGTTTAGAAACTGCCTAAATAGGCTTGCTATGACTGTGGTGGAAACGCCCATTTTACTTCTCTCCCGTGACACTTTCTACCTGTTAATTAAATGCAAGCCAAAAAGCCATTTGCTGTGGCTTTGATTAGCCCTGTAGTCCCTTTCTCCTGTCACCTCCTCTTTTTCTAAGGCCTTCTTGTTTGCTCTTGAAAGCCACCCACCCCTCGCCCCCAATCTGCGGCTGCCCTCCTACCAAAAGCAGCTCTTGTCTCTAGCACTGTAGCATATTGTCGTTATTTGGGCTCTTTAGTTTCCCAGAGGCTCAGTGCTTCCTACCCTACGTTAGTACTGCTCAATATCGAAGCCAGTGTTTGGGGATGCTGATAATGTCTTGGTAGCAAATATAATGGAATGGGAGCTAATAAGGCTGCAAGGGCAGTTTGTTATGCAAGGTGTCCTTAGCCTTCGACCCTTGCATTTAAGGGGGATGGGGTGTTCGGAAAGTCGTGGGTGACCCTATGTGCACTCTTACTTTGCATGTTCTTCTATGAGAGCTCACCCAGTCACGGGATTGATGTCTAATTTCCATCTCTAGTGCAAACCCGGCGCTTGTAGCCCGACTCCAGAGTTCTATTGTTTATCTGGACTTGTGCAGGCACTTGTCTAGCATCAAAATCCCTCCTCTCACATCTTCCACCATTACTGCGGGTCTGAGCAATGTTGTGTCCACTTGTGTGGCACGGTGGCTTTCTGTCCATCCCCCTCCTCTGTTTAGTCATCGCCTAGAAGTTCGAGCATTTATGGCTGCCATTGTACCCAAGCATTTTGCTCAGACCTATGGGAGAAAAATCCAGCAGAGACATTCGACGTTCATCGGTTTCCTAATAATGAGAATCTGGTACAGATCCTTAATGACATTGAGGAATAATCCAGAGAATGTTGATAAGACCTCAGCAACCGAGACTATCGAGAAGAAAGGAAGAAAAATGAACAAAGTAAATGCAACTCATAGCACCACCAGAGCCCACATGCTGGCCTTGGAACCAGGAGATCAAAAAAGAAGCAAGACTCTCTCTCTCTCTCTCTCTCTCTCTCTCTCTCTCTCTCTCTCTCTCTCTCTCTCTCTCTCTCTCTCATCAGTCACAATACATCTTCTTTGTTTTCTGTTCACTTGTAGCACATTAAATGACACGGGACAATACATATGCTCGCAGTACTAGGTTTTATGGACTGGGAACTTATACAATACTGATGTCCAAATCTCACAAGCATGTAGAAAATCATGTTTCCTTGGGACTGTATTTTTTTCAGTGCTAACAATTAATATATATATTATGATTAATTAAATTTAAGTTCTGCTGGCAAGAAATTCAGTCCATTGGTATGTTTCCCACGTGAAAGACTCTCTTTGATGAAGCCAGTAGAAAGAAGACCTTCCACCCTGAACTACCTCCCAAGAAACAGAGGTACGAAATCCTGTTTCCTTTCAGGCAAAATTCTATGCTATGAAGAACAATGTTATTATCCTGAAAGGGAAGGGAAGAGACTATAGAATAAGATTCATAGGTTTCATTGAGAAAGAAATTCCCATTTTTCTCAGGCCTATTGTGTGCTCAGCATTACCTCATGGTGCTGTGGGGTGGTTAAGGATCAGGTGGTGTCATATGATGCTCACAGAGATGACTAAAGGCTAAATGTGAAGCAAGGTCACCAAAATTTTGTCTCTGAGTTATCCTATCCAATAATGTTTACCACGTTACTCTCAACACATGGCATTCTTGAGCGTTATTTCTGGGTGATGGTGACTCTTGTTACTGGCAGCTCTGACGGCAGCTGAACCGGAATGACCAGGTCAGGTTTTTTTTTACCTACTTGGCACCATGATGAGAGAGTGTGGCCTGGGATCTCTAGCCTCAGATGGATCACAAATCCTGGAGGGGATTCAGTTGAGACAAAGGTGAAACACAGGATTTATCTGGGAATCTCAGGTATGAACTAATCCATGTGATCATTTGAGTAAACACAATGCGTGAGAAATCTACTCCCTGACTCGGTGCTGGGAAGTGGAAATCCGTTCTTCCTTTTCCCAAAATCTGCTGAAAGTGACATCGGTTCAAAGCATGGGACTCTGTATATTTTCAGCTGTTCTTTCCTTTACTGAAAATGGTTCTGCAAACATCATTTGTCTGGCAAAATATAATACTAGAATGCTCTTAGGGGAGCTTCAAGAATGTAAGTCACAGTGTGGCCCATGTGTGTGTGAGGGGCAGGGTCAAATTCACAAAATGGATCAGAACCCCGAAAGAGAACAATGCATCTTTTTCTTACTCTAAGGGCATAGTCCCAGAAAACAATGGAAAAAAATGCACATAGCAAAAACTCCAAAGCCACGATGGAAAAGATAGCAAATTTGACCATAGAGCACTTATAGTGAAAGGTTGACTAGAAAATTTGGAGAAAATGCTTGCAAAATATGTAACAGGTAAATGGTTGTTTCAGAGGTGGCTGTTTCAGTAGGATCAAGGCAGTCATAGTTTGCTCCCTCTAGACTTGGGGAAGGAAATAGTCATCACAAAAGCAGATGGACACCAAGCCTATACATTAACTCAGGTCAAGAGTTATAAAGAACATGCTCATGAAGAACAGAGGAGCTGGAGGGACCTTGGACATGGTGCTCAGAGGCTCCTGGGGAGAATGACCATTAAATGAGATGGAGCAGCAGCATTCTGTTGGGTGTGGCCGAGAATAATATTGAAAACACTGTTGCAGATAATTAGGTAGATCAGAGCCTAACATTTCTTCCCATTGCTGATCACTTACTTGGAAGACAGTAGACCCAGGAGCTGAACATAACATCATCTTCTCGGAACTACCCCAGACTGACAGTGGATGACAGAAAACACTGGTCTTTTATTTTTAAATTTATAAGACTTTCAATTAGTAGACAGCATAAAACCCATAACTAAAGACGTCAAGACAACAGTCCATAAGAAAGACTTGATCTATGTGTCACAGGCTCCGGTGGCAGTGATAATTTAAGACAAAAGCAACGCTATTGAGGCATAGGGGCACTTGGAGGGAGAGATAGGCTGGTGCTCAGGGACTTCTGCCTCTGAGAACTGCTATTTAGGATGGTCTTGGCAGGACGAGGAGGATTAGCACGTATGATCAGTAGGAAGGATCTGAGCTACAGACAAATAAGAGAATTAATGGCTAGTTTAGTGTGCCTGTAGCCTACAGCATCCTGAGAGGAGAGGAATGGGAGGCTGCCCTTCTTGCTCAAACTTATTAGCAGCAATTGGATTCTACTAAACTTTAATGAGGACTTATTGTGTAACAGGCATGGGGACAGATGCTAGGACCATAAAGATAAAAATGGGACAGTTACTGAATAAAGGATGGTAGAAAGATTTGTGGGTAATCTTGACAAACGAGTTATCTGTTTCATCTGTTATATGTGGGGCAAGCAGTCAGGGAGCCATGTGTGTTCTAGTGGTGGAAGAGACCCTTATATGCAGGCAAGGGAAGGGCACTAAAATAGAAAGGGACAGCTACGAGGAAGGCACTGTGTCTGTCGGATCTTGGGGCTTTGTCACACACCAGGATGAAGTTTACTTATTTAGTTTGTGAAGTTCTCTTGTGTCCACAGTCTCTGCTACCAGGAGTAGATGATCTCATCAGTGAAAACAAGACTCAGGCAGATGGCCGTGCTGACTAGTGGACAGCTCATGGGAGAAGCTTATTTGAAAGTGTGTTTGTTAACGAGAAACTGAAGGAGGGACCATCTTAACTACCAGTGAAGGGAAGGTGAGAACCAAGAGCCCAGTCACTGTGATTCAGATGTGGGTTCTGTTCTCAGAATCTTCACTCAAAGGTCTCTTTGTCTAGTCTCCAACGATGGCTCTAACTCCCCTAGATGATAGTCCCAGAGCTGGCTTTTGTCTCAATCTCAGCTTTCTGACACACAGTGGGGCCTCAATGCTTCATAACACAGAAAGTCAACTCATTCTTCTTGTTGCCCTGGTGACTTGAGACTCACCAGAAAAGAGAAGGAAGGGAGGGTGAAGGGAGGGAGAAAGGGAACGAGGGAGAAAGGTAAGAAAAAAAGATGAGAGAAAGGGAGTGGGAGGGAAAGAAGGAGGAAGGAGGAGAGGAAGGAAGAAAGGAAGAGAGGTAGGGAAGAAGAATGAGAGGAAGGAAGGAAGAAAAAGAAAACTAATGAATTCTGAAGCTCTTAAAATTCTTGCAAGCAGACAAGAATGTTTGTCTCTTGATAACCTATAATTTATCTTTCTCCCAAGAATTTTTCCAATTACATTGGATGTTTGCTTTTATGAAACAAGGAGGGAAGGTAAGCCCTGAAAATGAGAAATGACCCAAAGACGAAAAATAGATGTGCAATAAGCAAACGGAAATAGGCCTCAAAATAACAATAAGAAGCTAAAAGTAAGATATTAAGGCATTATTATTTGCCATCAGCTTGTCAAATTTTTTTTAAAAAGCCAATCGAATACTCTGGTAAAGCTTTAAGTTGCTAGTACTGTTTAATGTTTTTTGTGTTGGTGTAAAATGGCAATTAGCTGACATGGTGGATATCTTAGTAATGGTTATCCTGAGTCTCAGCCCTTTTAATTCTAGAAATCTACTCTCCAGCTTTAAGGACAGAGAACCCGAAGATGTATGTACAAGATAAACCAAAAGAGCATTACCTGTACCAACAAAAGCCAGAGAACCTACCTATCTCTGAAATGAAATGCAGCTGATGGAAAGTACAAGGAAAAGCTTCACAGAAGCAGCCTTGGAGGTCTGCCATTCAAATCTTGCTTGAAGAAAAGGCTGCGGTTAGTTTGGGGGAATGGAATTAGCTGATAGTTCTGGACTGTAACAGCCTAAAGACCACTGCAAGACTTAAATTCAGCACCTTGATGGACAGGCCTTATGTCCCTCCCAGGTCTTCTGAGAGCCATCTAAGTCCATCCGACTCAGTTCTGCTTGCCTCGTTTTCTGTTTCAGGAATCAAGTACATACCACACATAGAAACTTCCTTACATTCCTCTGCTCCCTCCCCAAGGGAAAATGAGATCAGAGTGTTTTTTACCCAGGTAGGAATGGGAGCAAACAGTTCCTACAGGGCAGGTAGAGGTTATTTCCCAGGTCTGAAAATGTGTATATTTGCCATAGATTTGCATACTTGGCAGGCATGGTTTGGAATGATTCCATGCTGGGACTTTGGTCTGTTGGAGCTAGAGTTGTCAAAACAGGAAAGGCCAAGTTTAAACCCTTGGCTTCCCCTGATAAGTCAATGTAATGCAGTAGAGCCTCTTGGAGGAGTTTGTGGAGGTGTCATCCACAGTTAGGAAGGTTTACACCACATGTTCACGCATACAGATTCATTTACGGAAACGGAGTGGCCCTTTGTGGAAGACTTGTACACAATCACAAACCTTTGTAGAAGCAGCCCTAACTACTCCCACAGAGAAACAAAAGTTCCTACACTGGTTAGAGCATCATAATGTGTAACTGCCATTATGGAAAACAGTAGGCAGAGTTCTTGAGAAATGTGAAAGAAAGCCGCCTATATGTTGAGATCGGTCTGATGGAAGTAGGTATGGCCTCAGACAAGAAGCACACGCTAGTAAGGGAGCGACATGTTCACTCCCAGGTTGATTGTAGCTCTTCTCACAAGTGGTAAGAAATGGAAACACTTAAGTGGCTGGTAGATGCGGTGAATGTTGAGTAGATAAAGATATGTCTCACAGGCACAATGGAATAGTGTTCAAGCTTAAAACATAAGGGATTCCTAACACCACGGGACCCAAAAGACATTAGGGGTAGAACACAAACTCTATGTGATCGTGCTTGCGTATGAAAGCTGGAAGAGTTCACCCCATCCCAATTGACCAGAAGCTTAGAGCTTGGCATCTGAGATGTTGGTTAAAACCCACATAATTTCAGCATTACAAAATCAAATGAATTCTGTACAGCATGGTGGCTATTGTAAATAATGAGGTGTAGGTATACTTGAAAATTGCTGAGTAGATTTTATGTTCTAACGACAAAATAATTGTATGTTAATTTGTTCCATCCAACTGTTCACATATATATGTATATATTCACACACCATATATACATATAGAACACATATAATATACATATAACATACTTGTAATAAACATTAATATACATATGCATAGAATACACATACATATACATATACATTCACAACATTGTGTGTACACCATAGGTTGATAGAATTGGAGAGTTTTTAGGAAGGAATAGGTAAGGTATTAAAATGAGAAATCATGCCTCCATGTTCATATTATTAAGGCACTAACTTGGTGAGCTTGATACTCTTCCTGTGCAGCTCTTCCTGCAAAACCTGGCATACGCTTGGATTTTCATACACATGAGCCAGCTTAGAAGGGATAAAAAGCTTATTTCAAACTGACATATATGTATGTTGTGTGTAATTTTAAAAACAGGCTCCTGCCTTTGGTGGCCTGCTCTCCGGGCTTAGCTTCAGATAGATGGCAAATAACCCCCAACCTGAAAAAGCCAGAAGTTGTGCCCTGCCCCCCCAGCTTCCTTTTGCTTTTCTTTTGTTCCTTCTTAACTATGCCACCAACTACAGCCCAAGCTTCCTTCTTTCCTGCCCACCTTTGCTCCGAGGAGGAAAACCATTGACAGTTTTATTATCTTAGATTTTTCCCAGATGACATAATTGCTAGTTGCAGAATCTCCAGTCCTAACCTTATCAGCTACCTTCTATCAGCCATCGGCTGGGGGTGGAAGCTGGCCGTTCTATCTGCCCAAGACTTTACATACTTGTATGCTTCTCATTTCAAAGCCCGACTCAAAAACCCTCTCTCCTTCCTCCTAAAACCCAGAAGTCCCACTTTTACCCTTCACCCAGCAATTAGCTTCCACCTTCTTTACTGACCAAATTCAGAAACAATTAAGGAACCAGATTTTAGTATCAGTACCTCCCCCTACATATGTAAATAATGTTCTAATTCTTACTTAAAAGACATATATATATACATATACATATACATATACATATACATATACATATACATATAATTACACACACACACACACACACACACACACACACACACATATATATATATATATATATATATATATATATATATATATATAGAGAGAGAGAGAGAGAGAGAGAGAGAGAGAGAGAGAGAGATTCATATATGTGAATAGGAATTAACCTGAGGACAGTGTCTCAGAAACCACAACAAACATGCCAAGCACTATAGATGCCTAGTAGCAGGAATTATCACTTCTTAGTCTACAAGTTCTCCTTTTATTCCCCATGGCGTTTATCTCAGGGCATTGTGTATGGAACCCAGCAACAATCTTTAAATGAACAATGTGTAAGGCAGACTGATCTAGGATTTGGTTTTCTCAGGATCTTACAGGATACGCCAACAGTCACTTGGGGCAACCAGGAATGTGACATCTGCTATTGCTAGTGGCCCCTGCTTGTTCTAGTGTTCCTAGGTGACCGTGTTGTCATTGTACAAAAGGCTGGGTAGGTATTACCATTTCTAGAAATAAATTGCAAAATGTTGAGTGAGGATGGTCCAGACATATGGCATGTTGACTCAATGCCAGGGTGCTTGAAGACCAAATGGAAGTTCTAAAAGAAATATAAACCTAGATGACTTCAAATTCAAATATCCAACCCTGCATTCATAGTTTTTCTAACCATTCAGTCCCAGTAACTTGGACCCACAATGAATTTCTGTCAACCATTTCCATGGTGTGTCACATGTGCCCTGTCAGCTGTTACGGTGTACATGTGCTCCTTTAAAATGTCATGGTGAAAACCTCAAAAGTGGTGTTAAGGGGAAAAGTCTTTGGGAAGTTATTACATCACCGAGACTTTCTCCCTCAAATGGATTATTTATTCATATAAAAGGTGGGGGACTACCATAAGTTCTCGCTGTTTCTAGCTCTTATACCATGTGAGGGTTGGACTCCTTCTTTCCAAGGGATAAGGCATCCTTTTGAGAGCAACAACTTTTAACAGAGAACAAAGTTGCTAGGAACCTAAGCTTGCATGTTCTAGCTCCCAGACTGTAGGCGATCAATTTTCCTTCTTTATAAATTGTCTGGCTATAGCTGTTTTGTTATAAGGGTACAAGTGGGCTGTGATCTGTGGTTTTCAGGTAGAATTACTTTCTATGTAAAAAGCAGGAAGGATGGCAATTCCCTGTCTCTTGAATCTCCATCCCGTCTTCTTCCGTTTTCCTTAGCTGTCCACTCTCTCCAATCCTGTTCAGGCATCTTTCCATTAAGGTGTTTTATCCTAACCCATCTCTTTCATTCACACAGTGCCATTCATTTTGTTTTGCATTTCCTGTCCCCACCTCTAGACTCTAACCCGTCTCCATCACTTTAGGTTGCAACTTTATTTCCTTCCCATTCTTCTGGCTTCCTGGCTAGTAACCATTATCTTTTCTGTGATGTTTCCCACCACTTCACTGGTCCACCGTAGTATATAGCATGACAGTAGATAAATGGCCAGACTTTTACTAAGCCTTTTGTATGTGGAGGAATTCCCCTTGTAGTATATATAGACTCAGGAGAGAATCTTTGGTTCCAGTCATATAGCTAATGACTATATTGATGTTGCATTCATTGTTCATCAGAGTTTACCTGGATTTGCTTACATCATGCCTAAATTTGCTTAAATCCTGATTTAACTGAAGGAACTCTGAGCCCTCTCTCTAATTTCAATCATATTTGACTTGTTATTCCTTTCAGGTTTTTTGAGTATCCTCTACTCTGACATAGTTCTCAGTCTCTCCCTCCCCTCACTTTCTTTCCAAACACTCCCCCAAGCTCAGAGTCTATTTTCAACCTTTCCACACCCTCGTTTTCTTCTCTAAATCCTCTCTTTGTTTTCTTACTGTAATCTGACCACATCACACTTCCCGGAGTCTCAAGTACAACATAGGGCATTTGGTCTGAAGGTGAAGTCATTTGCCTTCCTTCTCCACCTCAGCTGGTACTTCTCCTGCCACACACTCCACATTGCTTCCTGAGCACCACACAAGGGTCTTTAAAGACCAAGACATCAAGCAATACTGTCCATGACCTTTTGTTGCTGGCATTTATGATACCTGCCCTCTGTCTTCTTTGCCATTATGGCTCCTGGCATTGTTGAGAGCAACACTCTTGTGAGCAATCTAGATACATTGGTTCTCCAATTAACCAGTATCTTCACCTTATTCCTCCTCAGAACCCAACTCAGTTCTCCATTTCCATGATTTTGCTCTTAGTGTTTTCAGAGCAGATACCACCATGTCCTAATTATCTAGTGGCCATATCCCAGTCTATGAAATCTGTTTTCTATACTTTCTATACATTTATGTCAATCTTTTTCTCAAGTACAATACCTTAGGATTATGGGGACTCCCTTTCCACTCCCGTTCATCCCCTGTAAGCCTCCACTCACTGTTTCCCAACCATACCTCCAGGGTCCGACACTATATTACCCTTAATAAAACTTTTAACTGTCTCTTTATGTTTCACTGCTTGACAAACTAAGCCTTGTTAAATCACCCTAAATATAGAGTGTAGGTATAAACTTTAGTCCATAAACATTAAATGGGCAAATGCTTAGTTTTGCTTTCTTCTTATTTCTGTTGTAAGTCCCTTGGATTAATGTAAGATTTTACTCTTTTTTTGTCAGAGATGCATTTATAGTCCCAGGAACATATAAACAACCAAATGTCAGGGTGATGAACATTTAGTATGTTAGTGTACACTGAAATGCTTCTCATCAAATCTGGTCCTAGGTTCTTAGTTCCCGGAAGCTATTGATCCAATATGCATATTCCCATATAAAAGACCAATTCGTGTTTGACAAACCCTCTCTGTGCTTTTCTCCCAGTCTCTAGGAAGTATTTGATTCTGATGCTCCAGAAATATGCTGGTCATAAGTTTATATTCATCCACCTCAGTGCCCCACCGACATGAATGACATATTGCGCTGCCACAAAATTTACAAGGCTGGTCCACACCTGTGTAACTCAGGTCCCCATGCAAAGAGTTCTGTTCCTGCTGCCTTCTGAGTATCTTGAGTTTTAAAAGTTTAAAATTTGAAAAAAAAATGTGTAGCACTGTGAATCTACAAGAAATCACATCAAGATTACGACAATTATCACCACTACCACCCCTCTATGAAATACTCTTTCTGTTTAGAGGGGATAAAAGTTGGAGAAGAAATGGCAACAGATTCAGATGAAGCATAGAAAGAGATCACAGAAACCATGCTTTGGTTTTGTGGGTCTGAGAAAAGTAACAAATCAACATTTTAATTCCTCAGTAAAGTTGGTCTTAAATCTTTAGTAAGTATTTTTGACTTCTGAATGCTGCCCTTCTTCCCAAATGGAAGAAGGTGTCTCGGTGTCATAAGGAATGTCTCCAAAAACACACGTGATTAAAATTTTGAAAACTTACGCACAGGTGTACACAGTATGGAAACTGTCAGGGTTTGCATACTGCTTACATGCTGGTGGTATTTATCTTTGCTTCTTGAATGCTCCTCTGATTGTTAAACAATGAAATGGTAGTTTTTAGTTGTAAGTAAGTAAATATTTCAAACGTTGAAATGGTAACCTATGTAGCAAGAGAACTGAAGAGTTTTGCAAGTGCATTCTCTTAAGCAGCTTTAAAAAATTAATTGGAATAAATGAATACATTAAAAGGTAAAATAAACGAGCAAACAGCTCTCTTGTTTTCTTTTAAATACCCTTGCCATGAAGCAAGTGTTAGGCCCTAAGGAGCTGGTACCCTGCTCTCTGCTTATTATCACTTGAGCTCAGTGTCTTCTGGAAAGAAGCTGAAATTCTGCAACCTTCTAAGGTTTCTTCCTTTTCTCTGCTTGCTGACCATTGCCTAAATTTCCTGAAATCATCACCAGACCAGGTGTTCTTTTCCTCTGTAGTCCCAGCACTCACAGAATTCATGTAGCAGTCTCTGAGAACTCTCTAGTGCCTGTCCTAATCTGTCCTTGGTTCATGTGCTGTGACAACCTCAGATAATCTTTCTGGCTTTGCACACAGTCAAGCACTCACAGTCAAGCCCTGGGTCATCTGGAAAGATCACATACTCACTAGAAGAAATCTTTTTCTGTGTCTTTTTTTTTTTAACACAGAGCAGCGTTAAGACAGAAATTATGTCAACATTGCCCTGAATCACTCACTTCTTGGCAGTCCAAGAACAGATGCCCAGATGTTACCCCAAAACTTTGCTTGTCTGGAAATACTAGTTAAATCAAAAGCACCATTTACAAGTGGCAGTTATTTCTTCCCCACCACGCTGGGTCTGCTCCACAAAAGGTAGATTGTTACCTCCTTTTCTGTCTGGTATAACTGAACTTTGCCGCCTAGCATTCCAGATATGGAGGAGTTAGTTACTATCTTGAAAAGATTCCATGCTTCTTTCTCCTGATCCAGGGGTTCAAGTGGGCTGTGAACAGCACCTTCTGGCCTGGCCCCACACTCCCTTAATGATACAGAAGGACAGCCCTTAGCAGGACCGTCAGAGGTAAAAATTTGACTCCTACTAGACTAGTAGAACAATTCCAATTTTTCAAGGAAGCATGAGTGCACTAGACCTCAGTTTGAATGAAACTTTCTGCTTCACTTTTCTGGAATTTATAAATGCTACTTTAAAAAATCATTAATGTTTAAAAAAAGCCCACCATTGTTCTTTTTGATCTCATTATTAAAAAATGTCTGTTTACTTAAACAAAATAAGGAGGCAACATGGTGAACTGAGTTCGAAACACACCAGTTACTGTGTACTCCGTGTTTCTGTTTCTTGAACGATACTGATGTTTTATGATGCTTTTATACATGTCAAGATGGGGTCAGACTATCTTTGTAATCATCCTGGCAAGACTGAAAATATTCTAGAGACACTTGACTATAAGACTATTGAAACAATGGTCCCCAAGGGATTGGGGTTTCTCCTGGAATCTGTTGGGACAAGAGAGATTTCACACAGTTTGAAAAACTTTTTAAACCATATGGCAGGCAAGACAGGGGCTGGCTCAAAGAACGGAACCCCCCCCCCCAACTTGACTATGCTTTTACTCTCTATTTATACCCAGGGGCAGACTTGGGAGGGAGGATAAGACTTCTTGACAATGTGGGCAATGGAATTTATCTTTCTCTGTTTTATTTCTTGTCTCTGTAATTACCCTGCTGAGGATTGTGGAGGAGTGGTTTGGTAGGGCTGGCAGGGTCCAGGCTCTGACCCTAACAACTTCTCTAACATCTTCAATTTTATCGTCACCACATAAACATACAGTTCGTTCCTTTGCACCAAAAATAACCCCGAGGATCTGAAGTGCTGAGTTCAGAAAACATGTTTATAATCCTGAGTGACAAATAGGGTTCTGGCTGGATTTCAAAGAGGGCACAGGCCGAGTAGGAAAGGTCGGGGCTCTCCTACTCCATGCTTTCTTCTGCCTTTTACCCACTGGGCTGCTGTATACACTCTTCTTGCAATGTGCAGGCTCCTGAAAAATGTGCTGTTTTGAGCAAAGGGATTGTTTTACTCCTCCAGGGCAGTAACTCATCTCTTGTTTGAAAATAAAGGGACTTCCTGTCCTCACAGGTTTATCAGGATTGAGAAGAAACAGCTTGTCTTGCAGAAGCTGAGCAGGTATCACCTTGCTTTCCCTAGCCAGATGAAGTAGGTGAAAGGTTAGTGGCACACCCACTCCAACAGCCCAGCCCACACTGCCCGCACTGCCTAGCAGCTCTGTCAACATGGGGAAGTTTAGTAGGTGAAGGGTCACTCTTGTGCAGTAATAACTTTCCATGCATCAAGTCTCAGGCATCTATTTTCTGTTTGTGAAAATAGAGCTCTCTGGGGGAAATGTCACACCAGCCCTAGAATAGCCCATGCCTTATTCCAATAGCATCTAAGACATGTGTCTAATGTGCCTTTTCTAAATTCTGCTGCCCAAGTGGAAAAACAGGTCATGACACGCTGTAGGGGCCACCCAGTACCGACGAAGAGGAATTGAACATCCTGCAGGCTCATACATTTATATTTATATAAGTTGTATACGTAACAGAAAGGGGAGGACTTCTTTTTAAAAATCTATTTCTATAAAAGAACATGTGGGTTTAATTATTACTAGTTCTACACTTCAGAACATGTCACAAACACTGGGCTTAACAAACTCTCTAGCCCGTGTCCCACATTGAGAGTTATAAGGAGCAAGTGGGCCATGTCGTCTCTTTTCTGGGTCATGGATGGTGGGAAAATAAACAAGAACAAAGAAGAAAATCATGCTCATGATGAATTTTTTTTTAAATTAATACTTCTCTTACAGCTCTAATGTAGACTTGTATAAAATCTCTGCTCAAGATTCTAGGTCAAAAGCTGTGGCCTTGAGCCCCCTCCATTGCTTCTTGCCCTAAGACTCTGGATATTAGTTAGTTAGTTAGGTAGTTAGTTAGTTAGTTAGTTAGTTTGTTGTTTTCTTTGCTGTTGTTGTTTTAATAGGATCTGCATTCTATAGGAGGGTTGTGTTTGGGAGCTACCATGGCATAGTTTTGAGAGAGACCTTGCAAACAAGGTTCCATGATTTCCAGAGTTCGATGAATGTGAGCCTGTCACCCCTGAGAGATGTAGAATAGAAGGAATGAGCATGCCAGCATCTCAAGAGGGATACATTCACAGGCCAGAGAGCTCGCTTGCTCACAGCCCAGACAAAAGCTTGCCCAATGTCAACTCCACTGAAAGAGAACAGGGTGACCTGAGATGGTGCCTGTTTGTCCGTCTTATCTGAAATCATGGGGTGGTAGACAGAATGTTCTTGACAGTATCGAAGAGCAGGCAGCTGCATAGACTGCTACTCTGAGAGGAAAGGGCATGAATGCTGAATGTTAGGAAGAAAACCTAGAAAAGGAGAGTGAGGTAGTGTGTGTGGGTATCTTAGTCAGGGTTTCTATTCCTGCACAAAACATTATGACCAAGAAGCTAGTTAGGGAGGAAAGGGTCTATTCAGCTTACACTTCAATATCAATGTTCTTCACCAAAGGAAGTCAGGACTGGAATCCAAGCAGAACAGGAAGCAGGAGCTGATGCAGAGGCCATGGAGGGATGTCACTTACTGGCTTGCTTCCCCCTGGCTTGCTCAGCCTGCTTTCTTACAGAACCCAAGACTACCCACCTAGGGATGGCACCACCCACAATGGGCTGGGCCCTCCCCCTTGATCATTAATTGAGAAAATGCTTTACAGCTGGATCTCCTGAAGGCATTTTCTCAACTGAGGTTTCTTTCTCTATGATAACTCTGTGTCAAGTTGACACAAAACCAGCCAGTACAGTGTGTGTATATGTGTGTGTATATGTGTGTGTGTATATGTGTGTGTGTGTATATGTGTGTGTGTGTGTGTGTGTGTATGTGGGGGGGGGGGGTCTTTGTTTTCGCTTGAGCCTTTTCCTCCATTACTTATTGCTGTCTCTTATTTTCTTTTGGTTTTCTTTTAAAGACTGCTTCTGAGCTATTCACACCCTTCCATGACTGCTAATGAATATTACATTCTATGGCAAATTCAAAGAATCTATACACTGCATCAACTTGATAGCAGATATAAGGCCACTCTTACTAGACATATTTTTAAGATCTGCAAATGACTGGGATTACAAATTCCTTCATATTTTGAAACACCTGGTAATGAAACTTTTAGTTTCTTCTGTCGCTGCCCTGAAGAACTATTAGAATATACTCTATCCTTCAGAGAAATGTTTCTAATAGCTCGATCTATCTATTTCAATATTTTGATTTATAGAATTTCTCAAAACCAATGAATTGCCACTTTGCTGTTTGCCATTTCTCAAGAAGGGAAGATTTGTATGCTTTGGCAACCAAAGAAAAAAAATAAGCTAATTTCTCCATAGACCTGGAAAAAGTGGCAATAAATAATGGATTTGTCCTTTAAGAAACATTTTAAGTGAACAGCACATTGGCTACAGCCCCATTTAATGCAGTTCCAGATGAGCCATCGGCGATTTTTCTCATTAAGGCCATGTTTAAATTGTTGTATCTGAGTATCATAGGAGACAAATCAGATAAACAACACCGGCAAGAATTGGTGAGGTGTTGATTTTCTTTTGTTCAGTCTAAAAGTTTGCTAAGTAGATGAAAAATAATTTGCCTTCACTGTAACATTTTCCTGAGGCCTCGCTGAAAGCCAATACAGGCTTTTTCTTTAGCACCTGAAGTTTAATTACCAGAAAAGCCGAGGACATGTTGATCAATTAGACCTCATATTAGATTCATTTAGGTGTGAATCTGTTTTTTACCTTGTCTACCCTTTACCTTTGATGTCCTTCTCCGTACTCCCTCCAGAACACACTAACTCTGGTAACACGGTAGGGTAGCTATGTGGTCCGCAGTAAGCTCTGTGCGTACATCCCAAACTGCAGTCTTTAGAAATAATAGGCACAGTGTTTTGCAACAGGGAAGAACAGGATGAGGATAAACATACGATGGGCTCTTCATTTCTTTCTCCTTTATTTCATTAATTTTTTTTCTGAAATTAAAATATAGTCACACAGTTTCCCCCTTGCCTCTTTAAATACCTTCTCACTGGGAGTCTTTGGGAGAGAAAGAACATTCATTTTTCTCTGACTCGGTTTCCACTAGAATAAAAGTCAAATGTTGACACAGATGAGCTCTGGGCTGCATCTTGGCTTTACCATCTTTCTGTTCACTCATTTCCCCACAGGATGAGTCTGAATCTTTATTGTAGGTCTTTTGATTCATGTTCACAAAAATAAGCCACTTCTCCAAGAGGGAACTTTGTACAGCATCTGTGTTGGTTTGAATATGCTTGACCCAGGGAGTGGCACTATTAGGAAGTATAGCATTGTTAGAGTATGTGTGGTCTTGTTGGAATAAGTGTGTCACTATGGGTATGGGCTTTAAGACCCTCACCTTAGCTGCCTGGACACCAGGCTTCTCTAGCTACCTTCAGATGAAGAAGTAGAACTCTCAGCTCCTCCTGCACCACGCCTGCCTGGATACTATTGATGATAACTGACTGAACCTCAGAACCTGTAAGCCACCCCCAATTAAAAATTTCCCTTAGAAGAGTTGCTTTGGTCATGGTGTCTGTTCACAGCAGTAAAGCCTTAATTAATACAGCATCCTAAGCCAACAGCTGCCACATTGCTTCCAGGCTCATTCAAGTGACAGTGCGTCTCTAAGTAGTAGGTGATCTTCAAAGGTTTGCAGTGTAGCAACAAACTACCATTAATTTTTCTACCTTAACTTTTCAGCTACTTGTCACCGGAATAAAACAAAGTGTGATTAACACTCTCGTAGTGTCTTTGCCAAGCATTTAATAAATGATTGGCCAGACTTACAGCTGAATGTCAGGTTAACACTCCGGGTTCTTCTTGGAGAATATTTCCGTTTTTTTTGTCCTGAAAGGACACATGTTTGCCTCCCATGAAGGATGCTGGCTTTTGAATCAGACTCCTGATCATTCCCTAATGTAGCTTATAAAACCTTAATCATTTTCAGTGGCATATATAGAAGGCTGTGTATAGGTAAATACAAGTGGATGAGTATCAATGGAGGCAGAGCTGTGAGGACCAAATAGCTCTTAGGCATGGGTCCAGGAGGCTTCAGAAATCCTTCCTTCCTCCAGAACTGTCAGACATCTTTATTGAATCCGATTCTCTTACCACTTAAAGACGTTGTGAATAAACTTCCTTTTGGTTCTGATAGTACAGGTCGGGAGCAACTACAGATTTATAAACTAGACCTACAAACTGAGAGGCCTTCCTTAAACTCCACAGTTAAATAAGGTTCGTCAGGATAGTCTTTATCAGATCACAATGGGGACTTTATTCAAAGCACAATTATTAGTTTTTAAACCAGTACTTGTTTGCCTGTTTTCCATCTGACTCTTACATCTTCATTAGACTATATGTATTTCTATCAAGTTCATCAGTGTTAACTGACTAACAATGAATGAATGAATAAATGGATGGATGGATGGATGAAACAATCAATAGGGTCTGCCTTACTGTGTCTGGCTATAATGACATCAGTTTGGGATTTGAGCTTTCTACCATTTCACCCTGGAAGCGTTTCCTGCAACTTTCATCTACGACTGTACAGCATATCAGTTACTTGGTGGGGTAAGGGGCTTGCAAGGGGGTGGCTTACAGGTAATGGACTAGCAAACCCATTACTTTAAAACCCTCTTTTACTCTATTTGAATGAATTCTAGCGTTTTCTGAAGCTTTGGGTGTTGATCCTTTCTTGAGTAAAGGAAGATTCAGGATAGGGCTAATGGAGTAATGACTGCCAAGATTGCTTTTTTCTGTAATTTCCTCTCTAGCCTTTTAGATGGGTAATTAACAACACAATATTGGTTTCTGTAGATTGTTGCCTAGTAGCATCCGCTTGGTTAAAGCAAACCTGCTGGCATTCTGGAAAAGGGTATCGTTTACTGGCGTTTATCATTCAGGTGCTGTGATTCACACTAAGGGAAAATTGGCTTGTGACAGCTCTCAGCTCAGTTGCAACTTAGAGGAAAACAGATTCTGCTTTGCTTAAATTGTTTTCGATTGACTGGGCAAGAATAAATTAAAGGTCCAAGTAGGTAATAGCTTCTGAATTCAATTAAAAATATCATCAGGCAACTGCTTTCCTTTTTTTTTTTCCTCCTGAAAGTACAGAAATGATATTGAGCTACCTAATTGATTTTCTTATAAAGCCTTTTGACTGACAGATTGAGCCAAATTCTTCCTCTGCATTTTACCCTCACACAAACACATCATGGGAACCAGGAGAAAAGTGTAATTACCCCACCATGGGAAGTATCTGTTAAAATCTTAAAGGCCTCATTTAGCCTATTCATTTACACACTGGTTTATTGAACAAACATGCATCTTGTGACGTGGCAAAGTTTCACTGGAGAAGCATTTAATCCCCGCTCACCTGGGATTTCCTGTTTACAAGTCTTCCATCAGTCAGGTTCATGGATGGCAGATAGGTAGGTTCTCGGCATGATTGACAATGTATATGCTACTTTAGATGAGACTTAAGTGGAAGGAGGTAAGAGATGGAGGGAGGGAAGGATGGAAGAGGAAGATAGCGACGTCAGGGAATAAAAGGCACTTTGAAGTTGTGCGAAGCTGAGCAGGAGGCTGGAAATGTGCATACCCACCAGTTCTATCTTTTTCTCTTTTCAGGACAGGTTAAAGGGAGCATCTTAGTAAGGGTGTGTCTCATCACTATTGCTGTGATGAAATACCATGACCAAAAGCTACATGGGAGGATAGAGTTCTTTTCACTCACAGTTCCATATAACAGTGCACCATCAAAAGCAGTGAGGACAGAAACTCAATCTGCACAAAACCCTAGAGGCAGGAGCTGATGCAGCGCCTGTGGAGGAGTGATGGTTATAGGCTCGCTTCCCAACACTTGCTTTTCCTGCTTTCTTATAGAGCCCACTATGACCAGCCCAGGCATCCCATGCGCACAGTGGGCTGGGCCCTCCTATGCAGATCACTAATTAAGAAAACACCCTACAGAACTCCCCTCAGCTTGATCATATGGAGACATTTTCTCAACTGAGGCTCCTTCCTCTCTGATGACTCTAGTTTTTGTCAAGTTGACATCGAACTTACCAGCACAGGTAGACACCACAAATTTTCGACCTTAAGAAAGAAACCTTTTATAAGTTCTGAGGCTTATGGTTTCAGAGGACTAGAGTTCATGATGGCCAGGCATAGCAGAAATAACAGCTGAGAGCTCACGTCTTGATCCAAAAATAGAAGGCAAAAATCAACATTCAGTGCCCATACCCCAGCTGCATACTTTAACCAAGGCCGCACCTTCTAATCCTTCCCCAAAACTTCTATTAACTGGAGACCAAATATTCAAACATAAGAGCCTATGGGAAGCAGTCTCACTCAAACAACCACCTTCTACTCCCTGGCTGCCTCAGACTTGTAGTCATATTTAATGCAAAATACATTTAGTCCAACCTCAAAGTCACATAGCCTTTCACTTTTTTAACACAGTCTAAAAAAACCCAACATCTAACATCTCTTCTGAGACGCAAGGCAAATTAAAAAAAAAAAAATATTTTATTGGATACTCTCTCTATTTACATTGCACAAAGCCTCCCTCCCCTGTTCACATCCCCCCCCTCAACTTGTCTCCACAAAGGTGCACGATCTTCCAATCACCCTCTCCACCTCAGTGCCTTGGAATTCCCCTACACTGGAAAAAACGTGCCCTTGCTGAACCAAAGGCCTCTTTAAAGGCAATCTCTTCACCATAACCTATTGCAAAAGCAAAAGCAGAGAGAAAATTTCATACCTTCAACATAATACAGAATATATATTACAATTTCAAAATGAAAGGACTGGGACATACTGAGAGCATACTGGACCAAAGCAAGACCTAAACCAAGAAAGGCAAGCTCCAAATTGTAGCTCCTTGTTTGACATCAAAGGACGTGATTGGCTTTATCTTTCTAGCTTTGCTGCCTGTAAAACAATTCTCTCTTTTGGGCTAGTTTCAGTCCCGTTGTGCAGTCCCCCTTGACAAATGTCTCATGGCTTAGGTGCCTACTACATCATGGGGTTTTTAATTTAATCCAGGCTTAACTTTCTCAGCATCATGCAATGGTTTCTCAGGTATTCCAGAGACAATTCTTCATAACTGTAGGGGAAGATGACACAACCCTTTACCCATATGTCAGTCATGACCGTAAATCCAAAAACACATGAACAGCACTGACTCCTGCTTGGGAAGAAGCCTGACTTCCCTTAAATCCCATGTACATAAGTTTTCCTTTGCTGTTGCTTTTTAGGAGCAGAAAATAGCCCAAGCCTTTCTTCTTTTACAAGTTGGAATCTTATCTGGAAGGGATTCTTCCCTGAAGAAACCCCTTCCCTCAGAGGGTCTCTCCTTATCTCTTTCAACACAAACCTTGGCTCCAATATTAAATTTACTACTATCTGTTTCACTTCAAATGATATATTTTGTATTTCTTTTTACTCAGCTTGCCTTGTTTTCATTATGAACCTGAATAAAAGTGATTACTAGTAACCACATCACAGAATCACTTTTAGAATGTCTTGAAATCTCTTCCACCAAGGAAATTAATTCAATCCCTCTAAGTTTAGCCTTGGGAAGATTCTTTTCTGTTTATTGAATATATTCTATTTAAATTTCAAAGGTTTTCTCTTCATAACCCCTATCCTATTTTCCCTCTCCCCCTGCTTCTATGAGGATTCCCACCTACCCACCCCATCCTGTCTTCTTGTCCTGACATTCCCTTACACTGGGGCATCAAGCCTTGGCAGGACCAAGGGCTTCTCTTCCCATTGATGCCCAACAAGACCATCCTCTGCTACATGCATATAGCTGGAGCTATAGGTTTGTCCATTTGTAGTCTTTAGATAGTGGTTTAGTCCCTGGAAACTCTAGTTGGTTGGTAGATATTGTTCTTATGAGGTTGCAAACCCCTTCACCTTCTTCAGTTGTTTTTTTTCCTAACTCCTCCACTTTGGACCCTGTTCTCAGTTCAATGGTTGGCTGTGAGCATCCAACTCTCTATTTGTCATGATCTGGCAGAACCTCTCAGGAGACAGCTATATCAGGCTCCTGTCAGCATGCACTTCTTGGCATTAGCAATATTGTGTATTTCTGGTGGCTTTATATGGGCCTAATCTCTAGGCTGGGCAGTCTCTGTATGGCCTTTCCTTCACTCTCTGCTTCAAACTTTGTCTCTGTATTTCTTTCTATGAGTATTCTGTTCCTCTTTTAACAAGGACTAAAGCATCTGAACTTTGGACTTCCTTCTTCTTGAACTTCATGTGGTCTGTGAATTGTATCTTGAGTGTTCCGAGCTTTTGAGCTAATATACACTTATCAATGAGTGCATATCATGTGGGTTGTGTGTGTGTGTGTGTGTGTGTGTGTGTGCGAGAGAGAGAGAGAGAGAGAGAGAGAGAGAGAGAGAGAGAGAGAGAGAGAGAGAGAGATTAGGTTACCTCATTATTGAGGATGATATTTTCTAGTTCCATCCATTTGCCTAAGAATTTCATGAAGTCATTGTTGACAGCAGATGCTGGAGAGAATGTGAAGGAAGAAGAACATTCCTCCATTTTTTGGTGAGATTGCAAGTTGGTACAAGTCCTCTGGAAATCAGTCTGGAGATTCTTCAGAGAATTCGACATAGTAAAACTTGAGGACCCAGCTATACCACTCCTGGGCATATACCCAGAAGATGCTCCAACATATAACAAGGGCACGTGTCCCACTATGTTTATAGAAGCCTTATTTATAATAGCTAGAAGCTGGAAAGAACCCAGATGTCCTTCAACAGAAGAATGGATACAGAAAATGTGGTATGTTTTCATGGTAGATTGCTCCTCAGGAAGATTCTTAGTTCAAGGGCAGAAAGAAACCACATTCTTTGCCAAAATATAACAAACCTTTCTCTACCTCAGTTGCTCATCTTGTTCCCATCTGAAAGCTCCCTGAACTGAACATCTGTAGAACCTCTATAAAACCACATTGTTTTCTTTACTGCGGTCTTCTAAGCTCTTGCTTGCTTCACGCATTAAAGCTCTAATTAGTGTCCATCTTCATCCTGATCCAAAGATGGAATTTTTCTATGTCCCTCTAAAAAGCTGCACAATCAGGTTTATCATAGCTGAGTTCCAGGTCCTCAGGAACTTTTTTCTCTATCACGGGTACAACTCTTCTATAGTTATTCATGTCTCCTCTGAAAATGGTTTCTTTTTTATTTTTTTAACGACTTTATTTTGCAAAACAAAGATAAATGTAAAGATTTTAAACATTTTTTGCTTAAAATTATACATATTTGTCAGTACTGTTTTTTCAGACATTAAAATAAATTTTACATAAAACCATGTGAATATGTTTTTTAGTCAGTACTTGATTTTTTTCAAGGGCTTGACAGTATGCATTGAAAACCTACTAGTTGCAATAAGCATAAAGTACATGCAAAACAAAACGCAACATGGAAATAGTCAAAGTCTTCTTGTTTTGTGAATATATGTATATTTTTTGTTTTCTTTATTTCTTGGACTTTATACAGTCTGTGAGTTGTTTCTGGGGGAGTGCAAGCCTCTGGGGTTAGCATCCCACTATCAGTGACTGCATATTATGTCTGTTCTTTTGTGACTGGGTTATCTCACTCAGGATGATCTTCTCTAGATGCAGCCATTTTCTTAAGAATTTGGTTAAGTCATTGTTTCTGGTGGCTGAGTAGTATTCCATTGTGTATATGTACCACAATTTTTGTATCCATTCGTCTTCTGAAGGACATCTGGGTTCCTTCCAGCTTCTGGCTATTATAAATAGAGCCGCTATGAACATTGTGGTGCATATATCTTTGTTGTGTATTAAAGTGTCTCTGGGGTATATGCCCAGAAGTGGAATAGCTGGGTCTTCAGGTAGTACTATATCCAATTTTCTGAGGTATCACCAGACAGATTTCCAGAGTGGTTGTATTAGCTTGCAACCCCACCAACAGTGGAGAAGTGTTCCTCTTTCTCCGCAGCCTCGCCAGCATCTGCTGTTATCTGAGTTTTGGATCTTGGCCAATCTGACTGGTGTGAGGTGGAATCTCAGGGTTGTTTTGATTTGCATTTCCCTGATGGCTAAGGATGTCGAGCACTTCCTCAGATGTTTCTCAGCCATTCGGTGTTCCTCAACTGAAAATGATTTGTTTAGCTCTGTACCCCATTTTTTAATAGGGTTATTTGATTCTCTGGTGTCTAGCTTTTTGAGTTCCTTGTACACCTTGGATATTAGGCCTCTATCTGATGTAGTGTTGGTAAAGATCTTTTCCCATTCTGTTGGTTGCCGTTTTGTTTCCTTGACGATGTCCTTAGCCTTACAGAAACTTTGCAATCTCATTAAGTCCCATTTGTTAATCTTTGACCTTAGAGCTTGAGCCATTGGTGTTTTGTTCAGGAAATTTTCTCCTGTGCCTATGTGTTCTAAGGTTTTCCCTACTTTCTCATCTAATAGTTTCAGTGTATCTGCTTTAATGTGGAGATCTTTAATCCACTTACACTTGAGCTTTGTACAAGGAGATAAGAACGGGTCTATTTTCATTCTTTTGCATGTTGAGTGCCAGTTGGACCAGCACCATTTGTTGAATAGGCTGTCCTTTTTCCATTGAATGTTTACTGCTCCTTTGTCAAAAATCAGGTGACCATATACATGAGGGCTCATTTCTGGATCTTCTATTCTATTCCATTGATCCACTTGCCTATTTCTGTACCAGTACCATGCAGTTTTCAGCACAATTGCCTTGTAATATAGCTTGAGGTCAGGGATAGTGATTCCCGCAGATGTTTTTTTGTTGTTGAGGATGGATTTCGCTATTCTAGGTCTTTTGTTATTCCATATGAAATTGCACATTGATCTTTCCAATGCCATGAAGAACTGAGTTGGAATTTTGATGGGGATTGCATTGAATCTGTAGATTGCTTTTGGTAGGATGGCCATTTTTAAGATGTTGATCTTTCCAATCCATGAGCATGGGAGATCTTTCCATTTTCTGAGATCCTCCTCAATTTCTTTTTTTAGAGGTTTGAAGTTCTTGTCATACAGGTCCTTCACTTCCTTAGTTAGAGTCACACCAAGGTATTTCATAGTTTTTGTAACGATTGTGAAGGGTACCTTTTCCCTAATTTCTTTCTCCACATGTTTGTCCTTTGAGTATAGGAAGGCTACTGATTTGTTTGAGTTAATTTTGTATCCGGCCACTTTGCTGAACTTGTTTATCAGCTGTAGGAGTTCTCTGGTGGAATTTTTGGGGTCACTCAAGTACACTATCATGTCATCGGCAAAGAGTGATGTTTTTATCTCTTCCTTTCCGATTTGTATCCCCTTGATCTCCTTTTGCTGTCTAATTGCTCCAGCCAGGACTTCCAGTACTATGTTGAATAGGTAGGGAGAGAGTGGGCAGCCTTGTCGAGTCCCTGATTTTAGTGGGATTGCTTCAAGTTTCTCGCCATTAAGTTGGATGTTGGCTGTTGGTTTGCTGTATATTGCTTTTATTATGTTTAAATATGGGCCTTGGATTCCTGTTCTTTCCAGGACTTTTAACATGAAGGGGTGTTGGATTTTGTCGAATACTTTCTCAGCGTCTAGTGAGATGACCATGTGATTTTGGTCTTTAAGTTTGTTTATATGGTGGATTACATTGATGGATTTCCTTTTGTTAAACCATCCCTGCATCCCAGGGATGAAGCCTACTTGGTCATGATGAATGATGGTTTTGATGTGTTCTTGGATTCGGTTTGCAAGGATTTTGTTGAGTATTTTTGCATCAATGTTCATAAGTGAGATTGGTCTGAAGTTCTCTTTCCTTGTAGGGTCTTTGTGTGGCTTAAGTACGAGGGTTATTGTAGCCTCAGAAAATGAGTTGGGTAATATTCCATCTGATTCTATCTTTTGGAATAGTTTGGCGAATATTGGTGTTATATCCCCAATAAATGTCTGATAAAATTCTGCACTGAACCCGTCTGGACCTGGGCCTTTTTTGGTTGGGAGGCTTTTGATGACTTCTTCTATTTCTTTAGGTGTTATAGGGTTATTTAGATGGTTTACTTGGTCCTGGTTAAACTTTGGGACCTTGTATCTGTCCAGGAATTCGTCCATTTCCTCCAGATTTTCCAATTTTGTGGAGTATAAGTTTTTGTAGTAGGATCTGATGATTTCTTGAATTTCCTTAGTTTCAGTTGTTATGTCACCACTTTCCTTTCTGATTTTGTTAATTTGGATACTCTCTCTTTGCCCTTTAGTTAGTCTGGCTAGGGGTTTATCAATCTTGTTGATTTTCTCAAAGAACCAACTCTTTGTTTTGTTGATTTTTTCAATGTTTTTTTTTGTTTCTATTTGGTCTATTTCTGCCCTAATTTTGATTATTTCTTGCCGTCTACTCTTTTTGGGTATATCTGCTTCCTTTTGTTCTAGGGCTTTTAGCTGTACTGTCAGGTTGCTGATGTGAGCTCTCTCCAGTTTCTTCTTGGAAGCACTTAGGGCTATGAGTTTTCCTCTCAATACTGCTTTCATTGCATCCCATAGGTTTGGGTATGTTGTGTTATCATTTTCGTTGAATTCTAGAAAGTCCTTAATTTCTTTCCTTATTTCTTCTTTGACCCTGCTATCCTTTCACAGGGCGTTTTTTAGTTTCCATGTGTATGTGGGCATTTTGTTGTCTTTGTTGTTGTTGAAGACCAGCCGTAGACCATGGTGATCTGAGAGGATGCATGGGAGTATTTCAATCTTCTTATATCGATGAAGGCTCGTTCTGTGTCCAATTATGTGGTCAATTTTCGAGAAGGTGCCATGGGGTGGTGAGAAGAAGGTGTATTCTTTTACTTTAGGATAGTATGTTCTGTATATATCTATTAATTCTAGTTGGTTCAAGGTCTCTGCTAGTTTTGCAGTGTCCTTGTTCAGTTTCTGTTTCCCTGATCTGTCCATTGGTGAGAGTGGGGTATTAAAGTCTCCCACTATTATTGTGTGGGGTGAAATGTATTTTTTGAGCTTTAGTAGAGTTTCTTTTATGAATGTGGGTGATTTTTTATTTGGAGCATATATGTTAAGGATTGAGAGTTCCTCCTGACAGATTTCCCCGGTAATGAGTAAAAAGTGTCCTTCCTTATCTTTTTTGATAACTTTTGGTTGGAAATTTACTTTATTCGATATTAGAATAGCCACTCCAGCTTGCTTCTTGGAGCTGTTTGCTTGGAAGTTTTTTTCCCACCCTTTCACTCTTAGATAATGTCTGTCTCTGTCTCTGAGATGAGTTTCCTGTATGCAGCAAAAGGCTGGATTTTGTTTATGTATCCAGTCTGATAGTCTATGTCTCTTTATTGGGGAGTTGAGACCATTTATGTTAATAGATATCAAGGAATAATTGTTTCTGTTTCCTGCCATTTTTGCTTTTTTGGGTTGAGTTGTGTCCGTGTTTTTTTCTTCTTTTAGTTTTCTTGTTTAGGAGTTTTCTTGTTTTTACTAGGCTCTATTTTCCCTCCTTGTATTGGGTTTTCCACCTATAATTCATTGTAGTGCTGGGTTTGTGGTCAGATATTGTGTGAATTTTGATTTGTCTTGATATATCTTTGTCTCTCCATTGATGGTGATTGATAGTTTTGCTGGGTATAGCAGCTTGGGCTGGCACTTGTGCTCTCTTAAGGAGTGCATGATGTCTGTCCAGGCTCTTCTAGCTTTCATAGTCTCTGTTGAGAAATCGGGTGAGAGTCTGATTGGTCTGCCTTTATATGTTACCTGACCTTTTTCCCTTACTGCTTTTAGTATTCTTTCTTTACTTTGGGCACTTGATGTTTTTACTATTATTTGTTGGGAGGTATTTCTTTTCTGTTCCAACCTATTTGGAGTTCTGAAGGCTTCTTTTCTGCTCGTGGTCATCTCATTCTTGAGGGTAGGGAAGTTTTCTTCTATGACTTTGTTGAAGATATTTACTGTGCCTCTTAGTTGATACTCTTCTCCCTCTTCTATTCCTATTATCCTTAGGTTTGGTCTTCTCATTGTGTCTTGTATTTCCTGGACATTTTGGGTTAGGAGCTTTTTGTTTTTTGCATCTTCTCTGGCTATTTTGTCTATGTTTGCAATGTTGTCTTCTGCCCCTGAGATTCTCTCCTCGATCTCTTGTAATCTGTTGGAAATGCTTGCTTCTGTGACTCCTGATTTCTTTTTTTGGTGTTCTGACTCTAGGGTTATCTCTTTTAGCGCTTTCTTTATTGTGTCAATTTCTGTTTTAATTTCCCTCTTCCATTCCTTTATTTCTTTGGTTCTGTTTTCGTCTCATTCTTTGAGTTCTTTGAGTGTTTTTCTTGTTTCTTCTTTAAAAGCTTCTGAATCTTTTTGCTTTTCCTCCCTTTCTTGTTTAAGTAACTCTATCAGCGTCTTGAGGCATGATTTCAGGTCTGTGTCTTCTTTCTTATTTTTCTGGTGTGTTTGGAATTCCGATGTTTGCTACTATCGGAGAGCTGGGTTCTGGTGTTGCTAGATTGTCTTGGTTTCCTTGGGATATACTCTTTCTCTTTCCTCTTGCCATTTTGTTGTCAGTGATATGTTCTTGCCTTTCCCTTGTATCTGGTCTGTGTCCCTGGTACACTTTCTGTGTGCACTCCGCAGAGATCTCTCTACTCCCCGGCAGCCCAGGTTCCGGGTGGCAGCTGGGCCAGGCTCCGCTCTGCGTACTGAAGTCGCCTCCGGGTGGGAACAGATGTTCCTAAGATCTGTTCCTGGTCACAGATGCTCAGCCTCTCCGAGCCACCTTTCCGGCTGGCAGGTGGGCCAGGCTCCGCTCTGCGTCCTGAAGTCCTCTCCGGGTAGGAACAGAAGTTCCTAAGATCTGTTCCAGGTCACTGGATCGGGGAGGACAGGGCAGGTCAGGGCATGGGGTGCCCTTTCCGTGTGCACTCCGCAGAGATCCCTCTGATCCCCAGCAGCCTAGGTCTCCCACTCACCAGTTGCTCAGCCTGTACGAGCCGCCTTTCCGGCTGGTGGTTGGGCCAGGCTCCGCTCTGTGTCCTGAAGTCGTCTCCGGGTGGGAACAGAAGTTCCTAAGATCTGTTCCCGGTCCCTGGATCGGGGAGGACAGGGCAGGTCAGGGCAGGGGGTGCCCTTTCTATGTGCACTCCGCAGAGATCCCTCTGCTCCCCAGCAGCCTAGGTCTCCCACTCACCAGTTGCTCAGCCTGTCTGAAAATGGTTTCTTATTCAAGGTATGTAGCATGGTCCATATCCCCGAAATTACAAATCTCCCACTTTGATTCTTCTGTTAGTATATCCAAAATTACATGAAACACTTGGATTTAGAATATGAAACAAAGATTTTTTTTGGTCCTGATTAATGGTTAGAAATACAGTAGGTCTAAAGCAGTTTTTATTGAAAGAAATATTGTCTCACCAGGTGTAACACATCAAGTAGACTGATCTCTTTGCTCATTCTCTACCTCTAGGGGTGCATCTAGGGAAGATGTAGTCAAGAGTAGGCAGAATTGTGACTACAAAACCCTGAACAGCAACACAAACTTTGCTTTATTGATTAGACTTGAGAAAAATCTTTTTCCACCAAGTAATAGCTTAATGCTTATGAAGCCAAAAAGTTCTTTTTAAATTAATTAAAATTAACAAATAATTAATTAAAATTAATTAATTAAAATATTTATACTCCAGATTTTATTTCCCTCCAGGTCTACCCTCTGACTCCTCCTACTCTCCATATTCATGGGGATTTCCCCACTGCACCCTACCCCTTCCCACCAGACCACTAAACTCCCCGGGGCCTTCAGTCTCTTGAGGGTTAGGTGCACCTTCTCTGACTGAACCCAAACTCAGCAGTCCTCTCCTGTATATGTGTTGGGGCCTCATATCAGCTGCCTGGTTGGTGGTCCAAACCTGAGAGATCTCAGGGGTTCAGGTTAATTGAGACTGCTATTTCTCCAACAGGGTAGCCCTTCTCCTCAGCTTCTTACAACTTTTCCCCAATTCAACCACCAAGCTCAGTAGTTTCTGTTCATTGGTTGGGTGCAGATATCTGCATCTGACTCTTTCAGCAGCTTGTTGGGTCTTTTGGAGGGCAGTCATTATAGGTCCCATTTTTGTGAGCACTCCATAGGTTCAGTAATAGTGTCAGGCCTTTGGGTCTCCCCTTGAGTTGGATCCCACTTCGGGCCTGCTGCTGCTCTTTCTTTTCATCAGGCTCTTCCCCATTTCCATCCCTGCAGTTTTTTTCAGACAGCAACAATTATGAGTCAGAGATTTGACTGTGGGATAGAAACCCTATCCCCCTCTTTCCCTCTTAAGTCCCTCTTTCCCTCCCACCTTGTGGTTGCTTTCTTCTCCCTCCCAAGTGGAACTGAGACATACACACTTGGGCCCTTTAGCTTGTTGACCCTTTTGAGTTCTGTGAACTGTAACTTGAGTATTCTGTGTTTATTTTTGGCTAATAACAACTTATAAGTGAGTATATACCATGAATGTCCATTGGGTATGAGTTACCTCACTCAAGATGACATTTTCTAGTTCTATTCATTTGCCTGCAAAACTCAGGATGTCCTCATTCTTAATAGCTGAGTAGTATTTCCACTGTGTAAATGAACCACATTTTCTGTATCCATTTTTCTGTCATGGGACATTTGGGTTATTTCCAGCTTTTGGCTATCACAAGTAAGGCTGCTGTGAACATAGTGGAACACGTGTTCCTGTGACATGGTGAGGCATCAACCCCAAGAGAGGTATTTCTGAGTCTTCAGGTAGATCTAGTTCCAATTTTCTGATGAACCTCCAAATTGATTTCCAGGGTGGTTGTATTAGTTTGCAATCCAACCAGCAATAGAGGAGTGTTCCTCTTCGTCCACATCTTCACCAACATGTGTTGTCACCTGACATTTTGATCTTAGTGATTCTGATTAGTGTAAGGAGGAATCTCAGGGTTGTTTTGATTTGCATTTCTCTGATTACTAAAGACTCTGAACGTTTCTTTACGTGCTTGTCAACCATTCGTGATTCCTTTGTTGTGAATTCTTGGTTTAGTTCTATACTCCATTTTTTTATTGGGTTATTTGTTGTTTTGGTGGTTAGCCTCTTGAATTCTTTATATATTTTGGATATTAGCCCTCTATCGAATGTAGGATTAATGAAGTTTTTCCCGATCTGTAGGTTGCCAGTTTGCCCTATTGACTATGTCTTTTGACTTAGAGAAGCTTTCCAGTTTTGTGAAGTACCACTTATCAATTCTTGATTTTAGAGCCTGAGCCATTGGAGTTCTATTTAGGAAATTTCCCCTTGTGCCAATGAGTTCAAGGCTTTTCCCCACTTTCTAGTTTATTATATTGCGTGTATCTGATTTTATGTTGATGTTCTTGATCCACTTGGACTTGAGCTTTGTACAAGGTGACAAATATGAATCTATTTTTATTTTTCTACATACAGACAGCCAGTTAGATTAGCACTGCTTATTGAAGATGCTTTCTTTTATCTATTGTATATATTTGTCTTTTTTGTCAAAGATTAAGTGTGCATAAGTATGTGGTTTTATTTGTTTTCAATTCTATTTTACTGATCAACATGTCTGTCTCTCTGTACTAATACCATGCAGTTTTTATCACTATTGCTCTGTAGTAGAGTTAGAGGTCAGGGATGGTGATTCCTCCAGCCGTTCTTTTATTTTTCAGAATTATTTTGCTATTCTGAGTTTTTTGCCTTTCCAGATGAATTTGAGAATTGCTTTTTCCATGTCTTTGAAAAATTGTGTTGGGATTTTGATAGGGATAGCACTGAATCTCTACATTGCCTTTGGTAGGATGGCCATTTTTTCTATGTTAATTCTGCCAATCTATGAACATGGGAGATCTCTCCATTTTCTGGGATATTTTTCAATTTCTTTCTTGAGAGACTTTAAGTTATTGTGGTACAGATCTTTTACTTGTTTTGTCAGAGTTACCTCAAGATATTTTATATTATTTGTGGCTATTTTAAAGGAAGTTGTTTCCCTATTTCCTTCTCAGCCTGTATAAAAAAAGGCTACTGATTTATTTGAGTTGATTTTATATTCAGCTACTTTGATGAAGTTGATTATCAGCTGGAGAATTTCTCTGGTAGAATTTTTAAGGCCACTTATGTATACGATATCATCTGCAAATAGTGATACCTTTAGTTATTCTTTGCCAATTTGATTTGTATCCCTTTGATCTCTTTTTGTTGTCTTATTTTTCTAGCTAGCATTTCGAGTACCATATTGAATGGATATGGGGAGAATGGGTATCCTTGTTCATTCTGTTAAGCCATAATTATGCTTATACCTAAACCACACAAGGACCCAACCAAAAAAGAGAACTTCAGATCAGTCTCATTTATGAAAATCAATGCAAAAATATTTAATAAAATTCTTGCAAACCAAATCCAAGAACACATCAAAACAATCATTCCCCACAATCAAATAGGCCTCATCCCAGGGATGCAAGGTTGGTTCAGTATACAAAAATTCATTAACCCAATCAACTAAATAAACAGACTCAAGGAAAAAAATCACACGATCATCTCATTAGATGCAGAAAAAGCATTTGACAAAATACAACATGCCTCTGTGTTAAAAGTGTAGGAGAAATCAGAAATTCAAGGCCCATTCCTAAACATGAAAAAAAATTTACTGCAAACCAACAGCAACAATATCAAATTAAATGAAGAGGTAATTGAAACAATTCCACTAAGATTGGGGCCAAAAAGTTCCTAAAGCTCTTTTCTGTTACCCAGAAGGCCTAATAAAATCAGATAATTTTCTTTAATGGGGCTGAAGGGGAGAAAAAAAGGAGACACTATAGAATCTGGCAAACTTCTCAGGACAGAGTGGTTCATGCTGATTAATTTCTTTCATGGTATTCCCAATCCCAAGTAAAATCCTGACCATTCTAACATTATTTCCTTCTAAACAATAGAATAATAACAAATCATGTGATATTGGAGAGACTGACCCCATTTTCATTCTAAGGGAAAAAAACAAGAAAACTAACCAAACAAAACTGGATTGCTTTGCAATGATGTTGTGGTTTTCTGGAGTTGCTTGGTGGTCAGAAACGGAGCCTGCCAGATATTCTCAGCACCTCTTGAGACATAGTTCCCATCTTTCCAGTTTTATTCTGTTGAGGAGTGTCATAAAATTTTGTAGGACAAGATGATTAGCCATGGTTAACTCTGGGACCGCAAGTCATGCAACATTATTTGACTGTGGCATATGATATCTTGACACCAGATTTAACTGTTGCTTTAAGCATTTACTGATGCTGTTGTCAAATAAGCAAAAGTTACTTTGCCCTGAGTGTTGAGTATTTGTCTGTTGCTGTGTATTGATCTCCAAGACCTGGTTACCCCAGAGACAAGGAAGTCCACACTTATACTCAAGTGACACTATGTGACCTTGCCCTCCCCCAAATTATAATAATCGAGAGAAGAAGAACAAGTTTCTTAACTTTGAGTTGAAAAGTAGAAAGCTACAATGAGTAAAGGCAGTGGTCATACTATTGTAAGGATGGACATATGGGTAAATAGACTAGAGTGGCAAAATAATTAGGAGGAGGAAAATGTAGCCATTTCAATAAATAACATTGGGATACCTGGCAGTTGACCTTCCAAAGAATCAAGTTGACCTCATATTTCACACGAGATTTTAAAATTCAACAGAAGTGGATGGAAACCTAAGTATAAGGACAAAATATCTAAGAAATATAGAAACATGGGCATAAATGCTTCTCATTATTGCCTTGGTAATAATCTCTTAAATTTGACACTGAAAGTACAAATATCCAAAAAACAGTAATAATTGGATTCATCTAAACTAAAAATTATTAGAGCTACAAAGATAGCCCAGCTGATTAAGTGCTAACCACTCCATCATGAAGTCCTGACTTCAGTCCCAAGCATCTACATTAAAAACTGCAGAGCAGCTTCACATGCTTGTAATCTCTGCTGTGGGAAATAGGAGACAGAAAGATCCATGGGGCTTGGTAACAAGCTAGTCTCACTTAATTAATGGGCTCTAACGTCAGTAAGAGGCCCTGTTTCAAAGTTTAAGGTAGAGATTACCTGAGGAAGACACCTGACATTTACTTCTGACTTCTGGAAGCATGCAAACACATACAAAGAAAAAATAACTGAAAATTTTGTACTACATAGAACACTACAAACAAAAATAAAAGAACGACTTAGTGAATGAAGAAGATATTTACAGTTTGTATATCCTTAAAATAATATGTATCTAGAATATAGAAAAAGAATCTTACAGTTCAATAGTAAGTTGTCAAATGGTCCAATTAAAAATGGCAAGTGTCCTCAATAATTATCCAAATAGTATATATAAATGGCAAATTAAAACCACGATGAGCATCACAGCACACTAGTTACTGGGGTAGCCACAATAATGAAAGTGATAATAAATGATTAGCAAGGCTATGGGGAACCTGAAAGAGTCATGCCCTTCTTTTGGAGATTTAAAATGATATACCTACTTTGGAAGACATCCGAGAAGTTTTTCAAAAGGTTAGCAAAGTGATGGTTTAGGTTTTTCTTCAAGACCTTTACTTCAGTACTCACAAGTAGGTGGTTAGGTTTCCAGTACCAGCACAATTTCCCTCCCATTGGTCCAGACTTAAGTCCAGCTCAGGAATGTTGATTCCCACCAAGGTATGCATGTCATTATTGTACCTTTAGGGATATTTTGCTATGCTGATGGTTTTAGAATCGACATCACAGCTAGGTAAGACTATTGGTTGCTTTTCTCCCTTTGAAGCTTGTATGTCACCTTTTGATACCATGTCCGCTATTCCTCAGGGAAGAGGCTTTCAGGGTAGAACCAGCTTAGGTCCGTTGGATCCTGTGTCTGAAGACATAACATCATCATCAATAGGGCCCTACCTTTGTCTCAGGGGAGCAACCAAGAACGTCAGCAAAAGCCTGTTTTAGAGAGTCTACTGGGACTTCTTGGAGAACACTGAATGCTGAGGGCTCTTCTCATATTTGGTGTTATTGTCAGTTTACAGTTCTTGGAGGGAAGTACTATCATTCCAGATGAGGTATTTTTATTTAGCATAAATGTATACACATAATTACATGTATTATATGGAATCCATGTTTTAATGTAAGTCAACAGTATGACATTTTATGAATCTCTAGACATCTTTACAGTTATTTCATATTTCTCTTCTTTCTGTATTGCTGTCCTCTTACCCGATTAAAGCCACACCCATCTTTCCTATTTCCTTATTCAAATCACTTGAACTCTGTCCTTCCCCTCTCCACTGTATTATTCCATTCCCATTTTACTCTTCCTCATCTCCGCATTTACTTCAAGTTGTTTGCTCACATCTGAAAATTTGCAGCTCAGAAACGCAGATTAGAGAGAACATATACCAGTTGTCTTTCTGGATCTGGATTACTTCAATAAAAATGAGATTTTTCTAGTTCCATCCATTTGCCTGAAGATCTCAGGGTTTTCCTTTTTCTTTACAGCTGCATAGTATTCATAGTGTAGTTGTGCCACACGTTTCTTATTCGTTCCTTAGCTGAAGGACATTTAAGTTGTTTCCATTTTTTAACTGTTGGGAACAGAGCTGCAATAAACGTGGCTGAGTAACATCGGTGGGAGGAAAAATGGAGTCTTGAGACCTTTGGGTTTATGGAGGAGTGGTATAGTGGGATTATAAATTTATATTAGCTTTATTTTAGAAAATCAGAGTGATTTCTAGAGTGACTGGACCAGGTTGCAATCATATCAACAGAAGAAGGAGTTAGTTTATTGTCATGGAAAATATTAACAACTTGGGCCCCCCTCCCTTCACCATGGTATGTTGAATATGCAATGAAGTGGCCAACTATTAGTTAGACTTGGGAGAACCCAGCCTTATGTAAGCTATATAATTCACCTAACCCATAATCTCAGAGGTTATGCATTTGTAGTAGTATGCTAAGTGCCTCTTCATACCATTCACAACCTTCTTGTGGTCCAATGTATCTTCTGATGATTTGTGCATAGTGAAGACTTACTCTTTCCAAGATGGTTGGATTTGTCCCTTTAAACATCATGCCCACTGCACAGTGTACTTTCTCTTTATCTAGAGACAAGGTGGCTTTTCTAATGCTGACATCAGCGATCTGCTGGCTTCCGTGTGGGTGATGAGATAAGCTCGAAGCTCTGCCATCATTTACTTAAACTTGCCAAACAGAAAGTCAACCAGACTCTTTCCCACTCAATGCATTATTTGTCCTTAGCACTAAGCAGAGACTTGGCAACAGGCAGAGGAGGCAGGAGGTGATTTGTTTGGATTAGACTGTTAGTCACCCTTGGAGATATTTAACCCTCATCTGTTGTGTAGCACTGTTCTCCATTCCAATGTGTCATTGGCCCATAAGTGATTTGGAAAAATCGTCTCACAAATATTGCAGGGAAAGACTGTCTCTTTCCCTCCTCCTCCTCCTCCATTTCTTCTTCTTCTTCTTCTTCTTCTTCTTCTTCTTCTTCTTCTTCTTCTTCTTCTTCTTCTTCTTCTCCTTCCTCTCCTTCTTCTCCTTCCTCTTCCTCTTCCTCTTCCTCTTCCTCTTCCTCTTCTTCCTCCTCCTCCTCCTCCTCGTCTTCTTCTTCTTCTTCTTCTTCTTCTTCTTCTTCTTCTTCTTCTTCTTCTTCTTCTTCTTCTTCTTCTTTTTCTTCTTCTTCTACTACTACTACTTCTTTTTGAAGCTCACATCTAAATCAATATAGATTAATACAGTATTATTGACAATCTGCCTACTCACAATGAATTCCAATTTCCGAAAGCTATCCAGACACATAAAACTGCATAGCTGTTTGGAAGAAGATTCTTGTGTTTAATAATCTGAATATTTTTCTTTTATTGATATATCAAGTTTAGTAAATGAAAATAACAGTAATTAGAGATGTGAGGAGCTCTCTTTGGAAGTTCCTGTGTAAATTTTTTATCTATACATCATATTTTTATAGTGACTCTTCTTTAGAAAACATGTGGACTGCTCATGTTAGATACTCCCATTCTTCCTCGAGTCCTTTGTTTTTTGAACACTCTTCATCACTTACCACATCCCTTATTTTATATGATTTTAGAGAAACTTTATGGTTTTTACTTTGCCTACCAACTTTATTTTTTCCACTAATGTTAAGATGTAAGAGTCAAATGTTATTTTTTCAAATGTTGTTGACTACAAACTAATATGATGGGATAGAAAATGATATTTAGCAAATCCAGAGAAACCTGGTGTTCACATTAAGCAAAGCCATATTTGGGATTGGGAAACAGGTTGTTCAGTAAAATACTTATTCAAAGACTGTAAAGTACTGACTACAAGCCCCAGATCTTACATGAAGAATGTTGAGTGTGGTTGTATGTGCTTGAGAGCTCAGGACTGGGAAGGAAGAGATGGTCCCCAGTTCACTGACTAGACAGATTATCCTACTGAGTGAATGGCAAACCAACAAGCCACCAGGTCTCAAAACCTAAGGTGAATAGCATTTAAGGAATGATTTTTGGCCTCTACATGTTCTTGAGCACACATGGACACACACGCACATGCACACCCCCACTACCACTATCATCCCCAACAACAACCACAAAAATCTACAGAGCAAAACAAGATGGCATGTAGCCCCCTAGCCTTCTATGTATTTCATGCCTGTTCTTCAGGTTGGACACTGATTTTAATAGTATTTCCTTTGCTTCTATCGTCTGTCTGCAAGAGTATTCTTTAAATATAAATTTACTTCTAGAAAAACAACTAAGATATTGGTCATGGAGGAACTTGAGGTCTACATAAGTCCCCTGAATAATTACTATTTTGAGAGTCAGAGTATTAAAAAAAATTATTTGCTTATCAGGAAAAAGAACTCTTTCTTGTTCTTACCACATTCAAATGAGATCAGGTAGATTTTTTTTCCCCAGGAGCATCTCCAAGATTCATGTTGTTTCTGTATAGCAACAGGCAACCTAGAGTTCTCATATTCCCTGGAGAAGAAGAGGGTTGAAAGGGAGGTAATTGCATACTTGAAAAACATGTATGGTTAAATTTCCACTGACCAGAACTACTTATGAGGCTCCAACCCAATTAAAATGGCTAAAATGTAAATCAACACAAACTAGAGGGAGATGCTTCATAGAACATCCAGTGGAGTTCATTTGCTTCGTTGTACAGACTGGAGAAGAGTCACAGAAGGCCTGACCAGAGTGGTTTATCAAAGAAGTGTCTTAATCAGGATTTTTAATGATCATAACTCATGTGGTCAGCTCCTGTTTTGAGCCAGACACTTACACTTATCTCTTTGAGCCCTTAGCATTCACCATATAAGACAAGAACAATTTTGTCTTCAAATTAAGGGAAAAAATTAATAGATGTCTATGTAGGTGACAAAGGGCAGAAAGGAAGGAAGCACAGGCCCTTGCTCTCTGCCCACAGAAGGTAGGTGGTCTTTTTGTTCTAGTCTCTATCTTATTATCCTATCAGGCTATACATATTTGGCATGAAATGTCAGTCTTCCACCAAGCAACAGTGCTACAGGATCTTTAAGACACAAACAGCCCTAATATTCTTGTCTAGAAGACATGTTGAAGATGCATAAACATTATCAGGTTCCAGATTGGTACCGGAAATTTAATGCTGGGCTGTAAACAGGTAAGAGCCAGAAGTAAAGAAGTACTTCCTGTTTCTAGGTAGCAATGTTTCAGAATAGCAGCATTGCACCCACAGGAATGATGGGAAAAGTACGGGGTGGGAAAAACAACTAATGTGACATGTTAAAGAAGCAAACCGTGAATCAGGCATCTATGTCATGTCTTGGTTTAGTCTTCTAGACATCAGTAATAATAGGGGTTTACATCATAACTGTTCACTTTGGAATACATTTTAAGGATCAAAGCTTAGAGCTTTATAGTTAACTGCTTGATTATCAGGACAAACTTTCTCACTTATATAAAGAACTGAAAAATATTATTATAAGATCAAATAATGTTTAGCCCCATGTTGGGCATCACAAAAGAGAAGCATGTCTTCCTCCTCCTTTACCCTCTTCTTCCTCCTCCCCTCCCTCCTTTCTCCTTTTTTTCTTTTCTTCCACACAAGGTCGAACTTTATAGCTCTGGGTATTCTGGAACTCACTATGCAATCCAAGGTTCCTCAAACTTGAAGTGATCCCCCTGCCTCAACAGCCTAATCCTGGGCTTGCTAGTGAACCTGCAACCCCGCCGCAGCTCTTCTTATTCCTTGCTCCTTCCACAGCTCAGCTAGTGAATCATTTTAGAATCAATTTTCTCCACTTTCAGACTCAATATTACTATTGAATTGTTTATCACAGTGGAAAATTAAAACCACTTCAGGGGAGAGATTAAATTGTTCTTTTTGTAATAATAGGGTATTAACCCAGGACCTTAGGCATGCTATTCAAGCATTCTACAAATGAGACAAATTTCCAGCCATTCTTAAACTTCTATTTTACTTGGGACAGACGCTTACTGTGTAAGCTGGCCTCACACTCCTTTTCTCCTGCCTCAGCCTCTGTAGTAGTTGGAATTTTAGGCATGTACTCTTACAGCTAGTTCATCTTTTCTAAAGTTGCCAGACTTCCAGCTTTTTTTCTTTCTTTTCTTTTTCTTTTTTGGATTCATATAGACTCTGGTTGCAATCACAGGGCCACAGACAAGATGTCCCTGGGTAACATACATTCTAAAACCCATGGGTCAGGGTGATACATTAGTCCAAATAAGTGTTTTGGAAGGAAGAAAATATGCTTCTGTTGTCTACACTTAATGAGGTTTTCCAAGGAAGGGAGAAAGCTTGCTGCCCATGATGATAGCATCTTTCTTGTCAGAAGAACTTCTAAGATGTCAAGTTTCTTACTTTCTTGTAAACTCTCATTTTTCTTTTTTTTCCTTATTTTTATTATATACAGTTATTTTGAGAGTACAGTAAGATGCTGTAATAGATTTTAAAAATAATCCCAGATACGTGGAATCCTACCGTAACACGATAAATGATGCCTCAGACTTCACAGGCATGTGATTCGCAATCATTTTAATATATGTCCAAGAAAACAAGCACATGAGTGTGTGCCATGTGTTCTGTTCAGACCCTGCTTAGACTTTACGTTGTGTCTGCTAGTTAACTGGTCAGGTAGAAACAGAAGAATATTCAGGGTTCAGGCTCAGTTTTCCTGTTCTTCCTTCCTCAGACCATTCTGGGTAGTTTTGAGATGGTTTCTGTTCTTCCTCAGACCATTCTGGGTAGTTTTGAGATGGTTTCTGTTCTTCCTTCCTCAGACCATTCTGGGTAGTTTTGAGATGGTTGAGCTGTTGCCCTCCCAACTCATCTCTCTTTCCCTTCTAGGTCCTTTAGTTCCCTCTGACAGATAATGGAATTGACCTGAGAACAGTAGGCATCTTAGATTGTATTTTATCCAAATGCACTTGAAAGAGAAATATAGGTTGCACTATAGATAAACTCTTGTAATTATCCTGATAAAACTAGAATATATAAGCTTAAAGTATGCATATCCACCCCATTTCACAGGTAATAAAAGTGAGGCACAGAGGTGAGGTCTACACCTGACCAGGGAGGAAACAGGAGCATGATGGAAGCAAGGGCTGCTCTCTCAAAGACTGTACTATTACTACTACGCACTCTGCCTCTCAGGTTTTCACCTCCACTCAACCAGCCTGGACAGGAGGGCAAGGCCTTGTACTCACGCCCTCTGGGACAGGCACTAGTCAAGTATCTATATCCTTCTATAGATATAGAAGAGCCCAGTAAAAGGAAGAGCTACCTACTGTCCACATTGGGAGCAAGACTAGAGAAGCTGAGCATCTGCTAAAGGCCAGAGAAAGGGCAGAACGTATCCAAGTCCAGCCTAAGCTCTCCTCACTTGGTATCTCATCATCCAGTGTAGGAAGCAATGAAAATGGAGACCAGGAAAGGAGAAGTGAAGAGCTGGGATAAGGAGGCTGGAGCAAAGCTCTCAGGGACTTCCTTAGGCCTGGCAGCTGATTCAGGCTTTTTTAGAGTCCAGAGAGAATCTCCAGACCCACCCTTAGGGTTGTTTGGCTGTGGAGAGGGACCAAAGGGGCAGAGTACCCAAAGCTCCCTGGAGACCAGCTACTCGCTGCTCCCAGGCTCTACTGCCAAGGTCTTAGGCCAGGCTGCTGGTGAAAGGATAAGATGCCACGGGAGCACTAATCAGTATACCTATGCTTGTGTTTCGGGAGACCTGAATGAGATGAGGGACATTGTCAACAGTGTGATGCCTTCTCCATGATCCAACAGGGATGAGGCTGGTGGGGACACCTCCTTAGGAACACACAGTAGGAAATGTTACGCTTCCATGTGGGCAGGTCAAAAGCAATGGAAGTAATACAGTGTCCCCCATAGCTGAAGACCAGAAGATGACAGGAACCAGGATAGAAACAATGTCTCTTCCCCCCACGCCATAGTGATGGTGCCTTGGTATAGCTATCCACTTGGATAGCTCAGTGGACCTCACCATACCTTAGTTTTCCCGACTCAGCCTCTACCAGCCCAAGCCTAGGGAACATGTCTGGCAGAACTGAGCAAGTGAGTGGTATACAGCTGAGGCTTAATTGAGCCAGGTGCTTATGGTATAGCATTACTGCCAGGAATGCCAGTGTCAGGGATGTTACAGCTTGGTGAAAATGCAGAAGGTTCAGAAACCATGGCAGGCATCACTGGTAACTCCAGTGGGTCCAGGGAGTGGAGTGAGGTCTCAGGAAGCAGGTAGCTCTAATAAACTTGAGTCACTTGCTCAGCCAACCCAGGCAGCTCACAGATTCTCAGTGCTCAGATGAAGACCTCTAACTTTTTGAAGAGTTTATTGAAGAGTTCCCAGAGTGTGTCCTGGTTCTCTGGCTGCTTATAGAAAGTCCATAGTTGATTCTGGTCACTGGCTGTGAGGCAGGGCAGGTAAGGCAAGGATCTCCAGAAAATCAACAGAGCAAAATTTGCTGTGGTTGTCACAGGTCTTGTCCTCAGCAAATGCCATGGCCGCTCAGCTTCTGGAGGGACTCTGACCCTGGGATGATAGGATGGACTGAGAGATTGACAAGAAGAAATCAGACTGGGCATCAGGTTGACCAAGTTTGAATGTGTGTACTATATTTCTTTAGAGAAATTTAGTTATTCACTATCATAGCTGATGTGCTTTTATAAAACCAAGGATAAGTTCTGTAGAGCAGTATGGTGTTGTGGGAGGGGTACCCCAGCAGGCCCATGCTAAAGTATACCAACTTGAGGTACTAGCCATATGACAGATCTCATATAGAACAGAGTTTATTTAGGGGGATGGGGAGGGGTATTGAGAAGGGAGTAGAGGCAGAGAAAGAGAGGGGACAGAAAAAGACAAAGAGAAAGAGAAAGGGAAGAGGCCAGTTGGGAACATGTGAAGAGAAGTGGGTAGCAGGAAAGAGAGGGAGAAAGGGGTCAGAGAGAGAAGCAGGTGAGAGAGAGAGAGAGAGAGAGAGAGAGAGAGAGAGAGAGAGAGAGAGAGAGAGAGAGAGAGAGAGAGAACAGGCCAAGCAGTTGCCAGATAACTGTTGGGAGAAGCCTAGTAGGAAAGACGCTGCTTGAAATGGAAGAGATCATTAGATATACTGATAAGTTTGTTTTCTTTGTGAAGCATGAAGAAAAACTAATATCACTGCTCAGGGGATGATATGGTATTGCTATAGTGTCAGGAGAAAAAATAGAAAAAAAAAAACAAAAAACAAAAAACCAAAGAATAGGAGGAAAGAGACAGGCAATCAGCAAAACACTACTCTTGAATCATCATGTTTCCTAACCTTCTGTGAGTGCACAGTCTCAATAGACAGCTGTGGTCATGGAAATTTTTGTTGAAGCCTTGGAATGAGTTTAATTTTAATAGTTTAATGCTAATTTTATTTTTAATTAGTTTAAGAGTCTAGATGTACATCTGCACAGTATATAGGCACTTTTATGAATTGTGATGTATCTATAAATGTTTCTCATAGCACTAACAAAGGCAATCACTTATATCAAAGTCATTGAATATGTACACAGTACTCTGTGCAGTGGTCTCAAGTTGATACCGACACTTTTTCAGACAGAGTCCAGTGTAGCCTAGAAAAGCCTCAATTCCCTTGTCTTAGTTTCCTGAGTGCTGGGATTTTAGGCACCTACCACCATGTCTATCAAGTAACTTTTGAATTGAGACTCATCTATTTCTTTCTGTCATTTTAATTCTAGAGGATGGTGACATCTTGAGGCTTAAAGTTAGAAGCATAACTTTTCTTAGATCTTTTTAGACAGGAAATTACTACATAATTTATAACCATGTCTCATCAAATAAGTCAGGCTTCTCTCAGGACCAATCTAGATCTTTGAATTCTATCGATGTACTCAAAATAGCAAAGAACACTATTTTGGGTAAAGAAATACATTGTAGGCCATTTCATACTAGTGTTTTATTGGATAGTTAAGTCATAAAAGGAGTATTTTTTACTACATGTGCACATATGATTGAAAAAATATCTCTTAATAGTATATATCAAGAAATTGAATTAAAATGAGTAAACTATCTAAATTATTACTTTAACAAAATGCAAATAAAATGGTTTATAAGTAAATGATAAACATTCAATATTCTTACTCATTAGAGAAATGTGAGTGACTATTACAAGAAAAATATACTCTCACTAAAAATAGAATAGATATTATTTGTATGTGTTAGTGAACACATGCAGAAGTTGAAAATCAGAAGACAAAACATAACAATGGTGAGGAAGTAAGTTTTAAAAATTACTCCCAGCTATTCCACTTCTGGGCATATACCCCAGAGACACTTTAATACACAACAAAGATACATGCCCCACAATGTTCTTAGCAGCTCTATTTATAATAGCCAGAAGCTGGAAGGAACCCAGATGTCCTTCAGAAGATGAATGGATACAAAAATTGTGGTACATATACACAATGGAATACTACTCAGCCACCAGAAACAATGACTTGACCAAATTCTTAAGAAAATGTATGCATCTAGAGAATATCATTCTGAGTGAGATAACCCAGTCACAAAAGAACAGACATAATATGCAGTCACTGATAGTGGGATGCTAACCCCAGAGGCTTGCACTCCCCCAGAAACAACTCACAGACTGTATGAAGTCCAAGAAATAAAGAAAACAAAACAAAACAAAAAAAATATTTACAAAACAAGAAAACTTTGACTATTTCCATGTTACATTTTGTTTTACATGTACTTTAGCTCATTGTAACTATTAAGTTTTCAATGCATACTGTCAAACCTTGAAAAAAATCAAGTACTGACTAAAAAGTATATTCATATAGTTTTATATAAAAATTATGTTAAAATCTGAAAAAAGTACTGACAAAAATGTATAATTTTAAGCAAAAAATGTTGAAAATCTGTACATTTATCTTTGTTTTGTAAAATAAAGTTGTTTAAAAAATTACTCAATGCTTTCTTAGTAGTGGTAAGTAACAGGCCATTAAAGAGATTACTATGGAGGTCCTACACAAACCTACAATCAGATGTCTGATATAATCCAGCTATACCAATTGTGGTCTATGTATTAGTGGCCTTTTTCTTGTTATGATAAAATACCATGGCCAAAAGTAACTTAGAAGGAAATGTGGTTTTGTTTTGTTTTGTTTCTTTAAGATTTCTGTTCCAGAAGAGATATAGAGTTTTGTGGCAGGAAAAAGTATGGGGCAGATCTAGAAGTCAGGAGGCAGGGCCCTCCTTCCCACTTTCCTCCAGCTTTTCCCTAATCCAACCACAGGGCTCAGAAGCTTCTGTTCATTAGTTGGGTGCAAATATCTGCATCTGACTTTTTCAGCTGCTTGTTGGGTCTTTCAGAGGGCAGTCAGGATAGGTCCCTTTATTGTGAGCACTCCATAGCCTCAGTAATAGTGTCAAGCCTTGGGGCCTCCCCTTGAGCTGGATCCCACTTTGGGTTTATCACTGGACTTTCTTTTTCTCAGGCTCTTCTCCACTTTTGTTCCTACGATTCTTCAAATCAGGAACATTTCTGGGTCAGGGTTTTGGACTGTGGGATGGCAACCCCATCTCTCATTTGATGCCCTGTCTTTCTGCTGGAGGTGGGCTCTACAAGTTCCCTCTCCCCACTGTGGGACATTTCATCATCTAAGTTCCCTCCGGAGGTAGGAGGTTGGGGATCCCTCCAGAATGTACCAGAGACCAGGGAGGTGAGAAACTCTCAGGACTCAAAGGGAGGGACCTTACCCTCAGGAACTTTTATAAAGCATGTAATTGAGGTTGAGTTACGGTTTCAGAGGTTCTGTCCATTATCCTCATGGCAGAAAGCAGGGCAGCATATAGCCATACATGGTACTGGAGAAATACCTGAGAGTTCTGCATCTGTATGGTCAGGCTGCAGGAACAGAGAGTACCACTGTAGCTGGAACATTCAAAACCTTAAATCCCACCCCTAGTGACATACTTCTTCCAACATGGCACTCCTATTCCAACAGAAACGCATGTGTCCTAATCCATTATGGTGACTCACTATAAACCTATGGGGGTGCATTTTTATTCAAACCACCACAGGGTTCATACCTGTGTTTCTAGCACTCACATAGTAGAGAAAAAAGAGCTGTGAGATTCAGGCCAGGTAAGGGTACATAGGGAGACCTGTGTGGTGGTTAATTTTTACTGTAAACTTGACACAATCTAGATTTATTTGGTAAGAGAGTCTTAATGAAGAATTAACTAGATCAACATGGCTTATGGGCTTGTCTGTAGGGGATTGTCTCAATTGTTAATTGAAAAACTCCACCGAGGGTAGTACCTGTCCCAAGCAGGCATTCAGGTAAACCTGAGGAAAGGTGACAGGTAAGCAGGCAAGGTGACATGGTAGAGGGGTGCCCCTTTGAGCAGAAACAGGGGCTGCAACAGTCTACAGTGAAAGGTCACTAGAGAGGAGAGAGGAGAAATTTACCACATCTCATATACCAGTTCTTGCCTCTCAGTGCTTCCTGAGTGTGGGATGGAGACACTGATGCTGAACTCAAGAACCAAGGTTCCAATATCTGTTAGGGAGGAGCGGTATAATTATTAGGATTGTTCTCTTTTGTCACCTGCCTATGGAAGTCCATAACTTTATTATCTTTCTTCTTCTTTGATAGCGAGAGGAGACTGAGATTAAAGGACGAGCCCCAAACTAAACTGATTTAGTTATAAACGCCTTCTATTGTGAGAAGATTCTGACACCATTCTAAGGTGTAAAACAGACCAGCATTCTTTTGTCTGTGTCTGAGGACAAACATCTGCTATGAACTGGGTTGGTAGAGAACAGCTAGTTCCTTTGGATTGAAGACAATAACCCACAGGGTCTTAGAGTGCAATGTGTTCCACAAATGAATTACTACATGATAAAATGACACTGACTTCTGAGAAGAAGGAGGAGGAAGAAGAAAAGAAGGGAAAAATAAAGAGAAGGAGAAAGAAGGAAAAGGAGGAGAAGAAGAAGAAGAAGAAGGAGGAGGAGGAGGAGGAGGAGGAGGAGGAGGAGGAGGAGGAGGAGGAGAAGGAGAAGAAGAAGAAGAAGAAGAAGAAGAAGAAGAAGAAGAAGAAGAAGAAGAAGAAGAAGAAGAAGAAGAAGAAGAAGAAGAAGAAGAAGAAGAAGAAGAAGAAGAAGAAGAAGAAGAAGAAGAAAATAACTACAAATATAGTCTGCAGGTCTTTGGGGTTTTACATTCAGCTTACAGGTTTCACGTCAGTTCTGTCCTGGCCCATGAAGTTTTGAGTAATCAACATCAGCTTTCACATCTATGAGGCTGTCTGTTCAGGACTTGTGCACATCCCTCTGGTGGCTGGTTGTTACCTATCCCTAAGAGCCTGCCTTACCACCACTGTCCTGGCTTCTTTCTCCTTTGTCTGCCTTTGCCCCCAAATGCCAAGCCCACCCCACTGCTTCATTTCCCACTTCAGAGCTTACCATTAAACCATTGCCAGAGGATCACAGAGAACATCCCAGGGTAACAGGAGCCCAGCACAGATAAAGACATTATTGAGAATAGCTATTTTTATAGGACTTAGCTGACTTTTCTATAGGACTACCCAGCAGAGATAATCTTGTCTTCAGCATCAAATGTCTTATGGTGCTGGGATTTTTAGGGTCCAGTGTTTTCTCTCTTCCTTGAATTTCCTGAGACCTTTGATGTTTTTATCCCCATTGGTAGCCAAAGGACATGACTGTGGGGAGTCGGTGAAGTCCTGAGTGAATATATGCTGTTGACATGGGCACAGAGATGTCAAGGACCTCTAAAATTCAGCCCAATGGCAGTTGCTAAGCCTGTCTTGGAATGGCAAAGCCTTCCTCTGGACTGAGGAGAAATGTTGATAGTTTGTGAAGGATATGTGCATTGTAGCTTTCTGCCTGTGCCTACACCCTGTTATTAACAAAACTTAGCCAAACCTTTCTTGTTTGGTTGTATACCATAAGCCTCATCTCCTTAACATTCTATATGCAATAAACCAGTCTCTCTGTTTACATTGTATAATAACCACGTGTGCTTCCAGAGTGTTGATACTTCTCCTTCTGAGAGGCTGGACTACCCAATCCCAGCCTTTCTGTAGACATGTGGTACTTCTGTCCTTCCATTCCCTCTCCATCCCTAGTCAGGTTTGTGAAACACAAGCCATGCAAGAGCATGACTTAAGACTCTGATACTTCACTATGGACCACATTTGAGTTTCTGGTTTTGCTTAATCCCCTTTTCCCATTGATAGAAAGGGGAAAAAGAGAGTGAGAAATAGAAAGGGAAAGGATGAGGACTGGCCCTTGGTTTCAGTATCAAATGAATGAAACAACAACAAAAAAAAAAAAAAATACAAGGGAAAAGTAAAGGAAGCTAAACTCAGATCCTCATGCTTGCCCTGAGGACACTTTACCAATGGAGTCATCTCCCTAACCCTTGCTGCCATTTCTGAGAACTATCTTGGGCTAAGGGGTGTGGCCTTAGGATCAGAGCAAATGAGACTTGTGTTAGGGTATAAGGGGAAGACTCATCATGTTTCCAATCCACATGTTATTTTTCAGGCCTACCCTCATTCCTATGAGATATCATTTGCTAATGCCAGTGCTCCCAAAAGTGACAGCTCAGGTTCCAAACCTATCTTATACCATAGTGCTTATTAACAGAATCCCTCTGGTTTAGTCTTGGTGGCTTAAATGCTTTCTATCTTGCAAAACTTTCCTCTCTGGTGAGTGAAGGTTGACCCTTATCAGCATGGGGCTTCCAGGTTTTTAACTCTGCTTAGTTCAGAGCTCCAGATGTTAAGAGCTCCAGGTGTTCAGAGCTCCAGGTGTGCAGAGCTCCAGGTGTTCAGAGCTCCAGGTGTTCAGAGCTCCAGAAGATACAGTGCTTGTTTCACCCTGGTGGGAATATGGAGGAGACCAAGGGGAACTCTGCATGTGGCCACCTGAGCTTCCAGTCAGTCCCAGGGCACTTGGGTTGCAGATCAGTCATCAAGGTAAGGTCTCTGACCCCAGATGACTTATATAACTTTTGATTGGAACATGTGATTAATATTTGGCTCAAACCACAAGTCTAGGACAATCCAGTGCTCATATCATGTGCCTGTCAGCTGTATCTGGGTCACAGGCCTTATCACAAGTGCCCATCTGTTAAGTTCTTCTGGACCTTACGGGCAGCTTGGCTTCATCCCATCTTTCCAGTAAGTAGAAACCTGTTCTCTAGACCACTTTGCTTTCCTCCTTCTTCCTGCCTACCTCACTGAGGCCAAGTGTGCCACAGTATGACCTGCAAGCCATTTTCTTGGCCATTTGCTTCAGTTCATATTTATGGCTTGTCACTCTGGCTACACCTTCTTCTTATGTCCAGAATGTCTTTGAGCTATCAATCTCTAATCTTTACTGTTAAACAGCTAATCAGTCTCTAGCAACAAGACCTTCTCAACGTTCGCCGAGCACCTCTTACTGTCCATATCATATTCATTATCTTTGCATCCCATAATAGGTGCAGTCATGTTTTCTTACCTGTTTTGTACATAAGAAAAAATAGTTTCTGATTCCTCATCTGACTGAATCTGACTGGTGTCTGTCATGACAGCCCAAGCTCACCCATTTTGCTAAACTGCCTCTGCTTGGGAACAGGTGGGGCTTCTTATCTTGAACCATTATCGGTATTATCATCTTCATCTCCAGACTCTGGGTGACCAAAATAATATCTGAGTCAAGACTGATTCAGAAAACTTTCTCCTCCATGATACTTTGTTCTGAAGTTACACATACTGCTTGAAAAAACCATGTACTTTCTTGGTAAACACTCAAGATCCTACCTGCTTCCACTGAAGTACCTGATAACAAGGTCCCTTGATACTGCATCTGATGGCTGAATCGTGGGCTTGGGCACTTTTCTTCACTTCTGTTGTTCAGACTCCACTTGGCCCCCTCCACTTGGCCATGGAATGATTCATCTCTCTATCCTCTCTTCGGCAGGTTTTCAATGGTCCCTAAGGATGTTTACAGAGTTTGAAGTATCAGTTTAAATGCTAGCCTTAAATTACAGTGAGGGATGAAGCTCTTAGGCTTTCCTGTGACTCATGCTTGCTGATTGGCACCCTCTCTGCGTGGCTAAATCTGTGTGGGATGGTAAACGTATAATTGGGAGGTGGGTTAGCAGAGTGAGAACTGGAACAAGAGAGCTTAAGTGGGGTGACTTGCTGCGACAGAATCACAGAGATGTAACACATCATCTTTGCACTTGGGAGTTTGCTACAATGCCCTGGTCTCTTAACGAACCACAGAGCCTGGGCAGACTTCCTGATGAGGTTCAAACAATTTTAAAGAAATCGTCCAGTGACAATCATTAAATATGAAAGTTTTCTCAAAGACTGTGTTTTAAAAAAAAGATACCATTTACCTGATACTTGGTCTGAAACGATGTGGGTAAAGCTCTGAGGCCTCTTTATATTGTTCTCTTATCATTTTTGATTTTCATTATATTTTAGTTTCGATCTTGCATTTCTTCGAATCTTCAAATACTTTGACTTTGGATAAAAGGAATCATACAGCCTGTAGTTTTAATAGTATTGAAACTCAAGGGTTTTGTGTGTGTGTGTGTGTGTGTGTGTGTGTGTGTGTGTGTGTGTGTGTGTGTGTGTGTGTGTGTTGTGTGTGTGTGTGTGTGTTGTGTGTATGTGTGTGTGTGTGTAGCTGAAATTCATGACATTTCATCAGTATGCAGTAATCCATCGTAACAACATATAACTCGTTTTTGTTCTATGTTGGTCGGTTGCTTAGAAACCGCTGAGATAACACAGCTGTTTACATCCTTGAGCATTTGTTTTGTTGCTTTTATACATATATGTCCTAGAGTAGAATCCCTGTGCCCTATGGTTTGCAAATTTTTCAATTTGATTACAAAGTAAGGTATGTTGGAAAGTGGCTGAGGCCCTTATTTAGCATCCTCTGAATTATAATATACCATTCGTTTACCATATCCCCACCTGCCTATAACTTGGCAGATTTAATTTCACAGGTATTGAGTGTGTATGATATCATCTCATCTGGGTCAAAATTTACACTTCATAATTTCTAATAAGGCTGAGCGTCATTCCATACACTCATCTCACTTCTAATTATTCATCTGTAGAGCTCTTGTTTGAGATGTTTCCCTTGGTGTTGAGTTGTTTCTCTTTCTTTTGAATTTATTCACTAGAGGCTTCACTTTCCTTTTCCTAACCACATTCTGGTACTAATATTTTTTATGAGTTTTAGATATTAAGAGAAACGTTCCTCCATTTTGCACATTAATAACATGTATGTTTTAATTAAAATGATTTAATTTTTCTTTCAGTCTGGGTTTTGTGGATGGTAAGGTATCCATTTCTCATCCAAGATTTTCACTGAATGAATCTTGGATTTAATTATAATGTTTGACAGGGATATCATGTTAGTCTTTTACCTGTGGATTCTAAGTTGGGTCTGGATAACTAATTGATAAGTTCTTCCTTCCAAAATGGACAGCTGTACATTTTAGTCTGCCCCGAAGGTCTTCATCAGAGTAGGCCATCTCAGGGCTTTCTAGTGGTGTTACTTGATGATAAAGGTCTCTGGGGGAGTGCATGGGACCAGGGACACACTATCCTTTACATAGAGCACTTGATTTTCAGTTTGAATTTATAAGTCAGGTTGTCAAGTACCACAAACCTCCTGTTGGTATGTAGATGAGATATTTCTAATTCCCTATCAGTTTTAAAAGGCTTCGTTTCCCTATGGTACCCCCACTTTCTAAGCTGGGTGCACATATATCAAGCTCCCTAAATCTGTGCTTGTTTGGGTTTTGTTTTTCAATAAGGTGATATACGTCTCATAACAAAGTCCTCGAAATTTTTATTGTTATTCCTCATCATGTTAGAATTTTGATGTTATTGTTAAGGTAGTTTCAAATTTACATTTCTGAGTTGGGTGTTCTGGTTCGTGCCTGCAATCCTTGCAGTCATAGAATTCAACAGGCTGAAAGAGGACTGCCCTGGATTTGTGGCCAGCCTATGCCACATAGTAAGTTCCAGGCCAGCCTAAGCCACCAAATGAAGCTTTGTCGCAAAACAAATACAAGCAAGCAAGCAAACAAGCAAGCAAACAAACAAACAAACTAATTAACTAACAAAATATTAGACTTTTCTGCTTTTTGAAGTTACTTCTTCACACTGAAGTTTGTATCTAGAAATCATGGTGAGTTTAATGATATCTAGAAATGCATCATTATGACCCATTTATGAGTATACAAATTATTCATTCACACTTCTTTTGGACTATTATACACAGGTTATATCCATATAACATTTATGTTCTTAATTCCATTGCAACTTCTTTCTACCTTTTAATGCCTTAATTTAGGCTAAAAACTCCAGTATAGTATTATCAAGAAGTTCTAGTAAAGGTCATGGTTTTAGTCTAATCAAAGGGGGAGTGTTCCCAACCATCGTTAAGTTTGTTGTACACTTGTCTGTAGGTACTTTGTCAGATTAAGGATGTTGAATTTTTATCAATGGGTTTTTGTCAATAAATATAATTGTATCACTGTGTCTTTGCATCAAATTATATGAGCATACACATTAATTGACTTTTTATATAAAAATCCAATGATTCATTGCACCATGTTTCTATATTGTGTTATTATTCTGAATAAAGTTTTTATATATATGCACGAACAAGATTAACCATATTTGTTGGATTTTGTATCAAAGTTCTGCTGGTATTAAAAAAAAGCCTCCTGGAGATATCATACTGTTCTCTAATCTGATGAGTTTTGTAAGATTGTAATTATGTTGTTCTTTAATATCAAAATTCAATTTTCCTTTAATGTTTACTAGAAATGTTTACTTCCCCCACAAAAAGAAATCAGTGTAAATATGGCGGTGGAAACGTATGCGTCGATAGAGGCAGGGAGATTTCTGTGTTTGAGCTGAAGCCACCCTGGTCTACAGAACAACTTCCAGGACAGCTAGTGCTACACAGTGAGCCCTTTTCTTAAAAATATATAAAAAGAAAAAAAGGAAGGAAGGAAGGAAGGAAGAAAGGAAGGAAGGAAGGAAGGGAGAAAAGGAAATTGTTAGCCAACACCAAATAGACCACATTATTTTAAAAGAACACATGCGAGTTGTTTTAACCTTTTTTTTTTTTTTTTAGTTTGTGACGGTTATGCATTTTAGATTATGCTAATCAAATTTCCTTTTTTTTCTAAATTAATTTTGGTAAGCCATAGTTTTTTTTTTTCTAGAGATGCATTCATTTCCCCCACACTCCAGCATGACCAACATAGGGTTGTTTATAACAGCATCCTCTTGTCTTTGTAACCTTTAGAGCACTGCCGATTTCTTCTTCTCGGCATTGTGTGAGCCTTTTCACCTTTTCAGAATTTGTCTGCGGGGTCTTTGTCTATTCCAGTTGTTCTGTCAGAGGCTTGAGATACGTTTTACTCCAGTATTTCTCCCGGAAATTTGTCTACCGCTCTTATAAAACCATTTTCTCTGTCAAGCGATGACATTTGAGATTTGACTTTACACTGGATTCTTGAAAAATAACTATTTTCTCCCAACTATGTTCACTGTTTCTAAAGTACAAATTTGTGTTGAATTTCACTAGGAGGAACAATTACCAAGGCAGTTCATCTAATGGCCTGGGAGATGAGATATGCCTTTATGTGGTCATAAACAATGCACACTAGAGGCTCATGAAGAACATTATTACCTTACCTCTGTAAGCTTGTACTAACTGGTTTTAACTGGTTGTGTTTAAGTTCCTCCAAACAACCTGTCAGCTTAGAGCAATGACCAGTAGAATAAAATGGACAACACAACTGTAGCTGCTTCGTCCAGTGACAATGACAACAGGATGGGATTAGGTCTGGATATAGACACCCTTTTCACACAGTTTTAGTTGTTCATTCATCTCTGCCTCCACACACCTGCTAGCTCAACCGATCATGTATTGCTTCTTAGACAGGACCTATACTTTCTTGCTTGACTCTAGTTCTTCCATGGCCTGCTGGAATTCATTCTCTATTTTTCCCCTTTTGCGCCTACCATATCCATCCTCAAAGACTGTGATAGACCCCATTAGAGTTTCTGCTAGCCCATGCCCCTCCTTCTTTGAGCAGCACCTTTGACCCTGCACAAAACTGTCATCTGGTAATTTGTGAATCTCATATAACTGGCTTATCTGAGCAAAATGCCTCTGGAGCAAAGCTAAGGCTCTCAGAGCTGCTCCCCAGGTGTTGTACCTCAGAGGTTTCAGTGCCTCTCTAGGTTCTCCCCTTTGACCTCTAGGTTCTCCCCTTTGATCTTGGTGATGTATTCTCTGATTCTGTGGATGTCATTTTTCAGGCATCAACTTTGGCTCATGTATCCTCAGAAACAAGAGTAGATTCACACAGCTAAATACAAAGCCAGGAGAACACAACAGGGCCAGATAAGGCGACCCTTGCTTTGCCGAGCTTCGTGCTCCTAGTTCCAGCCCCTTACTGAGTTCAGTGCTTGGTGATCTTAAATCTTAGGGGCTACTTTTGCATATAAACATAACAACTGGACTCTTTGTGCACAAGTAGGATTGTTTCTTATATGCAAAAATAAAAATCCCTTTCCCCATGATTGGGAAGTTCTATATTCCTCCTATTGAATGTTTTCATCGGTGCTTACTCAACTTTATTCTGCTACAAATCCTATATTAACTGTTACTTTAAATACTTATAGAAGGTCTCTTCTGGAATTTCTTTCTCTTATTTTTTTCTTCATCCTATTATCAGGGATTCTAGTCATTGAAGAGCCTTTCTGGGACCTCTGCTCTAGTTTCCCAGTTTCCTACATTTCTCCAGTGCTTGGGATCCAGCCTGAGGTCTTAAATGTATTTCTCTATGAGCTTAAGTCTTCACTTTGTGGCCTCTTTACCATGTGTGGACTTTTGTAAACTGAGTTTTGGAGCATTCTTATATTTAACTTTTTACAATTCCCATGATTCTTGGTTTGTGGTATACCAAGTGTCCCTTTTCATAGAATATTGTTCTTAATTCATAGATTAAGACTTTCTCTTAGATTTGTAATCTTATTAAATATAATAATATTTTGTGGAGAAGTCTGTACCAAAACATGAAGTGTATGTGTGCAATGAAGGACAACAGGAGTTTCTCTCGGTGGAAATATGTTTATAGAAGAAGAACTAAAGAGCTTCGTAAGGTATTTGGTGTGAGAGTTGTCCCACCAGTTCTCGTCCCAGTTATGGTAATTAAGGAAGAATTCAACTGCCTTTTGTTGGAAGACATCCCCCATATTTTCTCTTGGACCAATGTTATTTTCCAAACTTTCACTGAAAATCCTGCACTGAACTTACTTATACAACTTTCTTGCAAATTGTGTGAGTGTTTGTGTGTGTGTGTGTGTGTGTGTGTGAGAGAGAGAGAGAGAGAGAGAGAGAGAGAGAGAGAGAGAGCTCAGCTTCATCCATTTTAAAGTTATTTTCTATCATCATGACAAAACAGGCCCTTTTCTTCCATGTTCCAAAACTTTTATACATAAAAATGATGGCACTGGACTTTTTGTATCCCAGTGAAAGGCATCAGAAATTTTACTTTATTTTGTGCCAGAAACCTATTGTCAATAACCATTTACTGGGAAAACATATTAAATTAATGAAGTAAAATATCTGTGAGTCCAAAGAAAGATGATTACATTTAAATACAGATATTATACTATTAGACAATATTTATACTGTGGTGATGAGTGTAGTTTCCAAACTGCACCTTAAATAACACCCAGTGAAGGCCTAATAACGTCTTTGGTTTTGCTTTAGAAAAGAATCTAAACAACCCTTTATGATACCTGCAAATTTAATGTAATAAGAAAATAACTATAATTTCTCTGATGAAAAGGGCACAGATTTTTTCCCCCTATGTTCTCAGGAGAGGAAAATGCCAAATCTCAGTTAGAATTCTATGAAAATAATGATGTATTGTCCAAGTTTATAAGCCAGTGAGTCAGATCCATGAACACAAAAGAGAAGAAAACAAAGAAGGAAAATGTTACAGACAGGCAAAACTCAAGAAAATCTTAACACTTTTCTCCCCCCCCCCCACCCCGTCCCTTTGCTTTGGTCTGAGAAATGAGATTTAGTTCGATACTCGGCAGAGAGCTTTGCATGCCTTGGAAGAGATTCAACTTTCTTTACCTGGGTTCATGTCACGTGCACAATGGTAGCTCTATGTTTCCAGCAGAGACGTTGTATGATCCATCAGGAGACTAGTTTCTATCACGAAAGTGTGGTGCTATTTCCACCGACCTTCTAGCTACATTCCCCCACAGCAGAGATGAGTGAAAGAGATTACCTGTAAGCATGCCTCAGAAGGACTATACTTTAAAGGTGCTGCATACTTTGGCCCTTTTAAGGAAGCCAGCATCTGCCCCGTTCACGATTTATTGACTAATGTAGCATTTAACATTCCCTTAAGAGTTTAGAATTGAATTCAGGTTTGAAGTTAGAGTGGTCTTGACTCTAGTAAAAAAAAATGAATGAAAGAAATGGTTAGTAAGTAAGTAACAATGAATAAACAAAACAAGTCTAACTGTTTGTATCAGTGGTCCTAACAGGCGACATTCCAGAGACACACACATACCAAAAAAATCCCTCAAATTTAACATACTTCATGGTTTTTATGGTAAATATTTAATTCAAATTGAAATATGGTTACTAACGAGAGAACAGAATGGAAATGTTATAATAAACTAGTTTGCAGTGAATTGTGCTCTGGAAAATATTAAGGATGGCATCTCTGTGCATTTAGTAATACAAGGTACCGTTCGATGCTATAAGTTGAACAATATATTGTTTCATTTGCATGTGTATTCATATGCATGGATATAGTATTTACTAAGGTATTCTTAAGATATGACTTTGGGGGAACCATGGTTCTAGATCTCTGGCCGAATATAACAACAACTACAATTTGTCCTTTGACCTCTGTGATTCTATTTCTTTGGACCCTAAATGTTTTTTGTTCCCAGGTTGTGCTTTTCCCAATTTGTATTTACCTTTGGGGTGCACGGCGTGAGAGTCACTTGCTTAAGAGCTGACAGCTGCACACTAGATTCCAGGACCTTGAGATGGCCGAGATATGCAGATGGGATGAGAAGGAACAGTTTGTGTAGTCACATGTCATGGACCCAACCAGGATTGCAGGGCTGTCCTTGAGCCTTGGTTTCCTAATCTTTGAGGGAGGCTGGACTGTGATGTCGCTTGTTCTGCTTGGGGGGAAATGTAGGCTGTTGCATTGTAATCTGCCTATGTTCCCTTATTTCTTGGTGCTTTTATGAATCAAAAAGAGAGTAAATAAGGAGTAAAATGAGAAAGAATATATGTTTTTGATAGTTTTATCCAACTTTTGGTCAAGGTGTAGACCTCAGTGGTAACAGAGAAGAGTTCGGAGGCAGTTCAGCAGTGAAGGGTGTATATCGGCATGGCAGAGGACCCAGTGCAGCTCTCAGCATCTGTATCACGTGGTTCACAACCACCTACATACAACTCCTGCTCCCAAGCATCCAACTGGCTTCAGCATTCATGTGCACACACCCCTATATCAACACACACAAATACACATAACTTTTAACATTGGTTTTCTAAATAATCACAACGGATTTCCATGTGTTTAATAAAAAAGCATTGTATCTGAAGTATGCATGATACTTCCAGTGTATTCATTTACTGCTAACCAAGCATCTCACATAAAAATGCCCTGGAGCTGCCCTGTGGAGGACACCGGAAACACAGAGGCTGATAAAGACGCCAGCTCCTGACCTGACTCTAAGCTTGAGACTTAAGGCATATTTATCTTCATTTGTTGGATTTTCTTCCAACCCACATCTTACATTCTAATTCTAAAAAGTGTATGGCCCCAATTGAAGATTCTTATGCCTGAAAACTCTAAGGTTTCTCAAACTGTCTGAACAATGATTTCTAGAAGACCCCCCAAAAATGATCTGGTGCTATAATTCTTCTTTTAAAGATTTATTTTTATTTGGTGTGTATGAGTATCTTGCCTGCCTGTGTGTATGTGTACCTTGGGCCCTCCTTATACACTGAGGGACAATAAGATGGCAGTAGACCCCTTGGAACTGGAGCTACAGGGAGCTGTGAAGTGCCATGTGGGTTCTGAGTCTCCAACCCAGATCCTCTGCAAAAGCAGCAATCATTCTTAACTGATGAGTTCTCAACTGTCTCCATCCTGAACATGAATTTAGAAATGTATACCACAGATGCTGTGAACACACACATGTACAAATGAGCACGGCGTGAAAATCACAGGGATACATGGAATCTGAAGGATCATGACAATCTGGTAGTCGGAAATAGCTCACACCAGGTGATAAAGGATGGGTGTCAATGGTGCACTTCTGGAGGCTGAGGCTGGTGGACCAGTTCCATGACAGTCTGGGCCACAGAGAAAGTTGGAGGTCATAGCAATTATGTCTCAAAAAAAAAAAAAAAAAAAAAATCAGGGCTGTCAAGATGGCTCAGAGGGTAAAGGACTTATGGTACAAGCCTGACAATAATAGTTTCATCCCTGGAATATAGGTTAAAAGTTGATACGGTATAGAGTATCTGAAATTGCAGCATTCTGATGGTCAGATGGGGGTGGGGTGGGGGGGTGACAGAAGAATTAGCTAAAAGGTAGGCAGGAGTATGCCAACAAGCATGCATGACAAATCCCTCCAACAAGGTGGAAGGAGAGAGCCCACTGCTGGATGTTGTCTCTGACTTCCACATACAGGCTCTGGCCAGCATACTCACATTTATCACTTCCCACACTAATAGCAGCAATAATCATCAGAGCTTTTGTTATTGAAGAAAATACAAATAATTATTTCCCTTTTATCATGGTAAGCATCTTAAGATACTCCAATAAAGATTGGAGCAAAATTATCAAAAACTTTGTGGAGTAAATACCACACACCCATCTCAGCTGCCTAAGCACACTTTGGGCCATGTGTGAGATTGTGACTATAGCATGTCTCAGGGCCATGCTGCCTGAGAAAGTTTTCATTGTTTCCTGTTTTCAACTCACATCCATCACCTTTGCTCCAGCTTATCAGAGAAAGAAAGAGACAAAAGTTTAATAGAATAACACAGGGAAATAGTCTTGTCTGTATCTGCACAACAAGACACATCGCAAAAACAGCCTTAGTATGAATTAGAAGATTTCTGAGTTGGAGCAAGTCATTTAACCACTGCAGACATCTGTAAAAATTCCAACAGACCTGCTATAGGTGGATGTTATGAAGGTCAACTCAAATCATATTGAAGAAGCCTCTGTACTTTATTTTTGTCCTCACCCCTGTCACCAGACATGCCCTGTAGGTGGAAGACATTGATATGCCTCTCAGCTTTGTGGCCCAGTTCACATCCTTCCATTCCCCTTTCTGAAGCTGCTCCACGATGGAGAAATAGATCTTCTTTTATTGATCATTACTGCTAACTGTCTAATGGAAGTGTGGTGCCATGTATTCTGGAAGGTCTGATCATCATGCCGAGGACAGAATGGCATAACCTTGTTATAAACGGTGTCACTATTCACAGATTACCAGAGGATCTGGCCCTGTCCCCTGGGTGCAGAATGATTTATAGCGCATGCGCTATAATGGGAGCTTATAATGCCACAATCAGGGAGCAGAGATCCCGCTTGCATTCCCGAGTAGACTATACATAATTCTGTGCAGAGAGTGCACCATCTTCTTCTAATGGTCTGAATAATGTACAAGCAGGACAGAAAAAGAAAGTAATTTGGGAAATAAACTCAACTGTTATTAAGTGCACGTAACACTGAGAGTTACCAAGCCATTCTTTGGTCTCATTCCGCATTTATCCATTCTGTGAAAGAAATTAACCTGCACCCAATCTGATGTCTGTCTAATGTAATGGACTTTCTAAAGAGTTTCCATAAAATATTCTTTTAACTTCTACCATACATAGTCCAATAGGGAAAGCAGAGTCCTCTTCTTAATTTTACAGAAAGCAAGGTTCAAGTTTGAAAATCACGACTTCATTTTGTTGGTATTCATTGTGTATCACACTAGAGTTTCAAGCTGGGTATTCATTTTCTCCAGGGAAACAGGGTTTAAATTCATATTGGCATTGGACATGATGCATATCTGTGAGCTATACATAAGAGGTTTTGGTTTTCTACTTCTAAATACAGAACATTCTGGGGTGTTCTTGCTTTACAACAAATAAGTACAATCTTCAGAAAACCAGAGAAACCAACCACGATGCCACACAAATTTAAACATGCCCTTATATATTAAAATGCATTGTCTGTATATACATATTTCAGCTCCTCTAGTTGGATCTATATTTATTCATTGGAAAAAATATGAATATTTCCTACATTGTTTTTACTTATTGTTTGATTATTCCTGTTGTTCATGAGTGTGGTACAAAATGTACTCATCTGATATTCCATTGGCAAGATTGCAAAATATTTGCGTTGGATTCAAAGTCCACTCTCTTGCTTTCTGAGAGATAAGATGCTGAGGTGTAGGGCAAGTCTGTCAACAGCAGTCAGCGAGAAGAGGGATGACGGTTTGGCTTCCCAGGTCAAAGTCTTATTCCATGGCACTCTTAGCAAAGTCTTGATTGTATTCCTCTTTGAACCAAGCCCTTTGTCCCCTAAGACGTGACATGCTCTTACAGGACACAGATATAGCAGTCCATTTAGGGAAGATAAGGCTTTGCATGTCCCTTCTCTTAGCTTATATGATACAAATAACTCCAACTATTGGCAGGGACATACCAGTTCATTCCAGGGCTCAGCCTTTGAGGAAGCTTTGTGAAAGAAGTTGATGTGAAAGAGGAGGCTGCATGTGCCTTGTCTTCCCTTCCTGAGCTGCATCCACACAGTGTCGGTTGGACGAGGCTTTGGCAATTATCTAGCTAATGTGATCAATGTTAATAAACAATCCAGTTAATTTGGCCTTTGGAAGTAGATTTCATCAACAAGCCATGAAACGGGAGAGCTCACAAATGAATTTCCTTTAATTTTTAGGGAAATTTGCAATTCCTGACGTTATTTTCCAAATACAGCATGATGTTCAGTAGGATTGTTGTTATAATAACAAGTTGTTATTGAAGAGCCCCTTGCATTCAATTAGTTCAAAGTACATTCAGGATATGTAAAGATTGTCAGTAGCATCCAGACTTCAGAAGGAGTTTTGAATGGCAAAAAAAAAAAAAAAAAAAAATCAGTAACTACATGACTTCACTGTTTCTTCTTCCCAGACTAGAACAGCACAGTGGGGTTTTCAGTTCTCTCTCTCTCTCTCTCTCTCTCTCTCTCTCTCTCTCTCTCTCTCCATATATATATATATATATATATATATGGTGGTTTTTGAACTTTAACATTATTTTGTGTGGTCCATCTTAATGTGAGAGGTTAACACTAAGCTTCCTACCAGGAGCTACCATTACAAACCAATACTTATAAAAAAATTTCCATCCACATATTTCACTTATGTAGCTCAGAATATATTAATACATTTATTTAGTTTAATTTAGGCTAAATTGGTCATAGATTGACTGCTCCTGGTATTCCAGTATAGATATGAGTATAGGAATTGTCTAAAGAGGACCCTTCACTCTAGTCCTGAAAGAGTCCACATGGTATTTTGAGGACAATGTTAAGTACATGGCCAAGAGTGAGAAGGCCAAGAAAATCTGTTGCACAGCAGATATAAAGGTATCAAAAACAGATAAGGACTGTAAAAAAAATTGCAAATAGCTATGTTCTAAGTTCAGTAAAGGAAAAGCTTAAAAATATTGTGAGGGAAGGGAAAGTGCAAATAGAATGGCAATTTTTAAAGAATTCAATATGGCCGCTAAACTGTATATGATTGCAGGTTGTTACAATAACTGAAAACTCACCGGTAAGCAAGCAGGAGACTCAAATGCAAGGTTAGACAACTCATAGAAAAGATATGCAATGGGAACGAGTATGTGGGAAAGATGTTGGGTGTTCATCGCATGCCATTGGGAAATTTTTGAAAATTAGGAAAGCAACAGCAACACTTATTAACTTACTTACCAAGGGCACTGAAACCTACTCTGCAGTACAGTATGCTGATGACAGAAACAATAGGAACCCCATCTATTGTTTGCTGGGATGCAAAAAGTTGCAATCACTTAAGAACACAGCTTGACTGTGTCACGCGCCCACGCTTCCCGCCGATAGGAACAGGCGTGCAACAACCAGATTCTTCTGCGGACAACCTTTATTGTACAGCACTCTGAGCAGGGGACTTCTTGAGCAGAAAACTTCTCTCTGAGCCGGGGACTCCCTACCGGGGTCTGCTGTCTAGGCGACCTCTCACGTGCAGTCTCCCACGTGCGATCTCTCTGCCCAGTCTCTCTCCACGTGGGATCTCCCGCAATCTCTCCTATCGGGTCTCTCTCCACGTGGTATCTCTCTGCCATCTCTCCACGTGGGGTCTCCCGCAATCTCTCCACTATCTCCCTCTCCACGTGGGGGAGAAATGCACTGATATACATGCCTAAGAGACTTGTGTTGCTACCTGATTGGTGCATCCTCCTGTAGCTCAATCACGCGCCCTGAGATTGGGCTGTGACTTATGTGGTTGCCAAGCAACACGAGGGGAAAGGTTTTTGTAGGCTGAACAATGGGCGGGAAGCTGGCACCATCTATTGGCGCCAATGGCTTCCTACATGACTGTTTCTTATAAAGTTAACAAGAGCCATGCACCCAATCACTGCATTCCAAGGTATTTTCCCTGATGACTAGAAAACTTAGAACCTTATGTTCATACAGAAACTTTACCAATGACATCATGTGCTATTCGCAAACGTGGAAATAATTAACATATCTTTGGATGGGCAAAGAGATAAATAAACTGTGGATAATCCATGCAATTAAAAAGTATTTAACAACAGCAAAAATACCCAACTCTCAGCTATGAAAAGACAGAAGAGAACCTTAAACACATATTAATTCCCAGAGGAAGCAAGTATAAGCTATTATGTGACATGATTCCAGGCATCTGGTGTTCTGAAATACAATACACAAAATTATAGAGGTGGAGAAAGGCTCAGTGGGTATCATGTAATTTAGAGTCAAAGGAAAGGGAAGAGGGATTATAGAGAAACATGAATTTTATTTTAGAGTCATTAACTTATAGTGGCGAATACATAACATGACTCACTTGTCAAATCCCACAGAACTGCCAAACTCAGAATGAAGGCCAAAGTGACCTCTAGGGTATCGGTAAATATTGAGCTACTTTAGGTGGGTTTACACCATTGCTTCTATGCACCATAGTGAAGTAGCATAGTGGCCATCAGTGGATGGGGGCGTAAGGAAAACACATCATCCAAACACAATAGAACACTACAGAGCTATAAAGAACAATGAAATGATGCTTTCAGAGAATGGGCAGAACTGAAGTTCATCGTGCTAAGGAACATAAGCTAGATGTCCAGAAAACTGCCTATTTTCTGGCACATGTGAAACCTAAGCTAAAAGTTACAAACTGACCTGGAAATAGACACAAACATATTAGAACACTGATAGAAGAGCCTGGGAAACAGAGACATGTGTAAATGTGATTAAAGTACCTTACACATATGCATAAAATATTGTAACAAGACTCATTTTCTGTAGTTCCTATGCATTAATTACAATAGGCAAAGCCAAGGCAATACCCCAGGTCATCTGGATTTTCCCTTGTGCTGTCTTCTAGAAGCTTCTGCTAGTCTTATGTGTTAAGTGAATAGGAATAAGAGAACCATCCAGAGAGAGGAAATGTTGAAGAGAAAATGCCAAAGATTTTTTTCAGAATAAACTCACCAATTGTCATTACCACAATCCCACTTGTGTGGAGGTAGGGTGCAGAATCATGACCGGTTTGGGGGTAGAGACTGGTTTTGTAGCAGATCTATTTATTTCTCTGAGTATGTGGGAGAAGCTATCCTTAAGAGAGAACAAAGGTAGTTTAAATTCATCTAATCTCTTTGTCAACTGAAACTTCAGATAAGTCAAAAAAAATTGCTAAACAGAAAAAAGTACATATCTCTAAAATACCTCAACAAGATGCCGTTGGTAAGGACTACTTAACAAACAAGCCCAGCATCTCTAGATCCTCAACACAGCTTACCTGAAGAACATCACTATTTATACAACTTTTGAGTCTAAAGTGGAGACAATTCATAAACTAAACACGCTTTCTCCGTTGTGCTATAAGCCTGAAAACTATCATTTGAAATGTCATCTGTTATTCTAGGTCAGGGAGTCCATATTGCATGGGGAGGCAGGACCTGTGAAGTACCCTTTGATATCTCAGACTATCTGCTTTGTCTGAACTTTCTGCTTGCCCACACTCTGCAGTTATTAACAAAATGTATTGCTTCACAGAGTCTCTGATGTCTAATCTGGTCTAATGTATAAGCCCACTCTCGAACTCAATAAAGGGGGGCTTTAAATTACAGCCTGGTTCTATTCTGAGCTTCATTCTATTGAGCCACAAGGAGAGATGGAGATAAGCTAAAATAGATAATAAACGATTAGCCCTCATAAATTATTCTACATCAAGGGACCTGTGAATGTTTCTGTGTTAACTGTGCTCAAATCAATATCCAATACAACATGAGAAATTACTCTAGAAAAAGTCTGGTGAGCATATGCTGGGATTTCAGTAATAGTTGTGTGTGGGCAGTGACATATGGGATTTGTTCACTTTTTCTTTTACTTTCTGTTTCCCCAAAATATTTTGTATTGCCTGCATACTTCACTTTATAAATCATAAAAGATAAACTCTGAAAACCATAATCAGTCTTGCGTAATACGCACTCATCACAGAAATGGTTCATAAACACACAGCGGAAAGAATGAAAGGAAATAGACCATATGCTCCTTAGATTTTCTTGCAGTTGGTAAGATTGGAGTGTTCTGCTTACACTTTTTAAATGTTTCTAACATTTTAACGAGTGTGAATTATCCTTCTAATTAAAAAGCTGGATGTCTATGGAATCCTATGTAATGCAAAATAGATTTTAACTGAAACCAACACACCTTGTGGTTTCCATGATGCGCAGTGCAAAATCATTTCGGAATCTAGAGCAGAGGTGTAATCATCTCTCATCAGATGTATACGTCCAAATGAATGCTACCTTCATATTAGAAAGCATTCTTATGCACCTTTTATCCTCGTGCTTAGGAGGCACTGGCAGGTGGATCTCTGCATATTTGTGGCCATTTTGGTCTACATAGTGAGTTCCAAGTCATCCAGGACTACATAGTGATACCCTGTCTCAACAACCCCAAGCACACACTACCCTGTCTCAACAACCCCAAGCACACACTACCCTGTCTCAACAACCCCAAACACACACACACACACACACACACACACACACACACACACACACACACACCAGAACATTCTCATAGCAGAGGAGAGGCTCAGGGTTCCACAGTTTGAAGACATAACTATGTGCGCCCTGTATGAACACCAAACTCAACATAGGAGTCCGTGGAATCAGGTACATCACACAGCAGAAGTATACAAGGCTCCGACTTTGACCCCAGATGTTTGCTGCCCCTAATTCGTCAGTGCATGACTTGTGGAAATCTTCTAAACTGGTACAGTGGGAATAATTTGTTGTTGTGAGAACTAGATGAATAATACATATGAAAGGTGAGCATAGTGTCTGGGGCACAGTAAATGATCAGAAATAACAGCTATTATTTCCTGACTCACAGCCACCAGGAAAGGATAAAATCGTCATACAGTGGACCTTTACGCTCCTTACATAAGCTAATGCCAGAGCTAAATTGTACTCAGTGTTTTCAGAGTAATGAGCCAAATACATTAACTGTTCTGGAAACAGATGAAGCCTGACTATTTTGACTAAATATAGAGATAATTAGAGTCTAGACTGTATCTGTTGATAGGTTTGGGGAAGTGTAATGAGAATAATCACGCCATAATAGAATAATACACAGGGATAAAGTGAGTCAGAAATCTCACAACACAGATGAAAAACAGCTAATTTTATTGATGTCAGGAAAATGTTATTAGTTGAATCTTCTTACACTCTTAGGATGGCTGTTTCCTGCTGTAATAACACCCTAATAAAATAATCAATTATGCCTTTCTGTTGTGCTACTTTGGTAGTTTGCAAAATAGTTTGGCAAAATTATCAAGTGCCAGATAGTGTTATAATATGTATCAAAATCACCCCAACCTTTGATGTGGTTGAATAGAGACATGAAAGGCCCTTACAATTACTGTTATTCAAGCCAGCGGATTATTTTTCCAAAGGTATTGACTATTTTGCCTGCAACAAGTCCTGTTTAAATCCACAGATCTAAAATTAAAAATTTTCCCAAATATTCTATTTCCTGAGTCCTGATATGACACATAAGCAGAAAATTTCCAGTTTATGAAACTTTATTTTATGCATACAATCGTATGCTCTACTATAACCACATGCATTTTATACTATAAACATATTATACAAAATTAACTGTAGGCTATGTGAATGAACCGTGTGTGTGTGTGAAAACATGAATAGATCTCAACTTAGGAATCTTCACTCCAAGTCCTCTCATTACAGAAACACAGATATTGCAGTACGCAAAGAAATACTGACAACATTTGAAAACCAAAACACCTCTGGCCCCCAGCATTTCATGTTGATAGGAAATTAATTCATGCTACTGGGAGACATCAACACGACTGGATAACACATATGAGTCTGCAATGCCAATATAATACAACCGGAAATGATGGACTCACTTATTAGGCTGTGGCCCAGCCTCAGCACCAAGAGTCAAGCAGGTATGATACAACGATGATGTTTGTGTTTTCCTTCTTCAGTGTGGCAAGACATGCCATCATAGAGCGAAAGCTTCTCTGTCTTCATCTCATGCTTTCAGGGTGAAAGGCCAAAGCTTGCACTGCAAGTCACGTAGTTAAGCTTTAAAATCAGATGAAATTCATGAGGTGTGAATTTCATGGTTCACTCCCAACCTCAGTTCTCTCCTCCTCAGTCCTCGGTTTAACAGGACAGTAAAGACGAAATGGCCCGTATCATAGTTCTGGAAGGTGAATGGTTTTCTGCTCTTCACTAGTTTTTATGTGGAACAAACAGGTAAAGTATTGGTTTTAGTGGGACTTTTTTTTTTTCTCAGCAACATAAAATATTAATAGGTAATGCCAGACTGCAAAGTCTTTAAACGGTTCTTTCTCTAAAAAAATTTTAATGTACTTTAAAAAAAATTCACAAGCAGTCATTATCAATTTTGAGCAGTACGGTGCAACATTTTAATCGCATATACAGTGTTAACTGAGCAGATTGGGATTGGCAGCATATTCTTAACCTCCAAGAATCAGCATTGCTTTGTAGTGAGGACACTGGATTCAATTAGTCATTGTCAACTGACTTACCCTACCTCCTGTGCCGTGGGGTATTAAAGACTTCTCCTTGTACTTCTTAACCAATTAGACCTTCTCCATCTCTCCTCAAAAATGTCTTCTCCGGGCAGTAAATACTTCAACTTTGAACTCACACTTAACAGCAAATAACCTTTTCATCTGTCCCCGGTCCCCACCCCTTATTTCTGGAGAAAAACCAACCAAACAAACACACAATGACAGTGACGCATAGCAAGACAACAGAAGAGGCCTCGGCTCTCTCAAGTCCATCTTGTCCACAGTCCAGGCTGTTTGTACATGCAACTTCTTCTCTTACTTCTGAGATGGAGCCCCTGAAGAATGGGTCATTGGAGTTGACCATTTTTACCCCGGAAGCCTTGTCCTGACAAGAGGTACAACAGTTCAGCAGTACAACATTCTAGAAATTGCACTTGTGATCGCTCCAAAGTGAGTCAGAAATAGTTAGTTTACAATAAAATCCCCAGTGGCCTTTTATTGGTCTGTGGTTGCTGGGTTGAAAGCATTCATGGTCTCTTCGAGGAATTCTAATGGGGTTATAATATACTTTAGCATCCGCAGACAAATTATAAATTATATCAATTCGTGATAATTAAAACCCATTATCAGAGAACCTCTGTTTACTTTAGTTATATTTAACGTTTCTAATTTGCAGCAGATCGCTGTCTCTAATTGCTCTTTCTCGGAATGACTGTACTCGATGGGTGGGGATTACTGTGCTTCTCAACATTGTCCCGATCTAACACGAAAGGCATGGACATTCAGATTTGTTCCGCTCACACAGATCACTGGTGCAATCTGCTTAGGAGAGGTCCCTGCTCTGACGGAAGAGCAATGCTGGCCATGTGAGGAACTCTATACATCATGGGAAGGGCTTTGCCTTAGTTCAAGGCAAGCACATGAAACTTCTAGCTCCCAGTACTATAGCGAGAACACAAGGTTAGAAGCTGATGCTGTTAGAGGATCTGAGGTGCGAGCGGGCACCTTATCCTTTGTGAACGAGAAGACTGTCGTCAGCAGCGACAGGAAGACGAGACAGGGTATGAAATGAAAAAAGTGAAAAAAGAATCCTCCTGAAATGACACACTGTAGAGGTGTTGAGGGTGGAAGCCTCAGGGTGGGATTGGTGCTCTTGCAAGAAAAGACACCACTGAGCTGGCTAGAACTTCCTTCATAAGAAATGAAGGCAGCCATATTGCTGATGCCAAGTAGTGCTTACTGGCAGGAATATCATATGGATGCCTCCTCAGAGGCTCTGCCAGAGCCATACTGATACAGAGGAGAATGCTTGCAGCTAACCATCAGACTAAACACAGGGACCCCCAATGAAGGAGCTAAAGGAAGGACTGAAGGAGCTGAAAGGGTCTGCAACCCCATGGGAAGAACAAAATTATCAACTAACAAAACCCACTACAGCTCCCAGGGCCTAAAACACCAACGAATAAGTACACATGGAGAGACCCACGGCCTCAGTGCATTTGCAGCAGAGGATGGCAGTATCTGGCATCAATGGGAAAAGAGGCCTTTGGTCCAGCAAAGGCTCATTCTCCCAGTGTAGGGGAATGCCAAGATGCTGAGGTGGGAGAGGGTGGTTGGGAGAGGGAGCACCTTCATGGAGGCAATGAGAGGGAGAGAGGGGATGAGATGGGGGGGATAACATCTGAAATGTAAGTAAGGAGAATATCCAATAAAATAACACAAAATAAATAAAAGTATAAAAAGATGTTAGTTCAATAAGTAACAAGAAAACAAATATCAAGTATTTATAAATATTCACTACATGCTGCAGAAAAAATTAGCAAGCTTGATCCGATTTAGTCATACAGAATCTCAAAGAATTCTAAAGTAATCATAAAGAGTATACATGCTATTTACTTTTACACATATGTAGAATAACAAACTTGGACACATAATGGTTCCCAACACAGTCTAAATGAGCATTTGGGGTTCTTAAGTCCACTTTATGCAAATGTTCTGAAATTATGATAGAGTCAAATTTTAAAAACTAAATCAAAAGGTAATCACCCTGTTCAGAAAGTTTAAAATGTGTTGCTATGCATTATAGGGACCAATGAAATGATTATTATATCAAAACTTATGGTTTGGAACAGGAAGCCATCCTTAAATTAACTGCATGTGTTTCAGAAAAATATAAATTAAGAATATTATAGAGGAAAGCATTCAGAAGTCAGCAGACAGTGGGAGAAAGATGCGCTCCTGATATTTTTCAGTGCCCTAGACCTGGCTTGTGCCGAATCAATGCCCAGTGACTCATCCACTGATGTACTTCTGAGGAGAAATGGGAGATCTAAGGCTGCCTTTGTATGAGCTTCCATCCAATGGGAGCTGTATGGTCTTGAGCATACTGCATGATTTTGTTGGTGAGGACCAGCTTTCTCCTCCTCCTAGTATAAACTAGGAGCCATAAAAAACCAAAACATCAATGTTCTCATCAAATAAGACTTACAGGGCCATAGAACATGCCACAGTATGGAAATATTACCTGATGAGCTGGAGCCCCTTGGAGCCCGGACTTGCGTACCTTGCCCCGGCTCAGCTATGAATTATGTCTCCTCCTGTAAGATGCTCTCTGCCCACCACCCAGTGTCTAAATTTCCTGTCATTTCAGATAATGACAATTAAGAGTATCAAATTCATGTGGAATGGAAATACAAATTATTCAGGATGTCACTAAGTCAATAAAAGTCGGGAACTCTTTGAGTTGTGTACGAAGCCATTTCTAAATATCAGGCAGAATTAAAGTGTGCTAACAGTTCATGAAAAGAAATTGACCGGAACGATAGCATGATAAGCATTTCAAAGGATTATCTCTCTATGAAAGTCCTCAGGAAACAGGTGGAAAGCCTCAAAGGATTTTACACAATTCATCACGTATGGTTGTCTCAAAATAAAGGCTTGTAATACATGTATTATATTATTGACTTTCAGACTTCTCTCTTTTTCAAGCTTTTATTTTATTTTATGTTTATATGTGTGTGCTGCCCCTATATACGGCTACCTGCCACATGTATGTCTGGTACCTGCAGGTGTCCCAGAACAGGACTTCAGATTCCCACAGATGGTTGAAAACCACCAGGTGGATCCTGGGGATCGAATTCCCCAGAGTTCTGGAGGAGCGACATATACCCTTAATGGCTGAGCCATCTCTCCAACCCCTTTGCAATTTTCTTGGGGGAAAAAAATCCCCCCTCTAACCACATTTGAATTATTCTTTGTTCATAAAAAGAATTAATTAAAAATTGAAATTATAATGTTGATGGAAGGTAAACTACACGTGCCGTGGTACTGAGTTAGAAGGTAGTGATCTGAGCTGCAGACATGACTCCAGGATGAAGAGCATGTTGCTCCTCCTGTGAGGACTTATGTGTGGCACATGACCATCCATAACGCCAGTTTTAGGGATCTGACGCTCTCTTCTGGCTTCTGAGGCATCCAGCATGCATTTGGTACAAAGACATACATGGAGGCAAAGCACCCATCCACATAAAATGAATAGTCATATATTAAAACCTTAAAGGGATTCTGTGCTGGCTGAGCTCCCTCTACGTCTCCCAATCACATACACACCGTTAGTCATAAAATGCTGAACAAATGGCTTCCGCTTGAAGTGAGACATTTCAATTGGCCTCTAGTGACACCCAATTCTCTTTGGATAAGGAGAACCTCATGAGACTTGAAGAGCTCAAGGTTATTATATACCTTAATTGAAATAATGCCTATAACAAATAACAACAGATTGGTGTCTAATTATCTCAAGGAAAGTCATAGCTCTAAATTGAAATGTTCTTCGTGCAAACATTCAATGCGATCTAGTAGTATTCTTTCCAGGATCAATCCATATATTGGCACACTACGTTCTTTACCTCTTCCCTGGACACTTCTTTATATGCCGCGATGTCTTCGGCTGAAGTTTGAGTTATGCATGTCCATAGCCTTCCAGGTTCAACACAGTTTCTTGGGAAGTCCACTAATACCCCAGTTTCAACAAATACCTTCTCTCTTATTGCGTGTTTTCATGTGTGCTCTCTGGGTACTATGTTTTTCAGGAAGGCTTTACTTTCCTTACCAGCCAGTAATTACTGTTAAGTGAAGAGCCTGCATATGAATTATTTTAATACCTTCCCAGTGTTTTACATGAGGACTCGCACATAATGTATTCATTCACCTATTCAGTTATTCACAGCCATTTGTGGACTAGAAAAAAAAAATAGTTCTTTCCTAATAACTGTGTATTCACTGAGCGGATGAGTTACTGTAGAGTATTAAGTAAGAGTAATAGGAAATTTTCCTTTTGCTTGATTACTAAAATCTATCCCCACATTTCCTAAATGGTGAGAGCGTGCAGAAGGAGGTGTGTGTGCGTGCCCTTCCGGAGATGCGCTTGAGGGGGTAGCATGTGTTATTCATTACATCACAGATAACCTTTTCAAGTTTACAATCAATCTTGCTTGGAAGGCTGGTGTCATTTAAAAAGTACAGCAGTGTGCTGGAAGCAGAGACAATCTGAGCTGGTTGCAGACTGTGAATCCAAATACCCTATTTAAAGGTCCAAACATGAAGAAGGAGGATGTACTAAACACATCATTTTCCGACCAACTGATTGAAAAGGGATGGTACATTGAAGCTTTGTTGGGTTTCAATGCATTGATTTTTTTCGCTACCTATTTTTCTTGGGTTTGAAAGGTACTTAAGAGTCTATTTCAAGTTGCCTGCAGACGTCTTTTCTCATGTTTCTTAAAACTATTTGTGATTAAATCACCCACATTGTCTTCCAGGCTCTAATGATCTTCTTTCTGGTGAACCCTATTTTTTCTTTACAATATTCTGTTTATCACATCTTTATTTTCCACTAGAGTGCTTGCTTTTGGTTTCCCATCAATTTTTCTGTTTTTTTCTTTCTTTTTTTTTTTCTTTCTTTCTTTATTTTTTCTTTTTCTTTCTTTTTTTTTTTTTTTTTTTTTTTTTTTTTTTTTTTTTTTTGATTCTCCGTTAAGTCTGGTATTTGTCTCCTTGTATATTCATCCAGCCTCTGGTATTTTGAGGGCATCTTCTAGGTCAAACGCTATGCCAGTCAAAGACAAGTTCCTGAATTTAAAGACATCACAGCCTAAAGTGGTGATAGAGTACCCTAGGATTATTGATGATGTCATGTGGTATCACAAGAGAGTATGGAGTAATGCCATGTATATCATGTGGACATTACTATTGAAATGCCAAAGAGCTAGATTAGTTATGGGGTCAGAGTGGAATGATCATAGCACAATGATGAGAGGGAGCCTTTAAGGAAACAATGGGTAAAAAGAGGACTCTTAGATTGTATTAAAGAGAGCAGCAGGGATGCAGGGATGTCTAATAGGACAATGGATGGTGCCTGGTAGACAGCCATATTCCTGAAAGTGTCATAAATGAACTGATGACATTGGGTCGATAGTCCAGAGCTTTAAAAATCCCATATATGTGGACTTACCCTCCCCCAAAATTGAGCTAGACTTTCTGGAAATCATTAAAACTGTCTTAGACCAACACTCCCAGATCCAACTTAATTATCTCCAGTTTAGAGAGTCCTGCGTAGAGAAAAGGAGGCTTCAGCAGTTGTGGCTTGATTGACGTACCCAGCGAGACTGAAGATGGCAGACTTCAGCAGCACAGGTCTTTTGGTCCTGTTGCTGTCATGCTATATCGTGCGCACGAGTCTGACCACAGAAGTGAATGCCAACATTTTGATGTGCCTCTCAGGTATGTGGCAAGAAGATAAGTATTTTTCAGATGAAATAAAGTTTTCTTTCCAGAGCAGTTCATCCATCTTCTGTGCTGCCACATCTGAGCTGGGCTGCTGTGGGAAGCTATTTAGTCACATAAACTGGTTTTGCTATCGTTATGGGTATTTAAGTCCTCCACATTTACAGGGCATCTGCACCTGTTTAGACATCTCTTTTCCTTTCTCTACCACAACTTTCTTTACAAAACAAATAAATAAACAAATAAAAACGTTAGGTGCATGCCAGGTGGAGGTAGGGGTTCATAGAAATGGAAATGGTCATGGAGGTACTAGATGTCTCTAGAGCTGGAATTACAGGCTGTTGTGGGTGCTACGTACCAAACTCAGAGCCTCTGCAAGAGCGGAATGCATTGTGAACTACTGAGCTTTCTCTTCAGCTCATGTGGTAGAGATCATTTCTCCATGTCTACCCCTTCTACTTCTACCACTGAGATCTAAGAACAGCTTTGTCACCATCTGAGAACTCGTCAGAAATGTAGAACCGATGCTCAGACCTACTAAGTTAAAATGCTTTCTCTTTGTTTTTATCTGACTGACTTATACATATGGAAGTTTCATCTGCAAGTATGTCTGTCTACCATATACGTGCCTGGTGCCCACAGAGGGTGGAAGAGGCGATTGGATCCCTGGGACTGGAATTACAGATGGTTGTGAGCCACCATGTGGGTGCTGAGAATCAAATCCAGGTCCTCTAGAAGAGCAGCCAATGGTCTTAACTCCTTAGCCATCACTCCAGCCCCCAGAATTGTGTTTTTAAGGAGATGGTTAGAGTTTGGAAATCTTTACTCAATCACAAAATCCTCAGCCCCCATAACCACCTCAGCAGTTAAGCTGCTCGTCTTGACCCCTCTAAGTGCAAAGTCTCTTTCTCAGACAGACTTCCCAGAATTCAGACATTGAAATTACTTGTTCTAAGTCAACAAACATTCAAACCATTCTCAAACACTGTAGCATAAATAATGCACTGTCATGGGAAATCAAAAGTCTACAAGCTTTCACATATTCTCTTCCTATTTTGTCTTCTACTCTTTCTTCAACTCATGTAAAATTTTTTTCTTTCATCTATTCCTTGACTTTACTTCTTAATTGCAGAACTCCTTCTCACCTCACACAGTCCCTCCTTACCTCCTTCTTCTCTAAGAATGAAGATGCCCCCTCCCAGGTATTCACCCATCCTAGCACATCAAATCACTGCAGAACCAGATGCATCTTTCCCCATGAAAGCAGACAAGGCAGTCCAGGTAGGGGAACAGGATCCATGTAACAGGTTCAGGTACAGCCCTGCTCCCATTGCTTTAGTTGTTGGGGAAAACCACATGAAGACCAAGTTGTACATCTGCTACATATGTGCAAGGGTTGGGGCTAGGTTCAGCCCAAGCTTGCTCGTTGGTTGGTGGTTTAGTTTTTAGGGGCCTCCAAGGGTCCAGGTTATCGACCCACTTTCTAAAGGGACTTTTAATGGTTCCATAGTATGCAGTCCTTTTTTTTTTTTTTTTTTTTTTTTTTTTTTTTTTTTGAGGAAAGTTCAGTTTTGCTCTCTTTTTCTTTTCTATTTTTCTCTTCATTATATACTCTGTATTTACATTTGAGATGTTATCACTTTACCCTGCCCTGCTCCCATCCCTCCTCCTCCTCCAGTCTTTATTTGACACAATAATGGTGCTGTAAATGTTCACCAGCCTGGCACTTGTCAGTCCAGGCTGTCAACAGACCGGGTTCCCTAGCTTTCTTGTCAGCTCTGATCGCACCTTGATTGTGATTGGTGAAAGGCTAGTAGAATCATGGACCTCATTAAAAGACGGTGCTTCAGTGTCTTGTTTTCTGTTCCCTGCCTGGTGGTAGAACATCTATGAGAAAGCTCAAGTTCTGGAAGCTGCCTCGCACTGTGATCCGAATGGGAGAGTATGAACCACTCGTAGGGTAGAGAGGTGAGAGCCGCCTCTGGCAGGCACAATAATGGAATGCCATTTCAGAACAAAAGACTACGCCAAGATTTCTTGGACTTGAAGGAGTTTAATATGTCTCTCCTGTTTAAGCTGTGCTGTTGCTGGCTTTAGTATCAGAATCCTAAGCAATTCTCCACAGTACTCTGCTAACCCCCTCTCACCGCTCCTTCCTGGTGATGTTCAAGTTACCAGGGACACTGGTACCCACCATTACACAGGGCATCATTGGACACTTCTCTTATTTACATACTCACTCCGTGGGATTTTCATGAAGAGCCCTGTAGCTTGGCATAGGAAAGGAATCCAGGAGATCCCACACAGAGGCCAAGCAAGCGACCACTGACCCACACCTGCAGTCCCATGACACTGCATGACCTGACCTAAAACAGCATAAACATTTCTGGGTTGAAGCCTCCTATTTTCTGCTATGGATTTTCAACCCGAACAATCTCACTGTTTTCCAGTTTGTTACTATATGCATACTGGCAAATGTGAGACTAATCCTGTCAGGTCATGTTTGAGCTTCAGACTCATGGATCCAACAACCATTTGGAAACTCCAGTGTCACTGGCATCTAAGGGCCAGTGGACACAATTGTGTCACATTTCTTCTGGTCCCTCTTCTGCGTTTACTCTCCATGAATAGCACTGTGATTGCTTTAGTTGTGGCGATTAGAAATTTCAAATTCTTCTCCAATTCATCTTCCCGACTCCTGTTAACCCAGTGCTGACACCGGGGATGCACATTCCCACTCATTCACTTCGTTCCAATTCCCCAGCCATTTCAGGGTTGAAGCTGTCATTGCTTCTTACTCCATAGTCTTGCTTTCCTCCAGCCCTCTTCACAGCTGCTGGAGTGAACATTATAAAGTAAGACTCGACGTATGATGGTTTTGCCTACAGCCCTCCAGGGAGTACTCACTGGTTTAGGATGGATGTCTAATTCTGTTGCCTGACCAACAAAAGTCTCATGCTCTGAGGCTGTTTTGCTCTCCTAACTCACGGTCCTCACGATAAGCTTCTGCTTTGTCTCCTACCTCATGCCTCACTGATCTTCACACCTTACCGATGGAAGGAGATGAGCACGCCCTAATTCACACACTTCCCCCTCCCCTGAGCCCAGCCTGGAGTCTTCTAGAATGCCCTGCTCTCTTATTTTACTGAATAGTCTGTAATGTTACCTGGTTGTGGGAACAGAGTAGGAGACTCAACAACAAATAGTTTTGACCACTCGCAGCTACCACAGTGCTGGCCTAATGGTCCATTTGATAGTCACTGAATTAATGGAGATTTTTAATTATCTTGTAGATAAACTTACAGAGGTTTGATAATGCCCACAGTGTCACACTAAAAACTATAGCTGAAGCTACATTTAATGTAGGTTTGCTGTTTCCAAAGCTCATATTCTTGCCACAGTCACACAGAAGGGCATTTTTATGAAAAGGCTGTAATAAAGATGATACTTAATACTTCAAAAGGTTTTCTGGGGCCTCATTATATTTTCTCATTAGCTGTGGCTTCTGCTCCTCAAACAGCAATCTGAAGCCATGCGCATCTAAAAGCAAACCATTTGGTCAATTAAACCAACTTAGTAGAAGAAATAAATAACCCATTCGAGGGACACCGGTTTTGGGCTGGAGTAGTTATTTGGGCATCCCTGCACACTGCCTTCCATTGCAGTTTGTTTCCTCTTCCCATTTGGGATTTAGAATATGAAAAATACAGCCTTTGCTGCCCTTTGAGCGCTGGGTTGTAAAGACAGATGCTACCCACGTAAAATGACGAATGGAAAAGATAGCGCTTGGGCCACCATCTTTCCCTGAAGCCATAGTGGCCCATGTTCGCTCTCAGGAAGACTGTGTTACAGACTGAAGAAGAACAATGAAAAGGGAAGAAAATCTACCCTGCAAAGGAATGGTTGTTGTAACCACCTCACCGCTTGCCTGAGTCACAGATAATATGCATGAGTCAAATCTGTGAAGAATCATATCCCCAGGACCAAAGAGATGTCATTGTCCTTAAGCACAGGGTCTAAAGACAAAACTGGGCCTAAAGTTGCTCCCCAAAGATTGCTTTACCTGGAACCCTGGAAGCTAGTACCCATGGACCATCTATGTATCCCCTGAGTGCTCACAAGCAATCTATATACCCCCTGAGTGCTCACAAGCAATCTATACATCCCCTGAGTGCTCACACGCAATCTATACATTTCCTGAGTGCTCACAAGCAATCTACACATTTCCTGAGTGCTCACAAGCCATCTATAAATCACCATTTGTCCATCAAGCTTAACTCTGATTGGTTTGCTAATGCCAGTGGTTGACAATGTCTTAACTTTCCCAGTAGTGTCCCATAAACTTTTAAGAACTTGCCTAATTATACTCAAAACAAGAAAACAAGAGAAGGCATTTGCAATGGAGATAAACACCATTTTTACCTTTCAGACTGAAAAAAAAAAAAAAAAAAAAAAAAAAACCCAAACAGATCCAATTGTTTAAGCTATGTGAGCCACACTAGGAAATAAGCACCTTCATGAATTGCTGATGAAGTAGATGTTGGCAATGCTTATAGCAGACAATGGGAGAGTGTTTATGAAAATAAAAACTGCATGGGTTATTACCCCACAATTGAATGTTTATAAATTTATTCTACAAATGTACTTGGACAAGTGAAAAATGGTATGGGCATGAAATTCATTATGTATTGTTTGTGACAATGCGAAATCCAAATGGCGCTAAATGCCCAGCAAAGGGGATTGGCTTAGGAATAAAGTACCTCTGTGTGATAAAATATTCTAAAATAAAATTCTAAAAAAAAAAAAAAAAAAAAAAGCCAAATCAAGAATATTTTAGTCTGATGCATATAACTAAGCTATGACATTCATACATGTCTGGAGAATGTGCAAGAAAATAGTGAATTGTAGCACAGTAAGAAAGCAATGACACACACATGCAGAGAACATGGTTATCATATGTATCATTTAGTTATCCAACAGATACTTTTAAAAGGTAATAATAGAGCCGCCCAATTAGTTGGAATTATAAATCTCCAAGTGTATGCATAAGCACCTGGGTCTTAATTGTTAACTCTATGTACTGGTGTGGCATGCTTTTTTTTTTTTTTTTTTTTTTTTTTTTTTAGAATCTCCAATCCCTTTCAGGGACAGCTCTATCTGAAATGGTAGTCTGTGATTCAGATGACCCCTTCAGGATGAACTGAGAAGTGACATTAGTGTGTTGTCTTGAAAGGTAGAAGAGCTAAGGGCCCCCAGTGCATGGTTGGCAGTCGGGGACCACAGCTGTCCCCTCGTTTCTGACAGAAAGGAAACTGTTAGTAATCAGACAACACGCATAAATACCAAGAAGCTGGTTCCCAGAGAGCACATCAAGGTGCCAATGTGCTGAGGAAAGGAACACGCTTCAGTTCTGACTCCGACCTCATCACATCCTTACGACTATGGAAAAGGCTCCTGTCCCCTCTGAGGCTTAGCTTCCTTTATTAAAGTTCTGTTAGCATTTTAGAGGTCAGAACTCAAGTAGATTCATAGTGATCGATGTCTAAGGTAACCTCAAGTCTCCCTAACTCCCGTCTAAGGATGAGAATGTTCAAGTCACAGCCAAAAAGATACTTTCTTGAATAAGAAAACTCCTTAGAGAACAGAACCAGACTACCTGGGGTTTTATTCCCAAAGAGCGCTATAGTAAAGCACAGACTGCTCCTGTTACCTCTGTCACAGTCCCATTTTCTACATGTCTTATAGGGTTTTACTGAAATTCTGTTATTGTTTAATAATAAGTACCGTAGGCACCGATTGAGGACAACCATTGTTACAACTGAGACAATTCATAAAAATCTAGATACTCTAGAGCTACTAGGGATCACCACCCAGATGGAAAAAGTAAAACCATGCCACATACACACACACACACACACACACACACACACACACACACACACACACACACACACGGGGGAGGGAAACAGAGACAGATATGCAGAAAGACAGACAGTGGAGGGGGGAGACCGATACAGAGACAGACAGACAGTGTATGTATGTGAGAGAGACAGAGACAGAAACAGTGTGTGTGTGTGTGTGTGTGTGTGTGTGTGAGAGAGAGAGAGAGAGAGAGAGAGAGAGAGAGAGAGAGAGAGAAAGTGGGGGAGAAAGGGGAGAGATAGAATGTTATATAAGCCCATTATTTGAAGATTACATTTCTTCTTTTCATTTCAGATACTCGGAGCTGGGTGCTTAAACTCTTGCAATTGATAAAAACCCCAAAACAAAAAGCAAACAAAATCCCCAAAACTGCAATATTTCTTCAATAAGTAAGTGCTTAGCTTAACATACACCATTGGGGATGAAAATAAAACCCCACCACCTTTCCAGTTACCATAGTTACAATATTCACTATCTTCATAATATCGTGTGGTTTGGCTTATGGAGAACTCAAATCAGCATATCCATTTGGAGATGTTTATCAAAGTCACAAACACATATGCCTTGAATCTCACAATTTTGCTTAAACTTGCATTACAGGGTACTGGTGACCAGTCACTATGATCACCAATAAAACATATGTGTAACTTCTGCTTTTTCCAAAAGCTCTGGGAAGCTGTGAAAAAGAACAAGATTTTTCTTTTTATGTGAACACAGACAATCCTGTCCACAAGTGCTGCTTCAGAAAAGCCTTAGAGCACGTACATTCGTGCAAAGCATTTGAACAAAAATCAAAAAAGAAAGAAAAATATTTTTTACATATGCTCTTATTCTGTGACTATATAAAAAAAGACTGAAGAAAATATTTATTAAAAGTAATCCCTGGATAAGAAAGCATCATATCTGAGGAGAAAGACTGGGTGGTGGGGTCTGTTCCACTGATTTAAAATTTTGGAGCTGTAGTTATAAACTCTTGACAAATGTTTTCAACGTGAACATTTTAAAGTAAAAATGCAGCGGCCGTAGAGTTGCCCCCTATAATTCTAAGCACTGGTCCTAAATGTCAGCTGGATAAATTAGACAAGCCGGTTTTCTTCCACCTTCTAGAACATCTGTTCTGAAAAGATGTTTGTGCCGCATTGCAGCAGAGCTAGCCTGGGACAACATTGCCATCTAGCGTCCACTGTGAGAATCTTCGGCGTATTTTCGAGTGGGAAGAGATGAGTTTTGCTGCTGTACAGATAGCGAGATTCTACTGCGGACGGGGGACAACACTGTGGGTGCCTGTCGCTAGAGGCTCACAGCCACGCTTATTGTTTCGTCGTTTACTGTATGGATCTGGTCACAAACATTTCATCTTTCTGGTCAATTTTAAATAATATATTTTAGACATTGCATTTTCCATAAAGGATATAGTACATATGACATATAACGTCTTATTTAATGTTTTTAAAGCCATAGTTTCTTCACATGTCATATGTGGATAATATACACCGTGCAATGTTGCTTTGCTAATATTCTGAGTGACTTGTGTCACGTTAGAACAACAACCCTCCCTGAGAATATGATGTTTCTGCTTCTTCTTTATCTTTGCACAAATGTTTTTCGCCAATGTCTTTACCTTACGATTTTTCTCCTAGCAACGTGTCTTGAACTGTTTACATATTCCTCACCAATGCCCCTGCTAACTGGTGGGTTTTTTAATTTAATTTAATTTAATTTAATTTAATTTAATTTAATTTTACAAACAACGATTACTCAATCCCAAAATGCATTGGTAAGAAGTGGGTTCCACCCCGGATTAACGCATGCCTCCCACACCGAGCCAAAAGCTATGAATATGGGTGGAATTTGGGCAGGTAGAGAAAGATGGAGTACATGAAGGGATGAAAAGAGGAATCTCACAGGCACCGTTATGGCCCTTAGAATTCTTAGACCCCAGGCCCACTGTGCGCTCCAGGCATGCTGTGTGCGCACTCGATTTGTTTTGTCTTTTCAATTTGAAGGCACATGATCCCTTTTCCTGAAGCCTGAGGTAGTTTGCTTGCCTGTTTTTATTCCCTCCTGTAATTAAAATTTGCTGAAGCATTTCATATTGGAAACTTCGCTGGCAATACAGGTGGAAATTAAAATGCGATAACATTCCCACCTATTGTACTGGGTAAGAAAGGAAGTCAACACTGAGGACATCTTATGAAGGCAGTGTGACAATGGAATAGACATTCTCCTCGTTTACTCGAGAGGGTGGAACAGCCCTTAAAGAGATCAAATTAGGCGCATCTGTTAATATTATAATGTCCTGCAGGTTCAGGCCCAGCAATTATGTTTTTGTGTCATTGGCCCCAGATAGAAATACTCCTAGGTATAAAATGAGGTATACATAAGGTTACAGGGTATAGCATTGTTCCCAGGAGCAAGTACTGGGAATCCACCTCCATCGGACCATCACCACCATCAGACACGCACTTTGAGCCACACAGCGCAAGACTCACACGTCCATCAAAGGAAGTAAGTCATTTAGTTAGGAGCTGATGACAGAAAAGCCCACACACGGAACAGCAGTATAGAGAAAAAGAGCAAAGGACTCTGAACGATATGCTATCACTTGTGTTCAAAGCGGACGAAGAAGGCCCAGTGCCGGCATTTACTTGCATATACATTAAGACTTCTGGAAGAGTCAATAAATGAATGACCAACACCCACCGTCAGGGAGAGGAGATGCATCGTTAACTGAGAGAGGTGATGGGGTGTGTTTGAATTCTGTTCTAGGGCAACCCACTTAAATCAGTTTAAATGGGGGAGACTCCTGCTGTGTAGTGGAGACATAAAACTGTGGGATCCTGCATGTGTGTGTGTGGGGGGGGGAGATGGGAAAGGTAGTCACATGGGATAAATGAATGGGCTGCACACTCTAGAACACCTCACTGTTTTTATCCCTGAGAGAACAAGAGGGAGAGCTGCAAAGGAGCATCCTGTCATGACACAGAGACTCCCGGGAAAAAGAGAGAACGCCTTAGTTTCTCTCTGAGGCTGAGCAGGATGGGTGTCATCAGCAGGATGCGGTGAGGAACAGCATCCTCAGAGTACCTGCTTAGTGCAAGTCAGTTTTTCATAGAAACACATCGGAGGCCTAATGTCTGTCTTGAAACATTAGTCATTCACTATTCTTTCTACATTTAACTTCCAGCTTCGTGACTTGAAGTAATAAGAGGGGAGATTAATATTTCTGAGCTCCAAGGTCTATAGACATGGAATGTACTGCCTATATCACATGTCAATGTATATCAGGCCTCGATGCATGTTAAGAAAAGTACTTTACACAATGGAGTACTACTCAGCTACCAGAAACAATGACTTGACCAAATTCTTAAGAAAATGGCTGCATCTAGAGAATATCATCCTGAGTGAGATAACCCAGTCACAAAAGAACAGACATAATATGCAGTCACTTGATAGTGGGATGCTAACCCCAGAGGCTCGCACTGCCCCAGAAACAACTCACAGACTGTATGAAGTCCAAGAAACAAAGAAAACAAAACAAAACAAAACAAAAAAATCTTTACACGAGAAAACTTTGACTATTTCCGTGTTACATTTTGTTTTACATGTACTTTATGCTCATTGTAACTATTAAGTTTTCAATGCATACTATCAAACCTTTAAAAAAAATCAAGTACTGTCTAAAAATATATTCATATAGTTTTATGTAAAAATTATTTTAAAATCTGAAAAAAACAGTACTGACAAAAATGTATAATTTTACGCAAAAAATGCTTAAAATCTGTACATTTATCTTTGTTTTGTAAAATAAAGTTGTTTTTAAAAAAAAAGAAAGAAAAGTACTTGTCTAGAGGAACTTCAAATCAGCATACAGCATCCCGTGACTTTTCAATCCTTAAGACAACCCCACAGTCCAAGCTTATCACAACAGTGAGCAAGTTGCTGCTTGCCAAAGAGACAAGAGATGAGGTTCCAGAAAAGTCTCTTGTCCCCAGGTCCCCAGCCCCAAGGGGCCATGGAAGTTAAAAACAAAACAAACAGCAACCACCAAAGGCAATCCCTGCAGACAGCAGAAACTCCGGTTGGCTAGGGTGCTCACTTCAGCCCGTGAGACTCCGCAGTTTTCTGCAGACTATGGGACTTCTTAGAGACTGAGGTCCACAGTTTCACCCAGATCGCACGCTCCGGTGCACCGCGTGGACGTTTCTGTAATTACCATAGTCTTCCTCTCTCTCTTCATGCTCTGGTCATTCGGGAACCATGGCCAGAAGGGGTCACACTAGCTTTCACTGTAGAAAATGTGGGCTTAGAACAGTGCTTAGAAGAATCTGCGTGGTTCTCCTGAAGAAGAGAAGGTGTAGTTTTAAAGCATCTAGTGATGACGTCATTGGGTAGATATGAGCATTCTTGAAGGGATAAATGTGAATGCAATGGTTTGTGGATGGTGTTGGGCTGTCAAAGGCATAGGTTATACAGCATCTGTCGAATGTAGCAGCCGGCCATAGTTAGCCTTCCCTGTGTAATACCCCTTTGATCTTTCAGTGCATAAGTCCCCATGTCAGTGTATGGAGTAACTCCAGCTCTGTCCCCCGCTCCCTGAGAGTGGTTGATTCAGATCTGGCTGGTGAGAACTCTGGAGCACAGATGGCATGAGCTGAAGTCTCCCTTCCTCTAGAGTGTCTAGCCTTGTGTACGTGTAAATATCCTGTGGTAAGATCCTGCAGGAGAGACTGAAAATTTCTCTGTTTTTTTTTTATTATGGTTTTTCCTGATCTGCAAAGAAAGTTAGTGCAGTGTGTGTGTGTGCGTGCATGTGTGTGTGTGTGTGTGTGTATGTGTGTGTGTGTATGTGTGTGTGTATATGTGTGTGTGTGTATGTGTGTGTGTTTAGGTGTGTGTGTTTAGGTGTGTTGAGGGAGGGATGAATGTAATTGTCTCACTTGGAACTCTTCAACATAAGAAGTTTGTTACTAGCTACAGACAGATTACAATGAAAGCCACTCTCTGTAAGATACCCAGGAAGCTGTGTGGAGGAGGAGGGACGTGTAGACTTCCCTACTTACAACTGCTGGTTTGCTTAGTCCTGGCTGCCCAGGAAAAGTGAGGTTTATTTCATATTTCTGAACTTGAAAACAAGTGTAATAAAATTGGCCTCCCAAGGCTGTTGCTCTGTAACTTTTAAAGAGTGTTGCATCCAGAGAAAGCCCTACACCCAACGGTCTCCTGCAATTGTCTTCAGAACCTCAGATCCCTTCCCTCAGAGAATGACAGCCCAGGAGAGGCACCCTAGACAAAAGTGCTTGCCTCTAATGGGGCTGTGGAAGATTAAAGAAAGAAGAAGAAGAAAAAGAAAAAAAAAAAAAAAAAGACAACCTTCCAAAGGAGGCTCACATTCTGTGAGTGAAGTCTGGTTCACCTTAAGGTTAGAGGCCTTGATGAGTGTGCTGGAGGTCAGAGGTCACCTGGCTCTGCTTTCTCTCCTGTTTTTCCATATGAAAGGTTTAATTTCGGTTGTCACCATCTCCCTGGAAGCACAGAGTGAGTTATGGTGTTCATTTAATCACTTTGCTGGATCTTTTGACAAATCGCATCAATACCTGAGCAGGAAGAATATTCATCTCCCGGAGATTCTGAACTTTTGAGCAGTACCTGGCTTGTTGATGTGCTTGGGTTGTGCACCTTGGCTCCCAGGGGGAGGCAGAGGAGCACACCAGACAGAGTTTGATCACGTGATAGTGACAGGGACATTCGTGAAGACGAATATGCGGGTACAAGGGCGTGCTGCCCCATGGCTTTTGCCAGAGTGAAGACAGCTATGCATGTGCTTTGCACAGCAAGGTGTCAAAGGCAAGGGCTCGGTGCCTGCAGAGCTGGGCCTCGCTGCTGAACCAAGTTGGAGCTGTGGAAATGGAGACCTGGTGCTGAGAGAAGATGGGTCACAGGGTCAGATTTGGTGATATATCTTAAGTCCTTTGACCAAAAGGTAGATTAAGACAGACTCTCGGATGTTTTATTGCTGTTGTTGCTTTGCTTCTGCTGGTTTTTTTTTTTTTTTTTTTTTTTAAGTGATCTGTTTTTCTTCCTTTCACATCCTCTACTCTTGGAGTTAAACTTCTATGAAAGTTTATTAAGCTTCTTCACTGAGAAGCGAAAAGTAAAACAATGAAAACTTGCATGAAGACATTTCCTGCAGTGTTGACAGAAGGGTTAGTATTCAACAGGACAGGCCTGGACGGGCTGTGGGTCAGGGGTGCTCACACACAGACTTTGGTGAATTTGAAGAATGCTATAGAAAGGAAAAATCTCTGTCTCCTTTGACAAAGAGAGCCCACTTCTCTAACCTCATTGTACACCTCTTCTTGATTCCCCCTTTGCTCACACTTTCACACTCCAGGGTTTTAGTTCCCAGGGGTCATCCTCAACCCTAAAATATTAAAAGGAGAAGTCTAGAGATAAACACTTCATAAAATTGAATTTGCACACTCTTTTGAGAAGCATAATGAAATATCAGACTCTCCTACTTCATCCTGCCCAGAGAATGAACCATCCCTTTGTCCAGTGCCTGTTCATTGTGTGCCCGAGCCTGCGCTCTACCCACTTTAAAACTCTTAGTGATCAGACCACACACTCCTGCATCTAACCCTTGACATCATCATTACGCTCTGAGGCTCCTCATTCTGAATATCAGCCACAGGTCAATAGTGTCCTAATTCCATGGGGCGGGGTCTGTGCTTCAGTTTACTTCATCTTCTCTCCTGGGCATTGATTGTCTATTGTCTCCTCTCAGAGTCTCACAGAACAAAAGACGAATGTGGTGAAATGTTTTGGAACAAAGAGAATGAGGGAGAGGGAGAGAGAGAGAGAGAGAGAGAGAGAGAGAGAGAGAGAGAGAGAACAGCTATGTAACTTTTATTACCATATCTTACCGTAGTTCTGTTGCACTATGAGTTATTAATCCCATGCCTGATTTATAAGTTAAACTTTAACCAAAGTACATATTCATAAAGAAAATACAATGTATGTAGATTTCCTTATTGTCTGTGGATCCAGACACATCCCCCATGGGTAGTGGAAGGCTGTACTAGGAACAGAAGGGGAACTGGTGTGACGGGCATTCCCCATGTCTAACTTCAGTTCTCTGCTGCCATGCTTGCTCTTCCCAGACCTGACCTACTCAGTGCACTGTAGGTTCCTGACCTACTCAGTGCCTCAGTAGAGTAGGTTCCTCTACTCTTGACTCTCCTTAAAGGATAGATGAGTGAGAAAGTGCAACACAGTGAGAGGACAGTCTTAGTGGGGGGTGGGGGTGGTAAAGAATGAGCAGCATGAATTATCAGAAGTGTTCTGTAAGAGGCCACGCTTCTCTGTGATCACAGCTACAGTCAGATGGAGTCTCCCATGACTGTCATCATCACCAGCCTCTGTCAAGATGAGTCCTTCTCCATGGTTCCTATAGATGAATGCTAGTAACAAATTTCTGCTGCAGCAGTCTCTGGGTGCTCAGAAGCCTGCTTTTATTTTCACATTCCATAATAACTGTGACATGCAGCAAACATTAATTATTTTTTGTGTCACCTTAAAGCTTATGTAAATAAATTAGGGTATGTTGACTTAACATTTCAGGTATATTTATTTGGTACCCACAAGCTTCTATGTCAGCTTGCCTTATTCCTCAAGGCCTCAGTCACTCCTGGCCCCCTTTTTCTCTCCCTCTCTCTGTCTCTCTGTCTCTCTTTGTCTCTCTCTGTCTCTCTTTGTCTCTCTGTGTTTCTCTGTCTCTCTTTGTGTGTCTCTCTGTCTCTCTCTGTCTCTGTCTCTGTCTGTTTCTCTCTCTCTCTCTCTCTCTCTCTCTCTCTCTCTCTCTCTCTCTCTCTTCTCTGCTTTCCACACATTTTGGATGGTGTGAGCTCTCAGCTCAGTCCCTATATTTGTTCAAACACCCTTGGGGTGATTTCTGCGATTTGGGAGGTCTTGGATAAGATACTTTCAAATTATTATGCTAAGTAAAGCAGATTGCCTGCTATAATCACAGAGGGGACTCTGAATCAATGAGCTGTAGGACTGGATCTATATATTAAATCTATACATTACAAAACTGGCATCAGCTTCTCCTGCTTCTGTAGTGTATTAATTACCTTTCTGTTGCTGTGTTAAAACACCACAACCAAAGGCAGCTGAAGGAAGAGAAGGTTTATTCATTCTGGCTTATGGTTCCAGAGAGACCAGAGCCCATCACAGTAGGGATGAACAGCAGAAAACAAGAGGAATCTGAAAGCTCACACAGTCTGAAGTGTGTACAAAGCAGGGTAAGAGAACTGGGAGCCACAGAAGGGTTTGAACTCGAAAAGACTGCCTGCAGTGACAAGCTCCCTATAGCAAAGCTACGTCCCTTAAATCCCCCTGCCTAGTACCACCAGTTAGGGACACCAGGACCTGTGGAGGAACAGTTTTCAATGAAACGCCACAGAGCACCATGCCAGCCAATCTTCAGACTCAAACTAAGATATGAATTCTGCAAGTTTTGGATTTTCTTGCTTCCCTAAACTTGTTGGCTGTGTGTGTGTTTGTGTGTGTGCATGTGCACACACACCCATATCTGTTTCTCAGGAGATCATATATCATTCCATGTAAAATATCTTCTTCATTATGTTCTCTTAATGAAATTACTTGACTCTGTTATTTGTTTCTTGTGTGCATCCTGGTTGGCATAGTAGTCTGTGTTGTACATACTATGCATTTTTAGACACATTTCTATGTGAGTATGCATGTACAGGTAGATACAGGTACCCTTAGAGGCCAAAAAAAAAAAAAAAAAAAAAAAGAAAAGAAAAGACATTTAAATCCTCTAGAGTTAGAGTTACAGATAGCTGTGAACCACTTAGCCTGGGCACCAAGGAACCAAACTATGGTCCCCTGCAAGATCAGCAAACACTGGTAACCCCTGAGCTATCTCTTCCATGTTGCTTGTGGTTTGATGAGTCTACAGATACCATCTGCTTGGTACAATTAGGACACGCAAAGTGAAGACTGGTCAAGTTTCCACAGGTGTGCAGTGCAGAACAGCTAAATAACAAGGCATCACTGAACGACTGTGGCTCTCAACACGCTTAGAAATTCAATTTGTACTCCGGCTTCCCATAAATACCTGAGATGGTTTATAAAAGAAAAGAATAGGGAAGAGAAAAGAGAAGGGGGAGGGAAGGAAAGAGGGGAGGAGGGGAGGGGAGGAGAAGGGAGGGGAGAAGAGGGAGGGGACAGTTTGAAGTTGAGTTTCCAAATCAAAACATGAGAAGATAATGAAGAAACCAACTAAACAAACAAACAAAAAAGTTTTCTGACTGTACTTTTCCATCATGTAGATGTGACTGAAAATTAAGTCGTGTGCTGGCTGTATGCCCTTGCAGAGAGGCAAGACCAGCTGAATATTTAGCCTCTCCAGGTATTACTTGCTAAGACATTTGCAAACAAGAAATGGATTTTGAAATTGGAACAGAAACATGTGCTGCACTGTGCTGTGTGTTTTGATCTCTGAAGTACCCTGAATCTTCCCTTTGTCCCAAGGAATCTTTCCTTCCCTCACATACATTTCCTACCATGCCCCAGGGAGGACACCTTTCAATAGGGTGGTTCCCTCTCTGGTGCCATGTCATCTCAGTTACCTCTAGACCAGTAACTACAGTTTGATGCCAGCACTGCCCAAAGAGAGAAAAAAAAAAAAAAACCAAGGTTGTCAAGGGATAAAGATTCTTCTGGATAGAGGTAAGAGCTTTCCCCATAAATCAGTAGGAGTGTTGGATAGATACATTGTAGCTGATGAAATACAAGATTGTAATGAGTCAGATGTAGCAATACCGAGGTTCACAGATGAGTCCTGCCTTAGCGCGCTTAACTGAATGAGGTCTAGACAATGAATGATAGCCCAGTGTTAATGGGGCTATGATAATAAAACACTTTGATTAAAAAGAAGACATTTGGAGTAGGCAGATTTAACATAGAGTGCACAGTCACCTTCCCACCATCATCAGAACTGCCATACTCAGGGTCACACAACTTTTCATTTACTAAAGTGTTAGGAGACGCCTTCAATCCCTCTATTTAAAAAGTCAGATTCAATAGGCCTGGAATAACGAGGGGACATGTTGCCATGGCACAGGGCTGATGTCAATGGGACTAACAGGATCCTGGAGCAGAGAGAAGATGCCAAGTGCCCCCGCTTGGCTGTCAGAGATAAAATGAGAGTGATTATTTTAATGAGTCGCAGAGACCTAATGGCAATCAAGGTGTTTTGACTGGTTCATTAATTTGATACCTAGCTAATTGGTGCTGGTAAACAGGAAGCAGAAAGCGCCCGTAACTGTTTCTGCCTCATTGATAAAATTTCTACGGCTCAGTGGTCTTAGCATCTGTGTGATGGGCTAGCTGTTTTACCCCGACATTTTATTGAAAAGACAAAAGACAGCACACAGTGAGCTCTTTAAAAGGTCTTGCCAGGACAGCACACTTTTTTTTTTTTTTTTGGCTGTACCATTCCAGTCCCTTGCCTGAGAAAACCAAGACCAACAGTTTGATTGGAGTTTAGACAAAAAACTAGCTAAGGCCAATGGTATATTAATATACAATCTCCGGCTTATTAGAAAAGCAAGAAGCCTGGTTTGTAGTGTTTATTTAGATTTACAGAGCAAATCCTCAAATAAGGTCAAGTCCTAGTTAGAATTCCATCACAAACCAACCAGCCCACAGCACTTCTGAACTCCAAATGATGGGCTATTCTGAGCCTGTGTGTGCTTTGTAGAACATTCCAGAAAACCTAATGCACAGCAACCATCTCTGCCTTTAAGGAACTTAAGAACCAACAAATTCAACGACATCTGACACATTTATGAATACTGTGTGAGTGTTTCAAACCCCCACAAATGCTATAAGGTGACATTTGCCGTGATCATGTATGCATGACTGTATCTGAGTCCATGTCTTTATGTTTATGTCTGTGAACACACATCCGGGGCATGTCTCTGTGTATATTTGTATATATGTGTGCAAGTCTGTGTGCGAACACCTGGGTATTTGTGTGCATATGTAAATTTGTGCCTAATAGTCAACAAAACTCTAATCCTGAAGGTGAACAAAGGTCAAGCTGAAGCTGTTGTTAATTTGAGACACACTCCCATCTTTGAGCATTGGTTGAAAATGCCTTTCTGATCGCAGGTCTCAAAGACACTCTCTGATGCAAATTCACACTCATCATCAGTTCTGCCCGCTCATACCTGTTCTCTGTTCTCACTAAGCCCCACTCCACTCCTTTGCGGCTGCGACCGTTCTCCAATCTCCCATGCCTGGTTCTGAGTTTCAGAACTTAGCTCTACAGAGGACGTCATCCGGGTTCCTGGTTGAGTTTGGCCAATGCAAGGAGACTGAAAAATCAAGAGGAGAGTGAAGTTAGAACTCCGTCTTTACCTACTTCCATCTGCCACCTTCCCGCTATGATCCCAACAATGGCTGCCCTCAGTCACAGGTCACATGACTTTCACAGATCAAGCCCTTGCCGGCCTCAAAGAACATGGCTGTTTCCCTTCACTCGGCCTGGTGGTAGTGAAGCAAGACCCAGTGTTTCTTAGCTAAACTGTCTACTCGCCGTCTTCAGGGGATTTCTTTCATCTTGCCTAGCTCTCCAAAAACAGTTGCTTTAATATTCTCTCTTCAGTCGAGCGCTTGGCTATATCTTCTCTGCTGCTGACAGGACTCTGCTTGGGGTAGTGACTAATGTACAGAATTATCTCTCCATTTGGAAGAGCTTGTGTTGGCAGGGATTCCATCAGGCCCCAGCTTTGTGACCTGTGGCAAATTATTTGTCTTCTCCGTGATTCAGATCACTCATCTGTGTAATAGAAATAACACAAGACTCCTCGGCGGTTGTAGTGAGGGCTGAGTTAATGCAAGGAAAACACTGAGAAATAATGCCAGGACGAAGTAAGTACAAAGTGAGTGATGTATTGTAGGGTGACTTTTATCGCGTCCATCTTTCTTCGTGATGAACTATCATCCCCAGACGTGGCATTACCTTGATTTTAAAATATAGAGGTCATTTGGAGGAATCCGATCCAAGCACGTGACCCCTGAAAGCAAAGAGCTTTCTCCAGCCAGGGGCTGAAAGAGAGACTTCAAGCATGAGTCCTCCATAGTGTGACTGGAGGTGAGGGAAGCCAGTTGATAATGAGGCTGTCCCTGCAGTAGACAAGTCTCCTGGCTTAGAGCCATTAGGAAATAGAAACAGAACAGCCGCAAGGAATTGGATTCTGCCAACACTTAAAGAGCCTGGGAGCAAAGCCTACAGGCAAGAGCCCAGCTTGTCAACCATTTGACTTCGCCTTTGTGGGACTCTGAGCACAAGAACCCACTAAGCACACCCAGGCTTCTGAGTAACAGAATGAGTTCTACGTTACTGAGCTTGTAGTAACCTGTCAGGGCAGAAATTGGAAACTAATGCAGATTAGTATTTTTCACCAGCATCGATGAATAATGACCGTTAAAAGTAGGAAGAAATGTCCATCAATGGTCAACTTTTTAGTGTGTGCTCATAACGAAACGCATCATAGTTTAGAAACTTGAAAAAGTGCTGCTTTGCGAGAATAAAGAAAGCTGCGTCTCTTGCGTCTCTTTTACGTGAAAAAAAGCAAAATGTCAGCTGGTTTGGGTTTTTCCCCTCACAGTCTCTAATAGGACAATGCAGTGATGTGCTCTTTACACATCTGTTGACAGTCTCTGGAGCACTATGAGACACGCACAGTCAGGCAACCTGTTCTGGGTGAGCATGGGTAAGAACCAGGCAGACAGCACTGTAATAGAAAGGAGATTAATAATATACCTTTGAGAACTCTCTGGCTGTTATATCATGTAAACATTCTCTGTCGAACACGTTAGAACCAATTCTTAAAAGGAAAAGCATAAAAAACAGGCACGTTGTAAACAGCAAAGCATTTTCCAGTAGGACCCAGCAAACTGTCTTCTGCTTCTAGAGTTTCTTGCCTCTTGCAGCCCAGAAAGATACGGAGCTGGAAAGAGTGCCTGTGTGCAGATGCTGCCCTCTTCAGGCAAAGCAGAGTTCTGCTTGATCTGGCTTGGGATTGCCTACTGTTTGATCTCCGACAAGCTCTGAAAGCAATGACTACTGACCAAGTTCTCAAAGGAGTAGCTAAGTAAAAAAGTTTAAATATCGATGAGCTTGCAACCAAAGACATCTTACAGGTAGAACTGGTGAGGAAGGGTCCTGTGGTGAGACAAAGGGGGCTTCAGATCCTTATACAGCCTCCCACCTTCTGCCTCTTCATGAGTTTTTTTTTTTTTTTAATGCAAACCTGCATAATCCTGCCTGTTTTGCAGACTGATGCACTGTCAGGGAGCGTAAATAATGTCTTGGGTTGAGCTCTCGCTACCCTTTGGCCACGGTATTGAACTCTCTCTGTATTGCGGCCCTCACGGGGCTGTCCTCCCACACACACTGTTTGCACACAGCCCCCAACCTCACTCCAGTGTCCGGGTCTTTGATGGAGCACAAGTTTCCTCGTATGCCATTCGGAGTTCTTGGAGCTAATCCTGACTGTGGTATGAAGGACAGTGCAAATTTCTTCATTTGTCACTTTCCTTGTCCAGAAGATATCGTAATTATGTTTATACCGTTTAGGACAAAGCATAAGTGACAATAACACGGATCTAATAGAAGACCAGCAGGACACGTTCTCCTTGGGAAAGTCGCTGAGCTTCACCCTGACTTCTGCTCACCTTCAGAATTAAACCTTTGATGACCATAGCATACACATTTACATGTGCACACAAATAGTTTCAGATATGCACACACAAACACACAGATTTGTACACACACATACAAACACAAGAGACATGCCCAGATGTGCACACACAGACATGTACACACAGACATAAACACATAGACATGCACATAGAAACAGACATGCAAACTCACAGTGACAGCAAATGCCCCCAACAGGCACTCACAGAAATGTACACACACATGCACACGTTTACACACATGAACACACACATGTACACACACAAAGTGTTGTACTTTTAAAGTGACATATTTATGTCACTCCCTTTGCCTCTGTGAGAATGCTTCCCTACCCACCCACCCACTCCTGCCCCACAGCTCCAGCATTCCCCTACACTGGGGCATCAAACCTCCACAGGACCAAGGGCCTCCCTTCCCCCTGATGTCTATCAATTTGTGTTCCTCTACATGCTGAGAACCAGCACCATTTGTTGAAAATGCTTCCCCCCCCACTGGATGATTTTATGTTTTTTGTCAAAAATCAAGTGACCATATATGTGTGGGTTCATTTCTGGGTCTTCAGTCCTATGCCATTGATCTACGTGCCCGTCTCTGTACCAATCCCTTGTGGGTTTTATCACTATTGCTCTGTGATACAGGTTGACGTCAGAGACGCTGATTCTCCCCAAAGTTCTCTTATTGTTAAGAAAAGTTTTCACTATCTTGATTTTTTTTTCGTTGTTCCAGATAATTTTGCGAATAGTCTCCCAATCAAAAAAGGGCCAGGACCAGATGGTTTTAGTGCAGAATTCTTTCAGACCTAACAAAATCTAATACCAATACTTTTCAAACTATTCCACAAAATAGAGGCAGAAAGCAGGAGACCTCATTTGTTCTATAAAGCCATAGTTAAGCTGATTACCTCAACTATACAAAGACCCAACCAAAAAAATCGAACTTCATACCAATTCCCCTTATGAATATCAATGCAAAAATACTCAATAAATTGCTAGAAAACTAGGCTGGAGAGATGGCTCAACAAAGAGCAATGACTGCTCTTCCAGAGGTTCTGAGTTCAAATCCTAGCAACCACATGGTGGCTCACAACTATGTGTAATAAGATCTAATACCCTCTTCTGGTGTGTCTGAAAACAGCTACAGTGTACTCACATACATAAAATAAATAAACAAATCTTTAAAAAAATTTAGCAAACTAAATCTAAGAAAACATCAAGACAATCATTTACCATGATCAAGTAGGCTTCATTCCAGGGATGCAGGGATGGTTCAATATACAGAAATTTATCAAAGTAATCCACTATATTAACAAACTCTAAGGAAAAAGCCACAGAATCATTTTATTAGTTGCTGAAAAATCCTTCTACAGAATACAGCAACCCTTCATGTTAAAAGTGTTGGAAAGATCAGGAATTCAAGGCCCATACTTAAAGATGATAAAAGTAATATATAGCAAACCAATAGCTAACATCAAATTAAGTAGAGAAAAATTTGAAGAAATCCCACTATATCAGGAATTAGAAAAGGCTTTATACTCTCTCCATATCCAATACAGTACTCTAAGTTCTAGCCAGAGAATTTAGACAATAAAAGGAGATCAATGGGATACAAATTGGAAAGAAAGAGTCAATATATCACTATTTGCAGATGATATGATAGTATACTTAACTGAGCACAAAAATTCCACCAAAGAACTCCCAGAGCTGATAAACAACTTCAACGAAGTGGCTAGATGTAAAATTAACTCTAACAAATCAGCAGTCTTTCTCCACTCAAAGAATAAGTGGCCTGAGAAAGAAATTAGGAAAATAATGCCTTTCACAGTAGTCATAAATAATATAAAATACCGTTGTGTGACCCTAACCAAGCAAGTGAAAGATCTTATGACAAGAACTTCAAATCTCTGAAGAAAGAAATCAAACAAACCCTCAGAAGATGGAAAGAACTCACATGCTTATGAGTTGGTAAGATTAACATAGTGACAATGGCCATCTTACCAAAAGCAATGTACATGTTCAAGGCAATCCCCACCAAAATGCCAACTCAAATCTCCAGAGATGGAGCAATCAATTCTCAAATTGATCTGGAATAACAGCAACAACAACAACAATAACAACAACAAAAAGTAGTATAGTGAAAACTATTCTCAACAATAAGAGAAGTTTTGGGGGAATCACCATCCCTGACCTCAAGCTGTCCTACTGAACAAGAGTGAGTAAACACAAAAGAATTGATAACTCAGTGAAAAAAACATTTGCTAAAAAAACATAATTTTAAAGGTTATTCACTCATAATTATAACTAATATAATATAATTTAATCCAGATACTTTAACTAAAATAGGTGAATTGGTTCTCTATTTCATGACATTTTTACCAAATAAAGACTAGACAGTAAAGAGGGTATCATGGTTCTGATTTGAAACAGTGCAAGATCCGGACAGAAACAGAAAAGAGATTAAGAATCCCCCCTTTCCACTGCAGGCCATGAAAACAGAGAGGATAAAAAATGGCCCAGAGGTTCTGGGCCACCAGTAGACACGAATGACACTAACAGGAGTTAGTGGCAGTCTAATGACTGTGACTAACCAGAGGACTGCCTCAAACTAGATGGAAGGGGAAGACTTATACCTGTGTGTATCCTCTACCTCCGCACAGAATCCATGGCACACACCTGCACACAGTGATACATGTACACCCACTGAGAGTTCTACATCTTCACCTGAAGGCTGCTAGCAGAAGACTGGCTTCCAGGCAGCTAGAATGGAAGTCTTAAAGCCCACACCATCAGTGACATATATCCAACAAAGCCACAATTACTCCAACATGGCCACACCTTCTAATAGTGGCACTCCCCAGGCCAAGCATATACAAGCCAACATATGCTATAATTTGCAGATGCTCCACATTTTCAGTGTCTGTTCATTATTTGAAGGACATTTACATTGTTTCAATTTCCTGGCTATTGTGAATCAAGCAACAAAAAGTGTTGCTGAGCAAGTATCTGTAGAGTGTAGAGTAGGATGCTTAGTCCTTGGGACAGATGCCAAGGAGTGATGTAACTGGGTTATATAGAATGTTTATTTTCAGCTTTCTGAGGATTCTACACACTACTTTCCAGAATGGCTGCACAAGTTTGAATTGACACCAGTTTACATTCACCAAGTTAAGAGTGAATTGTGTTGAAACTACAGATAGACCCTCTTAGTATATCAAATCTCACTGATGGAGTGTATTTACATTGTATATGTGCTACTTTTGTGTGTTTGATCAGCATTTTATACTTTGTAGCCACCAGTCTTTTGTGTGTTTTGTTATGTTGTTTTGGGCCTGGGTTACCTCACTCAGGATATTTTCTGGTCTCATTTATTTGCTTACAAATTTCATGTTGTTACTATTTTGAATAGCTGAGTTATATTTCATTGTGTAAATGAACCACATGTTTATTATCCATTCTGTTGAGGGAGCTGAGAGTCATCTATGTTGTTTCCAGCTTCTGATTATTACAAATAAAGCTGTTATAAACACAGTTGAGCAAATGTTCTTGTATGGTGGAACATCTTTTGGGTACATGCCCAGTAGTGGTATACCTGGGTCTTTAGGTAGAACTATTTTCAATTATCTGAAAAACCTCCAGATTGATGTCTATAGTTATGGTACAAATTTGCACTCCAAACAGCAATGCAGGAATGTTTCCTTGTTCCATATCCTCACCAGCATGTGCTGTCGATTGAGTTATCTGTTCTGATGGGTGTAAGTCACTTTGATTTGTATTTCCCTAATGACTAAGGACATTGAACATTTCTTTAAGTGTTTCTCAGTCATTAGAGACTTCTCTATGAAAAAGTCTCTGTTTAGTGCTGTATTCCATTTTTAATTGGGTTACTTGGTTTGTTGGTGTCTAACTTGTTGAGTTCTTTATATAATCTGGACATCAGCCCTCTGTCTGATGTAGGTTTGGTGAAGATCATTTTCTTCCTGTAGGCTGTGGATTTGTCCTGTCGTCACTTGTAAGTGGATATTGGCCATAAGGTACAGGATACCCACGCTACACTTCTCAGACCCAAAGTAGTTAATTAACGAGGAAGGACAAGCATGTGAAGAGAAATCAGTGGCTGGTAGAGAGGGAGCATCTCCAGGGCATGCCAGAGACCTGGAACGTGGGTAGCTCTAAGGGGACTCTAGCTGAGACTCTCGCAGTGAGGGATATAGACCCAGGCAGAACATCCACTGGAGGAATAAGGACACTAAGCCACATACAAAACCCTTTGACCCAAAATCTGTCCTGCTTACAAGGATGTCACAGAGACGGAGGGAATGGCCTACCAATAATCAATCCAACTTGAAACCATGGGCAAGAACCAGTCCCTGAAACTATTAATAATACTTGATTATGCTTGCATACAAGAGCCTATGGAAACTGTCCTCTGAGAGGCTCCACCCAGCCACTATTGGAAGCAGATGCAGAGACCCACAGTCCAACATTAGACCGAGCTCGGGGAGACTTGTGGAAGAGTTGGGGGAAGGATTGAGAAACCCAGAGGGGATAGGAACTCCACAGAAAGACCAATAGAGTCAACTAACCTGGACCTTTAGGGGATCCCAGAAGACAGAACCACCAACCAAAGAGCATAAGGTGGACCAAGCCCCCCAACCCCCCCTGCATGTATATATAGCAGATGTGCAGCTTGAACTTGATGCAGGTCCCCAACAACTAGAGGGAGTCTATCCCTAAATTTGTCACCTATCTGTGGATTTTGTTCCCCTAACTGGGCTTCCTCGTCTGGCCTCAGTGGGAGAGGGTATGCCCAGTACTGTAGAGACTGGATGTGCCAGGGTAGGTTGGTTACCAGTGGGGACCTCCCCCTTCTCAGAGGGGGGACTGGGTGAGTAGGGGGACTGGGTGGAGGGGGCTGGGTGGAAGGAACTGGGTGGAGGGGGGCTGGGTGAAGGGGGTATAGGTGGAGGGGGGGCTGGATGAAGGGGAGCTCCAATTGAGATGCAAAGTGAGCAAATACATAAATTAATGGAAATATGTTTTATTTTGCTTATATCTGTGATATAAGTTTTTCACTAATTTCAACAGGTTTTGAATTCTGCTTTCTAATGATTGCTGCTTATCTACAGAAAATGATGTTTGGTAGGTGTAGGTCTTATATCTGAAATCCTTTATTAGTTCTAATCATTTTTAAGTTTTATTAATGATAGGAATACTATGTTCTATAATACAAAATGATCTTTGAGTCTTTTTTTGTTTTTGCTTTTTGTTTTATCTTATTTTCGTTTTGTTTGTTTGCTTTTTTGGTTGTTTTGCTTTGTTTTGTTACATGACTATGGCCATTGGTTTATGGTTTGTCTATAGTTATTTTAATGCCTCAAAAGTATAAGCAGGCAATGCTAACAGAGACCACAGTAACCACAAGTATTACAAAGCCGATGATGTGTACTACTTAGCACTTAACAGAATAAGGTTGATGGTGTCTGCTGTGGAACATGGTATTATTCATAAAGGAGTATATGACTTATTCATAGACATTTATGCTACGCTTTTTCTCACCTTATTGTACTTACTAGGCCTCCTGCACCATGGTGAATATGATTGCAGGCACAGCACATGCTTTCTTTGTTTATAATCATAGAGGGAAGTTGATTCAGCGTTTCCTCACATATAATGGTACCTGTAGGTTGTGTTCATTTTCTTTATGATACTGAGAAGAATCCCCTATGCCCGTTGTAGATTGTGGGCTCCTTTTGTGAGGTTGAGAAGGTTCGCCTATGTTTCTGATTTTATGACCTGTTTGTTATGTGTAGATGTTGAACTGAAATTTTTTTTAGTCTTATTTTCTTTGTCAATTACAATAGCTCTTCTCTACCTGCTAATGTTTGTAAAGGTTGGTATTCTTTGTCTAATCTAATCACCACTGGGGAAGAAGGTTTCAATCAAAGTCTAAGTAAGGTTGGCCTTTGTGTATAACTATGAAAGACTGTCCTGAGTTTTCACTGATAGAGGAAGTCCCAGTCTAAAAACCTATTTCCTGGGTTTGGGTCCTGAATCAGGAAGTGGGCTGAGCAGCAGACATGCAGAATGCAATCTCTCTCTGCTCTTGACTGTGCACGTGATTGAAGTAGATGACTTAAGTTCCTGCTGCCTTCACTTTCCTCTCAGTGATGGACCCTCACCTAGTACTGTAGGATGAAATAAACCTCTTTTTACCTAGAATCAGAAATGAAACTAGAGCAATGTTGACCTACATTGATTTTAAAACCAATTTGTGGCATTAGTGGCGATTTGGCATTTGTGTAATGAGTCCACTTAGTTTCAATAGAAACTTCTTTGTTCTAGATATAATTTGGTAATATTTTAAATATTATTTTGTTTATAGTTTATGACATCTTTGTCTTCTTCTACTGTGAAGGTAATATTACTTCACAGAATAAACTAAGAATGACTTTTTAGTGTCTCTAAAAGTATCATGTTGGCTCTAAAAGTTTATGTGAATGTTTATGAAAATTTTCAATCTATTGTGCATCGAGATTGTATTAAACTATAACTATCCTGTTTTCTTTTTCTGGAATTTTAAACCCATAGTTTAGAGTTTCAAAATCAGCTGTGTAGTTCTTTGGATGGTGCCTTGTCTCTGGTAAGTAATCTTATAAAGTTGAGGTTTTTGGTCTTGTTTTGTTTTGTTTTGTTTTGTTTTTTCAGATTCACAGAGCTTTGTTGGGTAGGACAGAGGGCCTGCTTAACCCAGAACATTTAAACTGTTATTGCTCTAAGATCCCTGGTGATCTCCTTCATGATTTCTGTTGGAGTTTGAAGAGAGTATGACCAGAAAAGCTCAAAGCTTCCTTCCTTAAACACAAGAAGTATTATTTACAGCTCACCTTTACACTGGAGGTGAAAACCACACTGGAATTTATCACTATGCCAAATATATTTTTTCTTCTTAAATGTCTTTGCTACATAGTTTGCTTCTTGTTCTTAACATCTTGGTGTATACAATGTCTTCATCCTTTTTCCAAGTTTTTGCATCTTTCTTGACACCTCGAGTTACTCTTGGCTTAGGTTCACTGTCCAAAGTAACTCTAGTTTTTCTGGATCTCAAACATCTAACATCTGACTCTCCAGAGATTGTTTTCTCCTTCTCGAGTTGAGTTTTTCAAGGATAGAGCCTTTCCACCTAAATTGTCAAATTTCTCTGTGTGTTTCCCTTTGGAGTCTTCATGTGTGCAGATGCAGTAATTCTTATGTGCTTCATAGATTTCTCAAACAATTAATATTTGGTTTGCTTGATTGCCTCTCTTTTTTCCACACAGCAGGTCAGAGTGACAGCCCCGAGTCTAGGGGTGCAGGGTACTTATTGTGAGCACAGCAAGCTTAAGGAATTTTCACATGGGTCAGTGAGTTAATATTTTAAAAACTGCATCTATGGCCTAATCTGTAGGAACCAAAACCAACTGACAAACAGGATGGCCAAGCAATCTATTTCCTACAGGATGTATTACATTATCTCTATGTACCTTGACCCTTCTATTGTAGTCTGACAGGCTTTTGCTAAGAGGGTGGGTTGCCATAGGATGCTTGCTCAGGAGGACCTTGTGATTTTCTTCCTGGAATTATAGTTTAGCCCCTGTTCTCACACAAAAGTGGTATGTGACTGACGTCTCTGTTTGCTCCCATGTTCTTTCTTCTCCTTGCTAAATCGTATCCCATCACATTTCCTTTTTTGGAATTTTCTCTGCCCATCCATCCATTCTTGGCTGTTCAGGTTGATTCCATTTATGGTCATTATGAAAAAGACTTCAGTGAACATGGGAATGTAGACTTCTTTGACATACTAACTCCATTTACTTTAGACACATACTAAGTTGTGGTGTCATCCAATTATACAGTAGTTCTATTTTTAATTTTTGAGCAGCAGCTATGCTTTCTTCCGCAGTGGTTGAACTATTTTATACTCCCACCTACAGCAAACATTGGTCCCTCCGTGCACTTCCTCATTGACACTCCTTATCCTCCTTATCTTGAGTTTTTCTACTGATAGCAGCTTTTTTTCCTCCTCTGATAAGTCTTAGATTCAGCCTTGAGGCTTTTTCATATATATATATATATATATTTGCACCCCGAACGCTGCTCCCTCCCAGCTTCCTCCTCACAAATCCCTCCTTTCTCCCCTTCTTCTCTGAAAGAGTGGCCTCCCATGTCCCTCAACCCTGGTTAATTCAGTCTCTGCCATATTAGCTGCATCCTCTCCCAGTGAGGTCACACAGTTGGGGACCGAGTACCACAGTTAGGCTACAGCTTTAGGGAAAGCCTCTACCCAAGTTGTCTGGGTGAAAAGGTCACAAGGGAAAATTCTCTACTCCTGATGCCCCCACCTCCAAATTCTCCAAATTCCTATTCTTCTCCCTGCCAGTGCCCAACAAATAGAGATAAAGGAAACAATGGCCCGATGGCCCACTTAGGCAAAAGGAACATCCTTGAGTAAATAATTCTCAGAAAAGCCGAAGAATGTACTGACTGATGGTCAGCTTACCCTCTGGTCCCACTTAGAGTTCGAATGCCTGTCACATACTTGCTAGACAATAGATTCAAAGGCCAATATGCTTAGCCAGTAGTTTAAACTGTAACCTTGCTGATGTAATTTGTACCCCTAAAACATGAAAACTGCTTGTAACAGCTTTTTGGGGTCACCTCTCCTCGGGGTGTAGGAAGACCCAGACACACTGGATCAATAAACCTCTTGCTTTTGCATTGATTGTTACCTCCATGTCTTTTTGAGAGGGGATGCCTGTAGAAAAAGGCTCTTTGAGTCTTTCATGGGGACCCACATGGAGACTGACCGCATTTGCTCTTTATGTGCCTGGGGCTCATTCCAGCTGGTGCATGTTCTTGGTTAGTGGTTCAGTCTAAGAGTTCCCAGAAGTCCAAGTTTGCAGGCAAATAGATGGAACTAGAAAATACTATTGAGGTAACCCAGGATCAAAAGGACAAACATGATATGCACTCAGTGATGAATGGATATTAGCCATAAAGTAGAGGATACACATGATGCATCCCACAGACCCCAAAAAAGTTAAGAAGAAAGGTCCAAGTGAGGATGCTTGAGTCAAAGACCTACATGGGAGAAGAGGGGGGGAGGGGCATGGGAGACAGGCTAGAAACTCAGAGAGCCTGGAGAATGAGTGATAATCTGTGCTGCCTGGTAGGGATATTAACATGATAATGGCCTTGGGGACAAAATGGCCAGGTCCCTGCCTCTGGAACAGGGACAGTGAGCCTGGGCCTCTACAAGTGATGGCTGTTGTGAACATAGGGCTTGTTCGTTTAATAATTTACATATTTTACAGTCCTCCCTATTAACATTAATGACATCATAGTAATCATAGACAGTGCAAATCCAGGAGGTGAAGGTGTAGCTATCATGTCTTAGCAAAATAGTAAATGCTGGGACTTTCAGGACAGCCCTTAAGGCTGTGGAAACAGCCTAAAACGATTAGTCCAAAAATATAAAATTTCTCAACTAGGCAAAAATATAAGGATGCTATATGAGTTGTTTAATGGGCTTCACACTTCGAGCCAGTTAGAAAGATAGACAGGCAGACACAAATGCAGGCAGATTCCCGAGTTCAAGGTCAGCCTGAGACAGAGATAATTTAGGTCCCTGTGTGGTAGAAATGGTCATTTTCCCACCCAGCTAGTTTATCCGTCTGTGATTAACAGAGGCAGGCAGATCTCTGAATTCTTTGGGGGATGTTAAAGTGTATGCTTGATGTCTCCAAAGGGTAAAGAGGCTGGGTCACAGGATGCTGATTCCTAGGGTGATCAAGAGAACCTGGAGTGAATGACTGGATTGATATAGAAAAGACTGGGCTCTCTGCAAGAGATGAGCTATCCAGAGAACTTTTTAGAATAGCAACAGAGATCTGCTTGGAGAACTGTCTGGAACAAAGTATAGACCTTAAATTTGTCCTGTCTAAACGAAATGTAGGGATAATGCTGGAGCAGACACTGAAGGAATGGCTGACCACTGACCAGCCCAACCTGAGATGTATCCCATGGGCAAGCACCAATCCCTGACATTTATGATACCCTGTTATGTTTGCAGACAGGTACCCGGAATAACTGTCCTCCAAGAGACTAAAATTTAGCTGGCTCTTGATACAGGATGACTGCTAGGCTCTCTACTCTATGCCATTGGTCTAGACATGTGTTTGTCAGCATAATGCTATACAAAATATCAAGACTTTGTAATATGCTTTGAAGAGACAAGAGTGTAAAGCTCACTGTTTTTTTTTTTTTTTTTTTTTTTTTTTTTTTTTCTGTTTAAGATGGCTTTGACTTCCCATCTTGGGCTCAGAGTGCTGGGATTGCAGATCCACTTTATTATGTGGGGCTTTACCTGGGCTCTGGGGATTCCAGAGTCCAGCCGTCATGCTTTTGAAACAATCACATGACCACCGAGCTATCTCCATCCCAGCTTCTCTTTAGAGTCACACGGCTGCATGTCTGAGGCAGTGTGTTGTGGTTGCTGAGTGTATGGCAGAGGCTACTTATCTGGCAACAAAGGATAAGGAAGAAGTGTAAGACTCGAGCACCGAGAGTACCTTTCAAATGCATTCCCTTTTAGTGACCCACATTGTCTGAGGAAGCCTCATTTCCTACCGTCTATTTCTAAAATAGTATCACCTAACAAAGTCATTTTACACTTAAACCATATGCCAGCCCTGGCTCCCAACAGCTTGTGTGTCTACCATCTGGAGTTCCAACTTGGCTCGAAAGTGTGAGTTCAGATTTTCTGATCCCTAGTGCAACCTCTTTGGTGTGAGCCTCTGTAAATTCAAAAGAAGAGAACGCACTTCTATTATAATGACCCAGAGTTAACAACTATTCTCCCTCTAAAAGTAAGAAATTGAAGTTTAAAATGAATAGAAATCTTTTGTGTTTTTAACTATTGCTTGATCTCTTTTTTATTTATTTTTATTTTAATGTTCCTTTGTGTCTTGCATGTATGCATGTATGTATGCATGTATGTATGTATATATGTATGTGTGTATGTATGTCTGTATGTATGTGTGTGTATGTATGTATGCATGTATATATGTATGTATGTATGTATGTATGTGTGTGTATGCATGCATGCATGCATGCATGTATGTATGTATGTATTATGTATGTATGTGTGTATGTATGTATATATATATGTATGTATGTATATATGTATATATGTATGTATGTATGTGCATGTATGTATGTATGTATGTATGTATGTATGTGTGAAGACATCAGATCCCTTGGAATTGGAATTACAGACAGATGTGAGCTGCCATGGGTGCTGGGAATTGAACTCAGGACCTCTGGAAGAGCAGCCAGTACTCTTAACCCCTGAGCCATCTCTCCAGGCCTACACTTTATGTCTTTATCTTTTTATACACCCCATTTCACTATAATTTTTCACTGTGTCTTAACCTTCCACTGACTTTGGATTCAGGTTTTAACTTTTTTTTTGGTTCCCTGAGATTCAGTAATTGGTTATTTGATGTCTCCTCACATTTTGGTGTGTTTATGTATGGAGCATGTGTGCATGCATGTCTGCATGTGTGTGTATATGGAGGCCAGAGGTCAACATCATGTTTTCCTCCATCACCCTCTATTATATTGTATATTGATGTTATATTATATCACTTTTTATATATGGTGGAAGAACTCTCATTGGACCCCAGATCTTGTCAGTTCAGATAGTCTGGCTAGAAGCCGACTCTGGAGATCCCTGGTCTCTGCCTTTCTCACACTGGGATTACATGGGGGGGTGTCCAGTCCCACCAAGTGTCTACATAGATGCCGGGAACCTGACTAAGTTCAGTCAGTCTTCAGGCTTATGCAGCAAGTCCTTTCCCACTACGCCATCTTGCCAACCTCCTCTGTTTTATATGGCCACAGATTGCTACAAATTTTCCCCTTAGTAATGTTTTTGCTATGTCCTATAGGTTTTGACATATTGGGTCATCACTGCAATTTATTTCAAGACATGTTAAAACTCCTTTCTTGATTTCTTTCTTGTTATTTGGATGCTCAAACAATACCTTGATTTTAGGGCTAGTGGGATGGCTCAGGGGTTACCCTCCAGTGGTTCTGAGTTCAGTTCCTACAACCTATGTGACAGCTAACTGCCACCTATAATGCCATTTCCAAGGGGGCCCACAACCCTCCTCTAGCCTGCAGAAGCACTGCATGCATGCATAAAAATGGTTTTTCTAGTTGATTTAGCCGGGTGTGGTGGTGCTTGCTTTTAATCCCAGGACTTTAGAGACAGAGGCAGGTGGGCGCCTCAGTGCTGAGCAAACACGGTCTCACTGTCCCGTGCTGCACCGTTTCTGCTGAGAAGCAGAGTTGGATCGACACTCTGTGCTGACTGAGTCCTGCCTGTTTCAGCCATGAACATCTTCTCTTTATTTGTCACCTGCGAGTTTGATTGGTTAAGTTTGCCTGATGACCTTAGACCTTCATGAAGATGGATATTTGTAACCTTGTCTAGCTTGGGACATTTCCCATTGTATCTTTGAATAGACCTTCTGTCTTTTCAAAGCATTTGCACTTGGTAGCATGATCATGACTCTTTCAATAGGGTCATAACATTCTTCCCAGAACTTAGTTTCATTTTTCCCCCTCCTGTGGTGGTGTTTTCAAGGCACCTGTGTCTGATCTGTTCTTTATTTTTCAATGCTTTCCTTACCTCCTATATGGTTTGAATGTCACCTACTGTATTTTCAGATAAAAAATATGTAATTTTTTAAAAGAAATTGCTGCCTTCTCTTTGTTAAGGTTGGAAACATTCCTCCATGTTTTTTTTCCTAATCTCTTGACTTTCCTCTAACACACTGTTTTAAATTCTACGAGTGTGTGCCCATAAATCAGACACACATTAGGTCCAAACTGAGGCTATAACTTCCTGAAAACTCTTGATGTTTGTCGCAGTGTGACACGCTTTGAGCATTGAACAATCAAGTGTTTATTCTAGTCCCTAGTCCCAGCTTTGTTTGGGTCTAATCCTTCAAAGATTCTATGAGAGCTTCAGTGTTCTTCAAAACGGCAGGCACTTCCACTGTTTGAACGCTAGATGGCAGCCACGTCCAGATTTGCCAGGAGTCTGCAGTAAGGTCCCACTCAACATTAAAGGACTATCAATGAGAAGCAGTGGTACCAAATACACTGTAGGTCGACGGCTCTGAAAGAAGAAACAGAGCTTCCGGAGCCCCGTCTTGGGGCCAACAAGGCCCTGTGTCTCGTCTACAGTGACTAGGCTGTCTTTAGAAACTTAAGAGTTCTGTGCACACTGCCCCATCTTACTCAGCCTTCATTTTGTCCGGCCTGCTCCAGCTTAACTTCCTGGCTACTACAACTGCCTTTGTCAGTCCTTGCTGGCTTCAGTGATCACAGTTACTTACATCAAAGTACAACCAAAATCTCAGCTCTTGTGTGTTCTTGGTAAATTTTACTAGGGTGATCTCTGATTGGCCTTTATTATTGCTCATGGCAGTGCCGACAGATAGTGCAGAATTTACACTTTACACACAGCTTTTACACACATGTTCACACTTCATTACCTGGTAGCAACTTTATAACTCACTCCAGCCAGCTCAGCCCTGCCCTAAATGACACATTATGCCAGATTTCAGTTTCAAATGACTAAACAATATCAAGTTCTATTTCAATGTGCCCCTTACTTTGTCTCTTTATGACAGATTGACTTATCAAGCAAGAAAACTAAAAATAAACTAAAAATAAAATAAATCAAATAAAAAGTGATGCAATTTTAGGTTGATTACAAATGTACCAGGGAGAGGAAGTACTTGCATTTATTCCTTAAGTCTTGCATTGTGACGTTGGGACAAAGTATACCAAATATATTAGTCACTTCTTCAAAGAACGTACAACATTTTCCCATGGGCAACCTGTTCATCCTAAATTGCCCAGTGGCTGAGTCTCTGAATGGCTTTTATGTTAGCCACGAGCTCTCTAACTTTTAACTTGTGGAAGCTTGACAACATTTTTAACAGAAAGATTTTTTTTTTATAAAAATTAAACTTTCATTTCAGGAGCAAAGTCATGAAACTCTAATATGAATGGGAGCGAATGACCAGTTTTCCTCTGTTCCCTCTTAGGGGTGCCTCTTGTCCCAAAGTGGTCAATGGTCAACAGGCTCTGGTACTCTTTACAAAGTAACTGGACGACAGATGTGTCTAGTTAAGAAGAGAGGGACAAAGAATGGGAGGAAAGCGATGTAAGGAGACCTGTGTTCATGTGTAACCGGTGTGCCTTCTACATTGAAAGCAATGGTTGTCTAGGAAACACGGTGGGTGGTTCAAACTTCAGCTAGCAGATCTGATAAGTCTGATGACCCTGATGGTTTCTGGGTAAACGAATTAGGCAGCTATAGGCCTATTTCAGTCCATCAAATCCACCCCCATTATCGATCTTGGCTTCCTGCTTGTTCGCATTGCTGACATTTTGTAGATGTCAGACACTGTCCATTGGCAGTTGTTGAGGGCTGGACAGTTGGCGTCCTTATATGTTTACCTTGAGAATTGTTCTTACTTGTTATCTGTAATTGGAATGGCTAAGATCCTTTTCAACACGATACAGATTTCAGCTGAACAGGTCTGATAAGCCAAACCGTAGCTCACATTATGTTATTGTGCTGGTGCCAGAAAGTTGAGGATCTGGGAAATGGTTAATGGAAGTGGATCACGGAGGACAGGCCCATGAAGTACTTTGACCCTGTCCCTTTCCTGCTTCTCTGTCTATGTCCCCTTTCTGACACTAGTGTAATCACCTATGCCAGTGCAACTGTCACCATGATGGTACACCTCGTCATGGACCAAGAACAGAGTGCCCATAGATCAAAACACTTAAATAAATGAGACAAAATCAGTCTTAATTTAGAGTCGACATGATGATATTAGCTTACACAGCACTCTTTAAAGGACGAAGGTTTGGGAATGAGTCACGGTTGGTAACTTGGGACTGTCAGTGAGGGAAGACAAGCAGCAGGAAGGGACGGAAGCTGGAGAATGCACGAGAAGAATCCCTTTGCTAAGAGAGGTATTCTCTGGGGGAGGGGAGGCAGGAATTCTGCACTACATCAGAGCCATACTTAGCTGCTGTGCTATACTGTATTTCTGCAGAATGTTATAGTTGGGGAAAAGGAGTAAATCACACATAGGATCTCTGTGAATTAAACCATTCATGCAAACTGTACATTAATGAACATATAATGTCAAATTTTATTACAAACCTCAACTCACAAGACTAAGCAATAAATAAGCAAATGTTGCTAATCAAAAAGTATTAGGAATAAAAAAAACCCAAACTTATTAAGAATCTAAATTATATAAGTCAAAAATGATCAAATCACTACTCATTATTAGTTATACCTTACTGAAGAAGATATAGGGGTAGGTGAAAAATCCATTTAAAAACTGACTTCACTTTGATTCTGTACACTGAGATACCCCTCAAAAGTCAGGAGATAAGCACTTGTAGAACACAAAATGACACTTTGACATACATCATTTAAAATCTGGAGCATGCTGCGGAGGTGGTGCTCTGAACTCTCATCGTTAGCGGAGTTCTCTGAGAGACTCCAAGAGAGTTAGTGTCGACAACTTCACGCAGAGATAAAGAAATCACATCACACAGCCCGGCATGTCTGTTTGTTATCTTACCAGCATACCATTCACTTTTGCAGCAGCTCTATTTGTAATCAACAAAAACTAGAACAAGCTAAGTAGCATCTTTAATTTTAATGGGGTAGAAATCCCCTATGTAGAGATTTTAAGCACCAGTCCAATAGGGATATTGAAACTATAGTCAGAAAGGCCTGTTAGGTTGGAGATTTAAGATAAAGCAGGGGACCATAGAGGTGGCCCTCTTGGTGGGTAAACTCAACAAAGAGATATATATGCACTTACATACATACATACGTACATATACACACGTCATCAGCTGGCAGCCCACTGAGAGAGGTGTGCAAAGAGGACGTGTGTCAGAGAGCAGTTTTATGTACGCAGAACACCCAGTTACTTAGAGAGAGCACTTACACATAGCTTATTGCATAAGGAAAGCTTGAAGGATATAAACTTTATAATATGAACTAGAGAGATGACTCGGTTACATAGTGCTTGCCTGAGAAGCACGAAGACCCAAGTTAAGATCCCCGACATGCATGTAGAAAGCTGGGCACGTGGTGTCCGGCTGCAATTTCAGCACTGAGGAGGCAGAGGCAGAGGACCCCTGAGTTTGTTGGCCAACTCATCTAACTAAGTCAGCAAACTTGACGTCAGCCAGAGACCCTCTTCCAAAATTACTAAGACGGAGAGTTATTGAGGAAGCGCCTAACAACCATGTCTGACCTCCACAAGCGTGTGCACACACACCTGCATACAGGTGCGGGCACACCTGCATACATGCAAACACACAGTATTTGTGATATACATTTAATTTATAAATGGCTAGTCAAATCTTGTGGTATCTGTACTTGGAGCCACCCCTGAGCCGTCAGGAGGACTGTCCTTACAGAACACATAATAACAAAAACGGTTCTTGTTTTTTATTAATCATTTCATTCGTTTACATTTTAAATGATATCCCCCTTCCCTGTTACCCTCCCCTAACCCCCATTCCATCCCCCTATTCTCCCTATATGCGACAGAGAAGCTCCAGCCAGGAAACTTCAGCAACAAGATGACCTAAACAAGACCTGAATACTCTCAGCAACACCAGTTCTCATGCCAACATAGATGCTGGGAATCTCACAAGACCCTCCCTTAGATGAAGAGCTGCAAGCAATTAACACCCACTTAGGGAGAAACATCAATTTTCTCCAATGACAGCTTATCTGACTCTAAGGGGTTCATACCAAATATATAAACATACAAGCAACACTAAAAGACAGGATGGGTTGAACTTACACACACACACACACACACACACACACACACACAACAACAACAACAACAACAACAACAACAATAATAATTAGAAAGGAGAGGAGGAATTAATGTGGAAGGAGTGGAAATATAGAAGTTGAAAGGGGAAGAGGGACAGGCAGACATGTAATATCCTTGTCATATATGAAAGTCTCCAAAACCTTAAGCTTCAAAGAGTGTTAGTCTTCCTTCGGTGCCTTGCTTTCTCACATATGAAGTGGGGAACGTGGACCGATGCTCTCTGAGCTCTCTTGATATTGCGGTGCATCAGGGCAGCTGCCAGGGAACCTGGAGTGCTCAGTGAAACTGTGTCACCTTTTCTCTTATGCTTTTGGATGTGCCATCTTCTCTCTAGTTCTTCATTTGTACACATATGTGCACTCACAGGTATGCACACACATATTCACACACATGCATGCACATGTATGAACACACACATTCACATGCATACATGCACATGTATGAACACACAATTCACATGCATGCATGCACATGTATGTACACACACATACACACATTCACAAAATGCTCCTACTAAGGGAAATACCTGCTTCACTGGTCAAAATAAAATTATTGATATGCATAGAGTTGCTTGATATGTATTAATAAGAGATAGTATATCTCCAAACGATACATATATATTTAAATCAACAACAACTTCTCTTGCTGTTCTAAAACACATCACTTAAAATCAGTTTCTTTGGGTAGCCTTGGCTGTCCTAGAAATTGCACTGTAGGCCAGGCCTTGAACTCAGAGTTCTGTCTGCCTCTGCCTTCTGAGTGCTGGGACGAAAGCCATGTGCCACCACTCCCGGCTTAAAAAATCAATTTTTAAGGGATAATGTTAGAAGGAAACAAAACAAAAACTCAGAAAGAGTTTTCTGCAATTACAGCCTGTGATCTCTAGAGGGCGATATTAGCAAACAAATCTGCAACGCTTTCTTTGTGGCACCGGGAGATGCAATCTTCCAATTCCGGCAAAGTCGAAGTTCTCCAAGGAGAAGTTTTGCACTTTTGCAGTGGCATTGTGACTGTCTGACTGCACTTGCTTTTTGCTAGTCATGTTTATAAGGGTCTTCATCCAGCAGGTAGGAAGTTGGCAGCGCCACCCCAAAACTGTCCAGTTTGGTTTCAGTTTTGGCTTTTGCCTTTTTATCACTCCATTTTAAAAAGCATTGGCTACGCCACACATTGTCTTATTGTTTTCCCAATTCACATTATCTACCAAATAAACAACAACAATAACAAAAACAAACAAACAAACAAAAACCTAAAGAGGACGAAATCAGTTGGAAGAAAAAGACTCAAAACAGTTTTGTTCATAAATAACCATGGCTCTCCTTGGAGAAACATGTAGTTCAGGTATGTCACAGCACATACATACTCAGTCTTTCTTGTCTTTTTCTATTGGATAGTTTATGTATTTACATCTCAAATGTTATCCCCTTTCCAGGTTCCTCCCTCTCCCATTCCCCCCTCCTTCTGTTTTTATGAGGATACTCCCCTTCCCACACACCCACTCCCACCTCAATACCCTGGCATTTCCCCACATTGGAGAAACAAGCCTTCACAGGACCAAAGGCTTCCTCTTGTACTTATGCCAGACAAGGCCTTTCTCTGCTACATATGCGACTGGAGCCACGGGTCCCTCCATGTGTGCTCTCTGGTTGGTGATTTAGTCCCTGGGAGCTCTTGGGGGGGGGGGGGGAGTCTGGTTGGTTGATATTGTTGTTCTTCCTGTGAGGCTGCAAACTTCTTCAGATCCTTCAGTCCTTTCTCTAACTCCTCCATTGGGGTCCCTGTGCTCAGTCCAATGGTTAGCTGCAAACATCCTCATCTATATCAGTATGGCTCTAGCGGAGCCTCTCAGAAGCATCCATATCAGGGTCCTGTCAGCAAGCACTTCTTGGCATCACCAACAGTGACTGGGTTTAGTTGCTGTATATGGGATGCATCCCCAAATTCTGCAGTCTCTGGATGGTCTTTTCTTCAGTCCTGGTTCGACTGTTTGTCCCTGTATTTCTTCCCATGAGTATTTTGTTTCCCCTTCTAAGAAGGACTGAAGCATCCACATTTTGGTCTTCCTTCTTGAGCTTCAAATGGTCTGTGAATTATATCATGGGTATTCTGAGCTTTTGGGCTACTATCCACTTATCAGTGAGTGCATATCATGTGTTCTTTTGTATCTGGGTTACCTCACTCAGGATGATATTTTCTAGTTCAGTCTTAAGGAACAGTTCTTAGTCTGTTAGAGAAAGTGACTCCTCTCCTTTTTTTTCCCTTCTCTCTTATCTATCCTATTCTACCCTCCCTTCCTTCCCACTCCCCTTTATTCTCCCTTTCCCTCTCCATGTATCCTTTCTCTATACTTTTCCCCTTTGTTTTGACCGGGTCTCATCCTGCCTAAGCTGGTTTTGAACTTAATAGGTAACCTTGAACTTTGAATCCTCCTGCCTCCATCTCCTCAGTGTTCGGATTTAAGGCATGCACCTCCACACCCAGGTCACGTGATGCCGGGTATCAAACCCAGGGCTTTGTGTACCATTTCTAAGGAGACTTTTGGTACCCCATTTTATGAACCCTCAAAGGATATAACCAAGGAATATAAGGGTGTCTAAGAGGGATGCCAAAATATAAAAGTAGGTAGTCCAGGTTAGCAGGTAAATGACCTTGCTGTGTTAGACAGACTGTAAAGTAGTGTGAAAAATAATGCTTACAACACAAATTCCTTCTATAAGCAATGTGAGTACCTACATGCCCAATGATTTAAAGCAGCCACACCAGTCAGTGTGTTGTGTTTTGTTTTTAATAGAGGGTAAAGTCGATCATAAAGGGATTTATATGAAACATAGAAGACAGTCACTCTCAGACGAACACTGTGGTTAAAGTAAGTGACAGACAGTGGGTCAAAGCTCTGTGTCTGAGTGACGTCTCTCATGTCAGAGCCTGACGTCCAACAGCAATCCTAAGCTGATTAAAAGGTGTTCTGCTGAGAACCCACAGGAAGACACTGCTCAGAAGATATAGCTTCCCACAGACCACTCCATGAAGTTCTGCTCCAGACTCCTCTTTCCCGGGTAAACATGTCTGGCTTCTCAGATATTCTGACAAACCCAGGGTTCTACTCCCCCTGCCCCTGCACTTTTCCACCACACTCTGGCTAGAGACCCTCTGCTCTTTACTCTCCTAGATTTCCACTACCCCAGGAAGTGAATGCTTTCTCCAATGCACACCCTTACTCTGTAACCCTCTTCATATTTCTGCTTCTCTGAGCCACTCCGAAGTGGACTCATATAAATAATTTAGTAGAGGGGATACCTGATAGGAAACACAGTAGGGAAACATGCAACTTCCCTTGAAGATTTTGAAATAGGAGCTGTTTAACAAGAAAGTATTCATATATCACATGACTGAAAGCAAAATCACAAGAATAAATCTCTTAAACTGTGAGAGAGCATACTTGGACACAGAAGTGTTTAAGGTAGAAATAAAACCTCCAGGTCCCAGACATCCTAGAATGGGCACAAGTGACTTTTATATTTAGATATGTGACTATCAAGGTGACTGTGTGTGTGTGGTGGTGGGGGGGGGGAGAGACTATTGCCTTAGTCTTTAGAAAACAAGCAGCAACACCATTGAAGAGCTGTGGGGTCAGTGTGTGAGATTGGAACTGCAGACAGATCACCTGCACATCAGGTGCAAGTCTTGGTTGCTCTGCCTTAGAACCTGATTTTCAGGGAGTGACACTGAATTGTGGGTTCCATTTTGGGTACCAAGACCCAGGGCAAAAGAAGGATGCAAAACAATCTAGCTGCAATGCACAGACCCAGATGGCTTTAAAGGAGACTGTTGGAGCACAATAAAAGCCATTTGGGAGAGCTAGAAAGGTTACACTGGATATGACAATGTACAGCAAAGTCATTGCTGACTATTAAGTTGCTAGAACCCTCTGGAAGAATACTCTTAGGACTATTCTGAACTCTTTGGGTTATAGTGACCAATGGCTCATACAATTTTCTCTGATTGTCAATCTAGTAAGCATGTATTCAACTCAATAACATTTTTTTCTTTCCAATGAATAAACAAAAGAAATAATAAGGAAACAGTATCAACTTCTCAGCCGTGAGGCGGTCAGGAACATATTCACTGGCATAGAGGTAGCACTGCTGAACTGTCCCCTTAGAACAAAGACACAGCCAATGCCCTTTCTGCAGTGTTCCCAGAAAGAACTTGTAGATGACCTCTACATTTGCCTAGGCAAACAGCAGGTGCAGGTCTCCATAAGAGAAATTTTACCTGATGTCTTCGTCCTCATTGACCAGTTTGAGCAAAATGCCCACTAAATCCCCTTGGTCAAACTTTGGTAAGGTTTCCTTTCCTACAGACCCCTGAACCTTGGATTTTGATGTTAAACAAGCCCTGTAATGAAAAATTCTTTTCCTAAAAACGCAGAGAAGGTTCTTTCCAGCTCTTTTCTTTGGCATGTGACCCAGCCACCAAACACTACAGCTCCCAATTCATCCTGGCCTTGTTCAGTTTGCTAGTATAGCCAAATCTGGTCGGGTCACCTATAATCCAAGCACTTGGGAGAAGTTCAGCAGAGGCTGCAGCACTAATCTTTGACTTAAGAACACTCTTTAAATCCTTCATGTATTGGCCATGCGCATGCTTTTTGTCTTGGGGACTTTATCTTCTCTGACACAATTACCTTCCATGTGGAATGCTCTTGAAATCAAGTCACTGTGTGTATAGATGTAATGTTAATTTGACAGATGGATAAAGTAGACTTCATGTCATTAAGAAGTGAAAGAAGTACACAGACAGGATATTTCAGATCAGGGGAACCCTGGGTCAAAAACACCGGGATCTATGATAACTGCTACAAGAGCTTGGAAGAGACTGTGGTTGATGCTCAAGGAATGTATTCGTGATTCTATATCCAAACCTCAAACATAAAGTACATGCCGTCCTTCTTCAGAGTTTTGCTGTTACTAAAACAAGCCTTTGTTCATGGTGATCGGATAGGATGCATGGGAGTATTTCCATCTTCTTAAATCTGTTGAGGCCTGTTTAGTGACCGACTATATGGTCAGTTTTGAAGAAGGTAGTGGGAGGTGCTGAGAAAAGGGTGTATTCTTCTGTTTTAGGAAGAAATGTTCTGTAGATGTCTGTTAATTCCAATTGGTTCATAACCTCTGCATGTTTTGCTGTCTCTGTTCAGGTTCTGTTTCCCTGATCTGTCCATTGATGAGAGTGAGGTGTTGAAGTCTCCCACTATTATTGTGTGTGGTACAATATATGCTTGAACTTTAGTAGAATTTCTTTTATGAGTGTGTGTGCCCTTGTATTTGGATCATAGATGTTCAAGATTGAGAGTTCATCTTGACATATTTTTTTCTGTGATGAGTAAAAAGTGTCCTTCCTTATCATTTTTGATAACTTTTGGTTGAAAATCTATTTTATTCAATATTAGGATAGCTACTCTAGCTTGTTTCCTGGAACCATTTGCTTGGAAGGTTTTTTCCCAGCCTTTTACTCCGAGATAGTGTCTGTCTTTGTCTCTGAGATGAGTTTCCTATATGCAGCAAAATGCTGGATTCTGTTTATGTATCCAGTCTGATAGCCTATGTCTTTTTATTGGGGAATTAAGACCATTTATCTTAAGAGATATTAAGAAATAGTGATTGTTGTTTCCTGTTACTTTTGTTGTAAAGGTAGACTTATGTTTGTGTGCTTTTCTTCTTTTGATTTTCTTGCATGATTATCTTTTTGCTTTTCCTTGGGTACAGTTTCCCTTTTTGTGCTGGATTTTTCTATCTATTGTCATTTGTAGGGCTGGATTTGTGGACAGATACTGTGTACACTTGCTTTGTCGTGGAATATCTTGTTTTCTCCATCTATGGTAACTGAGACTTTTGTTGGATATAGTAACCTGGGCTGGCATTTGTGTTCTTTTAGGGTCTGTTTGATGTCGGTTCAGGATCTTCTAGCTTTCATAGTCTCTGCTGAGAAGTCTGGTGTAAATCTGATCTGTCTGTCTTTATATGTTACTTGTCCTTTTTCCTTTACTGCTTTTAGGATTCTTCCTTTGTTTTGACCGTTCCGTGTTTTGACTATTATGTGTCAAGGGGAGTTTCTTTTCTGGTCCAATCTATTTGGAGTTCTGTAGGCTTCTTGTATGTTTGTGGTCATCTCATTCTTAAGGGTAGGGAAGTTTTCTTCCATGATTTTGCTGAAGATATTTACTGTGCTTTCTAGTTGGGAGTCTTTGCCATCTTCTACTCCTATTATCTTTAGGTTTGGTTTTCTCATTATATCCTGGATATCCTGGATGTTTTAGGCTAAGAGTTTTTTGGCTTTGAATTTCCTCTGACTATTGTGTCAATGTTTTCTTACTCTTTCGGAGTAAGTGTAGCCATGTTAGAGTAGATGTGGCATTGTTGGAGAAAGTGTGTCACTGCAGGGGTGTGCTTTGAGGTCTCAATGCCTAAGATCAGGCTCAGTGGCACACAGTTCTGTTCCTGCTACCTTTGAATTAAGATGTAGAATGTTCAGCTTCTTTTTTAGAACCATGCCTGCCTGGATGCTGCCGGCTTCTTGCCATGATGATAATGGACTAAACCTCTGAAACTGTAAGCCAACCCCAATTAAATAATTTGCCTTATCAGAGTTCCCATAGTCATGAATGTCTCTTCACAGAATTAGATAAAAACCCAAAGACAAATGCAGAGTCCACAATCACCCATTTTAAATCATGCCCCACTATTCTGAATTTGGAATTCTGCCCAGGAAAGACAAGCAAACCAACATATTCTCAGTTTGTCCTGCAGGTGCCACAATTGTCCTGAGCCAAGTCGTTCAGACATTCCTTCCAGAGGCCAGTGATCAGCTGGAGGACCACTTTATACAATCTCGTTTTCAGAGTCAGGACTCTCCCATGTTTGTTTGGAGATTCTTAGCTCCATGATCTTTTGGAGGCATTCCCTTTCTTCTACATGTATGGTGTTTCCTATTTTTCTTAAACAAATAATACATTGAAATAGTTCCAAAATCACAAATAAATAGTAAAATCTCTTTCTTTCTTATCAGTATCATTTCTGCCAAGTTTTTGTGCCGCACACAGAAGAGCAACTATTGTTAGCTTCTTTCGAATCTTCCCTGCAGTCATATTATGCATATGCAAATGCTAGTACATATTACTTTGACACATTGTTTCATTTAGATACCATACAAGCTGTTACTCATTGTCTCTATATCATGTATTCCTAGAGGATGCATTTATTTATTTGTGTGCATGTGCAGATGAAAAAGGAGTAAGAGGAGAAGGAGGGTAAAAATTTAAAGTGGTGGTGGAGGTGGTGGTGGTGGGAGTGGTAGAGGTGGTGGTGGTGGTGGTGGTGGTGGTGGTGATGGTGGTGATGATGGTGGTGGTGGTGGTGGTGGTGGAGGTGGTGGTGGTGGTAGTGGTGGAGGTGGTGGTGGTGGTAGTGGTGGTGGTGGTGGAGGTGGTGGTGGTGGTGGAGGTGGTGGTGGTGGTGGAGGTGGTGGTGGTGGAGGTGGTGGTGGTGATGGTGGTGGTAGTGGTGGAGGTGGTGGTGGTGGTGGTGGAGGTGGTGGTGGTGGTGGAGGTGGTGGTGGTGGTAGTGGTGGTGGTAGTGGTGGAGGTGGTGGTGGTGGTGGTGGTGGTGGTGGTGGTGATGGTGGTGGTGATGTTGGTGGTAGTGGTGGAGGTGGTGGTGGTGGTGGTGGTGATGGTGGTGGTGATGGTGGTGGTAGTGGTGGTGGAGGTGGTGATGGTGGTGGAGGTGGTGGTGGTGGTGGTGGTGGTGATGGTGGTGGTAGTGGTGGAGGTGGTGGTGGAGGTGGTGGTGGTGGTAGTGGTGGAGGTGGTGGTGGTGGTGGTGGAGGTGGTGGTGGTGGTGGTGGTGATGGTGGTGGTAGTGGTGGAGGTGGTGGTGGTGGTGGAGGTGGTAGTGGTGGAGGTGGTGGTGGTGGTAGTGGTGGAGGTGGTGTTGGTGGTGTTGGTGGTGGTGGTAGTGTTACACTGTGTCTAGTATTATTATTGGTACATTACTATTTAAATCAAGCTATAATTCAGTATAACTAGAACTTTTATTATAATCATATGTATAGTTTGGAGAAGAAAAGCAAAGAAAGCTCAGAAACTTGATGTAAGATTTTCCAGCTTGAAGGTGTTGAATGTAGATAAAAGGTAAGGAATACTTGGTGGCTTGTATACTTGTCAGGTCGTGCTTCCAATGAACACAGGGTTGGGGAGGGGAGGCACTGAGTTCTCCCCATCACCATTCAGTACAGAATAACCTGCCTCACAGTGAGGGAGGGGGTTCTTTAAGATGGGGACTTCCAGATGTCTGGACCCAGACCGCACATGTTAGGTGTGTCAAAGCAAAAAGACAAGAGAATACTGAGAATCAGGGTAGAAAAAGTCGTGGACTGCGTAAGAACTCAGATGATTCTGTTCAGACATTCATGAAATGATGTGGGATGTAGAGAGAAAATGCACACATGTACCTGAAAACCATCTCATAAGGGCTTCATATCCTTCTATTTTTTTTGCTCAGGAATCTTCTCTGCATGTTCCACCATTAACCTTAACAACCCTTGACTGCCATTCAAGCCACCTCCTGCTTCCTTGTCCTTGCTAACCTGAACTGAATCACCTCTTTGCGATAGCTCCTGGCACATAGGATTCCTGTGTGCAAACGGCAGTCACAGCTGGCTGCACCCTGGATATGTATCCAGAAAAAGAAAGAGGTTCCCCTCATCCTTCCTTGACTTTGCTTTAATAGCATGAACATGAGAACTACCCTGTGGTCTGGCAGACTTTTATGTCTGCAGTCTGTATCACCTTGCCTGGACTGCTCCTCACACACATCCGTTTCCTGTGTTAAGACTCTATTGATTCATTGCTATGGGAAACAGAGGGGAAGTCGCCTGTGGATGTACAGCTAGAGAATGTGAGACAGTGAGTTATTTAACTGTGTGTTACCTCTCCCAGAAGGTAGTGCTCAGACCAATTGTCAAACATTACTCTAGATTGCTACAGATTTCTCTTCAGTTATCATCTTTTTTTGGGAGACTGGCATTTAAGTCAGTCAATTTTTTTAAAACTAAAGCAGATTACCCTCTAAATACTAATCTTCTGTACTGAAGGCAATAAATAAAAGTCCCTCCCCAAAAAAGATAAATTAGAAATACTTTGGGATTCAAACTGCCGGAACAATTTTTCCGGGAACTCTGGACTTGTCAGGGTGACTATAAACACACGCACACTCTCTGTTTCTCACTTCTCCTCCTCCTCCTCCTCCTCCTTCTCCTCTTCCTCCTCCTCCTCCTCTTTCCTCTTCACCTAATCGTGCTGTTTTGGGAGACTCTAAAGGCTTTGAGAGGTGCCATTAACTAGAAAAAGCATGTCACCTGAGCTACTAGGTCTCTAGGGTCAATTATCTCTGGCATCTTCCAGTCAGTCTCTGCTTCCTTTTCTGCCAACCTGCAAACTACCTCTCCATCCTTCTTGTCTGCTATGAGCTCCAGAATGATGGACTGAAAACTCAGAAACAATGAGCCCTGGTTAACTTTCCAATCATTAAAGCCGCTCGTCATGGATTTTGTTACAGCAGTGGGAAAGATAGTCAGTGTTGACAGCTACTGTCCAGTGGGAATGCAAGTGCTGTGGGAGACTAGAGTTGGTGGGTAAGTGTGTCTTCCTTTCCCCTAAGCAGACAGTCCTGAGCTGCTGTGCAGACAAGCCACATTCACTGCTACTCCAGGTACAAGAGCTTGCCATAGCCTCCAGTGGCTTACAACAATGCCATCTCTTTGTCTTTAGGATTACTTTTTATTAGTTAATCTTTTTACTTTACATCCCAGTCTTTTCTCTCCAAGTCCGCCCCCCTCACCTCCGCTCCTCCTCATCCTCCTGTTCTCACTTTCTAATCAAAAAGCCCCCCCAAAAAAACGGGAGACCTCCTATGGATTGTCATACGGAGTTGCCTATACCTTCATTGTCAGAATATCAGCAGTTCAGTCCCCATAGCAAACACCAAATATGACTAGGCACATCTTCTCCCTGTTGTAGCTAGGCAAGGTAGCCCAGTTAGGAGAAAGGAATCCAAAAGCAGCCAAAGTCAGAGTCAACCCCTGCTCCTGTTGTTAGGAGTCCCTCATGAAGACCTAACTATACAACTGTTACATATATGCAGAGGGACTAGGTCCTTCCCATACATGCTTTCTGGTTGGTAGTTCAGTCTCTATGCACCTCCAAAAGCCAGGGGTTAGTAGATTCTGTGGGTTTTCCTGTGGTGTTCTTAACCTCTCTGAGTTCTTAAATCCTTCATCCCTCTCTTCCAGCGAATTCTCTAAGCTCCATCTAATGTTTGGGTGTAGACATAAATTCTTTCCAACCTACTTTAATAAATGTTTAACCTCTCCTCTAGCCTACCACTCACCAGGGGTAGTGAAAGAGAAACGTTATTAGGTAACAGGAAATCGACCTGTTTAGAAATATTGGAGGGGGATGTTCTTTGGGGCGAGCTCAATCTTCTCTATCAGGATATCAGCAGTTCAACCCCCTGGCAAACACCAAAGACAAATCAGCAGCAGTGGTTCAGTGCTCTCACTAGCCAGACACCATATGTGAACCAGCAGCTGCAGTTCAATTCTGAAGAAGCTGCAAAGCTCGCCAACTGGTCCATGGCGTTGGAAGCAGCAAGTGCCCACCCACAGGAACCTCAAAAGAAGTTCTTTGGTGAGTTTCTCTCTGGCATCACCACTAGTGGAGCTCAGCAAATGCAATGTAAGGCTAACCAGTACATGCTTCGTTCATGAAGAATAGAGAGGCATAGCAAAGCAAACCAATGCTAAAGCTCCCACTGTCTTATTAACATTTTTTCATCATGTGTCCTTTCATGTGTCTGCTTTAGAAAACCATCCTTTGACCTGTGCCTGTTTCAGCACAACAATCTTTCATGTGTCTGCTTTAGCAGAACATCATTTGGTCTATGTACCCCAGCAAAACATCATTTGATATAATTGACTTTCCAAACAAACCAGAAGTTTTTACATCCTTTGGCTGTGGGCCTCAGCATCTGTTTCATCAGCTACTGGTGATGACAGTTATGCTAGGCTCCTGTCCGCTAGTAGAGAAGGATATCAGTAATAGTGTCAGGGTTGGGTCCTCTATCATGGAATGTGCCTCAAGCTGGGACAGTCATCAGTTGGCATTCCTTCCATTTCTGCTCCATCTTTACCCCTGCACAACTTTCTATCAGGAGAAATTGTGAGTCTAAGGTTTTGTGGTTGGGTTAGTGTCCCAGTCCTATTTGAAGTTTTTTTTCTTGAGGAGATGGACAGTTCAGGTTCTATATTTCCCATTGCTAGGAATCTTAGCTAGGGTCACCCTCATAAATTCTTGAAAATTTTCATTTTACTAGGTCTCTAGCTTGTCCCAGAGATGCCCTACCTCATCCATTCCAGTTTTCTCTCCCCCCACTTGGTATCTCCTGCTTCCCCCAACTCCTCCTTCACCCAGTTCCCTCCCTCCATTCAACACCTCCCCAGGTATATTCTATTTCCCCTTCTCAGTGAGATTCTTGAGCATCTTTGTTAGTTGTCTTCTTTGGGTCTGTTGATTATAATATGGTCATCCTGTACGTTATGGCTAATATTCACTTATAAGAAAGTACATACCATGTTTATCTTTCTGGGTCTGGGTTAGCTCACTCAGAATGAGCTTTTCTAAATCCACACTTTGCCTGACAATTTCATGGTGTCTTTGTTTTTAATATCTACATAGTATTCCACTGTGTAAATGAGCCATATTTTTTATCCTTTCCTCAGTTGAGGGACATCTATGTTGTTCCCAGTTTCTAGCTATTACAAAAGAAGCTGCAGGAACATAGGTGAACAAGTGTCCTTGTGGTATAGTGGAACAGCTTTTGGGTATATTCCAGGAATGGCATGGTCACGTCTTGGGGTAGAATTATTTCCAATTTTCTGAGAAGCTGTCAAATTGGTTTCTAAAGTAGATGTACACATTTGGACTCACACCAGCAGCGGAGTAGTGCTCCCTTGCTTCACATCCTCACCAACATGTGCTATCACCTGAGTGTTTTACCTTTTTCATTCTGATGGTTGTAAGATAGAATTTCATAGATATTTTAATTTACATTTTCCTGCTGACTGAACATTTCTTCAAGTGCTTCTCAGCAATTAGAGATTCCCCTCTTAACAATTCTCTTTAGATCTGTACCCCATTTTAAAATTGGACTATTTGGTTGGATGATGTCTAGTTTCTCCAAGTTCTTTTTATATTTTAGATATCAGCCTTCTGTCAGATATAGGGTTGGTGAATATCTTTTCAGTGTCATAAGGTAGATACCATTTACAAGTTGTTGAACTTAGTGCTTGAGCTGTTAATGATTTGCTCAGGAATTGTCTCCAGTGCCATACGACCAAGGTCATTATCCACTTTCTCTCCCATCAGATTTAATGTATCCTATTTTATGTTGAAACCATTGATCTCCTTGGACTTGCATTTTATGTTGGGTCATCTATTTGTATTCTGCATGCAGACATGTAGTTAGTTCAGCACCATTTGTTGAAGATACATTCTTTTTCCTCCTTGTTTTTTATAGTTTCCACTTCTTTGTCCATAAACAGGTGCTCATAGTTGTATGGGTTTACTTCTGGAACTTAAATTTGATTCCATTATTCATTCTGTCTGTTTTTATGTCAATATCATGTGGTTTTAATTATGTTGTTCTATAGTACAGCTTGAAGTCAAGGATGGTGATACTTCCAAAAGCTTTTTTAAAAAAAATTATTATATGGGATTATTTTAATTATTCTGGTTTTTGTTTGTTTTTTCATATGAATTTCACTATTGTTATCTCAAGGTCTGCAAAGAATTGTATTGGAAATTTAATGGGAATTGCATTGAATCTGTAGATTGCTTTCGGTAAGATCGCCATTTTTAGTATGTTAATCCTACCAATTCATAAGCATGGGGGATCTTTTTAATCTTCTGATATCTTCTGTTTTTTTTTTTTTTTTTTTTTTTTTTTTCTTCAAAGACTTGAAGTCCTTTTGATACAGGTCTTTCACTTGCTTGGTTAGAGTTACACCAAGGTATTTTATATCATTTGTGGCTATCATAAAGGGTCTTGTTTCCCTCATTTTTCTACAACCCCTTTATTATTTGTATGAAGGACTACTACTGATTATTTTGAGTTAATTTTGTATTCAGATACTTTGCTGAAGGTGTTTACCAGCTGTAGGAATTCTCTAGTAGAATTTTGTAGGTCACTATGTATACTATCATATCCTTTGTAAATAAAGATACGTTTGATTTCTTTTTCAATTTGTATCCCTTTGATATCCTTTAGTTGTCTTATTACTCTAGGAAGAAGTTTAACTGCTCTATTACATAGATGTGAAGAGACTGGACATCCTTGTATTCTCCGTTACTTTAGTGGAATTGTTTTAGGTGTCTCTCCATTCATTTTGATGCTGGTTATTGGTTTGGTGTATATTGCCTTTATTGTGTTTAGGATTGTGTCTTGTATCCCTGATCTCTCTAAGACACTTAACATAAAGGAGTGTAGAATTTTGTCAAAGGTTTTTTCAGTGTCTAATGAGATGATCATGTGATTTTTTTCAGTTTATTTATTATCTCGACCTCTGTAGGGTACAAGTCTAGACAGAGTTCACAGGCAGTTGATGTCTTGAGAATGGCTTAGGAAGACTCTCATTCCAACTATTTGGGTGGGTGGAAGAGTCCTGTTCATTGTGGGCACTGTATTGAATTTCCCACATCCCAGATTGATATCAACAGAAGTAGCCCCTTATTTGTCTCTGTATTTGTCTACTCGTCCTTATACCTCACAGGAAGCAGGAGACGGTTAAATTGTTTTCATATTAGGGATCTCATTGTCTTCCTCTTTTGCCAATTTCCCCTAAGCTCTTTCTTCAAGCCTTCACCATGGAAAGTTTTCCATTTCTACATGTGCATGTAAGAATGGGCTCAGTTGGCTGATGTGATATAGCTTGATACAATATGTTGTAATATGATAATCATCTCATTTTAAAATTAGCTGACTACTATAATTTTACTTATGTTTGTAAAGTCTTTTCCTATCAGTACTTAGATTAGTGTTTAGTTAAATCATCAGGGATGGGGATTCGAGATGCATCATTTTATTCCCAAATGATTATATTACTATCTATCTAGAGTAGCAATCAACCTGGCTTGCACTTTTACAATAATTATCTTTATTTGCTCAGTGATCATGTCATAGCTTTGCTGAATACTCTTTAGTAAGTATTGTATGCTTTAATAGTTCAAAAGGTGTTGGCAGTTAAACTTTGTCTCAGACTCCACATATTGGCCAACAAGCTTACAGTGCCCATGTGATCCCTGGAAATAGACTCCTGGTAGGAAATTCTAAAACTGGTCCATCACAAAGGGAGGCTGCTCGCAACAAAGGGAACATTCTTGGAGTTAAGTGCAATCCAGTGGCCCATCAATTACTGGAGGTGATATCACAGGTTTGATAGAGTGAGAGACAGGGAGAAGAAAAATTATGGGTTATACTTTAGATATGACATGTGATACCAAATAATAATAATGACACTAGTGCTGAGAAAGGCATTTTTATTTATTTTTAAATTATACTTTTTATTTTGAGAGAATTGTAGATTCACATGTGGTTGTAAGAAATGTAGAGGTATAAGGGAGACAAGGGAAAAAAAGAGAGGGAAAGGGGAGGAAAAGAAAGGGAGGGGAGGGAGAAAGAAAGGGAGGACACCTTGTGTACTCTTTATCCCCCAAAAGTAGCATTTTTCATATTACTGAATCTCAGTGAAAGTGCTGATATCAATAACTGCAGGTTATAGAGCATTTCCACCATCACACAGATCCCTTCTGCTCCTTTCTTGTAGCCATACCGTTGTTTTCTCTCCCATCTGCCCTTCCTACTTCCCAATATCCATTCGTCTTCATTTATAGAAATTCACTTATAAGTGTTTGACACTTTTCCCACTCAGTATTTGTACAGAGACTCTGCTATGTCATTGTCGTTATATACACGAATACTTTGTTTCCTTGTGTTAATGAGTAGTGTCCCATAGCATGGAATGCACTATATTTTATTTTGTAGGATTGACCGGCTATAGTTTGTTTAGACATTTATTGGTATATTTCAAGTTGCCTCTGATCTTTAAATATCATTCTGATTGGATAAAATTTTCAAGTTTTAAGGTTTAAAAAAATGAACTCAGTATCTCAGGTGATTCCATAGAATTGTGCAAGCATTCACATAGAAAGGTTCCCAATTTCTTTCTTTTTTTTCTTTTTGGTTTATATTTTTATTTTGCCATCATTTTTGTCCATCCTCATTGCCTAGGTCCATCTTCCAATAAAGCACTGATACACGGACCTTTTTCCTTCAGGGAAATGCATGTAAGCCAGGTGCCATAAGTCTCTTACACTGTTAGTCACACTCTCAGAACTTTCTCTGCAGAGGAAGGCCCTGTCATACAGAAGGCAAAGGGAGAACTGGCAAGCTGGGGACGAGGCTTTGGCAGTACTGTAGTTGTCCATGTCCTTAATCTTAAATTATGAAATGAGACAGAAGCAGGCACCATGGTTTAGAAAAACTAATTCAAGAATATTTTTCAAATGAATTGAAAACACTGTCTGCATTCCCATGTTTCCTGAAGAATTTTACAAGATAGTTAAAGGCCAGGAAGGAACTCACATTACCATCAATGAATAAAAATAAACATAATCACACATACAAACACACACAGAGACACACAAATACACACACACACAGACGTGCACTGAGAGGGGGCAGCATGGATAGCATTCAGGATGAAAAACAAGAGAATCATGCCTTTTGACATGAATAAACCTAGTAGACATTGTATTAAGTGAAACAAGCCAGACACACACACACACACACACAAACACAAAACAAATTATACATGATCTTACTACATGGTAGCTTAAAACATAAAACTCAGATAAGATAGATATCTCAGTGGGTAAAGTCTTTGTTGCTCAAACACACACACACACACACACACACACACACATGTGTGTGTGTGTTCTTCATTAACATGAAGTTCATGAAAGAGTTTGCCAAGGACCATGAAGTAAGTAAAAGCTTAACTGCTTAACCTAATAAAGATCATGGAATTTTAAATTCTGAGTATCATGAAGTGTCATGTTATAGCAAATGACTTTTTATGTGTCTATCATCAAATCCTCAGACAGAGTCATGAGAAAAAAGAAGGCATGGCTGGTAGAAGTGTCTGGTGTAGGACAGTGACTTGGGGTGTTTCTATGCAGAAGCAGAAAGGGATGTTACATGAATATGTCCTTGGGAGGACTATGTAGGAGTCTGGGATTTTAGATGACCAGAGAAGTTAGATTTGGAATTGACCTTGTAAAGCTTGGCACTGCTTCAGCTGAGTGCCATAGGGGAACACATTGTGTCTCAGCAGGGGATGAGCTCAGAGCCAGTAAAATTCAGTGTATGGAGACCTCTGGCTTCATTAATGAGAGGAAGCCTGGGAGAAGCCACACTGAGTCCTTGTGATACACACTGAATTTTCTCAGTCCTTATAATCTTTTACATAGAGAAACCGTGGGATCCTTGAAGTGTTGTTATAACAGGCAGAGTCAATAAAACCAGGGCAGGTATTGTAGTTGCATTTAAGATTGCCATGCATTACTGTAACCACTGCACCATGGAGAAACATCATACCCCTCCTAGTAAGATCTCCTGTGCCCACTCCCACAGGACTGGGTGGTGACTCAAACGTTGTCATTCTTGTACTATTGATTGGCTGTGCCTTCGAAACAGAAATGTAAATGACCCTTTACATGTTGCCAGGCTCCAGTCTCAACTGAGAGAGCAACTGTCAGTCGTGATGGGGAAAGAGTATTGCCTTGCACAGATTATTCTAACAACTGTCAGCAATTGTGTGTTCAGGAAGCTGTAACTTTTACAGTCTTCCAGAATGAGAATGGGAGACTGGCAACAGTGGAAAGGCTCAAGGTGAAAGGAAACAATAGAACCTTCAGAAGGCAATGGATGAGGAGAGGCAGAAACTAACACAATTAATGAGGGTTTCTAGAAGGTAGTCCCTGCCTCAGTTGACCATGAGTAGAGCTAGCTGGCTCTCAACATTTTCCCTGCAGAGTAGTGAGGAATGAATGCATAAGGACTCCCCCTGAACTCTGGCTAAACTAACCAGAAAAGAAATTCATTACACTATTACTATGTGTTTCACAGAGTTGACAGAAAAGATGAAAAGTTAGGCTCAGACAACGGGCAGGATTCCCATGTATCTGGAAGCCAAAAACCACAACTACTGCTGTGCCATAGGCATGCCCTCTAGGATCCCCAAGTTTAGTACTATGGCACTGTAGTTCCTCATGGAGAGTTATTTCCAACCCCTTTGGTGCCTTTTTTCTTCTACATATAAAAGCCTAGGAACAGAAAGGAAAAAAATACAGATGTGTGTGTGTTTGTGGGAGTGGTCTATATACTCACTAGTGTGGGTGTGTGAGCCTATGCTTGTAGGTGTTTGTATATGTGCTTATATGTTGGGAGGTAAGGGATCAGTAAAATGCTAACTATGCTATACTTTCTTTCTTGCTTTAAAGACAGTGTTTCTTACTAAATTGGCTGCTCATCAGTTCAGTTAGTCTAGGCCAAGGAGCTTAACATATCTGTCTGTTCTGCTCTCCATAGTGCCTGAGCTTCAGGCCCATGCTACCACACCCAGCACTCTGAGATTCTGGGGGTATAAACTTGGATCCTCAAGCTTGTGTGGCAGACCTGTTACCAACCAATGCTTCAATCCCTCTCTGTCACTCTTCATGGAAAACCCGAGTCTGTCTCACACAATGAGTTACATGCTATGGTGATTTGGATTTTAACATGATCAGTATTATTGGTTGGCCCCAAAGATTACTTGCCAATGTCTACTCTTGGAGCTGCAGTGACTGCCTCGGATCCCGTGTGCTTTCTTTCTCCCATAACCGCTCCTACTGAAAAGGCATATGAAACAGTACAGTTTTTTTTTTTTTTTTTGCCCCTTCCCTCCCTTTCCCTTCCCCCCAATTTTCCTTATTCTGCTGAACCTCAGCTCTCCACCCACTGTCTGGATCTCTCTCTGAATGCATGTAGATATAGGATGTCAACCCCAGGAGTCATTCTTCAGGAGTCACCCATCTTGGTTGTTGTTGTGGTGGTTGTTGTTGTTGTTTGAGAACCCTTTTCTCCTATGTTATCTGCTCCATAAGTGCCAAAGAGCTTCCTGTCACCGCTACACCAACACTGGGATTACCCAAGTAGATAGCACCTTGGGTACTAGGGACCAAACATATGTCTTTATGCTTTCACAGTAAGTACTTTATTAACTGAGCTTTCTCTTCCCTGTCAACATTCTCATTTGCTTTTCAAAACATAACTTTATGTACACAATAGAACTGAAGTTTTTATCACGGGGTGGTTTCACATGAGTGATTTATGCTATTTATCATTTAAGTTGACAATACTGGAACTGGGAACAGTTGATCCTTATAGACCTATTTACACATCTGCTTTTTCTGTCAGTTTTGATCAGTTGGATTTTCTAGAACTAGAGCAGCACCACCTACATTTTTTATGCATTACTATGAAAGTGCTTATGATATATTGACAAGTTTTTATTATTTTCTAATGCCCAGAAAATCTCCAGGGATGCTACAGCCTTATTACATTTGTTCCTTTTCTCATTTCATATTCTCCTTAGAGATTTTCCACTTTTTTGTGTTGTTTTGCAGCCATGGGTTTCTTTAACAACCTCATTAAAATCTGTCTATATTTTTATTTTATGATCCATTATATGAGCACATAGAATTTTTAAAAATTTAATTTCTTATTGGATATTCTCTGTATTTACATTTCAAATGTTATCCCCTTCCCCCCATTCCCATCTGCCCTCCCCCTCCACTTGCTTCCATGAAGGTGCTTCCTCTCCCAATCGCACACAGAATTTTTAAATAAGCTTTGCCATAGAAGGGAAATTTTCACCCCTCAGAGTTTGACTTGTGTCTCCTCATGTAGGGATTGCAGTTTCATCTATTTTCTTATAAATATCATGATCTCATTTCTCTTTCTGGCTGCATAAAACATACCTGTACAACATTTTCATCACCCATTCATCTACTGACAGACATAGGCTAGTTTTGTTAGGGTCCAAGATGGCCGGACAATGATACTACAAACTCATATAGTACATAAAAGCAAAGAGTGTTTATTCACTACAAATCCTTCATGAAGGGGTCTCCCCATTTGGGATGGAGACAACTAGTGGGCTCACAGGCCCAGCTTTTATTGTCAGGGGGATTCAACGGAGGGGTATGTACTCCTTTACCTCGATTGGTTAGCTTTATCTCTAGGGTCTGACTCTACAATTGATTAGTCTCTGGAGACTTCTAGCTACCTATGTTTACTTCAGACCAAATGACAAGGTATCCTCAGATTGGCTGTTCACAACTATACTTGGCTGACCCAGGTTCCTGGATCTGAGTTCTTACTTCTGGAACTAGACCTAGTCTCCCAAGCTGTCAGTTTGCAGACGACCTTGGCTCTGAGCTTAGTCTCTTCAGTTCCATTTCCTGAATATTGTGTCACCTACTGAGAGACATAGGCTGGTTTCCAAAAGATGAATTGCAAGAATATATATGATATGCTGTTTTAGGCATGTATACAGCATGCTAGAGATGAGTCAGATGGTAGCTGTACTGGCTAGTTTTGTGTCAACTTGACACAAGCTAGATTTATCACAGAGAAAGGAGCCTCAGCTGAGAAAAAGCCTCCATGAGATCCAGGTGTAAGTCATTTTCTCAACTATGGATAAAAGGGGGAGGGTCCAGCCCATTGTGGGTGGTGCCATCCCTGGGCTGGTAGAACTGGATTCTATAAGAAAGCAAGCTGAGCAAGCCAGGGGAAGCAAGCCAGTAAATGGCATCCCTCCATGGCCTCTGCATCAGCTCCTGCTTCCTGACCTGCTTTGCTTCTAGTCTTGACTTCCTCTTGGATAAACAGCAATGTGGAAGTGTAAGCTGAATAAATCCTTTTCTCCAAAACTTGCTTCTTGGTCATGATGATTGCGCAGGAATAAAAACCCTGACTAAGACAAATTGGTGCTAGGAGTTGGGTATTCTTGCGAAAACCTGACCATGTTTTGGGGAGGACTGTGGAAGGACTTTGGAACTTTAAGCTACAAGAGCTATTGGCATATTACAAGCTCTGTGGGCTGTTCTGTAGGAGCTTGGAGGATAATGTTGAGAAAAGTGCAGAGGATGGAAGCCTGGCTTGTGAAGTTTCAGAGGGACGATTAATGACTCTTACCAGGGCTGTTGCTGTTTTGATTGTGAAGTTTCTTTGGTTTTGGTTAGCTGTGGATGAAGAATCAACTGATTAACAAAAATGCCAGAACAACCAAAGCAAAACCTTTGCATTAATGGGACTATTGATGCTGGTCAGCTGGAGCTAAGAAATTAGTGGTGATTAAGAAGAGACCAGCATCACTGAGGTGAAATTTTCTAGAAAGTGTTTTCTGAGAACACAAAGAGGCTGTGTTCCAGAGATAGCCAAGGTTGTATCTAGTGCTGTGGCTGGACTTGGTAATGTGTAAGAGTCACCCAGGTGGTACTGGTTTTGAAGGAATGAAGGGGTCATGGAGAGCAGCTGAGACTTGGCACTATAAGAGGCCATGAAAGGCCATTAGTGAAGGTGCAGCCTCAGTTGCAATTAGTGCCTGGAATGAAGTGTTTTGAAGTGTTTTGAAGATGCCAGTACCATGAGATGGCCACCAAGAACAGCAGCAGCAGTGGAGAACAGGCAGCTGGAGTCTAGAAGACAAGGTGTGTGCTACAAAGGGCAGAGCTGGAGAAGTGACCCAAGCCCTTGGAGGAGCCCAAAAGTTCGTAAGTGGATTCCCAGACATTGCATGGTTAGTGATTTATTTTGCTTTTGTGACTGTGCCATGATATTTTTCCATCTTGAAGGAAGAAGCAGAGCCAACAGTTAAGGCTTTGAGTTGTATAAAGACTTAGATTTTTAAAAGAGTCTGATATTTTAAAGGTATTGCAATTTTAATATGTAAGAATTTGTAAAGACTGTGGAACTCTTAAGGTTATTTAGAGCTTGGTGATGAACAAGAAAGTAAGGGTTGAGGCTTAATAGTGATGTGTTTGTGTGTCAAGTTGACAAGGGTCAATTGTACTGGCTGGGTTTGTGTCAACTTGACACAAGCTGGAGTTATCACAGAGAAAGGATCCTCAGTTGAGAAAATGCCTCCATGAGATCCAGCTGTAAGGCATTTTCTCAACTAGTGTTCAAGGGGGAGGGCCCAGCCCATTTTGGGTGGTACCATTCCTGGACAGATAGACCTGGGTTTTATAAGAAAGAAGGCTGAGCAAGCCAGGGGCAGCAAGCCAGTAAGCAACATCTCTCCATGGCCTCTGCATCAGCTCCTGCTTCCTGACCTGCTTGGCCTCCTGTCCTGACTTTCTTTGGTGATAAACAGTGATATGGAAGGGTAAGCTGAATAAACTCTTTCCTCCCCAACTTGCTTCTTGGAAGTGATATTTTTGTGCAGGAATAGAAACCCTGACTAGAACAGAAGCTATATCATCAGGTAGTTGTGGAATCTTAATACTGACTCCAATGTTGGCTTTATGAAATTGTACTACCACTATATTTGAAAACTAATTCCCCTTCTGCACATTCTTACTAGTATCTGTTATCACTTGTTGTCTTGATGACAGCCATTTTGACTGCAGTGAGATAGAACCTTAAAGCAATTTTAGTTAAAAACAAGCTACAAATGCCAAACACAGTTTCAGACATTTATTGGTGTTTATATTTCTTATTTTTAAAACTGTCTCTTGAGTTAATTAATCCATCTACCAAGTAGATATGATTATTTTGTAATCAACTCTTCTGAGTTCTTTTTATATCTTTGGTATTAATCTCCCATCTTAATATGCTTGACATTGCCTCTCCGCATTCTGAAATCTTCACTCTGGGAATTGTTTACTTATAGTGTGCACAAGGTTTTCTGACTTACTCTATTCTCATTTGTTAATAATTAAGATTGTTTTATGTGCTGCTAGATAGTGGACAGAAGGTTTTTGACTTCATGCATTCTCGTATGTTAAATCTTGAGATTGTTTTCTGTGTTGTCATGAACGTCTTGGCCTGTATTTGTGCAGCAACTAAAATATGAATGTGGTTTCATTCCTCTACAGGAGGAAACCCAGTTTTCCTTGACCATTTGCTCGTTAAAATTGATTATGGGGTCTGAGAATTTCCTATGCAATCTCTGATGTCTTTTAAGTTAAGGATTGAATGTAGAAATAATTGACTTCTTTTTCAGTTTGCATCCCATTTTTCTGAATTTCCTGTCATATTGCTTCAGCAAGTCTTAGATCTCTGTACTGACTAATCCTGGAGAGAACAACCACTCTTGTCTAGTTTCAAGTCTAACAGAAAGTGCTTTCAGTTCTCACACTTAGTGTAAAGTTGACAGTGTGTTTGACATGCAGTTTTTACTGTGTTGAGGCTTGTTTCTTTGCTTCCTAGTCTTTTTGGGGGTCTCTATCATAAAGAGATGTACTTTATCACACAATCTTTATGTAGTGACTGAAGTGACAATGTAATTCCTGACCTTATGAACATGACTTACTATATTCATTGCTTTGTTTATTTGGAACCAACTTTGCATTCTTGAATGAAACCAATTTGACCATAGTGTATAATCATCTTAAATTCTTCAATTCTAATATGTACCAGAATTTTATTAAGAATTTTCTATCCCACAACCCTATCAGGAGGCCAGTGCTCTACTGAAGGCCATGCCAGTACACAGAACCCCAGAGTCCAATACACTCCAATAACTATGGCAGCTCCCACAAACCCAGAGGCAACACCTGTACCCAAAACCCAAAATAGTTTTGGTCAAAACTATTCAGACCAAGAAAACACCAACTGAGATACCCTATAGTGCCCGAAAACTCACCAATTACCAAAACCACATGGCTACTTAGGTTAGAGGATCAGAAAGGAATCAGAAACCAAGGGAGGGAAAATCCATCTAACAAAGATAAAGTCAGGAATCATAACCTAAACTTATAATTACCCAAAACTCAGGCTGATAGGACACAGTAAGAGCACAATCAGCAAAAGCTAAGGCAGTATGCCATCATCCCTAACTTCAAGATATACTACAGAGCATCAGCAATTACAACCACACAGTATTGGTATTCCTGTTGTAAATTCTCAGTTTAATTCTATACCCATTTTTAAATTGGGTTGTTTAGTTTTTTGGTGGTTAGCTTCTTGATTTCTTTATATTATCTTGGATATTAGCCCTCTATCAGATATGGGGTTAGGGAAGATTTTTTTTCCCAATGTGTAGGTTGCCAATTTTTCTTATTGACTATGTCCCTTTCCTTAGAGAAGCTTTCCAGTTCCATGAGGTCCCAATTTATCAATTCTTGATCTTAGAGCATGGGCCATTGGAGTTCTGTTTTGGAAATTTCACCCATGCCTATGAGTTTAAGGCTCTTTCCCATTTTCTCATATATTATATTGAGAGTATCTGGTTTTATGTTGAGGTCCTTGATCCACTTGGACTTGAGCTTTGTGCAAGGTGACAAATGCGGTTCTATTTTTATTTTTCTACACACAGATAGCCAGTTAGACGAGCACTATTTATTGACAATGCTTTCTTTTCTTCATTGCATGTTTTTGGTTTCTTTGTCAAAAATCAAGTGTGTGTATGTGTGGTTTTATTTCTGGGTCTTCAATTCTATTCCATCGATCAACCTGTCTTATGCTGTACCAATGCCATGCAGTTTTTCTCACCATTGCTCTTTAGTAGAGCTTGAGGTCAGGGATGGTGATTCCCCCAGCTGTTCTTTTATTGTTAAGAATTGTTCTCAATATCCTGGGCCATTTGCCTTTCTGGATGAACTTGGGAATTGCCCTTTTCATGTCTTTGAAGAATTGTGTTGGGATTTTTTTTGATGGGGATTGCACTGAATCTCTAGATTACCTTTGGTAGGATGGCCATTTTTACTATGTTAATTCTGCCAATCCATGAGCATGGGAGATCTCTCCATTTTCTGAGATCTTCTTTGATTTGTTTTTCTTGAGAGACTTGAAGTTATTGTGGTATAGATTTTTCACTTATTTGGTTATAGTTACTCCATAATATTTTATATTATTTGAGGCTTTGTGAAGGGAGTTGCTTTTCTAATTTCTTTCTCAGCCTGTTTACAATTTGTATAAAGGAAGGGTATTGATTTATTTCAGTTCATTTTATATCCAGGTACTTTGCTGGAGTTGGTTATTTGCTGGAGAAGTTCTTTGGTAGAACTTTTGTGGTCCCTTATGTATACTATCATGTCATTTGCAAATAATGTGATACCTTTATTTCTGCTTTTCTAATTTGTATCCCTTTGATTTTTGTTGTTATTGTCTTACTGTTCTAACTAGCACTTTAAGTACTATATTGAATATATATTGAGAGAGTGGACATCCTTTTCTTATCCCCGATTTTAGTGGGATTGTTTCAAGTATTTCTCCATTTAATTTGATATTAGCTGTTGGTTTGCAGTAAATTGCTTTTATTATGTTTAGGTATGGGCCTTGAATTTCTGATCTCTCCAATACTTTTAACATGAAGGGGTGTTGTATTTTGTCAAATGCCACTTCCAAGTCCAAGGAGATGATCATGTAATTTTTTTTCTTTGAGTTTGTTTATATAGTGGATTACATGAATGTATTTTCGCATATTGAATCAGCCTTACATCCCTGGGATGAAGCCTACTTGATTGTGGCAGTGAACGATGGTTTTGATGTGTTTTTGGATTCAGTTTGTAGAAATTTTATTTGAGTATTTTTGCATCAATATTCATAAGTGAGATTGGTCTAAAGCTCTCTCTCTTTTTTTTTTTTTTTTTTTTTTTTTTTTTTTTTTTTTTTTGGTTAAGTCCTTGTGTGGTTTAGGTATCAGAATAATTGTGGCATCATAGAATGACTTGGTGTTCCTTCTGTTTCTATTTTATGAAATAGTTTGAGGAATATTGGTATCAAGTCGTCTTTGAATGTCTGGTAAAATTCTGCACTAAGTCCATCTGGCCCTAGGCTTTTATTGATTTTGAGGTTTTTAATGACTTCTTCTCTTTCTTTATTGGATACAGTCCTGTTTAGATTGTTTACCAGTTCTTTACTTTGGTATGTGGTATCAGTCTAGGAAACCATCCATTTGATCTTGATTTTCCAGTTTTTTGATTATGGCTTTTATAGTAGGTTCTGAGGATGTTTTGAATTTCCTCCATTTCTGTTATATTTCCTTTTTACTTTTGATTTTGTGAATTTGGATACTGCCTTTGGGACCTTTAATTATTTTGGCTAGGGCTTTATCTAGATTGTTGATTCTCTCAAAGCTTTTGGTTTTGTTGATTCTTTGTACTGTTTCCTTTGGTTGATTTCCACACTGAGTTGGACTATTTTCTGCCTTCGACTGCTCTTGAGTGAGTTTGATTCTTTTTGTTCTAGGTCTCTCAGGTGGAATTTCTTTACAGGGCCACTTAGTGCTATGAATTTTCCTCGTAGCACTGCTTTCATTGTATTATGTAAGTTTGGGTATGATGTGTAAACATTTTAATTAAATTCCAGGAAGTTTTTAATTTTTTCTTTATTTCTTTCCTGATCATGTTATCACTGAGTAGAGAGTTGTTCAGTTTCTACCTATAGGGGGGTTTCTGTTGTATTTCCTATTATTGAAGACCAGCCTTAGGCTATGGGATTATTTCAGTCTTCATGTTGAGGCATGTTTTGTGACCAATTATATGGTTGATTTTGGAGAAGGTACCATGAGGTGCTGATGAGAAGGTGTATTCTTTAGTTTCAGGGTAAAATATTTTGTAGATATCTGTTACATCTATTTGCTTTATAACCTCTGTTAGTTTCACTGCACCTCTGTTTAGAGCCTGTCTCAATGACCTGCCCATTGGTGAGAGTTGGGTGTTTAAGACTCCCACTACTATTGTATAGGGTTTAATTTGTATTTTGAGCTTTAGTAATGTTTCTTTTATGAATTTGGGTGCCCTTGCATTTGGGGCATAGAATTGAGACTTTCTTTTGGTAGATTTTCCATTTGTGAATATGAAGTATCCTTCTTCATCATGCTTGATAACTTTTATTTGAAAGTCTATTTTATTGGACATTAGGATGGCAATTCCAGCTTGTTTCTTGGGACCATTTGCTTGGAAGAATTTTTTCCATCCTTTTGCTGTGAGATAGTATCTATCTTTGTTTCTTGTATCCAGGAAATTGCTGGATTTTGTTTGTGTGTCTAGTCTGTTAGCTTATGTCTTTTTATAGGTGAGTTGAGTTCATTAATATTGAGATATATTAAAGATAAATGTCTGTTGGTTCCTGTTTTATTTATTTATTTATTTTTTTTTTTTTTTGTGGTTTTATGTGCTTGTGGTCCTCTCCTTTTGGCTTTGTTCTGAGATGCTTAATATCTTGTTTTTCTTTGGTGTAGTTACCTTCCTTGTGTTGGAGTTTGAATTCTAGGATCCTCTGTAGGGCTGAATTGATTGATAGATACTGTTTGAATTTTGTTTTGTCCTGGAATATTTTGGTTTTGCCATCTATGCTGATTGAGAGTTTTGTTGGGTATAGTAGTCTGGACTGGCATTTATGTTCTTTTAGAATATGAATGACTTCTGAAAAGGCTCTTCTGGCTTTCATAATCTCTGTTGAGAAGTCTGGTGTAATTCTGATAGATCTAACTTTGTATGTTACTGGGCCCTTTTCCCTTACAGCTCTTAATATTCTTTTTTATTCTGTCCATTTAATGTTTTGATTATTATGTGACTAGAGGACTTTCTTTTCTAGGCACATATGTTTTGTGTTCTATAGACTTCTTGTACCTTTATGACCATCTCTTTCTTTACATTGTAGAAGTTTTCTTCTATGATTTTGTTGAAGACATTTTTAGGTCCTTTGAGCTAGGAATCTTTGTTCTCCTGTATGTAGTCCAATTATTCATAGATTTTGTCTACTCATTTTGTCCTGAATTTCCTGAATGTTTTGAGTTAGGAGGTTTGTGTGTGTGTGCATGTGTGCGCATGTGTGCGCATGCGTGCTTTGAATTTTCTCTGACAGTTGTGTCAATCTCTACAAGGGTATTTTCTACACCTGAGATTCTCTCTTCTATCTCTTGTTTCTGTTGGTGATATTTACATCTGTAATTCCTAACCTCTTTCATAGGTTTTCCATTTCCATGTTTGCCTCCATTTGTGTTTTCCTTATTGTTTCTATTTCCACTTTTTTGTCTTGAACCACTTTATGCAATTTCTTCTACTTATTTACCTGTGTTTTCCTGTATTTCTTTTAGCAGGTTATTTATCTCTTCCTTAAAGAACTCTATTATCTACATGAGATCAGATCTTAGGTCATCTTCCTGATGTTCAGGTGTGATGGTGTATTCAGGGCTTGCTGTTATGGGAGAACTGGGTTCTGATAATGTCCATGTATATTGGCTTCTGTTGCTTATGTTATTGTGCTTGCCTCTCACAATGTGGTCATTCCTGGTGTTTTCTAGTGTGCTTGACTCTATCTGGAGCCTGCCTCTTTTGACCCTGGGTTGCTTTAGGTCTCCTGGTAGCCTTGTGGCCCTGGCTGTAGCCAACTTCCTGTGAGGCTTTCTAAATGTAGGGTTTTAGAGGGGCAGAGAAGCTGCTTTTCTATTGTCCTGGCTTCAGTAGATCTCCTGAGAAGGCTTCAGACTGTTTGGGTCTTTACAGGAGCAGTCAAGTAGTCTTCTATGAAACTGTATTCCAGAGGGGTCTATGGATTATGGTTTCTGTTTCCCAGTGTTTAGCAGAACTTGAAGGAGGCTTTCAGTCTTTTGAAGTTAGTTGTTTTGCATGCTACAGAGTCCCTGGGAGTTCTTCAGACTGTGGTGTTGGCTGCCCTGTTGCCCTGTGTAGAGAGAAACTCCTGGGATGCCTTTAAGCTGTAGTATCCCGAGTGTAGGGATATCCTAGGTTGTCCCCACCTGTGGTGTCAGATGTGCTGAGTGCAGCAGATCTCCTGGGATGCTTCAGGATATGGTAGTAGCCTAGTAGACTGTTCCAGTAGAAAGGAGCAGTTGAAAAGAGAGTGGTATTTGGGCAAGCATTTTGGGGGGTGGTAGGTCCCGGGGTCCACTGGGCTTCTACCGGCAACCAATGGGACTTTGAGAGGGTTCTTATCAAATTCTCTGAGTTCAGTGGGTCTTCTGGGCTGCCTCAGAATACAGTGTCTTCCCTACTTATTCACTTTTTATTCCTCTCCCTGCCCACTTCCCAGTCACCCCCAACAACATCTCTTCCTCCATCACTTCTCCCCTTCTTTGAGCAGGTGGAGGCTCCCCCTGAGTATCCCCTCTGCCTGGCACTTCAAGTCTCTGCAATGCTAGGTGATTTTTCTCCCACTGAAGCCAGACAAGGCAGTTCAGGCAGACGAACATACTCCATGTACAGGCAATAGCTTTGGGATAGCCCCCAATCCAGTTGTTTAGGACCTGCATGAAGACCAAGCTATACATCAGCCTCATGTGTACAGGAAGCTATAGGTCCAGCCCATGTATGTTCTTTGGTTGGTGATTCAGTCTCTGAGACCCTCAGGGATCCAGGTTAGTTGATTCTGTTGGTCTTCCTATGAATTTCCTTTCTCCTTTGGGACTGCAATCCTTCTTTCTATTCTTCTATAAGAGTCCTCAAATCCTATAGACTGTTTGACAGTGTGTGTCTGCATCTGTCTGCATGAGATGGTGGGTGGAGCCTCTCAAAAAAACAGCTATGTTAGATTTCTGTCTGAAAGCATAACAGAGAATCATTAATAGTGTCAGGGATTGGTGCTTTCCTATGAGATAAGTCTCGAGTTGAGTTTGCTGTTGATTGGCCATTCCCTCAATCTCTGTTTCATCCCCAATTCCTGCATTTCTTGTAGACAGAGAGATGAGTTGGAGAAGAGAAATTTACCTGTATGTGAAAGAACAGCATAAACCCAATTTGTCTCCATATAAGGACCCCCTTTGATTCTATTTAAGGAACAGGCCTGATTTTGGGGAAGAAAAGAAAATGGCTGTAAGCCACCAACTCCAGGAACAGACCATAAGTCCCAGAAACTAAGCCATAAGACACCAGCTCTAGAAACATATCATAAAATTCAGAACAATATCTTAACCCCCCCCCCAAATACAGAATGGGGATAATCACAAATATGGGGAAATATTTTATAATAGACCACCTGTGCTGGGCAGCCCTGTCTCATACTATGGTTAAATGCTCATGACATAGGAATGTAGACTAGTGACCTCCTGTGACAACCTAGCAGTTACCAATGAAAGTTTAGATTACCTAATTCCTCTATAGAGAGTTTCCCTAGCTCCCTACAACAAAAGCCTATGTGCCTTTGTTTGGGGTCTCCATTTTGAAAAATGGTTGACCCCCACATGCTGGTTGTTCTTATAGAATAGACACTCTTTGGTTTTGCATAATGTCTGAGTCTAAGGTCTTCCTTCAGCAATTTTCAAACCCTTACATATACTTCATGATCCATAGGTCTGATGATGGTGGGCAGAGAGATGGGGGAGAATGGAAATTCCCCTGCTCTATCAGAATGCTCAGGTCAGCTCAGCTTGCTCCAGAGGACTCGAAAACCAGGGAGAATGGGTGGGGGAAGAAGAGCTTACCTTTATGGTTCAGACTAAGCAGCTCTGGTAAAGGTGGAGGAGTGGTGGTAGAAGAATAGAGGGAGGTTCCTCTCTATTATTCAGGATCCACAGGTCTGAAAAGGGTGGGGATAGAAGTGGGAGGAGAATGGAGTTCTCCCTCAGATATCAGGCTGCTCAGGACAGTTGTCAAACACACTTTTTAAAAGAAGCCAGTAATTCACACTAGAAAGTATCTTCAGTAAATGGTCAAATCTGGTCAAACTGGATGGGTGTATATGGAAGAATGCAAATAGATTTCACAGTGCACAGTACTCAAGTTCAAGTGGATCAAAGATCTCAACATAAAGCCAGACACAGTAAAACTGATAGAAACAGTTTGGGATAGCCTTGAACACTTTGGCACAGGAGACAACTCCCTGAATGGAACTCCAATTGTACTGGTACTAAGATCAACAATTAATAAATGGAACCTCAGAAGCAAGATAGCAAGCAAGCAGAATGAAAATCTCTGTATCTAGCAACAGGTTTTAGTGTCAGTTTCTCTTTACAATATTGTTTTTCAAATTACTTGGTAAGGATCATGGTCAGGGCAGTAAAATGAGCAATATCAAACAGAACTATCTGGAAGCATTTCTTTCCAATACAAAATGGAGCTTTATCAAGCTCTTGTCACATATCTACATTTTCTTCTCTTCCAGATGACTACAATTGCAAGGTAGAGCTCACTTTGAAATCCGACAGCAGGACAATAGTGTGCTACATCCCTTCTGTGGACATCACCTATGGACACACCAAACTTATCTGTCAGCCAACTAGTCTGCATAATAATGGGGAAACCCATGAGAAGATGCAGAAAACCAAGTTAGGAGGAAACTGCAAGCATCTCAAGCCAGGATCCATGATAGAACCACTCAGCAAGGTGTTCATCACACCTTCACCACAAAGCATTGCTGGTTCCCATACGGACAATATCACAGACATCGTAAGAAACTGAATCCTCCCAAAGACAGATGACTACTCTTGATTCTCTGAGCATCAAGAAAATGTTGCTTTGTGTCTTATTTGTCAGATGAGAATAGTGCATACTGTACTCATTAAGATGGTATATATAGGAAAAGAATAAAAATGCTGTTTCATGTAAAAAAAATAAATGGAACCTCATGAAACCAAAAAAGCTATTGTAAGGCAAAGGACACTGTCTATCAGACAAAGTGGCAGTTTCCTGAATGGGAAAAGATTTTTTTTTTTTACCAACTTCACATTTTTAAAATGTCTAATATCAAAAGTATATAAAGAACTCAATAAATTAGATATCAACAAAAACAAATAATTCAACTAAAGTGGCATACCTATATAAACAGAATTCTCTAAAACAAATTGCAAATGGCTAAAAAATATTTGAAATGCTCAACATCCTTAGCTACCAGGTGAAAGCAAGTCAAAACTACATGGAGATTCCATTTTCTATATGCCAGAATGGTTAAGATCAATAACACAATGACAGCTTGTGCTGGTGAGGATGCAGAGCAAGAGGACCACTCCTTCATTGATGCTGGAAGCACTAATTTGTACAGTCCTCATGAAAATCAATATGGCAATTCCTCAGCAAATGTGGAATTGATCTAGGTCAAAAACCATCTCTATCACGTCTGGGCAAATACCAAAGGATGCTCTATCCTACCACAAGGACACGTGCTCAATTATGGTCATTGTGACTTTATTCACAATATCCAGAAACTAAAAACAACCTAGATACCCCTTAACTAAAGAATTGATAAAGAAAATATGGTACATTTACAAAATGAAATATCACCCAGGAGTTAAAAAAAAAAAAAAAAAGTGGCATCATGAAATTTGCTGGCAAATGGATGCAACTAGAACAAAATCGTTGTGAGGTAACACAGACCAAGCAACACAAATATAATATGTATTCATTTATAAGTGGATATTAAGTAACAATAATGAAGCTCCAGTTTATAGATCCAGAGAGTTTAGGGGATAGAATAAATTTTTTGGGTGAATTTGGGGCAGGTGGAAAAAGGAGCAGGAAGGATTCAGTGGGTGAGGATGGAGAGAGGGAGAGAGCGCAGGAAGAGACAGATGGAATTTGTGGATCATCTGCACAGATTTGTGTGGAAACCAAGTGCAGTGGAAACTTCCTGGAATCTATGATGGTGACTATATTATCCTCAGTAACTGAGGATACAGAGTATGAACCGGCTTTCTTTTGAAGCCAGACTGGGTGCAAGAGGAGGATCTGTGGCGATCCTTAAACAAACAACTCAGGCTACTAATTCAAGGCAGAATGTTAATCTTTGCAAACTGACAGGGGCAGGGAGTAGGGGGCATTTCCAGAGACAACATTAACTATGGAGTTCATTTATAAATATAGACTCATTAGCATCAGCCCACTGAACATAGAAAGTTGGTGTCTTTGTGGAGCCAGAACCCTTATGTTCTAGTCTCTTGGAGAGAGAAGGTATTCCTTAAGCTAAGGAATGAGAAATATAGATACTAATCCAGCCACAAAACCCTTGACCTACAATCCATCCTGCCTGAAAAATCTGCTGGGGCAATGGTGGCTTCGAAATTGTGGAAGTGGTCAACTAATATTTAATTTAACTTGAAACCCACTCCATGAAAGGAAACCCATGCCCTAAATTGCCTGGATGGCCAGGAACCAAAGAGTGGATAGCCCAGATATTTAGGGTAGAACCAAACACAACTGGCCAAAAACAAACAAACAAACAAACAAAAAAAGTCAGTGAAATGTTTCCTAGCGATATTCTGACCTACTCATACATGAGTGCCTTGTGCAGTTGTTATCAGAGAGGTTTCCTTGGTGAAAAGATGAAAGCTGGTGCACGGACCCAGAGCCAGACATTGTTTCAGAAGAGTCTAAAGAGGAGATCTGCATTGCAGCACTCTCCTGAGAAATCCCAAAGCCTCATAGACAAGGCAGAGTAAAGACTGTAGGAGTCAGAACACTAAGGACAAGGACAATATGGCACCACCAGAGCCCAGCTATCCTACTAAAGCAATCCTTGGAAATCCTATCACACCTAAACCACACACACATACAAATTACCTTAAACCCAAACTTATGAAGATGATGGAGGCCTCTATGGGGAAATGTATAAATATAAAGAAATAGAAGAAAATACAATCATACAGATGAAAGAAATGAATAAAATTGTTCAAGACCTGAAGGTGGAAACAGACACAATAAGGAAAACACAGATTCAGGCAATCCTGGAGGTGGAAAACCTAGGAAATAGATCAGGAACTATAGGCACAAGGATCCCCAACAGGATACAAGAAATGGAACAGAGAATCTGGGACACTGTGAAAAGACCAAACCTAAGGATAATAGGACTAAAAGAAGGAGATTCTTAGCTAAAACACCTAGAAAATATTTTCAACAAAATCATAGAAGAAAATTTCCCCAACCCAAAAAAAGTTATATTTATATACATACAAGAAGATTACAGAACACCAAATAGATTGGACCATAAAAGAAATTTCTTTAGCCACATAATCAAAATACTAAATGTACAGAACAAAGGAAGAATATTAAAAGTCAAACAGAATGAAGACCAAGTAGCAGATAAAGGAAGACCTATTAGAATTACACCAGACTTCTCAATAGAGAGTCTAAAAGCCAGAAGGCAGATGTCTTACATTCTCTAGGAGACCACAGATTCCAACCCAGATTACTATACTCAGCAAAACTTTCAAATGCCATAGACAAAGAAAACAAGACATTCCATGACAAAACCAAATTTCAACACTATTCACTAATACAGCCCTACAGAGGATACTAGAAAAAACAAACAAACAAACAAAAAAAAAACAAAACAAACAACAAAAAAAAAAACCCCAGCTCCAATACAAGGAGAGTAATTACAGTCAAGAAATTACAAGAAACAGATAATTCTATACCAGTAAAACCAAAAGAAGAGAAACACACACACACACACACACACACACACACACACACACACACACACACACACACTCACACACACTGTACCACTAAGAACATCAAAAGACAAGAATTAAATACTATTAGCCATTAATATCTCTTAATATCAATGGATGGACACTGGATATTAGGAGTGGATATGTAATTCTGCTGCACACAAGAAACAAACCTTAGCAACAAAAATGTTTCTTCAGAGTAAAGGGTTGGAAAAAAGGTTTTCTAATCAATTGGATCCAATAAACAAGCTGGAATAGCCATTCTAATATCTAGTAAAATACACATTCAACCAAAAATAATCAAAAGAGATGGAGAAGGATATTTCATACTCATCAAAGGAAAAATCCACCAGGATTGTGCCTTAATTCTGAGCATGTATAAACTAAATGCAAGGGCACCCACATTTGTAAAAGGAGCATTACTAAAGGTGAACTCACATACTAAACACCACACGTTAACAGCTGGAGATGTCAAAAAACACAATCTCACCAATGGACAGGTCATCAAGACAGAAACTAAATAGGGAAATAATGAAACTAACCACCATCATGAATCAAAACGATCTTAGAGACATCTACAGAACATTTCATCTAAACACAAAAGAATAAACTGTCTTCTCAAAATCACATGGAACTTTCTCCAAAACTGACCACATAGCTGGTCACAAAGTCAATCTCACCAGATAGAAGAAAACTGTAATAACTCCGTGTATTCTATCAGATCACCACAGATTAAAGCTGGACTTCAGTGACAACAGCAACAACAGAAAGCCTACAAATTCATACAACTGAACAACTCCCTGTTTAATGATCACTGGGTCAAGGAAGAGATAATGGAATTAAATACTTACTAGAATGTAATGAAAATGAAGGCACAATAGACCCAAACTTATGGGCCACAATGAAAGCAGTGCTAAGAGGAAAGTTCATAGTACTAAGTGCCTTTGTAAAGAAATTAGAGTTCCATACTAACTAATTAAAAGTATAGCTGAATGTTCTAGGGGGAAAAAGAAGTAAAGCTATCTGAGGGAAGTAGACAGTAGGAAATAATCAAAGTTGGGGATGAAATAAAATCACTTAGAGACAAAGAGAATAATATTTTTTGAGAAAATCAACAAGATAAACCCTTAGCCAAACTAATTAAAAAGCAGAGAAACAGTATCCAAATTAACAAAAATGGATACATAAAGGCAGGTAGTGAGGAAATTCAAAGAATCATTACCTGTTTCTTCAAAAGCCTGTATGCCACAAAAATTGAAAATCTAAGGAATGGCTGAATTTTTAGACAGATTCCACTTACCAACGTTAAATCAAGATCAGGTAAGCTGATTAAATAGTCCTATAACCCCAAAGGAAATAGGGGCAGTCATTAAAAGTCTCCCACCTACGAATAGGTGCAGGGCCAGATTTCTTTTTAATTGGATATATTTTATTTACATTTCAAATGTTATCCCCTTTCCAGGCTTCCCCTCCATAAAACTCACATCTCATTCCCCCTCACCCAGCTTCTGTGAGGGTGCCCCCCACGCTTCTGCCTCCTTTACCCCCACAACCTCACATTCCCCTACACTGGAGCTCCAAACCTTTGCAGGACCAAGGGCTTCTCTTCCCATTGATGCCCCAAAAGGCCATCATCTGCTACATATGCAACTGGAGCCATGGGTCTGTCCATTTGTACTCTTTAGTTGGTGGTTTAGTCCTTGGGAGCTCTGATTGGTTGGTATTGTTGTTCTTATGGGGTTGCAAACCCCTTCATCTCCTTCAATCCTTTCTCTAACTACTCCATTGGGGACTTTGTTCTAAGTTCAATGGTTGGCTGCGAGCATCTGCCTCTGTATTTGTCATGATCTGGCAGGACCTCTCAGGGGATAGCTATATCAAGCTCCTGTCAGCATATATTTCAGTATCAGCAATATTTTCTGCGTTTCGTGGCTGTATGTGGCCTGGTTGTCCAGGTGGAACAGTCTCTGGGTGGCCTTTGTTTTGGTCTCTGCTTAAAACTTTTATTCTGTATTTTCTTCTGTGGATAATTTTGTTCCCCCATCTGAATGAAAACTGAAGCATCTGCACTTTGGTCTTTCTTCTTCTTGATCTGTATGTGGTCTGTGAATTCTATCTTGGGTAATCCAGACTTTTGGGCTAATATCCATTTACCAGTGTGTGCATACCATGTGTGCTTTTTCAGTAATTGAGCTACCTCACTCAGATGATATTTTCTAGTTCCATCAATTTGGCAAAGAATTTTAAGAAGTCATTTTTTAATAGCTGAGTAGTACTCCATTGTGTAAATGTGCTACATTTTCTGTATGCATTCTTCTGTTGAAGAATATATAAGTTCTTTCCAGCTTTGGCTATTATAAATAAGGTTGCTATAAACATAGTGGAGAACGTGTCCTTGTTATATGTTGGAGCATCTTTTGGGTATATGCCCAGGAGTGGTATAGCTGGGTCTCAGGTAGTACTATGTCCAATTTTCTGAGGAACCTTCAGACTGATTTCCAGAGTGATTGTACCACCTTGCAATCCCACCAATAATGGAGGAGTGTTCCTCTTTCTCCACATCCTCACCAGCATCTACTGTCACCTAAGTTTTTTAACTTAGCCATTCTGACTGGTGTGAGGTGGAATCTCAGGTTTGTTTTGATTTGCATTTCTCTGATGACTCAGGATGTCAAACATTTCTTTAGGAATATCAAAACACAATTTGATATTTCTCAGTTGAGAATTCTTTGTTTAGCTCTGTACACCATTTTAATAGGGTTATTTGATTCTCTGGAGTCTAACTTATTAAGTACATTGTATATATTGGATATTAGTCTATGTCTTTTTATTAGGGAATTGAGTCTATTGTTGATTAGGGACTAATGATTGTCGTTTTCTGCTATTTTTGTTGTTAGAGGTAGAATTATGTTTGTGTGACTGCCTTGTTTTGGGTTAGTTGAAAGAAGATTGCTTTCTTTCTTTTTCTAGGGTGTAGTTTCCTTCTTTGGATTGGAGGTTTCCACCTATTGTCCTTTGTAGGGCTGAATTTGTGAAAATATATTGTGTAAATTTGGTTTTGTCATAGGATATCTTTGGTTCTCTATCTATGTTAATTGAAAGTCTTGCTGGATATAGTAGCCTGGGCTGCATTTGTGTTCTCTTAGGATCTGTATGACATCTGTCCAGGATCTTTTAGATTTCATAGTCTCTGTTGAGAAGTCTGGTATGATTCTGATAGGTCTGCCTTTGTATGTTACTTGATCTTTGTCCCTTACTGCTTTTAATATTCTTTGTTTTGTGCATTTGCTGTTTTGACAATTATATGACATGGGGAATTTATTTTTCTGCTCCAGTCCATTTGAATTTCTGTGGGCTTCTTGTAAGTTCATGGGCATCTCTTTCTTAGATTAGTGAAGTTTTCTTGTATAATTTTGCTGGAGATATTTACTGGGCCTTTAAGTTTGGAATCTTTGTTGTCTTATATACCTATTATCTTCAGGTTTGATTTTTCTCATTATGTCCTGGATTTCCTGGATGTTTTGGGTTAAAAGCTTTTTGAATAGTCTTTGACGGTTGTATCAATGTTTTCTATGATATATTCTGACCCTGAGATTCTCTCTTCCATCTCTTGTATTCTGTTGATGTTTGTGTCTATGACACCTGACCTCTTTCCTAGGTTTTCTATCTCCAGAGTTTTCTCCCTTTGTGGTTTTTTATTATCTCTATTTTTATTTTTAGATCCCAGACAGTTTTCTTCAATTTCTTCAACTGTTTGGTCATGTTTTTCTGTAATTATCTAAGGGATTTTTGTGTTTTTTTGTCTTCTCTTTAAGGGTTTCTACCTGTTTACCTTTGTTGTCCTATTTTTCTTTAAGGAAATTATTTATGATCGTCTTAAAGTCCTCTAACATCATCATAAGTTGTGATTTTTAAATCAGAATCTTGCTTTTCAGGTGTGTTGGGGTATCCAGGATTTGCTGTGGTGGGGAAACTTGAGTTCTGATGATACCAAGCCTTGGTTTCTATTGTTTAGGCTCTTGGGCTTGCCTCTCCCCATCTGCTTATTTCTGGAGTTAGCTGGTCTTGTTGATTCTAACAGTGGCTTGTCGCTCCTGTAAGCCTGTGTGTCAGCACTTCTGGGGGACCAGCTCTCTCACAACAGGGTCTGGATACAGAGAGCTGTGGCACAGGGTCAGCTCCAGGAACAGGAGGAAAACAAGAGTATCCCGTCCCAGACGGCTCCTCAGTTCCTATGTCCAGAGGGCTCTAGGTGGGCTCTTTCTGAGCCAGAAATTTGAGCCGAGGTGATAATCTCACCTGTGCTCTCAGATATGCCAGCACTTCTGTGGGACCAGCTGTCTCCCAGCGGTGCCTGTGTATAGAGCTGTGGCCAGGCACAGGTGAAAACTGGAGGGCCAGATGTTTTTAAGTGCAGAATTCTTCCAAACTTTCAAAGAAGAGATAATAACAATAGTCCTCAAACTATTCTACAAGATATAAACAAAATGAACATTGCCAAACTCATTCTATAAGGCACAGTCACCCTGATACCCAAACCACACAAAGATCCAACAATGAAAGAGAATTTTGGACAAATTTGCTTTATGAAAAATGATGCAAAACTACTCGATAAAGTGCTCACAAACCTAATCAATGAACACACCAAAACATCATGCACCATGATCAAGTAGGCTTCATCCCAGTGATGCAGGGGTTGTTCAATATATGGAAATGTATCAAGGTAATCCACCATATAAACAAATGTAAAAAAAAATAAGCATATCACTAGATGCTAAAAAAGCCTTTAATAAAATCCAAAATTTATTTATTTTAAAAATCTTGAAGAGATCAGGAATACAAGGCATAATCCTAAATACAATAAAGGCAATATCCACAAATCATTAGCCAACATCAAATTAAACTGAGATATATTTAAAGCAATTCCACCAAAATCAGGGCCGAGACAAGGCTGTCCACTCTCTCCTTATATCTCTCAAGATAGTACTTGAAGTCCTAGCTAGAGCAACTAAAGGAGATCAAGGGATATACATTGGAAAGGAAGAAATCAAAGGATCATTATTCTTTGTGAATAAATGGATTAAGAGAAAAGACAGAGAGGCTCAGAAATCTGTAGTATACTTTCAGGAATAATTTATTCTTAAAATTCGTATGGGGAATGCTGGAGTGGTGGGATGGGAGAGGGAGGGCAGGTGGGGGAGAAGCCTCATACAGGCAAAGGGGAGAGGGTAGGTCAGATGTGGATGGTGGACTGCAGAGGGGTAACCTGATAGTGAGATGTCATTTGAGATGTAAATGAATGGAATGATTTATAAAAAAAAATGCAAGTGAAACAATGAGAGTAAATAGTCCTGGGGAAAAAGAAAAAGGTCTCTACTCTGTGCTCCAGGTTAAAATTGCTGCATCAGTTTAGTTAGAAGAATAATGAGTTTTAAAATCTTATACTTTCACATAGCTTTGTGAAATGGAAGTGAAGCTCAATTTCGCTATTGAAAAAGTTTCATTCTCTCTTAGAATTACATTTATTATTTTATATCAGTGCATTCTATGATGTTTATATATCATTTTAGCAGAAATTTTGGGTGGTCTCTTCAAGTAAGGTTATAAAATATAGGTTAGGGGTTACTTCTTGAAATGCATAGTTTCATTAATAAAAATATTTAAATATGGACAAAAGTATATTTTCCCCTCAGGATCTCATTTTAAGTTTAATAACTACATTTTTTTTAAGATTAAAGGTTCAATAGGCTGGAGAGGTGGCTCAGTGGTTAAGAACACTGACTGCTCTTCCAGAGATCCTGAGTTCAATTCCTAGCAACCACATTGGCTCACAACCATTTGTAATGTGTTCTGATGCCTTCTTGTGGTGTGTCTGAAGACAGCAATAGTGTACCCACATACAGGAAATAAATAAATCTTAAAAAAAAGATTAAAGGTTCAAGAATGGTATTCTTGTAAACTCTAATCAAAAGCAAACTAATATAGTAGTATATTGATATGAAATAAATAATTCTTTAGTACACTTAATATTATCTAATTCCAATTCATTAAATTAATTAAATCAACTTAAATTAAACTCATTAAATTCCAATTAATCAAAGGGTCATTGTCTTAGCTATGGTTACTATGATGAAACACCATGACCAAAATTACCATGTGGAGGAAAGATTTTATTTCACTTTTGGTTCCATAAACAGTACATTATTAAAAGTAGGGAGAGTAGCAACTCAAGCAGGGCAAGAACTTTGAGGCAGCAACTGAGGCAGAGGCCATGGAGGAGTGTTGCTTACTGATTTGTGTTATTCATGTTTTGCTCAGCCTGCTTTCTTAGAGAACCCAGAAACACCAGCCCAGGGATAACCACACCCACAATGGGCTGGGGCCTCCTACATCATTCACTAACTAAGAAAATATTCTGCAGGCTTGACTACCGCCCAATCTATGGAAGAATTTTCTCAGTTGATTCTAGCCTGTGCCAAGCTGATATAAAATTAGCCAGCACAGACGTACAAATAAAGAACAAAAAACCTCAATGGGAAAAACAGACACATCCAAAATTATATTTGGAGATTATAGTGTTCCTTTCTTAATAATCAATACAACAATTTAGGTTACAATTATCTATCCAAAATGAGCCTCAATATGAGAGCATTTCTCTATAAGGAATATGAACAAACATGCATGAATTTGTTAGCCCACAAGACTAGTTTCAACCAGGAGCCATTTCTCTGGTATTATTATACTCACTATGTGATAACTGTGACAACTTCACATCAACTTCAAACTTCTAAATTACAAAGAAAATTCCAGGCATGGTAGCTGGGTGGTTTGAATAGCTATGACCACAATAGACTCATGTGTTTGAATGCTTGGCTTACAGGTATGGCAGTATTAGGAGGTGTGACCTTTGTGGAATTGATGTGTTCTTGGAGGAAGTATGTAACTGTGGAGGTAGACTTTGAGGTCTCATATATGCTCAGCTATGCCCAGTGTGCACATATCTCTTTTTCTGCTGCATGTGAACCAAGATGCAGAGCTCTCAGCTCCTTTTCCAATACCATCTCCCAACTACACACTGCCATGCTTCCCATAATGATGATAATGAACTAAACCCATGAAACTGTAAGCTAGCCCCGATTAAACATTTTTCTTTATAAGAGTTGCTTTGGTCACAGTGTGTCTTCACAATAATGAAATCCAAACTAAAACAGTAACACACACAGTCAATCTCAGAACTCAGGAGACAGAGGAAGGCAGATCTCTATGCATTCCAGGACATCTGATCTACTAGACAGTTCCAGCCAGTCTGAGCCACATAGTGAGAACTTGTCTAAAAAGCAACAACAACAAAAAATTAAAGTGGCTTGAAGTTTGTTTGATACTATAAAATCAAGCACCAGGCACCCCAGACCAGCATGAATTTCACTGAACTGCAAGTGTACTACCTTGTCCTTCACTGGCTTACCAGACACTTGGATTGCATCTATGCCCTGACCATTGTGGATAGAGCTGCAACCCACATGGTAATACAGTCATGTCTTCAACATACTGAATTAATCCCCTTTGCATATGTACCTGGTCATGTATTTTAGCTCTTTACTCAATTTAAATTGATATTTTAATATGCTACAGATAAAGATCTACTTTCATCTGAGCAAATCAACTACTGGATCAAAGATTAAGCCCTACAGCTTCATTTATGACAAACATGACTTGTGGTTGCATTATTGGTTTTTCAAGAGGTTTAGCCAGTTTCCTGCCCCATGTTGCCATGTCCATATTTAGGGGACATGTGGCCTTTTGCTTAAGCTGATTTGAGTCACTTCCTGCAGCTCTTCTCAGCAAGCATCCCATGTTATAGCATCCTTGGATCACCCTTGCAACTTCACTTCTATAGTTTCACCTAGTGGCTCTCTAGGAACTTCACGTAGGACTTCCCCTGTTTCACATGGCCTGGCCTTATAAGTTTTTGTCTGGAATCTTGGTAGAAGCTTAAATCACACGACTCTTGTATTCTTTATGACATAAATCCAGCACCATACAGATGACACACGTTTTTCTGACAGTTCTAGGTATAACTTCAGCTTCTTGGCCATAGCTTCAATAGCCTCTGGATACATACCTGATCGAACATTGGTCTTAGTTTGGGTTTTATTGCTGTGAAGAGATACCATGACCATGGCAACTCATAGAAAGGCAAACATTTAATTGAGGCTGCCTTACAGTTTCAGAGGTTCAGTCCATTGTCATAATGGCAGAAAGCAGGGCAGCATGCAGGCACACATGGTGCTGGAGAAGGAGCTAAGAGTTCTACATCTTGATCTGAAGGCAACTAGGAGACTGGGGGTCCCAATAATATCCAGTTTATGATGTACAATTTGGGTCACATGATAACTTTGTGTCCTGTTGTCAAACATTCAGTTCCTACTAAGGCCCAATATCAGGCTAATAGCTATTTTTCAAGGGAGAATAGTTGTCTGAAGATGATGGTGGAGTTTTGCTCCAAAATCCCAAAAATGTCTTCTGTGATTCACCTATAGTGATCTGCCAAAGGCTCCAAACAGCATCTCTATCTGCCTATTCCAGACCCCATACAAAGCTAGCAGCTTTCTGAGTCACTTGGTAAAAAAGCCTAAGTAACACACCCATGTGAAGAATGTGGTATCTCCAGAATTCAAATAAACCCACTAAAACTTGTACTTCTTTCTTGGTGGTGGGATAGGCCAGTTGCAATAACTTATCTTTCACCTTTGAAGAAATATCTCAGCATGCCCCATACCACTGGCCTCCTGTGAATTTCACCAAGGTTGATGGTCCTTGAATTTTGGGTTGGACTAATTTCCCATTTGTCACACCAATAGGTGTTACCAATGAGTCCAAAGTGGTTGCTACTTCCTGCTCAGTTAGTCCAATCAGCATAGTGTCATAAATATAGTGCACCAATGTGATATTTTGTGGAAGAGACAAACGATCAAGATCCCTTCTAACTGCCATAGAGCAGGAGAGTTAATATATCCTTACGACAAAACTGTAAAAATATGTGGCTGGTCTTGCTAATTGAAAGCAAATTGCTTCTCCTGGGTCCTTATGGACAGGTACTGAGAAGAAGGAATTTGCTAAATTAATAGCTACATACCAGATACCAGGAGATGTGTTAATTTGCTCAAGTAATGAAACTACATATGGTACAGTAGCTGCAATTGGAGTTGAGAGCTGATTTAGTTTTTGATAGTCAACTGTTGTTCTTCATGATCCGTCTGTCTTTTGCACTGGCCAGACAGAAGTAAAAGGGAGATGTGGTGGGAACCACACCTCTGCATCTTTCAAGTCCTTGATGGTGGCACTAATTTCTGCAATTTATTCAGAGACACAATAGTTTTTGATTCACTTTTTTTTTTTTTTTTTTTTTTTTTTTTTTTTTTTTTTTTTTTTGGCAGAGGCAACTCTAAAAGCTTCCACTTAGTTTTTCAACCACAATAGTGCTCATTCCATAGGTTAGGGAACCAATGGGAAAAGTCTGCCAACTTTAATGTAATCTATTCCAATTGTGCATTCTGGAACTGGGGAAATGACTCACAATACTTGAGACCTATTGGACCAACTTTGTGTTGGACATCAGCCAAAACTCCATTATCTGGCCTTCATAAGCCCCTACTTCAACTAGATGGCCACAATGTTTCTTGGGATCTCTTGGAATCAGCATAATTCAGAACCAGAATCCAATAGACACCCCAAAAGTCTGATATTTCCTTCCCTCCAATGTACAGTTACCCTTGTAAAATGCCACAGGTCCCTCTGGGGAAACTTTTAAATATCGTATCAAGGTCCTTCCCAAGAGGAGCCTGGGCACCTCTTCATTCAAGTGGTTCTGGGTCTGCAAACTGGCTTAAGTCTGGAAATTGATTCACTGGCTGAGATTGCCTTTAGCCATTATTTCATTTGTTTGAGAAATTTTCTGAGTATACAAATGAAACAGTAATGCAGTCGGCCTTTTATGTATTTCATGCCTGGAAACACTATGATTGATTAGCCAGTACCAACAGTCTCTATGAGTCATACCATTATAAAGTTCACCTCTCCTGATTTGACCACTATGGGAGGGATCATGATGAACATTGTTTTGTCTTCGCTGTCCATTATGATAACTACAATCACCATGTCTCTGGTGATTCAATGCTGCCACCTGGCCCTTGCTACCTCGAGGCCCAATTAAACCATTCAATTGAGCAGCAGTATCTCTAACCCTAAGGTCTGACAAGGAAAAAAAGGCAAGAACAAAACTCTTCAAATGTGCTGGTGTCCCTCTCAGCACATTTGTGTTTAGTAGGATTTATTAAGAACATGTCTTCTGGGCTTTCCCATGGTGGAGGAATACGTTTTACACAGTGTATCTACTCTAGCATTGCAATTTCCCTGAGCCTTAAAATTCCTTCGGCAACACTAAGCCAAGGGATATCAGGCATCTCCAACTCCTTTTCAGTAGGCCATATTTTGATAAACACTTCATCCAACCATTCAAGCAAACTTCTGACATCCTTTAACTGTTCGAGCTTTCATATTAAACTTAGAATCTCCACTCATAGGGCCCATGTCAATAAACCGAGCCTGATTTAGTTTTATGTTCCTTCCACCATTATTCCACACCCTTAAAATCCATTCCCACACATATTTCCCAAACTTCTGCTTCAGTGAATTAGCAAACTCATTAAGCTCTTTAGTAGTGTAGCACATTTCTTCATGGACTACACTTTCTACCTCCCCTCTAGGGGCCAGCTTTGCCTTCAGTCTGGTTATAGGTCTAGAAGTAACTATTGGTGGGCCTTGAAGAATCTAAGTATTGATGTGCCCTGCATTTTCATCAGGGAAAGTCACTGTTGGTGTATCAGACAATGAAGGATTAATTTCCCCATATGAAAAAGGTATTATTTAAAGGGGTGAGGCTGAGGGTACTACTTCCTCAGGTCAGATAAACCCTTGAGAATCTGAGGACTCAAAGTTCTCAGCTTCAATAAGGACTTCCCACATAACCCCATCCCAAGTTATAGTTTCCCATTCTTTGCCAATTAACACCTTTACTTTAACTGCTGACACCCTCTGAGGATGAGACTTAAATTTGTGCTTTAATTCAACCAATCTTATAATTTCTTTTCTTTATCAATTTGCCCGGAGATACTAAGAGCAACAAGCCAGCAAAATCATTTTTCCTATTTTCTCAAAACTGTAGAAAATTTTGTATACTGAGTCACCTAATTCATTGCTAGTCAGAATTGATGGGTCGAGATAATCAAAGACATTTTCTTCTTTAATTTTGAAATATAGTTTTTACCTTTCATAGTATCCAAGCTCCCAGGAGAGAGCATATCTGGAGAGGTTCCTTTCTTTTTAATTTTATTATTCTTTAATCCTTTTTATAGTCCAGTTTTTATCCCCCTCAGTCTGCCCCCTGACCTCTTCTCATCCCATACCTCTTCCCCCTCTCCAAGAGGATACACGACTCTCACCCCAACCTCATCAGGCCTCCCCATTCCTTGGAGCCTCCAGTCTCTTGAGGGTTAGATGCATCTTTCCTCACTGAGGCCAGACCAGACAGTCTTCTGTATCAGCTGTTTCATATCAGGTGCTGTATGCTGCCTGGTTGGTGGCCCAATGTCCAAGAGATCCCTGGGTTCAGGTCAGCTGAGACTGCTGTTCTTCCCATGGGGTTACCCTCCTCCTCAGCTTCTTCCAGCTTTTTCCCAACTCAACTAGTTGTCCCAGGCTTCTGTCCATTGGTTGGGTGCTAGTATCAGCATCTGACTCTTTCAGTTGTTTGTTGAGCCTCTCAGAGGGCAGCCATGCTAGGCTCCTGTCTGCAAGCACACCATAGCATCAGTAATAGTGTCAGACCCCAGGGCCTCCTCTTAAGCTGGATCAAAATTTGGGCCTGTCACTGGACCTTCTATCTCTCATGCTCTTCTCCATTTTGTCTCTGCAGTTCCTTCAGACAGGAACAATTCTGGGTCAGAGTTTTTGACTGTGGAATGAAAACCCCATTATTCCACTTGATGTCCTGTCCCTCTATAAGTTCCCCCTTTCCACTATAGAGCACTTCATCCAAGGTCTTTCCCTTTGAGTCCTGAGAGTCTCTCACCTCCCAGGTCTCCATATATCCTAGAGGGCCCCCATCAACCTCCTTTTTCCTGAGGCTATCTGTTTACATTCTTTCTGCTGGCCCTCAGGGCCTCCCCCAATACCTGATTAGTAAGTTGACACATATGGGTCTATTTTCATTTTTCTACATACAGACAGCCAGTTAGACCAGCACAATTTATTGAAGAAACTTCCTTTTTTTCTATTATATATTTTTAGCTTCTTTGTCAAAGACCAAGTGTGTGTGTCTGGTTTGACTTCTGGGTATTCTATTCTATTGATCAACCTGTCTGTCTCAGTACCAATACCATTCAGGTTGTATCTCTATTGCTCTGTAGTTTAGCATGAGGTCAGGGTTGATGATTCCCCCAGAAGCTCTTTATTGTTAAGAATTTTTCTCACTATTATGGTATTTTGCCTTTCCAGATAAATTTAAGAATTGTTCTTTCCATGTTTTTGAAGAATTGTGTTGGGATTTTGTTGGGGATAGCACTGAATCTGTAGATTGCTTTTGGTAGGATGGTCATTTTTACTATGTTAACTCAATCAATCCATGAGCATGGAAAATCTCTCCATTTTCTTATGTCTTTTTCTGTTTTTTTTTTTTTTCCTGAGAGACTTGGGCATACAAAGAAGAAGTAAAGACTTCACTATTTGCAGATAATATGATAGTATAGATAAGCAACCCAAACCTCATAAAATTGCAAAGCTTCTGTAAGTCAAAGAGCACTGTCAATAGGACAAAAACAACAACCAGCAGATTAGGAAAAGATCTTTACTAATCCTACATCTGATAGGGGGGTAGTATCAATATATACAAAGAACTCGACTAGCTAGACTCTAGAGAATCAAATAATCCTATTAAAAATGGGGTACAGAGCTAAACAAAGAATTCTCAACTGAAGAATATTGAATGGCTGAGAAGCACCTAAGGAAATGCTCAACATCCCTAGTCATTAGGGAAATGCAAATCAACACAGCTCTGAGAGTCTACCTCAAATCAGTCAGAACTGTTAAGATCAAAAACTCAGGTGACCTCAGATGCTGGCAAGAATGTGGAGAAAGAGAAACACTCCTTCACTGTTGGTGGGATTGCAACCACTCTGGAAATAAGTCTGGAGGTTCCTCAGAAAACTGGACCTGAGGACCAGGCTATACCACTTGTGAGCATATACCCAAAAGATGCTCCAGTACATTACAAGGACACATGCTCCACTATGGTCATAACAGCCTCATTTATAATAGCCAGAAGCTGGAAAGAACCCAGATGCCCTTCAACAGAAGAATGGATACAGAAAATGTGGCAAATTTACACAATGGAATACTACTCAGCTATTTAAATAAATGACTTCATAAAATTCTTAGGCAAATAGAAGGAACTAGAAAATATCATTCTGAGTGAGGTAACCCAGTCACAAAAAAACACACATGGTATGCACTCACTGATAAGTGGATAGTGGCCCCAAAGCTCGGAATACCTAAGAAACAATTGACAGCCCTTATGAAACTCAAAAAGAAGGAAGACCAAAATGTGGATGCTTTAGTTCTTCTAAGAAGGGAGAACAAAATGCTCATAGGAGGAAATACAAGGACAAAGAGAGGAACAGAGACTGAAGAAAAGATCATCCAGAGACTGCCTTATCTGGGTATTCATCCCATATGCAGCCACCAAACCCAGTCACTATTGCTGATACCACGAAGTGCTTAACTGGCAGAAGCATGATATGGATGCTTCCTCAGAGGCTCTGCCAGAGTCATACTGATACAGAGGAGAATGCTTGCATCTAACCATCAGTTTGAGCACAGAGATCCCAATGGAGGAGCTGGAGAAAGGACTGAGGAGCTGAAAGGGTTTGCAACCCCATGGGATAAACAACATTATCAACCAACGAAATCCCCCAGAGCTCCCTGGAACTAAAACATCAACCAATAAGTACACATGGAGAGACTCATGCCTCCAGTTGCATATGTAGCAGAGGATGGCATTGTCTGGCATCAATGGAAGGAGAGGCCTTTGGTCCAGTGAAGGTTTGTTTATCCAGTGTAAGGGAATGCCAAGGAACTGAGGTGGGAGAGGGTGGTTGGGAGTGGGAGCATCTTCATGGAAGCAAGGGGAGGGAGTGTGGGGGGGAAGAGAGGGGAAGGGGGATAATATTTGAAATGTAATATTTCAGAGAATACCCAATAAAAAATAAGCAACTCTATATGTTTTACCAGAAAACCTCTACAGCTGAAAAACAATTTCAGCAAAGTGGTCAGATATAAATTTAACTCAAACAAATCAGTATATTATACCAATGATAAATGGGTTGAAAAAGAAATTAGAGAAACACCACCATTCACAATAGTTGTAAATAATATGAAATATCTTGGGGTAACTCTAACAAAACAAGTGGAGAGTTTTTAATAGTTGAAGATGCTGGTGAGTTAGAAGGTGCTAGAAAATTTCTAATCCAATTCCAGGTACTTAAGAGACCCTTCTATTTCTGCTCTCTAGAACAATTCCAGGTACCAATGTATTAGTTAGGGTTTTGCTGCTGTGAACAGACACCATGACCAAGGAAACTCATATAAGGAAAATATTTAATTGCGTGTGGGTTGCAGATTCAGAGGTTCAGTCAATTATCATTAAGGTGGGAACATGGCAGCATCCAAACACACATGGTGCCAGGGGATCTGGGAGTTGTCCATCTTCATCTGAAGGCTGCTAGTAGTAGACTGGCTCCCATGTGGTTAGGAAGAGGATCTCATTGCCCACCCCCAGAGAGACACACTTCCTCCAACAAGGCCCCACCCCCTAATAGTGCCACTGTCTGGGCCAAGCATATTCAAACCAGCACAAATAGTATGTTTTGATTTGGTTTCATGTCAAGAAATCACAAAAGCTGAAGCTGCTTGGCCTGTGGCAGTGGGAGCTTGCTGTGTCTGGTTTCCATTGCGCTCTGAGCTGTCTACTTATCCTCACTACACCACATGCCCAAGATCCTGCAACCTTTAAAAAACAGCAGCCCAAATGGAGGATCAAGGATCGAACTATGTGAGCCTGTGATGAATGTTTCATATTCAAACGATAGCAGACTCGATTCTTTCCTGTGGTCTATGAATCTGCTTTTACATCAGTACCATTATGTTTTAACTAGCATAGCTTCCTAATATACTTCTTAAAGTTGCCTTTTCTAAGGAGTTTAATGTAACAATGGACCCAGTAACTAGCCTTGTTCAATTCCTATTGAAATAATTGTCAATGGAGTTTTTAAAAGCCCAGTCTTCATAATCACTGCCTCAAAAACAGCCATGGTTCCTTTGGAGTGCAAATACAGTTCTTGCTACTTTAGCACCCAGCATGTTGAATTCACATATCCAGAGTAAAGAAAAGATAGCATTATGACCTAGTCGAAACTAGGGAAGAAAAACCTTTGTATCCCCTTTGGTGATTCTTTTTGCCTGCTTTTCACCCTTCATTATTACCTAATATTACCCTCTCTTGGTCTCTGTTGATTGAAGCCTGTCTACTTTCTCCCTGGTACTTCTGGACTGTAATTCCAGGAGTCTTCTTACTTTTCCTCAGACACACATGCATTTCTATGCCTTCATACTCTGATTGGCAAGAGTCAGACACAAGGAACCCCCACCCCAAACAACAGTTGCTTGTCTAAAAATACAAATAAAAATTACCGAGTACATATCGGCAACTACTGAAGTAATAAAATTCCTGTGCAATACGTGTTTAATCACCTTATGTAAGAATTTATAACTCTCTCTATGTCCGCCTATTATCAACCCCTTTTCCTTTCCTTGCATCCCTTCTTTACTCACAGTTTTTATTACTTAACAAAAAAGTATCATACTAGTATGCAGTGCACAGTGGTCCTGGTCCCCTCTCCACACACACACACACATGCACATACACATACACACATACACAAACATACACACACACACACCTCTTTCTTTTCCCCTAGATCCCATGCATCTAGTCCCAGTCCCTGTGTGTCGGTGACTACAATATCTATTCCATATCCAGAAGACAGTACCCCACCACACCCCTCCCATTCTTCACTCCTCATGGTCCTTGCCCCACCTTCTGTGATACTTCCTAGACCTTAGAGGGAACGCCATATGTGCCATGCTTGGGGACAAACACTTGGCAATCACTCACTTATCTTCAGAGTGCTTCTTCTACTCTAGGTTGCTATGCCAACAGCTGCCCACTGCTGAAAGAGGCACTGCTGACCCAGGCTGGGCACTGGGCTGCTTTATTGAAACATAGCCTTTAGACTAAACCATATTATTTTATAAGGTAATGGCTTTAATAGCTTTTTTATATCCGTGCAGTTTTCATTGATCCTCTCCCTGATACCCTACTTTCCTTGCATCCTGCTCTGCCTTCTGTTAACCTGCTCTTCCCCAGCTTTCCTTTCTTCCACGCTCATGAATTGCTTGCTCACTACCCACTCCACTTCAGGTCTCTTTCTACTGCTCCAATTCTCAAGTCTTCTTTCTTGATTTATGGCCCTTCAACTTAAACACAGATGTCTGAAACCTTGAGTCTGAAATTAGCCTGTCAGATAAAACATAGTGTTTGTCTTCTGGGTCTGGATCACCTCACTCAGGATTCTTCGCAGATCTAGTCACTTACTGGAGTTCATAATTTTATTTTTAATAGATACCCACTGTGTATGTGTGCCATGTATTCATTAGGATAACCATTTAGTCTGATTCTATTTCCTAGCAGTTGTGACTAGGGACACATGGACATGGATATGCAGGAATCTCAAATGTGGAGAGTAGAGTCCTTGAGTATATGCATAGGCATGATATAGCTGGTGTAGTGGCGTAGTCATATGGCAGGTCTATTTTTAGCTTTTTGATAAACTTCCATCCTGGTTTCCATAGTGACAGTATGAATTTACACTGCCACCAAACGTTTGTAAGAGTTCTCCCCTCCCCACATTATTTCCAGCATCTGTTGTCATCTGCTTTCTTGATGAAGGCCATTCTTACTGGGACAAGGTGGAATCTCAAGATATTTTTGACCTGCATTTCCCTGACAAATAAGGACAGTTTCTAAAACACTTATCAGCCACTTCTGTTTTGAGGATTCTCTGTTTACTACTATAACCCATTTTAATGTAGGACACTTATTTCCTTGATATTTAATTTTTTGACTTGTTTGTATATTCTAGATAAACATTTCCTTTTATTTTGTGGCCTGACTCTTCAGCCATTTGACTATATCTTTGCTGTAAAAGTCTTCATAATTTTAATTTCATAAGGTCCAGTTGTCTATTGTTGACCTTGTTCCTGAGGAAGCAGACTCTCATTTGAGACTTTTCTCCTTTTTTCTCTGGTAATTTAAGAGTCTCAGATCCTACGTTGAGATCCTTGTCACATTTGGCATTGATTGGGCGGGAGAAATGGCTCAGTAGATAAGAGAACTGACTGCTCTTCTAGAGTTTCAAGGTTTGAGTTCTAGGACCCAGACCATGGTTCACAACTGTAAATTCCAAGTTAGGGAATCTGACACCCACTGTTATTCATTCTTCTACATTAGATCCCAGCTTCCAAGCACTATTTGTTGAAGATACTGCTTGCCAGTGTGTATTATTGGAAAATTGGTTTTAAAAAAAAAATCAAGTGACTGAAGTTTCTTAGACTTAAAGCTGGGTATTCTATTCTTCTATTCTATTCTATTCTATTCTATTCTATTCTATTCTATTCTATTCTATTCTATTCTATTCTATTCTATCCTATTCTATTCTTTTCCTTTCCCTTCCATTCCATTCCATTGAACCCCGAGTCTGTTTTGGTCTCAGTCCCATCATGTTCATATTACTACAGCTCTTGAGTATAATTTGGTATCAAGTATAATAATTACCCAGGATGCCCTTTGTGCTCAGGATTGTGTTGACTGTCTGGGGCCTTCTGGGATTCCACAAGAATTTCAACTTTTTTTTTCTATTTTTGTGAAGATATTATATGAATTTTAGATAAGACTGAACTGAATCTGTAGATTTCTTTTGATAAAGTCGACATTTTTATAATAATAATTTTTCTAATTCATGAGCATGGTGATCTTTCCACCTTCTAGTATCTTCTTTAGTTTTGTTCTTCGGAATTTTAAAGATTTTGTTATAGAGGTCTTTGGTTAAGTTAGATTTATTTCAAGGTATTTTAAGGCTATTTGAATGGGATTTTCCCTTCATGATTTCTTCATTAGTGTGTTTTTTTTTCTTTATAGAAAGAATGCCATTAATTTTCATATGTTGATTTTATATCCTGCAATCTTGCCAAATATATTTATCAACTATAGTAATTTTCTTCTGGGGCCTTTGGATCTCTTCTGTATAGAAGCAAACAGCATCTTAAAAACAACAATAATTTGATTTCTCCTTATTTGCATCTCTTTTCTGTCCTTCTGCTCTATTACTCCAGCTAATACTTCAAGCATTATATCAAACAGGGATGAAGATGTGGATAGACTTGCCTTGTTTCTGATTTTATTAAGAATGCTTTAAACTTTCCCCTGTCTAGCATAATGACTAGAGCATTATCAAATGTATGGGCTTTATTATGCTTAGATATGTCTCTTCCATGCCTATTCCTTTTAGGGCTTTTATCATAAAATGATGTTTGGTCCTTAATGCTTTATCTGCATCAATTGGGATGGTCATATGACTTCTGTCTTTGAGGGAGGGCACTTATATGATATATTACATTTATGGTATGCATTGTGTATATTGAATCATTCCTGCCATCAGAAACTGGATTGGAATGGCAAGTGATAATATGGCAAGCGTTTTGTTGATAGTGTCTGCCACCACTTCATCAGGGGCATTTTGTTGGCATTTTAGTTTTACATCCTTTATTTAGTTGCTGCACTAGAGCAATGCTGACTTTGTAAAGGAGACTTAGACATGTTCCTTCTTTTCATATTTTATGGGATAATTTGAACTTCAGTTTTTACTCTTTAAACATCTGGGAAGAGAATTCTGCTGTGAATGCATTTTGTTGCTGGTGTTTTCTTACTTCGCAAGGAAATATTACTGTTTCAGTCTCAATGCGTATTCTAGGTCTGTTTGCATTATTGAATGTTTAGGTCAGATACATCTAGAAATCCACTTACTCCTTCTAGGTTTTGAAACTAAGTATGATAAAGGCTTGTATTTTTTTTAATTCCCCTGCTATAGTTTATTATTTCAATTCTATCTGTTATTATTTTCTAAATTCCATGGTTACCTGCTGTGATATCTAACTTTTCATCTATAATTTAATAATTTAGGTCTTCTCTCTTTTTCTTTTGGTTAGTTGTGTAATGGCTTGGCAATGGTATATCTTTTTTCAGTGAATCAAGAGGAAATGAGGGAGGAAGAAGGCAAGACTGGAGGAGGGGCTACACGGAGGAAACACAGCTCCTGTCTTCTGCTGATAGAAATACCTAGAGGTTTAACATGCACAGGGTAGCTTCCCTAGTGACCACAATCATCACTGTTTGGCCCACGAAGGAAACTGCTGTCTGGCAGGAGATGATCAGAGCCCGACACTGAGCTATCAAGAAGAATAAAGCATCTCAAAACAGCCCTGGCCATGCAAAGAGATCCTTCAAGTTGAAGGGAAATGGAGAACACGGGGAAGGAGCCACAGATCTAACCAACAAATCTAACCAACTTCCATTGTTTCTCCTTGATGAGCAGCAGGACATTGGAGGCAACTGAAAGAGAAAGAGGGAGATTATTAGCAAAATGAAATGAAAAATGAAGAAGAAAAAGACTTCCAGATCACATCTTCACTTCTGAATATCTACTGAGTCCAAATATGCAAGATATGTGAAGTCGGAACTAGAATTACTAAATGTTGGTATCTAGTATAAAAAATGATAACTAAAAATGCTCCCAAATTGTTATATCCAAAGTAAAAAACTATGGTTACAATCTTTTTCCACAACATTCTGTCCCAAGCAGAATTACCAGATGGCTTTAAGTAATATAATTCTAGATTCAACACATTGAAAACATATTGTCTCAGAAGACAAAAAAGCAATACAATGTCAAAATTTTCAAAAATTAGATCATAGCTCAAGAAGACCCCTCTCCCCCAGTTGCCCAGTTGATCTATATTCTAAGTGCTATGTTCTGGCAGAGTATCTAGGAAGGAGAAGTAAAAGCCACACCTGAATCGGTCTTGTCAATCAATAGGAACACTTCTGAAAGGATAACAAGAGTCAGAATCATTTGGTGCAACGAGGATTTCCACACCCTGCAGCCTGACTTGCCCTATGAAGTGTTGCAGGTCATCTTTGTTTACTGAGTAATAGCTAGGCCCAGTTAAAGAAAGAACTCCAGCAGAGCTTGCTTTCCAGGTTAGAGCTCACATCTTTCTGTCCCCTGTGCAGTACTAGTTCCCAGTGTTTCAACCTCTGGAGTTCAGTTCTTCTAACAACCAGGGCCTACATGGGGCTTGCTCCAGATCACAGGTCATGCCTTTTTTCTACTCCCTAAGCCTTAGAGACCCAAGTGAAACCCATTTGCAATGCTTTGGGGCTAGTATTGTATATACTTCCCAGTGCTTCAAGATGGAAGTTCAGCTTGCTCCTCAGTACCTCAGAACATGCTTTTCTTACCTCTAGTACCCTAACCTCCAAGCACCCCAGGACTCATAAGAAGCTTGCCTAGATCAGAGGTATCTTTCTCTCTCTACCATCCAAATTCACGCATTTACTTTCTTTTTTTGGGAAGGCTACATCTCCCTTTTTCTGGGACCCAACTTCAAGTATTTTGGGATTTATGTGATGTTCATTCATCGAGGCCTAGGGACCCCAGCAGAACTTACTCCCCCATGTTAGCAGGTCCACATCATCCTTCTACCCAGAAACCTAATATCCAGTCTATCAGGACGCTGTAGGATTTCCTTCTAGGTTAGAGGATACATCTGCCTCTTTTCATTGCTGTAAGCCCTAAATTGAAGCTGGTAAGAAACATGTTAGTTGAAGCTGGTAGAGAGTAGGTTAGTTGAAGTTGGTAAGGATCAGGATAGTTAAAGTTAGTGAGTGGCAAACACTTTATTTGAAGTTGGTGACTTGTTTTTCCTATTATGTAGGCTGGTTCTTGTCTAGTATGGGATGGCTATCTTCCCGTTAAATACTTTCATGCACCAGGAGCCTCTGCTGATTACATTTAGCTTTGCAGATTGTGTGTTGGTCAAGCTCTCCCGTGTTTTAAGACTCATAAAGTTTTATACTCTAGGGTATAAAAGTGGTTTTATACCCTAAGGTGTTAATATGCTAGCCAAGTCACGTATAGCCATGGGCTTAGCAAACAGATCGCTGAGATTTACAAGGAAAGACATGTTCTGTCTGTGCTCCTAAAACCTACTCTCTACTGAACATCCTGCTGGAGGGATGAAACAAGAGACTCAGATGCTGGTTGGAGATTCAGAGTTCTTCTTTCTGGAAGCCATGAAGCTCATGGCAGATGCACAGTTCTAGAAGTTAAGCAGCCTACTGAACTCAGACTTAGAACTATCAGATTCACAGTTGTCATCAGCCGAAGGGGCAATAGCCAAAGCTGTATCCCACTAAACATTGTCTAACAAGTCTCCTGCAGCAGGAGCATCTAAGTAAGTTGGAATCCAACCCTCCCTCTTCCAGACAGACTGTTACAGCTACCCATCCCTAGAGCTATGGCAGGCAAAGCGCAGTCAGCTTCAATTGTGACTATTTCTCATTATCAGGCCCTGGGGTTGCTCCTCAGAATGGCACAGGAAAGTGTTAAAATGAAATTTCTTCTGACTGCTGAGGCATGGTGCATGAGACACCACCATCTTTCCAAGACCTCCAACTGGATTCAAGGCTCCTGTGGTCATCAGGCTTGTCCTGTGGGCCATGCGGAGAGTTGTCTGGTGTGCCTTTGGGATGTGACTGCTTATTCCCTTCTCTTGTAGGAAGGCTTCAGCTGAACCCTGATGCCACCTGCTTCTTTTTCCTGTCACCCTTCCCCTCCCTTCTCCCCTCCCCTACACTATTCATCTTTTCCGTTATCCATTATGTAATCTCTAAAACATCTCTAATCATTCGTTCCCTTCTGAATAGTGTCTATTCTTTCTTATCCTGACACTTTTCCCTCACCATGTGACATGGAAGCAGCTTCTGATCTGCCATCTTTCCTCCCAAAGCCCAAATGTGTTTAGAAAGCACAGACATAGGTCCATTGACATTCACTTAACACTTTATTGATGCGAGAACTCAGTCCAGCCCCATATGTATTGCTTTATGGGTGGTTGCAAAAGTGTTTTTGTATTGTATTTCCCATGGTACCTACATAAAATATGTTATAACAAGGACTATCCCAGTCAAACTTAATCTTGTAACAACATAACTTCATTTGCACGTTCCCTACATTTTCCTTCTTCCTTCCCACACCTGATGTATTCTATGTCGAAGTTAATTTCTTCTAATGTATCTTTTGTATCTATAATATGATAGGTTACAACTGTGAAACTATTGTTTATTTTTTAAACAACTTCTGACTCCTCCATAGAGAAGAAGTGATTCCCGCACCAACTTTGCAGTATATAGTTTTGGGTTGACTGTACACTTATTGTTACCAGTGACGGTTTTTTGTATTTTGTTTTTTGGGTTAGTTTTGTGTGTATGTGTGTGTGTGTGTGTGTGTGTGTGTGTGCATTTGTTTACATGTTATTGATTAACATCACTTCTTTTGCAGTTTGAAAAGTCCCTTTGGTAGTTATTGTAAGGGAGGTTTAGTGACCATAAGCCTGCCAGCTGTTCTGTTTGTTTGTTTGTTTTGATTTGTTAAGACCTATTCATTTTCAGTTTATGTGAATGGGTATTTTGCCTGCTTGTATGTCTGTGCAATGCATGCATCTAGTACCAACAGAGGCCAGAAGAGTGTTGGGATCCCCTAAAGATACAGTCAGTGGTTGATGACCACGTGGGTGCTGAGAATTGAACCTGCTCATAGCTGCTAAGCCACCTTTCCAGCTTCAAGCTCATCAGCCTTTGTTTGCTAAAGAAGGCCTTTCAAGACATGGAATTGATGAATTTGTAGTCTTACAACTTGAAGTGACACATGAAATATAATGTCCCATGAAAGAATCAATCTTGTCATGATCTGAAAAAAAAATCTCAATAATTAGTAGCAGAAGTGTCATGTTACTACCATCCCCATCAAGAGGATGTATGTGGCACACACACACACACACACACACACACACACACACACACACACCTTGTTTAAAGTCACTAACAAAAAACAGGCCAATTTCTTCTACAACAAACTTATCACACAAATAAACAGAACAAAACCTGAGAAAATAAGCCCAGACAGAAGTGAGAGATTTCCCATCCTGGGGTCACAGATACTGGTAACATCACCTCTTTCCTTGACTTTGATAATAGAGTCACTCATATCCCCTCATGCTCGAATTGGTCGGATTCCTCCTTAACACTCATTGCTATAAAACAATCTATCACAGTTCAGGAGGCTCACTAGGCTTAGGAGTAAGGCACGCTGGTGTATTTTGAACCCCACAGTTGGCAGAAATGGAAAGGTTTAGTATCGGTGCCTAGCTCGAGTGTTTAACAAGTTAGCTTATACCAGAGACTGGGCACAGAAGGCAGTAGGGGATGGTGAGTTTGAGAGGGGAGGGCACTTAGGACAGACTTGTGGGAGGCCAGAGAGCCATCCTGAGCACAGCCACTTAAGACGGTACAAAAATGGCTGGCTAAACTCTGAGAACATGCTTGCTCTGCCACAAGCCTTGATTTAATGAGCTTGTTTGACCTTGAGCTCTCCAGGTTGGAGTCATAGAGTGATAACTATCAATGCTATCTAACATTGGGTCACAGCCTATGCATCAAACACTCATCCTCAATAAACCAACGGAAATTATCTGGTTAATAGTGGCGAGCAGAAAAAAAGAAAAAAAATATTTAAAGTGACAACATTGAGAAGAAGATCCTGCAATTCCCTAAGTCTGTCTTTGGGCGACATTGAAATTTAAAGACTGTAGCAAGGATTGGCACCTCTAAGCAGTCCTGGTCAAAATGTAGTCCTGAGCACCCTGACCCATCATTGTCATCCTAACAGGTGGTCTGACATGCAAATTGAGAGGTTGGTGTCTCAGAGCATCTTTATTTTTGCCAGCCATACCATTTAATAATTTAGATCGTGTGTGTGTGTGTGTGTGTGTGTGTGTGTGCGCGCAAGTGTGTGTGGGTGTGGGTGTCAGGGGGTGTGCTGCACTAGGGTAGCCTTTCCACAGCTCTCTTCTGACAGGTTATTGTGTGTTTTTTTCTGTTCCCTGTCTCAGTGTCTCTTGGTGAGCCTTTGTGTCCCACCCCCTTTTCACACGGCTTCCTTCTGTTCCCAGTAACAGCTGAACAGCTGCTACTATTGGGTCGTACCCACTATTCTCAAAAAGAAAGAAAAAAGGAAGGAAGGGAGGGAGGACAAAGTAAAGAGAAAGGAAAAAAAAAAGAAGCACAAACCATCTTGGAGATCTGCTAAGACATAATTTGAGGTAATAAGTAGCCCCCCACCCCCACCTCTAGCCCCCAGATTTAATAACAGTGAACACTCGGTGTGTGGTGTTTCAGCACATTTGCTCTGCTAACATGTTTCATTCTCAGGATGGTCTAGTGGGCTAGACCTCCATCTTTCCATTTCACAAAGGAAGAATCCAAAAGACAGCAAAGCAAACTAACTTGGCTGGAGTCAAGTTAATATCTATCTGGCCATAAAGAAAATTCTGAAAGTCTTGCAATCTGGCTCTCAGCTTCCGTGCTAACATAGACCTTATAAAATGGTAATGGCGGCACGGCTAGGCAAGGACTGAGGCTCTGGCTTCCTGTGGCTTGAAGGAGGCTTCACCTTATGCTTTGCAACCAGTGAGCTCAGGTCAGCAAATTATCCACTGTGGCGGTTAATCTTCATTGTCAGCTTGACCAGATTTGGTATTTCCTAGGAAACAATCTCCAAATATACCTGTGAGGCTGTTTCCAGAAAGGTCTACCTGGGGTGGAAAGATGCAGCCTGAATGTGAGCAACAGCATCCCATGGGCTAGAATGCTGGACTCAATAAAAAAGGAGAAAATAGAAGAAAACAAGCTAAATACAGATATTGTTTTGTTTTCCTTTTCTCTGCTTGCAGATTGCAGACAGACTTGACCAGCCTCATCACATCCTATCAGGATGGAGCTACTCTCCCCTTCAGTGCGTCCCTTATTCTGAAGATCTGTCAAGGGTAAACGAATGATCCCTTCCTTGTGGAACTTGCATTTGCCAGGTATTTCTTCAGTCACAGCACTGGGAAGAGTAACTAACACAATGACCCTCTGTCATCTGCAGCAAGGTCTAGGCCATGAGGTAATGCCAGTGGCCTCAATATCCCAGGAAGAACATAACAAGAAAAGGAAGCTGCATCTTTGATTCTTGGTCCATAATGGGCATTTGGCAAGTATTCGTAGAAGGTCAGCCATTACAATGGAACACATATTTATGAAGTCAAGGCCCATGGCCTTTGTATTCTTTCAAAACCCCTTCATTTCTCCATCAGTTGAGAAAACTTGAAAAATACTTAAGTATTAACAGAAGATTATTTTAAAGACAAGCAATATAAACCAGTAATTTGACACATCAGTCATTTACTTCAAAAACCAAAAATGATGGTAAAAGCCAAATTTCTCTCATCCCTCAAAATTGATGTTCACTCTTGGGCATAGCTACGGTGAAGCATTATCTCTGATGCTTAACATGCCTCACGCATCCCTTTGATGGTGAAGCTATAAACGTTTCTCTTCGACATGCAGGTGTGGCACAGTGGTAGAGCACATGTTTAACATGTGTGGGGTTGCCTTTTGATCCTCACACCAAAGGGAAAAAAAAAATACAGAAAGCTCTTCACTGTCTTTTCCTGGTACCCTGGCATACTCAATTATGGGACTTTTGCATCAAAATCTTGAAGAATTATTGCTAACTTATGAATGGTAATTAAAGTGTAAATTTTCCACAGATTTTTCTACCTTAATACACACACACACACACACACACACACACACACATATATTATATACATATATTATATATATGTATATATATCATATACATATATTATATATATATGTATATATATTGCCTATAAGGAAAAAAATTCTATGCTTGAATGTGAGAAAAATTTATAAAGTAGAATCTGTCTCTGACATTAGTCACCATGGAATGAGGCAGCATAGGATTTTTTTATAGGTAAAAATATAGTCTAATGAAGGAACAATTCAACGATGCAGTTGCCAAATTTATGGAAAAGATAACACTGGCCGTTAAGTGCAAATGTCAGTCCTCCAGTTATCTATTTGTGCCCAGGTAAAATTCCTAGACTTGCACTGGAAAACAAGCCTTGATTCTAATTATAAATCTTGGTGCTTAGAAATAGCAAACCATATGTTCCCAACAGCGAGGGGCTATTTAAAAACTGTTAGTAAGACATAGAGCATCTCTCCAAGGTTAAAATGGCTGGGACCATAGAACAAAGCACTTCATCCAATTTGAGATTAAATTTAGGGCTGACTGAGCTGTGTCTGCATGGATTTGTATTTTTCTGTTTTTTTGAAATTTCTTGCCAACGATTTAACTCTTGTTCACATTACCCCCACCCCAATCTGCCTCCTTCCCCTTCCCTCTCCCTTTCTCCTCACCACACCATACCGTAACACAGAAATAGAACATAAAACATACCCTTGTTATCTTGATTGAACAAAACTTGGAATTCTGTTGCCTTGCTGGCTTAACCTGTTCCTAAATGTCTTTTGTTTTTTCAAAGTACAATTTTTTTTATTTACAGTTCTTTTAATATAAAGAAAAAAATATGCCTTTCTGACTCTTACTGCTAACCATCTCATTTGACATAACCCTGTCTTCTGACTTTGGTAGTGTTTGACAAGTGAGAATATTAAACTCTCAGAATAGTTCAGCAATTTATCTCCATCAACACAAGTCTTCAGTGAGGAGGGAAGTGTGACTTAAAAATCATGAAGTAATATTAAGAATGGCAAATTAAAATATGCAATTGTGTTAAGCAGCTTAAGATAGCTAATCTTTTGCTTTCAGTCCAAATGATAAGGGCATTTTAATAAGAAAAAGCTCTTTAGAAAAAATATGTGTCTGTACCCACTGACAAAAGATGAAAATAAGTTTGAATCTGTAAAACACTCCCGATATGTTTGTTTACAATACATCTGTCTATTAGTTGTCTTTGTGCACTTCTGGGATGAAAACCAGGACCTGAAACATGTAAGGTGAGCACTCTATCCAAAGCGTGTACCCTGAGGTCATTATCATCCAACCTGAGAAAAGCAAGGGTGACCTCAAGGCTCAGTGATAAATACACAGCTAAGATCTCTTCAGTGTTGAGGAAGCAATCATCTCCCTCAACTCGCTTGCTCCGTTATTGAAGGGGGGAGGAGTGTTTATTGTGAGGAAGAGAGAGAAAGGCTACAGAGGAGTCTGGAAGAGTCCAAAGCAGAGAGAAGAGAAAGGAGACTGGTCACGGCCAGGGCTAAGGAACCAGGAGAGTGAAACAGTATAGCAGAGACAGTGAGACAGCAAGGCATAGCAAGATAGTGGGGCAAGAGAGAGGATGAAAAAGAGGGGGAGGGGAGACTAGCAAGAAATAGAAAATAACATAAAACGGAGAGAGTGGGTTGGACAAATTATGTAGATTACAAGAAAAACCAGTCACTGGATTGAGGCAAGGGACAGGAGTTGTTGTAGACTTTGAGATGACTCACGGAAACTTGTGTGATCACTGAGAGATCCTGGAGTTCAGCTTGGGCTTTAGTATGTGGACAGGTATAGGTTTAAGAAACGTAGTGACTTTTTTGGGCAGATGAAAAAAAAAATGCTTTTAGCAGTTCTTGAGGGATTCTGGCTTTTATCTATCCCCCAGAAATCCTTCTATAGAAATCCTCAGCTTGAGCTCATTTCTCAATGTATGGACTACCTGAGACCTAACAAACTCCAGACTAGTATTTAATGTTGGAGTACATATATGCACACATTTACACACAGAGAGACATACATACACACACACACACACACACACACACTCACTCACTAAATGAGGGGTTCACTCTAAAATATCTACTTGAGCTGAGTGTACTATTGCACACAGAAAGTTAGCACCAAGGACAGAACACACATCTTTAATTTCATCAATGTTGGCGACATCTCTGCAAGGTTCCAGCTAATCTGATCTACATAGAAAGCTCCAGGACAGTCGGGAGTACATAGAGAAACCCTGTCTCAAAGAAATAAACCTACTACTACTCTACTACTACTGCTGCTGCTACTACTACTACTACTACTACTACTAACAACAACAACAGCAGCAGCAACAACAACAACAACAACAACAACAACAATAATAATGTTAACATTAAGAGTCAGGGCCAAGAATGATCATGAGTTACTGTAGGCCTACCTGGGCTATAACCTAAGACCCTTTCAGTAGACAAACATATACATACAAAACTTAGAAATCTCTCACAGCTTAGCAAAGACTATGGTACATCACTATAGAACCCTGAAAGGGACTTCCTTATTGTTTGTAGCTCAATACAACCAGATTGGTGCATGCAGTAATCTCTTAAGTCGTCTGTGCTAGAGAGAACACAGAAGAAGGTCATAATATATCTTTACACGGGCAATGTTAGGACATGAACATTCCCCTCCTCCACAACTTCACCCATGTCCTGACTCTCCTTGTGGCAAGGGAATGCTTCACTGGCACTAAATTCTAGTATATATCACAATCACTGCTAAGGGATAAGAATTTTATGTTCAGGATGTTTAAAACGAAAGAAGCTCAACATACAAATGTTGATTTATGCCTATACCTAACACTTGCACTAAAACAAAAACAAAAACAAAAACTTCCATTTATCAGCTTACTTGAAAACACAATGCACACTACACAGGAAATGTGGCAAATTCAAAAGAGGAAAACGCCATATATGATACATTATAATTACCTGGAAATGCCATCGTAACACTGTGTGTATGTGTGTGTGTGTCCCCTATAAATACAGATGATTTAAAACATGTTCAAAGACCTGTAACAAAGCAGGTGTCACACTCCTCTGTTACAACCAGCCTTTCTAAGTAGTCATTACAAAAATTACATTTTCTAGATGTTTTCAGGAATCATCTAGAAAAGCCAGGTTCCCAGTAGTGGGTTATTAATTATCTCAATGTGGGTTTCTTTGATGTGTCTTAATAGAAATTCAAAATAAGTAATTAACTAATAGTTTAAAACAGAAGATATATATACACCGATTTCACCTCATTTAGGCAATGATAGAAAGTGGATTTGAAACGAGAAAACCAAGCAGTTGTGTGATCATTGTCCCTAAGTTTATATTATTTAAATGATGTTTCTCACATGGAAAGCTCTTCCTTGCGGCTGTACATGTTGCTTCCACTAATGTATTATGTATGAATTATTAACACCATGCATTTTAGCTTTGTATCATCCTTGGGAGAGAAGTAGAAGAGCCAGTACAAAGACACATGGATGCAGGAGTGAAGGGGCGGGAAGATGGGTTGATACAACCCATCTTCATGATACAACGCTATCACGAATATAGGCAATTACAGTATAATTGCAGTTGTTTTTGGGAATTATCCAAAGAGTTACTTTGAATAACTCCCTAGTCATCCAGCAGACATCTCAGCTCATTCTTCCAAAACCGAGAACAATTATTTGGGGTACGTTCTTGCAGGTGCTTATTTATTTATAGCAGATCTTTTGGCACTCCACTTAAAAGCATAAAGGCTGTCTCTTCATGAAAAACATTTGTGCAATAAAAATTAGAAGCTAGGGAATCACTGATTTCTCCGTAAGTCAGTCTTGTAGTTTAAAGATATTTTCAAACACAAAACACATACTCATTTCTGAACATACAGTTTTCAATCTGAGCAAACAAACTAGCTTCTGTTTTGTAACAGAACAAACACAAATACATATATGGGAAGTGATATAAATTTGTTTGTTTTCACAGATGTTTTGTTACCTAGCATAATGTACACATCATATGAACTTTAAGTAAGAAATATTTTCAACCAACTTTCCTTAGTAAGCATATTACATTGTATGATAATTAATTAATCATCTGTTTATTTTGGGGTATGTCCTCATTTTGGGGTATAGCCTAGGCTGATCTCTAACTCACTGTATAGTTAACCCTGACCTGATCCTCCCAACTGCTGAGCTGACAGTCATGTGTTACCACATACGGTATTAGGGACATGCCCTAGGGCTTCATGACAGCTGGACAAACATTCTTCTAACTGAGCTACATGCTCAACCTCAAGCACTTTACAGTTTCACCGCTGATTCAGGTGCACATCTTGTTTCAATAATTTCGATACCTTGAACCACTGAAGTTAATTTTCAGTGTGTTTGTGTGTGTGTGTGTGTGTGTGTGTGTGTGTGTGTTCACTAAGGTACAATAAACTAAAGAATGCAGAGGAGACTTTGGGCATGGATGAAGGTCTAGGCACCTAAGAGTGCTGGAGGAAGGGAACAGGTGCACAGCCACACCCAGCATGGATGAAGGACAGGTGCTCTGACCTAGAAGATTTTTGTCTTGAAGTCTGGCAGTGACCTGGCAATATCAGTTTTGTGATATTAGATTAGCATCACATGGATTCTAGAGGCTACAAAGGTTTACTTCCCTATAGGCTGGTCTGAAGGCCTTGTTAAGGACTGTTGCAAGTGTCTTTATAGATGAACTTGTTGCACTATCATAGACAAATGTTATTGCTTCACCCAGAGTCCTAGGATATTTGTGTATCCTAAGAGTCTAGTAACTTGCATACAGACTAGCTGTGAAACCAGCAAGGTGGTGGTGGTGATGGTGGTGATGGTGGTGATGGTGGTGGTGGTGGTGATGGTGGTGGTGGTAATGGTGGTGGTGGTGGTGGTGGTGGTAGTGATGGATACTTATGTTTAGATCCACAGTCTAATTCTACATAGGAACTCAGTCATACCATTAATTCCTTGGAGGAGTCTAAAGTATCTGCCTCTTTATGGCCGGCCAGTGAATAGGAATTCCCCTGTCTATTCTGATCATTGGGTTAGCTCTTTCTTTGAGAACTTATTTCTATCTTTTTTCTTCCCTTCTGATCCTGAATTCTCTTTTAAGTGCATGGAAGTGCCCAAGAAGCTCAGAACTACTTTTATTAAAGGATCCAGTAGTCATACTCTTAGATATTAATCCAAATGAACCCCAAAGCATAAATGCATGTAAAACTCTGCTTATGAATGTTCATTAGAATTGTATTCATAATTTTAAAAAAGATAGAAACAACTAAGATGTCTTTCATTAAGTGAGTGGGTAAAATGGTACCTTAAAAACTAGAACACTATTCAATGATTTAAAAAAAAAAATGAACCACTGGAACATGAGAAGCTATAAAAGAAACTTTGCTAAGCCAAAGAATCTATGCACCATGTGAAAAACAACCAAATGAAAATAAAAACAAAACTGGGTGTTAGCTAGATTGGTGGTGCCCAGAGCCTTAAAATGGGGCATTCGTTTCCTGTCAATTTCCAGTCTCACAATATTTATATTGTACTTGGATATTACATAGTGAAATCATTTACAACTACCTTTTTATTGTTTAAACACACAAAGTAAAATATCTCAACCATTCTTAAGGGTTCAGTAGTGTTACGTATATTCTCATTGTTAAGCTATCAATCAATGGAGGTTTTCTTCTTTCAAAAGCAAAGCAAAACAAACAAACAAACAAACAAACCTCAAATCATTCCTGTCAGTTTTCCTTTTGGGAATTATCTGCATATTTTGTTCCTTAATTTTGTTTTTTTTACATACGTAATGCAAGTGAAATCATACAATATTTTCCTTCTGTAACTGGCTTACTTCACTTGGCATAACACGTTCTACTTTCTTCTATCTTGCAAGATTCAAGAGGGTTTGTTTTGAGGCTGCATACTGTGTGTGTGTCTTTTACTTTCACTTGTGGGTAGATGTTTGAGTTGCTTCTACTCTGGCCATCAGACAACAAAATGGTTCAATGAACATCAATGCATCAATGTCCAAATACCTCTTCAAGCTCCTACACTGAACTGTTTTTGAGGAAACAAAACGAGGTAACCAACATGACTAATTTTTACTTACCATTTTGAGTTTACTCTCCTCTGGAACTTTGTATGTAGCAATGACGCCTCCTCTTCATTTCTACCATTAGACAGCATAGCTCTCTGTTCAAACATCTACAGTCACAGTTGTTTTTAATTGTTTCCTTTCTTCTACCACCATACCTTTGAGAACAAAGACTAGTCTCCTAGGTCTTGGATCACATGACATGGCCAGCACACTGGTTTGAATGGAGTAGGTACTGGACAGTTTTTGTTGTTGTGAAGACAGAAATTTGGCTTCTGATCTGACTGCTGAGGTCAATGAAATTCAAACCTCAGCTAGGCTGCTCGGGAGCCATGGTGCTCTGAGGCTCAAGGTTATTTTGCAGACTGTTATTCAGGGTGACCTAGAGGGACAGAGCTGAGTAAATGGTTATTGGATGTGTATTAAACGAGGATTATTATTAGGTTGACTCATATGATACAATGTAGGTTGTCAAACAACAAGGCCACATCTCCTAATAGCGCCACTCCCTGGGCCAAGTATATTCGATCCACCACACCAGTACTGACCAGTTAAGGGGATGGATGTTTCTGCAGTCTCAGTCCAGTGCAAAGGAGAATTCCTGTAGAGCCACTGAATTTCAGCTCACTCTGAAAGACAGGCGAGGCTGGCTTCTGATGTCTTCAAAGAAAGGCAGCAGTAGCCATGGGTGACGTAAGCTCGACAAGATGTGAACAAGATAGGTCCATTTGCCAGGAAAACGAGAAGGCAGTAGAAAGAAATACACGGGAAAATGTTTCCCACACTTAAAAGTGGGTCTTCCCTTTTAGATAACCTGATCGAGAACATGCTTAACAGGTGTGCCCAAGGGGATGCCTCTCAATTGATTTCAACTCCAGTCAGGTTGACAGCCAAGGCTAAGCATCGCGAAGTTCTCATAACATTTTATCTACTCTATCAGGTAATAGAAATATTAAAAGAAAACTCATGTAAACTTGACCTGCATTGAGCATCTTCAGTACATGGTAATAACATATTGAATAGCATTATTTTTCTCTGGATATCTTGAATCTCTACAACCTAGAAACACTTAGCCTTCAGTCAACTATTTCTATGATTTAAAAACAAAACCAAAAAACAACCAGCCAGGAAGACAAATTCAAAACAATGACAGATAAGACACTGTATTCATAATTGGATTTTATTTTGAAGTTACTGTGGCACCGGCCAACTGATAAAATTACAAATGTTTGGGTATCTAAGAGATGCCCTCCACATATTTACTCTTATCTGCATAGTGATGACCAGGATGTTCCTGCAAAGCAATGCAAAGCTCGTCTACAGAAGAACGCCAATCCCACACCACCTAACACCTACTCATCCTATAAAACTCCATCCCTGAGCTTTATAACAGCGAGTATGCTAAGCTATGGAACATCCAAAATATGTTACTCGGGGTTTTTGTTTTGTTTTGTTTTTTGTTCTTTTTAAAAGCCAGGACATCTGCGAAGCAATGAGAAGCAAGCAGAAGCAAACCACACACACACACACACACACACACACACACACACACACACACACTGTATATAGCATGTGTACCTATGTTTATCTATTCCTGTATGTATACATGTGTGTATGTATCAATATATGTATATATGATTTATACACACACTGTATATAGCATGTATATAGTACCTATGTATATCTACTCCTGTATGTGTCAACATATGTATATATGATTCACACATACATATATATATATAGAGAGAGAGGAGTATAATGTATATATTGGTGTGTGTAGCTGTGCATGTGTATTTGTGTATGCCTGGGAAAACCTAGGTTCATCCGTACCTGTACAACACAGATCTAAGCTTGCTTGTTTCTTTTTAAAAGACTTAAAGTTTCTCTGTCTGGGAGTAAAAGTTGTTCATGGAGGAAACCATCAGGAGCTTGGCAGACTTGGTCCTCCTTGGCAGTAACTTAGGTGTGCGCCTCCTGCAGCCTAGGACTGACTGTCCCCGGGTTCCCTCCTCCCTGTTAGGTTGGCCCGAGGCGGCGCTGCGCTGTGCGGAGGCCCTCCCGCGGGAGGCGCGGGCGTGGAGGGCGTGGGCCGTGGGCGGGGCGAGCCCCGCAGCCAGGGTGCTGGGAGCTGTCAGTGTCAAGCTCAGGAGAGAGGAAGTGATCGCTCCGGGAGGAGCGCTAGCCTAGCCACGCAGCGTGAGACAGCACATCCTGCTGGCGCCGGCCCTCTGCTCTCCGTCCTCCCGCGCCTCCTCCACCACCACCACCAGTAAGCCTCCGCGGACAGTATCCAGGTAACCCATGGGTGGGAGGTCGTGTTTATGCGCAGCCACCACCTTGTCCCTGAGCCAAGGCGGAATCTGCAGGACACCAGGCAGGGTAGCAGCGACTGCCGCAGCCACCGCTGGGCACAGTCTGGGCCCCTTTTCCCCATGCTCCTCCGAACCCTAGTGCCCCAAGCTGGAGTCCTCCAGCGGCAGCCAAAGCTGCCGCTCCCCAGGAACGGAGAGGTGCAGGCAGAGGAGGAAGGGTCATCACCTTGTAGCCCACCTTGCATACTGGGAGGGGCATGACAAGGTTCCTCATCTTGGTTTTTTTGTTTTCTCCCCGGGAGCAAAAGGCCAGCAGCTGTGCTGTCCACATCCCTGTGGGCTACCAGCTCATGGCCCCTAGGAAGGGAGAGCTGCAGAGCGAGGGAAAGGATGCTGTTTGATTACATTTCTGAGCTGTCTGCAAAGCTCTAGGATGCTGTTGCTACCCGCCAAGTCTGAGGGGGGCAATGCACTTCCAACCGAGCTCTAATTAAACACTCATGCAAGATGCCAGTTTCTTTCTCTGTTGGATTAAAAAAGAAAAGGGAAAAAAAAAGTGTGGCCGGGGATGTGTTTTGGTAAATACCTCCACGGCTCTCCTTCCCCCACTCCCACCCGGAATTGCTCTGGCCATATAAAGCTCGGAGTTGTCACTGGAGCACACTGATCCTCGCAGAGCTGGGGAGGAACTGAGTGTGCGAGAGTCTCATGACTTTTACCTTAGCAAATGTTCACCCGAGGCTGGGGACCAGGAGGGGACATCACTTAGGAAACCAGAGGCTCAAGGAAAGACAGAAAATCGAATAAATAAACTGGCTCTCTTGGACTCTAACCACACCTAAGGCAGAAACAAGTAGCCAGCCATTTTCTTGCTGGAGTTGTATCTGGAATGAGCATTGCAGACTCGATGCAGTCTGAAGTTGAGAAGGAATTGCTTCCAGACTAGCAGGAAGCTTAGCTGACGGTGTGGTGAGCCAGCGACACCTTGGGGAAGAGCATAGATTTGACTGACCACCCCCTGAATACTTTTGTGCAATTGTGGAAGTTATTGGGGGTGGGAGGGGATGTGCTGATCAGTATTAGAGTGTTGGTCACTTCGAAATGGGAACATCCGGTGCAAATTGCGTCCTCCGGAGTCTTCTTGAGAATGTTCGTATTACTTCCTCTGGTGTTTGCTTGTTTGTTTACAATGCCTAGTCTGCTCCTGAAGGTTTACCATAGGGAAATGGATCTCTTGGTCTTCTGACCGCGCTTTTTAGTGAATCAGAATCTGACAGTCTTAACACGGAGCAGTTCTCTCTTCACTAGAACTAGCTAGCTCTCCAGGTCGTTAGATCCAAGCAGCCTGTGATCAGGAGACACTCTTTAAAAAAAAAAAAAAAATCCAGCACAATTCTGGGAGTATGGAATGCACACTTTTCCAGCCTGCCCAGGTTGGGCACTATGTCCTCCCAAAGCATTTTTGTGCATCTCTGTCTTGTTTCAGGGTTCTGTCATGTGTGCACCTGCATGAATCTCTGGGATGGTGAAGCCTTTTGTGTGCTGGCTTCCTAAGGCAGAGAGAGCTGGTTCACAGCTTCTGCCCAATGCCTGACCTGACCCCCCTTTCCTATTGGTTACCCGTTAAAACCTTACTTGTATCTTTATGGAGAATCACGGTTAAGGTTATGGGCAGAGAGAAGAGAAGACACTCGGTCCACAAATTGAATAGGGCAGAGTCACTATACTGTTGTGTTTAGTTTTTGGAAAGCTTCTGAGATGGCCTTTCTGCTAGCATGCTGTCTGTTTAAGAGGGGGTACTATGAAATTTCACCCAGTACTTGTCTTTCCTAAAAATATCAATCCTTTCCTAAAGATTATCAATCCTTGTCTACATGGAGCAAACTTTTCCCCCTGAGTCCAGTGTCGATCAAGAAGTTGATAGGAAATCCGCACATTCTGTGCAGGTTCAGACACCTATGTAGGCCAATAGTGAAAAATGAGTGTCAGGTTTTCAGCCTCGGGCTGTTCTCACAGCACAGGTGTTACCCTTTATCCTTGTGGACCACTTGCCTTCGCCTGTTTCTTTTTGTCACTTAAAGGAGCATCACATGAAGGGATCAAAGACTTGCATGGAGGGCTAAGTATCTTCTCTTTCTGCTTTATCCCCTTCACCCTGTGTTCCCTAAGTATAGCCAGAGCTGAAAAGAGCAGAGGCTACCATGTGCTGAGCGCTCTTTTTCGTGAATTCCATTTTAAATTTCTTGTCACTTGTATTAAGGAAAAGCTCACAGGAAAGCTTATGATAGAGGCATCGCTTAGAATCCCTTTAAAGAATTAGGTCATGGTGATGTCAAGTGACTCCCTAAAGTTTACTCAAGTTAGCTGGTGAGGGTTTTTGATGTAGAGGCCCAGGCCTCCTCTTGTAACCATGCTTTCAGACTAAGGAGCAATTCTGTTTGCTTTAATTTTAGGTAGTGGGTCGTAGGCAGTTGTTGTTGTTGTTGCTTCTTTGTTGCAACTTTGTCTTTAAGTTGGCTCCACAGGGTAGAGACACTGGAACATGAAGCAGAGTTAAGTGATGTAAAGAGATCATAGTTAATAAATAGTTGAAGTTGGAGTCTAGCCAGGTCAGGCAGCTCTACTCCAGAACTTATCCATTTTGGTTACTGATGACAATAACCGAGAGTAGACTGTAATTGTCCTGGCAGTAGACAACTCTTAAAGAGAGATGCTGGGGCAATTCGACTATTGAAACAATGCATGCCAACTACTTAAAGCCTCCCTCCCCCAAAAACCTTATATAGGAAGAGAAAGGCTGCAATTCCAGAATCAACTAGAGGAGGAACTTGTCTCCTAGGAAGAGCTTTCACAGTGTTTTGAGATTTGGAAAACCATCATAAAGCGGGACCCGGAGCCTAGTAATGGCAGCTACTGTTACACATACCTCTGCCATTAACTCAACACAAACCGGCCAGTACCCCAAAGAAAAATGTGGAGGGGGGGCATTGGATCCCTTTGTTTTCCTTCCCAAGGTGGTGATGTTGAGCTTTTCACTATTACTTATCAATCACTGCACCAAGGATGAGTGGCCCCAAACAGTTTTTTGGGGTTGGCAGGGTCGCCATTCACTGTCGAAGCCCCCCTGACATTTTCTTAGATTATCCTGGAAGCTACAAGTGTGGCCACCTTCTTCCTCACCCGAGTAGTAACTGTGGATGACATCATCAACTCAAACTCCATTTATTTCCCCTTTGGAATAAAACATTGAATACCCACTCCACACCCCCTTAATAGCTTTCAAAGCCTTGTAAATTGCTGCTCCCTTGATCACCATTTCTTTCTTTCTTTCGTTCTTTTTTTTTAGAATATGTAGTCTCTGTATCACCTGGAAAAATGCTCAACCAAGTGTTTGTTTGGGTACATTCCTGGAGCAATAAACAGATTGATATTTTGAGTATATCTCAGGTTACTCAGCCCCTCCCCCTATACATCCTGGGATTATTTCCTTTGCTGTGCAAGTAGGCTGACTTGAGAATGGCAAAGGAGGTCTCGCCATAATGCAGAGTGCACTGTCTATGAACTAGTCTGGAAGAGATCCCTGATAGGTACATAGTCTCACTGATACTGTTATTATTACCATCATCATATTACTGGAATGGATCCATTTATGTCCATAGACCCTGGAGAGGAGGTACGTGAATTTTTAGGATAGGCATTCAGTCTAGTAACACTGGTGAATATTTTATGCATATCTGCATAGATATTTTAAGGGACATTTAAGATATTTTTAAAACAGTATGAGATTCAGAACCACTGGTTCTTAAGGAGCTGGGTCAGGGTTGGGGTGTAGACACAGAAGTCACTGCTGAAATGGCGAGCCAAAGAAAAATGATGTTCTTACCTGTCATATATCTGGCATTCCACCTAGACTCAAGGTGTCAGGAATATCTACATGAGTGTAGTTTGCACTCAGGTGAAGTCTCCAGCGGTGGCCATGGCTGGAGCAATGGTCCACTCCTCTGGCACCTTCCTGGAACACAGTTTACTGACACGGTAGTTCATCAGATCACCCCAACATCCCGTAAGGTAGATGCTCTCATCTTCCAATACAAACAAGGAGATGCTTCGAAAATCCAGCCGCTTGTCCAAGGCCATATGAGGCCAGCTAAGGAAGTACTAGACTTCAAATACAGATCAGCCTAACTCCAAAGTCCATTCATTCTCTTCCTGTCACATCTCATTGTCTCTCTACCCATGTGTGTTGCCAAAAGTGCCCTTTAATGTAGCCTTTTGTTTATTATGTCAGCACTCGGCGTCCTTCCAGAGCTTGCTTACACGCTGATAGGAAAAGGCGGGCTGTGTTATCAGAGCACAGAACTTGAGCTTTTCTCATGTGACCTGTCTTCACTGATTGAAGAGGAAGCCTCACTCATGAGACTTTCGTGTGTCTCCAGACATCTCGTAGAGTATAAAGGCCTTTACCTAACCCAGTTCAAAGACAGTCTGGCCAGGGCAGCAGTAACACAAGACTATTGCAAAAATGAATTTCCTTCCAGCCTTCCCCATCTTCTGGGGTAGTAATAATGCTGTGATCTGGAACGCTGGCTCTGCACCAAATATATCATATATATGAATATATATGATATATAAATATATCAAATATATTATATACCTCACGCTCTGTTTGCAGTTTAGAGAAATCCTGAAGTCATATTGCAGAAATGGAGAGATGAAGGGCAGGATACGCTCACATTCAAGGTTCTGCTTCAGGCTTGCTGTCTTTGCGTACTGCTGCTTTCTTCAGTACTTCCATAGCCCACCCAACTGTTTTATTTTGTGATATAGAATGGCTAGTGCTATCAGTGTGGCAAATGCATAAAGCATTTCTACTGGGGTTAAGGGATTCTTTGCAATAAAAGGGGCAGATCTGAGATACTTTAATGTGTGACTGTGCTCTTAGCCAACAGCTGAATATGACATCAGTGAACTTCATTATGATTAAACATGACCATTCCTAAACAATATTTTTTAATTATTTGATTTTTTGATCGAGGGTTTCTCTGTGTAGCCCTGGTTGTCTGAAACTCTCTCTATTTATATAGACCAGGCTGGCCTTGAACTCACAAGAGCCACCTGTCTCTGCCTCCTGACTGCCACCACAGCCCAGCCCAAAGAATTAAAAAAACAAAATTCTGTCACCACTTTTTGGACATCACATTCTTTTGTTTGGCATCTAATGTCTTTCATAATGGATTTTAATAATTACCACAGGGGGTGGGGAGATAGCTCAGTGGGTAAGAATGCTTGCAGTGCAGCCACAAACATCTCAGTGCAAGTTCCCAGAACGGGCATAAAAAGCTGGATGTGGCCTTGTGTGCTGTAACTTGGCACTCTTGGGGCTGGAGACAAGAGGATTCTTGGGAAGTGCTGGCTGCCAACCTAGTTACAAGCTCAGTGAGAGACCTTGTTTCACAGGAATAGAGGAGAGATTAATAGAGCAGGGCAGCAGATGTCCTCCTCTGTCTTCTGTGTGTGCTTCGGTGTGTGTGCCTGTGAACACACATGCCAGCCTAGACGCCACATAGGCACACTACACACACTCACACAAGCAAAGGAAAGTGAGTACGTTATACTGAATGTGAGTGTTCAGAATACGAAGGACTTTGACAATTAAAAATGGCATCCTGCATTAATTCAATTAAAACATAAATACTATAGTCACCATGTAGAAGATCTCTTCTACATAGCAAAGGGATATTTTTATAGTTTGAGGTCAAAACTCAATAAAATTTGAACATTTTTTTCTCATAATCTTCCTTCCTTCCTCCTTCCTTCCCTGTTTTTCCTCTTCCTCCCTCTCCCTCTCTCCTCTCTCTCTCTCCACCCTGCCTCCCTCTTTCCTCCCTCCCTCTCTCCTTCCTTCCTCCCTCCCTCCCTCCCTCCCTTCCTTCCTTCCTTCCTTCCTTTCTTCCTTCCTTCCTTCCTTCCTTCCTTCTTGCATTTCTTATTTTCTCCAGCAGTGTGGAAGAAATGCCTCTGTAAGTAGAGCCGGAAAGGGAGTCCCCACAGAGGCACATTCTCCAGCAGATCAGCTTTTGGAGAGCAGGCACACAAAAGCTGCAGGTCTAGAGATTAGTGTCCTTAACACTTCCCTTCTCCGGCTCCTTTTACACAGCCTCTGTGTGGTCAGGTGCTCCATGGCTGTGGCTGTGGAGAACTCACTGGCTCCGAGCACCTTATCCTTTGTAGTTATGTTAAAGGAGTGGAGGGCAGGAAGGGCTGCACAGAGTGGATGGAACCATCTTCACCTGACAGAGAGATGGCTGCGTGGACTGCTCCTTCCTCTGTTTAAAGATTTTTTGGTAAGGTTTAAAAAAAAAAAAGCCATTTGGCATGTTTTCAGATTGGTGGCTCTTAGCTAAGATCATTTCTCAGAGATGCTAGAAGCATCGGGCCATGTCTGGACAATGTCACTTACCAGATTTGGACAAGGGGAGTGAAGCTACCAGCGAGTGGGGAGAAGTACAGGCAGCTAGCTAGTAGGCAGTTCGGACCCCACAGCCAAAAGTTATCTGGCCTCGATGTTAAGTGATTCCATTAAAAATTTTTGTGCAATTTTAGTCCATTTTCTTGGTCTTTGGCAATGTAGATGGGTCATGACATCTCAAAGGGAGCATAAAATCTTAGGAAGAAGTTGTGAGGTGGACTGCCTACTGTCTAGGTGAGCACCGGTTTGTTCAACTGTCTTTGGGGATCACTGCTCAGTCCAGAGAGTTAGTGTGAGGATTGTTGACAGAGAGTACACAAAGCCCCGTCTGTGAAGGATGCTGTCATTTATCAAACAGATGTTATTCTCTAACCCTTCTTTTTTTCCAGACGAATATGATCTTACCCTCAGAGAACCAGTGAAAAACGTTACTTGGGCTTACGCTTATTTTTGTACCTGCCTGCTTCCTTTCCAAGTTCTCTGATACATCCTCCTGTTTCCCAGTAGAGCCTCTGGCATATAGGAAACCCACTGCAGGCTTTAGTTGATCTGAGATAGATGACAGAATGAATTCCATTTAATTACCTTAAAAGATTGGATTCCTCCCCTTTTAGGTCATTTTAATATGTCTAGAAAAAAAAAAAAAAAAAACACTGCCTAAAATGTAGCACCCATTATCAGTTTGGTCCCAGTGTGCATCTGGACTTGGCAATGCCTAGGATCTTGGAAGCCTTGCCTCCTTCAGTCGCAATCATACAGTGCATCTCTGCTGTGGCAAGGGGAGACTTGGGAGTTTTCTGTTAAGGAAACAGCAGGCAGGATGGTTTGGGCATATGCTTCCTCTGTGAATCCCTTTAGATAATTATCTAGAGACAGAAAGAGATGGAGATGCAGAGAGGCAGGCACACACACACACACACACACACACACACACACACACACACACAAAGACACAGAGGATACATGTTAACATGACAATGTGCTAGGTGTACATGTGAGTTTGTATGTGTGCACACCTGTGTGGAGGCCGAATTTCAATGTTTCTAGACATCTTCCTTAGTCTCTTCATGCCTCTCTTTTTGGAGTCAACTTATGTCACTGAACACACTGGCTGGACAGAGAGCTCCAAAGACCTTCTTATCTCTGTCTTCCAAGCACTGGGTTTATAGACATGGACTGCCATGTTGAGATTTTAGGTAGTTTCCAGGGGTCTGAACTCAAATTCTTCATACTTGCACAGCCAAGACTTTACTGCAAAGTCCCTCTTAGACTAATTCTTCTGAATTTTCTTTCTATCAGACACTCTCTACTAAGCAGTTCAGTGCTTTCATTCACGGCAAATGTGATGAGGAAAAGTTGTGACTCATTATTGGGTTTATCATTTTATTACAATGTCCCATGTGAGGCCATGATAATGATGATATTTGAAATGGTACCAGTTGGATAAATGAAAACAGAACATTTCATTTCCTTTGCAGAATGCAAACTATAGTGACTGCTCTGCTTAGGTCTGAAATTGTGTCCATTTTTTTTTTGTTAGACAATATCAAGATGTCACTAATTGAATTGGACTATGGTTTCTCCTTTGTAATGTGGTCAAAGTTGCATAGGAAAATCTGTGGAAATGTTTAGCTACTTATCAGGTGCTGAATGTTAAAAATGTGACTATAGGTGACTTGAGAGCCTAGTCTCAGAAAAGAATTGGAGATGTCTGTAGTTGGTGGGGTTTGGTCACTGAAAGAGAAATGGGCCCGGGGGAAATGTGTGCTTAGACAGTGTTCTCTTTTCAGATGGCCTGCCTCTCCTGTTACATCGTCCATCTGACTTGTATCAAAATAGCAAAGGGGTATGGGAAATGGTGTGTATTTTGTGGAGGAAGAATAACAAAACCCTTCTGTGCTTGCTTCCTTTATAAGTGTGACTTTGTTCCCTTTTGGAAAGGTATAGGTTACTCCCACTGGGAAAGAGGATCTTCCCTGTTTGAATGCCTCAGCACAGAGGAAGGCAGGAATCTATTCTCCTAAGTTTAAATGTCATGATAGATCTCCTCGTTTAAATATAGACCTCCCAGGGGCAGTGTAAGGGGAGGACTTGGCCTTTGATGTTTCCTTGCTCTTCCTTTCAAACTTTTAAATATTTTTTCAAATCCTGCTGAAAAGCTATCAGTACCTCAGACAAGGGTAAAATCCCACACCTCCCATTATTCAATGTAAAAGAAATTGCACTCAGTTCCCTTAAATTTTCTAAAATAAATATAAATAACTACCCACAAGAGCCAACAGTTTAGAAATTTTTATTGAAAGTGGAAGAAAGATGTTTTCCAGGGAGAAAGAAAATACTCTTTTCCAGTACGTTTTTTCTTGGCTACATCCTGTGAAGGCTGGGGCATGTACTGCAATAACATTGGCAAAAGTTTACTTTTAAGGATGAGTGAGGACAGTGGAGACATCTGGTCAACCTCATGATTCCTTTCTGCTACACTGGGCAGTAAATGTGAGCAGCATATGTAGAGTGTTTTCTCAGCTCTTTGAGGAAAAACACAAAACTAAAGCTGCTTTAGACCAGTAACTATGTGTTTCATAAACTGAAATATAAGTAAAAACTGACATCATGATTCCATGGTATGGTTAGAAGGGAGGTTTTTACTGTAACTATGGGAGTGAGAATACCCAGAGGCATCTAGAAAAGTCCAGAGCAAAGAGAGAAAGAAATAGACTAAGCATGGCTACTAGACTGAATATGGTCAGGGGTATTTGTGAGAGAGGTAGAAAGAAGAACAAAAAGTCATAGTGCAAAAGGCAAGAGTAGGGAATATAAGGAGAGAGGAAAACAACACATTTAGAATAGCGGGGTCATATGGAGAATGAGCAGTTGCAGGGAGGGAAGGCTGTGAGCTGGAGAGAGTTGAGGATAGAGGAGGACGTGAGACAGGCAGAATGCTAGCATGGACTTTGAAATGTGTAGCAGATACTTGTGATACTAAGGAAGTCTAGAGGTCAGCTTGGGTTTTGATAGGTTTGTAGATGCCACAGGTAGCCACATGTTCCTTCTGCTATACATAAGGGAAATACCTCCTCTGGAGATGGGAATTCATTTCACAAGTTTCTGAGGTAGGCTATCTTTTATCTAATCATCAGAAATCTTATATCTCAGGTTGAGGTATATTTAGACTACCTTTTTGAGTTTTGGGGATGAGAATTTCCTTTGGACCTCTTAATGGGGACTTGGTGTTTTCTTATAGTTATGCTCTCTTCATTGGACAATATATAGCCAGGAATAGGGAAGAAGCATCCTTGATAGTTTCCAGAAAAACCTGTTCATGGAAAATGAGCGTAACCAGAATCTTGGCTTACTGGGATGCAGTAGGGCCATGAGTGCACCAATCAGATCAGGCTGTAGGATAATACAATGAGAAACATTTCCTACTCTTCAACAAAGCGACAATGGAAGACTTTTCTTGCATATGCTTCATGTGCACTGTGCGGGTCAGCAAGGGACTTTCTCATCCTATGTACTATAAACACCAAATGTGGACATTCAAATCCATCTTGAATTACCCTCCCATAATTGCTGCAACATTACATACCTGATAGGCACTGCTTTTGTGAGGTGACTCATGGCAAGCTTTTCTGGAGAGAGCCAATTGCAGAGCCTGACTTTATGTTATGTTAGTGGCTCCTTAAATAATATTTTATGGCAACAGTGCATAACAATTTTGTGATTGACAACAGCAAAAACAACACTGGAAGGAAAGAGGACTTGCATGGGAGCTGCCTAGGATGATGACAACCACTTCCTAAACACCTGCTCTAATGACATCATCCCACTCCAGTAGCGCCTGAAAGAATGCCTGTTTCTGTTTCAAAATATTTAATGCATAGAAATTGTTAGTACCATGATGAAAATAGGTTATCAGAAGAATGAGCCTACATATCTGGATTTTGTTGATAATTAATAAAGTATGTGTAATATTAAAATTAGCTTTCTTTCTTTAGCATTTTTTCAATTTCAGTCAAGAATATTTGCTTAGGACTTAGACTGTCCTCGCTAAGACCAATACTCATTTTTCTGAACATTCCTTCCTTTGACTTTGTCAGCCATGCAGACTTCAGTTTTATTGTAGCAAAACCATTTCTATTAGTGTTTTAATCCTCATTCTCCTCTTTTGTTCTTAGATTTGATGTGAGATAGAAAGAGAACATAAAGTATTTATGATTCAGTTGGAAGGAATTATCATGACTAGGAACTGAAGTTCAAATCCACTGCTTACTCTTCATTCAACCTTGACAAGCAATTCTGTCCTCCTGTTCCTTGTTTTCTTCATCTATAAAGTGGAATTAATGTCAAGAGTATGCAAGAGTATACATTTTCTAGTGCTGTGACAAGACTTGAAAGGATAAATCTCAATTAATTTTCCATTCCTTAAATGGTTCATTTTCAACTTTATTTTGGTATGTTCAACACAACATTGACTTACAGGGATGAAGGAATTGACACGTTGGGCGTTTGGGCCTCAACTAACATGGGTTTAGTAATTCTTGACATTGGGTTTTGTGGGGATGAGTTTACATTTCCCTAGTTGGCCTCCAATTTGAAATGTAGGTTAGGATGACCATGTACATCTTAACCTCCTGCTTCTACATCTTAAGTTCATCGCCACACCAAATTTGATATTATGCTGACATGTTAGGCAATCAATCTACCAAGTAAGTGACAGCCCAAGTCTGAATCTAATATGGGATCATGCTGTAGAGTCTATTTTCTATCTGTTCCTGAAAAATGCCTGGTTCAAGGTTGACACACTAGAATGATGAGACATTCATACAACACTCTTTGGGCTTCTTAGGTGACTATAGTTTAAAGATCACAAGAGTGTCAATCTGGCGTGTATTCTAGCCTGGCTATTCATGTCTGTTGAAATCATGTTAAATTAAAATTAAATAGGGTACAAATTCATTGTTAAATCATGGAGACATTCTGCTTGTGGGTTCCAGAAAGTTGGAAAGTCCACATGCTTGTAGTGTGGACTTATAAAATAATCAGCATTACAGGGAACATTTGACAATGGAGAGTCTGCTGTGGGCCAGAGGGCATGTCTGTAGGTGACATAGCAGTCTGCAGGTCTCTGTCTGTCTTCCTCTTCCCATGCAGCACTGCATGGTGGTAGGCAGAGCTCTGTGTGTCTATGGCCCGCCTGTGCTATGGGATGGAAGACATCTATGGTTGTTTTTCCCCACCCACACCATGTGAAAGGGCTGAACACAGGCCTGTCTGTCTTCAACCTCCGACCCTTCGATACCTGGATTTGATTTTTATGTGTCTTAGCCATAAAACAGCTTGGCCAACAAGACAGGCATCAAGATAGGATAAACAAAAGACCGCCACCTGCTCTGCTCTGACTGATATAAGAACACCACCACCAACATGGTACCTCTTTGCCCATTGCCAGGAGAGAAGTTGTTTTTCTTGTCTTGTTTTTCTTGTTTGTTTTTGAGACAGGATCTCATGTTGCCTTTGGACTTCTGAACCTTTTGCTACCTCCTCATTGTCAGGATTATTATAGGTGTATGTCATCACCACCGCAAACCTCAGTTCTTCAATGCAAAATGGAAGAAGTTTGAAGGGAACAGCACAAAGTTTGTGGGCTGCACACTAGCAAATGGCTACATCCAAGGAGTTTTTCTTGCCAGACACCTGTGAGGATGCTTACCAATTGTAACTCAGTCAACAACATGGAGATCCTTTGTCCATATAGTAATCACCCTGCTCTGGTCAGGTCCTGCTGTGAACTTGGAGCCAACCCAAACATGAGGCCTGGCACAAAACTCAACATTAAGTGCAGTGGTCTGTTTCAACTTCCTTTCCCTTCTAATTGTTTGGATTGCAATATTTATCCATTCTTCCTTTCATTCATTCATTCATTAGTTTCTTCAATAAGTATTCATTAAATTGCTACTAGCCATAAGAGAGGTGTCAGAGTATCAGGTGTTGCTGACAAAAGCTTGTTATGACAGCCTCTATAAGTCATTAATCAAAAAACAAAACAAACAAAACAGAACAAAACCTAGATGTGGTTACACATGCCCAGGCACCCACACTAAGGAGGTTAAGAGCCTCAGTTCTCCTTGAGATACACTGAAAATTAAGGGGCTTAAGTGGTGGTCTAATGGATAAGAAAGAACACTTGCTGCTCTTTCAAAGAACTCAAGTTCAATTCCCAGCACCCCTTTGTGGAGTGGCTCACAACTGCTTGTAACTCCAGTTCCAGGGGCTCTGATACCTCTAATCTTCATGGGCACTTCAAATCAAATGCTCACACCTCATAATACACATGCATAATTTTTAAAGAAACACAAACACATCTTAAGAGAAGTCAGGCAGTAGTGGCCCATACCTTTAATCCCGGTACAGGAAGACAAAAGCAGGCAGATCTAAGTGTAAAGCCAGCCTGGTCCACAGGGTGGGTTCTAAGACAGCCAAGGCTACATAGAAAAACTAAAACCTATAAAAGCAGGCACAAACAACTATATTGTTTCTAAAGCATAAGCCTATATTCCCTACCTCCAACTGTACCGTTTCTGGGTTGAAAAACGGAAAACCATGAGATGAGTTGGGAGATAGAGTTTACACCCTGAATGCTTATATTATGCAAAGAATGTATACTAGACGTGGCAGGGCATCCACTTTGAAACGTCATTTCTCACATTTTCCTGCTATAAAGCAAAGGTGTGATATGTAAGGAAGTGTTAATTTGAGTTGTTGGGATTGGTTAACACACTGAATTCGCTAGCATAGACTTAATGTGCAAACACTTGAATCTTTCAAGGTTATTAATTATTTTTTTAAAAAAACACATATTTTTCTTCTGCATTGCAACAGGATCAGAAAGCAAAACTAATTGCCCTGGCCCCCTCATAGCCTCAGCGGATAACTTAATGCTCATTGACTCTCTAGCCCCCGAAGCCATTCAGCCATATGCTGCAGGCTCTTTGAACTGTACTTTCCTGAAGACAGCACTTCACTTCTGTGACTGGCTCCTACTGCCCTCCACCCTCAGTTTCCCAGTTCCCACACTGAGCACATGTCAGTGTCTGGCTGCTGCCACTGTCCCTTCACAGAGCCCACTTTGTGTTTCCAGCTACAGCTTCCTGTGTGCAGTGTGCTGAGCCACAGCATGCACTTTATCACATCTTCCCAGGCTGTGTTTCCGGAGTTTTCCCACCCAACCATCTTACAAACTTTTTTGGAGACAGGCTCTATTTTGATCATTTGTGTAAAGTTCTGCAGTGTACTCAGAGCAACGCTTTTATTTGATAGGGCCTTAGGAAGTTGTCATTTGGTTAATTAACATAAAGACATAAATTAACACAGCATAAAGACAAATTTAGTATTATGGATGAGACTGTTGGAGCTTCTAAGTCTTTGGCCAAAAAAAAAAAGCATATTTGAGAGTTGGTTAAATGTTTTATTTAAAACCACGTGTTTCTCTATTGTATACAGAATCTTGCCAATAATATGTGTATGTATGTGCACATATATGTATACATACTTTGCACATGTGGTTATAGTATGATATGAAGAAAAGCTGTTAGGGAATGGGGAAGAACAGAACGTAGGCAATGGACATGAGTTATAAAATAACTCATGAAATAAATGAAATAAAGATAATTGATTTTTTCAGATCGAATTCTTTTATGGGACCTTTGGTTTGGGCGGTAAAAAGTACATAAAAGATATTTGATTCTGAAGGTATACATTTTAATGGGAAATTTCCCCAGCTTGTGTTTGGAATGTCCATGCTAAGTGTATAGAACCTCATCAGGAATTTGAGTCGAGTTAATTTTTGTGTGTGATGTCTTTATTGATTTTCAAGGGTGTTTCTTTTTATAATAAAGCTTATAAAAATTTAAAAAGTAAAGGCAAGATAACTAAAGAAATTAACTTCTAATGATTGCTTTATACAGTAATGTGACTCTTCTTGCCTTGCGGGAGGACCTCATGCTAAACACCCATGGAGTTCTCTCTTCTCTTACATCAGGCAGAACACCCTACTTTTCTTTAGATCACAGCCTACCCTTGTGCAGAGTCACTTGTACAGCAGAGATTGAATCTGAGGGGAGAAGTATGTTCTGGCCTCTCAGACGAAACTGGGGTTAACTTCTGTACACCTATATGAATGCATGCTCATATATGACTAGGAAGTGTGATGTGTCGTCCTGAAACCATGGATATGGATGTGATATGAGCTAGCAATTAATGTACACACAGGCATCACTAAGGTATAGATTTTAGCCTTGAATTTCTAGATCATTCTTGTATAGCCCAAGTCCCCCAACCCCATGGCAATGAATAAACACACAGCCAGTGTGTGTCTACATTATACATTAAGTCACGAAAATAATATGTCAACTTTCAACTTGCTGGGAGAGATGCAGTCTCTGGTTTGTTTGGCTTCAAAAGCTTGGCAGTAAGTAACCATTCACAACTTCCAAATTCTTCCAGAGTTCCTTAATATCATTCATTACCTGTTACTCAAGCTGGAGACGTTACATCTGTGTATCTATTCTGATATTTTGCAACCCTGTGATTGGTTGGGAAGCACCTAATTGAGTTGATATTAAGCCAAGGAGTGACCTAGAATAGGGCAGCCTGCTAGAGAAAAAGAGATAGAATAACTCGTTCAATTGCTACTTTGCATATTTTGTCACTCCTTGACATGATAAGATTCCTCCTTACAATCCTTTCTGCCAAAACTTGTTCTCTTTCAAATCGAATATATACATGCCTATGTTCACTCAGAGAGACAGATGGTTGGAAATGGCTGTAGCTAAATTAAAGTATTTGAATTGAAAAAAAAAATGCACTAGTATCAGGCAAGCTTACGCCTTTTTAAGAACGGGGTAAGTCTGTCCTGAATGCTGTCTCATACCATGGAGTTAGCCATTCAAATGCAGTATGCTCTGCCAGGTCTCGGCTGGGGAATTTGTAGAGGCTTTTCAGCTGGCCATTTGCTTCCTAAAAGGGTATAAAGATTGTGCTGATTGGACAAATGGCCAATCCCCAAAGCCTAGATCACTCAGCATCTGTGCTGACACACTCTCTGCAAGAGCACGTCCCGCTTCCGCATGCCTGGCAGGGAAGTACGGGGTTTCTCTAATTCTGTGGAGATACTGGAATAGTTACAAATGTAGGTTAAGCATTACTTTTCAGCAACGTTGCTTATGTTTCCTCCTTTCTGTTTGCTGGTCGATTTAAATAAGTAGACATGACTGATTTGGGAATTCTGTGGGAGGTTTTCGGCGCCCTGTGAGTGACTTATATGTTACACACAGCCAGTGTACGTCTACATTATGCATTAAGTCACAAGCATAATATGCCAACTTTCAACTTGCTGGGAGAAATGCAGTCTCCTGGTTGCCCCATGTGCACCCAGATAGTAAACACCAGATAGTGGCTACTAAGAGAGTCAGAGCTGTCTCAGTCTCCTTGGTCATCAGCCATTTCTGCTCACCCTGATATCCTGCGTAAATGTCAGGACTCAGGATTATCCGCACCAAGAAAGTCATTGAGAAAGAACAAGAGGAGAGACAGATTTAAAATGCATTAATCGTAGAAATGATAATGATTTCTTCATTTAACCTCCACAAACAATAATAAATCATGTGGGTGGGCTCGCCTGCTGAATGCTAACACCATGAAACAGTATTTACTTTTAGCATCTGTTGTAATGCTTCTAATTTGTTCATAACCAGAATGCCTGTCCATGTCCACTAACACGATTTCAACACTCTGCAATGAACTGGAATCCCTGTCTTAAAAGGATGGTGTGGTGCATACTTTGTGTGAGAAGTAAGTTACCTAGTGTTGTACATAGTGGAGTTCTTCTGTTCCTCTTCTACTTGCAGAGAGTGACAGATTCTCTTGGAGCATCGAATAGCTTACCTCTTGCTGTAGGGCAACCACTGACCTAGGTGTAGTGTCTAAAGACCTCCCCCTCTTTCAGGTTCCCTTGGATTTCTAGGCAAACTAGAGTGGTGGCTAAGTCAACCTCAGGGGTCTAACCCTGGATCTCATTCCCATCTTCACATCTCCCACCACTTTTGTACTTAATGTTGCATCCAAATCAAATTACTCATCCTCCAGATGCATCACCCTCCCTAACCCCACCCCACCTCCTCTGCATGGGAAGCATCACTCACCTAGGCTCCCTTGTGTCTTATTTCTTTTGTAATGTGTTTGATCCCCTACTCTGTGAAGCTCTGGCTTCAATAAACCAAGGCAACGAATAAGCACACAACCAATGCACATCTACATTAGACATCAAGTCACAAGCATAATGTGCAGTGACAAGTGAGTCATCACACACCATTGATTTACAAAGCTCTGGCTGGCTCTGTGTTGTAGGCTCCTTCTTTGTAGACTCCATAGAGAAACGCTGGAAGGACAAGTGCTGACACAATGCAAATGACTGCAACCAAGAAACAAAATAGAGGAAGGAGAACGACCAACCCAATTAAATGCTAAGACCACAAAAGTGGGTCAAAGGACAGAGAAAAATGTGGCTCTAAGCATACACAGTCTGTAAGAGTCTGCACTGTGAAGAGTGGGCTTTAATATCAAAGTGGTTTGCTTTGGACATATTCTCTATGCTCTTCTCACACCTCTGTTTCTCTATTGTATGTTTTGTGGGGTTTGGTGGTCCTTGCTGTTTCATAGACTTGCCAACATTCTATACCAGGAGAGAAGACCAAGAAAGACAGGTCTACCTGCTGATGCTGTCAGAATCTAATTTGTTTCATACAAAAATATGGCCCATGTCTAAGAACATCAAGCTGGGGAATCTTAGTTACAACTAAAAATAGTGAGTTATAAAGTTTTGCTTGTTAACAGTTACATTAAGATGATTCCCCAGGTTGGTTGAATGTCACTTATTTTTAGATACATTCATTTATCATCTTAGCAACTCAGAGAAAGCATCTCAAGTACAACAAAGAATACTGTTCTGAAGCACAGATTATTTTTAAAGCTTTAAAAAGAAAAACCAGCCTTCAGCTTGATAATTTATTCTAATGCATTTGGGGCACTAAATTCTAGACTGCTGAATTTATTACTTGAGCTTAAACAATAGAGGCTGTTAATTATCAATTCAATGGGTTTTGCTATCTAACCCATTTGGAGTCAGAAAATAGAGATTAAAAATATAAAGCAGGCAGAAAAAAGTTGAATCAATGGACAGATAGTGGTAGTAATTTAATAAAAGACAGTTTAATGGGTGAAGTGTTGTTGGAATGGGTGTGGCGTTTCCTTCACCATGGAAATAAAGTGGCTTTGGTTGTGCTTTGTTTTCTATTCTTTTGTTTGTTTGTTTGTTTGTTTGTTTTTACATAACCAGGGAATTTCTTTAAATTTGTTCTTTAAAATGCACAGCCCTCTAGAGAAGATGGTGATTGGAAGATTCCTGATGTTTTGGTAAAAGCATGGAAAAGTTTGCATTCCTTTGTAGTGATTGTTTAGCAGTAGCTCAAGAGATGTTTACCTGAGCTCACTGGCTGGTACTACAGGTGCATTGCTCACTTAGCCTTGGCCCTTGTATGAGAAGCTGTATCAGAAGGGGAAAGGTCACCGACAGAATGTCAGTAGCATGGTAGTACATACCCCCATTTTGTCCTGCATAGGATGCCAAGGACACCTTTGAGGAATGCTTGGCCCATGTTTCTGACATGGTCAGGATATAATCCCACATATTCTGGCACTAAACTGGTGAAATGTGAGAAACAGCTTGTATGATAAGGTGCTCTCCTTCAAAGTGGTACTCTCATATGAGACATGTCCCTGCCTATATGCAGAACAAAATTTCATCCTTATTTCTCACCAAGGATACAGAGTGGAACCTGAACAATGGGTCTAAATTATCACCCTTTGTTTATACCATTTCAAAAAAATTTAATTACATTTTATTTGTTTATTTATTTATTCATACATTCATTCATTCGTATGTGTGGGTGTGCATGCCACTGTGTTTGTGGGTGGTGGGAAGGGGATTCAGGTAATCCCTTCCAACCTGTGGTTGTTAAGCACTGCAGTAATCTCTCTAACCAGCAGACTCATTATACCAGCCCTGACAGGGACTCTTTATTCTTCATCAAATCTCTATTAAAAAACACAAGTTTAACTATTTACTTATGTCTTCAGTCCCATAGAAGTCTCCTATATCATGCAAAACTTATATAAATAAAACTATAATTTTTGCATTCTTCATCTGTTGTTTGTTATAGTTAATTGAAGATAGAAAGAAAATATGTTATTCCTCTCCCACATTTGATGGCTTACAAAAGCCTTCTTGAGAGTCTGCTTGAGTTAAGACGCAAAAGGTGAACAGGAGTTCTTAGGAAGTGGGCAATGAGAAAAATGTTTCTTTTGAAATTTATCAAGGCGTGGAATGAAGGCAGAAAGTATAGGTCTATGGATGAGGAGATGAGGAAAAGTGCACAGTGACGTAGAACGTGGATACATACTATACATATGTTGTAATGACTGAAGTTTATCCATCAGATTTGGGTGACCAAAAACCATGTTATCATTGTGGAGGGTTTACATTAAGGAAGAAAGTCTATCAAGAAGGAAATACAAGATTAAGAGAGTATAGGGACCAGCAGATGAGCAATGGTGGAGAGTATCAATGGGTGATGTGAATAGATCTGAATAAGGCATGGCAAGACTGCAAATTTTACATATTTTATTGGACTGTTGAAACATGTCTGTGTGGCATGATCAAGAATGTAGAATATAGTTACATTGTTTAAGGAGATTTGTTAAATACTTGGATCAGGTTGCTTGAAAGAGTCCCTCACAATAGACTTTACAACCATAGCCACCTGGCCAGAAGCAGAGGAGCTCAAGGAAATTCCCAGTAATAAAAAAAAGAAGCTCACATGTGGTGTTGTTGATGTCTAGAAACAAGGTTGGTGATCTGTGGGCCAGAGGGCTCTGAAAACTCTGTGCAATATGTAGTTGTCTTATTCATGCTTAGCAGATATCATGGCATGTTTTGCCATGCATGCAAATAAAGCCATGGATGTGTAAGAGTTTGTATTTGTTTCTTGCAAGTAGGCTTTCAGCAAATAGTATGAGCCAGCACCACAAAAGAAAACCACATAAAAGCCAATAGGCCAGAACCACTTTGTCGACTTGACATGGAATGTGTTTTTCTGCCTACTGTAGGTCTAGTGTGGTGCTGGGGAGCTAACATGCCAGTTCCAAATGAAACTTACATCATGGTTTATGGAGACACTACCATTTCAAGTTTCTTGAGAGCACATAGGTTGAAATTGGTTTATTTATTTATTTATTTATTTATTTATTTATTTATTTATTTATTTATATTGATGAACTTTAGCATCTCTAGAACTAGAGAGATATGCTTTCTTCTGTAAAGTGCCAGGCTTCTTGGTTTAGTTGTCTGGCCCTGTACTTAACTAAAGCAGATGCCTCATTTCCTTCAGAAGTTTTGATTCAAGAATCCTCTGCAAGCATTTTATCACTCCTCCTACTAATTTCCCTTTTGACATTCCCTACAGGGCTCCCATGCCCTTACTTGAGGTTCTGTTTTCTCATTCCTTTTCTGCCCCAATCTTTTTTTTTTTTAATGTATACAACACTTATTTATTTCAATTAATCAGACATATAAAATTTTGAAACCCTGCTTAATAGACTAATAAAAAGTAATTTTAAAATAATTTTATTGGATATTTTATGTGTTTATATTTCAAATGTTATCCCCTTACCCCCTCTCCTATCCCCCTCCTCCTCCTCACCAGGATGCCTACAGATAACCATGAGACTGAGCAAGGGGACTCAAATGGAGGACCTAGAGAAAGGACTGAGGAGCTGAAAGGGTTTGCAACCTCATGGGAAGAAAAACAAAATCAACCAACCAAATCCCCAGAGCTCCCAGGGACTAAAACACCAACCAATGAGTACACATGGAGAGACCCATGAATCCAGATACATATGTAGCAGAGCATTGTCTGGCATCAATAGGGGGAGAAGGTTTGGTCCTGTGAAGGCTCATTTACCCAGTGCGGGGGAATGCCAGGGTGATAAGGTGGGATTAGGTGGTTGGGAGTAGGAGCATCTCCTGCCCTAATCTCATAAGATACAATTCTACAATACTTCTCTAGAGTTGTCCAACTGCTCTATCTCTGCTCTGTGTTTGTAGGCATTCAAAGATTCTACTTGAAACTCTCGTTTTCTAAGGACTCTTGATATCATCTGAGTATTTCCTGAGGGGAAATACTCTCAGACCCGAATGGCTGATTCTCTTAATTGAGGGACAATTCCTTTTTACAAAGAGAATCATGCCCAATCTCTCAGTTAATGAAATGCACTGTAGGGGTCAGAAATAAGACTGAGATTTTTCAACTTTTTGGCAAAGATAACAATGGCTTTCGGGTCCTTTAAAATTTAAGAGCTCTCATCCCGACTCTGTTAACTAGATGAGGACAGATTCCCTATGGATTGATTTTGTTCTCTAGTATAATGGGCCTCTGGGCTGAGTGCTTGAGTCTCTCCTGTCTAATACATGGCAATTTCCAATGCTCAAATTTTATCTTAAGCAGGCAATTTGGCTGCTCAGATTCAGGAAGCAAAGAAAGAAGTACTGGTGATAGTCTATAGACATGACAGTCATAAACATACCTCAAAAATGCATCACAGACAAAGAAAAGACTTACTTTGAAAATCATTTCCTAGTTAAGATCTTATAAGAATACAGTTGGAAGATATGTAGAAACAATATTGATGTTCTCAATTCTGTGTCTATGTAGAGATAGAATAGTTGTCTGTTGAAGAAAATAGATTTTTTTTCTAGGTAGATAAAACTCATGGAGTCCTGAAGACCACCCAATAATGGTTTTGATGACGTGCTTGCAAATTTCACAGGCAAAGGCTTTCACTGAAATCCCCATGTTCTTCCATGAGGACTTGCTATAGTGTGACAGAAAGACTGAACTGAAAGTAGACCAAATAGTGTCCACTCCAAAAGCCTTTTAAGAAGGCTTTCCTTTGGCTTAAAGCATGTGTGCATGTCCTGAGGGAAGACAGGGAATGGGGACCCAGAAAAAGTCTTTGTTTAGGTATTTGGAGGGGATCCCAGGACTTGCTCAAGCAGACAAGAGCTTTACCATAGAGCTACACACTGGCATTCTTCATTGTAATGGTATTTGCAAGGAGGATCAAGAAATCTTGAGTTTAATTGCTGGTGCCTAAGTGTGACTCCAGGCAGGGGTATCACATCACTGGTGATGGTAGCAAACTCCACTGCTATGCAATCACAGCTTGAAAAGAAACTCATGTGTACTTAAGACTGTTCTTCATGCACACAAGCAGGAAGACTCCTGAACATTCCTTCTTTGGAGCAAATACTATTATATGATGAAGAAAATGCAAAACTTAACTGTTGCCTACCAACATTTGTCAGAACAAAATGCCTTGTGATAGTTTGAATTGTGGGCTCAAAATATTGCCTTTGCCTGCCATAAATACTTTAACTACTTGTTTTTTTGTTTGTTTGTTTGTTTGTTTTTGTTTTTGCTTTGAAACAGCAACAAACAGACTATGAATTTGGGGATTCAAAAGTTTAACAAACCAAAATGATTTAGAAATATTGGGAAAATTTGTGAGCTCAGAATATGGTACATAGAAGAGTAGTTAGAGAAAATGGGGCATTTGGGGGAAAGTTCTCATAGCACAAAGATGATCTTTTTTTTCTCACTTGGTTACCTCAGGGAAAGGCCAAGACATCCTTTCAGGGATGGGGAAGGAGCTTGGTAGTAAAGCTAGAAGGGAGACAGACACATAGAATATACAAGGCCCTGGTTTGGAGAGGACGTTTTCTAAAAAGTCCATTCCTGAGCTTGTGTCTAGGAGAGCACAGCTGTCTGTAATGGTTTGCTAATAATAAAATGTGAACTATTAAGCACACAATAAAACTGAAGGGAGCTTTGACCTGCCACACCATGAACTTGAGAGTTCTGCAATACATTGGTAGCGACAGACTTCAGTTTGGATTCTTGCATACTCCATAGTGAAGTGTGTCAACAGTTGAGTTTGCAAAATTTCAACATTCTCCATTTATTGATTCTTTCCCCCAAATAACAATTATATAACATTAGAAAATCACACATTGCTAAAAGATTCATTCTTAGTGCAAGAAAGATCTGGACTTGAGTGTAAAAAAAAAAAAGTTCAGTGCACACTGTATATTGGTTGATGTGATTTATATTCATGTTGCAGCTAACCTTTAAGGAACTGTGTTCCGTGTTGACTTTTGGTGTAAAATCAGAGAAAGCCCACAATTACCTGAAGAGGCTACTTGAGGCTGTCTTTCTCAGACTGTATCACTATGGGAGGCCAGATGTTCTTCCTGTACTCCAACTAAAATACCAGGTCACAACAGACCACACAGAAGCAGCTGGGAGAATCCACCTGCTTTCTATTCAGATATTTAAAAGATATCTTTAAAAAAAGTTTCACCATTTTTTTAATATTTTCTGTTTTAAAAGACAATATTTTAAAAATTAAAAATGTCACATTTGTTGTTCTATAATTATTAAGCACAATTACATGTTATTAGCTTTAGGAGTTAACATGGTTCATGTCAGTAGATATGATCAAAAAAAATTTAAGGTATTTGATATTTTCTAAGTTCATTTTATGAGGAGGGTGTAAGCAGGTATATCAAACAAAATGTTTGAGACCTTCTCTTGTACAGTATCACTAGGTCTGGATACTGTCCTATCATGAAATGAATATTTTCAGTATTCTCACAGTCTACCAGTTGGGTGTAGAATCTAGAAAACAGCTAGAAAGGTAGCTTCCTTGATAAAGAGCTTGCCTTGGGGACCTGAGATCAAGTTCCTGAATCTTCACAATCAACTAAAGGCTGGGCATGGCGGCATGTGTTTCTGATCCCAGAGCTCAAGTGGTAGAGACAAGCAGATCCCTGGGGCTCCCCAGCTAGCCAGCCTAGCATACTTGAATTCCAGGCTGGTAGATAAACCCAGTCTCTGAAAACAGGTGGGTAGTACTTAAAGAATGACCATAGACTTTATCCTCTGGCCTCCACATACCCGTCTGCAGGCACACACTTGGTTCTGGAAAGCATGCTGGGAATTTAGCTCCATGGTGGAGCACATGTCTCTCAAATGCAAGGCTCTGAGATCCTTGTTCAGTGCTACAACAACCTGAAAAATATTATACATCCTTCGTAAATCTTTTTAAGCCTACTCCTTTCTGACATATCTGGTGTGTTTTGTTTTCTTTTATTGTGAGCTGTGAAAATGGGTTAATGTTAGTGGTTGGTATCATGGCTTGGTTTCCCATCCGAGTAGACTGAGCTGTAGTTCATGAGAAGACAGAAAAGTGCAACAAGTCCGTCAATTATCAGATGTCTTACACATACCTGGCGGCAGATGGAAAGTCCAATACCTGCTAGGGAGGAGCTGAGGAGAGCCACAGCTTTCAGGCAGGAAATGAGAACTTACTGCTGTGTGTTTTTTCAATGCATCTGGCAACCGCTAGGCATGACTTAAACCTTATAGAATTCCAACCTTAAGCTTAAAAACACATTTGTGCATGCCAGCATTAGAAATGGAATCTCCAGCTGCTGCCAACCTAGACAGCCAAAGGAAATAGAGATCCTGTATTGTTCGGAAGCTCAGCCTAGGGAGGAGCTGTTACTGGGCAGCTGTGTAAACTGAGCTAATCCTGTGGCTTCTCCTGCAGACTCTTGGTTCTCAGTGGGAATGAACCATAAGGACATGAACGTAAAGGTGTTGGGTCATATTCCTGCACACACTGAAGGTTTGCATTTCCTTGTGGGTATGGATGGGTTTCGGAACGGTGCAGGTGACGGCAGGGGAGCTCGGGGAACCATGACTTGACTGTGCTTTCCTTCCTCTCTTGGGCTTTATCCTTTTCTTTCACTGTCTCATTTCCTATGTCCCTCTTCTCCCATTCTGGCCTCTGTTGAAACTCACAATCCCTGGGGGGCAAATGGGTGGTGGTCTGCCTGGATTCTTACGTGATTCCTATTTTCACAGAAGAATTAAGTCACTGCATTTAATGCATTTAACTTTTAAAATAGTTTTTTTTTCTTGGTGTCACACCTCTCATCAACTCTTTTGCCTTTCCTTCATTTGTAAACTCTTGTAGGTGGAGATCTTTCTGTCCTGCCCTCCCCTCCCTAATTGGCTTAGACTTTCAAGCACATGGATTGACTTTCCTGGTTCTTGGGCTTCTAATATTAACTCAGTAATGTGTTATGCCTGTAAGGTGTACACTTACTCTTCTGGCAGCATGTTGTAAGTGATTGTTGGAGTCTCTGAATGAAGTAGAGTGGAACTGGGGATGTGAGCTAGGTTTTGCACAAAAATTAATGCTGCTAATAATTGATAAAAATAGAAATACAGAGAGGTGGATGTCTGAGTTTGAGGGACTGTCATTCTGATGAAACACCATGGCCAAAGTAACTGGGGAGGAAAGGGTTTATTTGGCTTTCACTTCCACACAGCACTGTTCATCAGCAAAGGAAGTCAGGGCAGGGAACCTGGAAGCAGGAGCTGAAGTAGTGGCCATGGATGGTGCTGCTTGCTGGCTTGCTCATCATGATTTGCTCAGCCTGCTTTCTCACAGGACCCAGGACGACCAGCCCAGGGATGGTACTACTCACCATATGGGCTGGGTTCTCCCCCGCAAATAACTAATTAAAACAAAAATCCACTGCAAGATTGCCTACTGTCTATCTGATCTTGTGGAGGCATTTTCTTAGTTGAGGTTCCCTCCTCTCAAATGACCTTAGCTTGTGTCAAGTTGACATAAATTATCCAGGACAGGGGTGGAGGGAAAGGGTGTTGGCAGAAAAGAAGTAAACTCCCATGAGTTAATATGTGTCATTGCTTACATTGGTGCATTAACTGAGGTCATAATCCTGGCAGTTTGAATCTCTAAACCACTGGACTGGCTGCTGATTGGCATTTGGGATCCAGACCACATGGAGCAGATGATTTGAACTTTAAACTATCTGTTTTGGAGTCAGTGTCATTAGGTAGGGAAGAAACAGAAAAGGTGAGGTGGGCTTGTTTTCCATTATATTGAAATCAGAAGGTTTGGCAGTGCGAGACAAGATGTGGGAGGCCGAGGAATTGTGGGAAGGGTGCGTTTGGCAATAGACAAAAGGGAAAGGAGTACAGCAGGAGAGACACTGGGGTGAAAGGAGGTGAGAGCGGGGAAACTCTGCTATGGAAAGCCGAGCTGGCGTGGGGGTGGGGCACATCGACTGATCCTAGAATGAATTCAACTGCAGTTGGCCCTAAGCCCAGTGGAAGCAAGCCGTGAATTGGATAATGGGTGAGAGGGTATGCTATGATTAGACAGGGAAAAGCCTGTCCTCAGAGATGTGTATGATCTGTCTTCCCGACCTCTCGCCATCTGTAAGTGGAAAAGACAAGCTTCTCAAGTGTGTGAAGAGCATTAGTTAGCATGGGTGACTCCGACTCGTATGTTCTGTTTTTTGGGGGGGTGGGTGGCGAGAGTGTCAGTCAGAATCAACCATGGAGCCCTTTAACTCACATACCTCAAATTTTGTGTCCTGCCTCCCTCTGGGATGCTCTGTTTGATGTGCAGGGAGATGAGGCTGACAGGGCCACTCAGAAATCCTGTGGAGGTCAGTGCTGACCCTGCATTTAAGCCACTGTTTACAGAAGGCACTGTACTATGGGTGACTGCCCATTCATTGTCCAAACCCTTTATGAGGCACTCTCCTGAGGTATCTTACTCCCTTGGGGATTGATGCTAAGTGTCTAGTTTGGAATGGATCCAAAACTCAGTACACAGTCAGGCCCTCTAGAGTTGAGTCCTTGCATGGTGTGGCTCGGCTACACTTAGAAAGATGAGTTTTCACACCTGTCTCCTTAATTCGCTTTCTTTTTTAGTCTCTTCGGTGCCTTTTTGCCTTAATAGTCTTAGTTCTATGGCTCAGAATACTATCATTAGTAATTAGCACTGCCAGACATACCTGTCTGCCTGCCTGCTCTGGACTGCTTCCTTATCCTGGTTCCTTGCTCAGAAGACAAGCTAATTCTTCCTGTGGTTGCACTTTGCAGTTGTGGTGGACGGTATATGATCGAGCCGCTGGATTGGGAATGAGCTCATGGGGCATCCTATCCCTCCACCTTGGACTGTTAGTTACCCCTGGATTCTAAAGGAGAGACAGTCAATGTCTTCAGATGTGTATGTGCTGATGAGCCCATCATCAGATACCAGTGGAGAATGGCAAACTCTTGGTCACACAGACAGCCCCTGTTAAAATCAGTGAGTCACAAAACAAAGCAAAAAGGCTTGGGAATGAGAGATTTGTCAGGAGCAGGAAGAGTTGCTGACCTAGAGTGGGAGAGAAATAAGGGAAATTGGTAGGTGAGAGTAATCAGAATGTATTATATATATTTGTGTGTGTGCCTGCATGTGTGCAGGCACTGTATGTGTACAAGAAATTGTTAAAGAAGGGAATTAATAGAGAAAAATATCTCAACCAATATGGGATGCTTTTGAAATGTGATGTGTTCCAAATAATGGTAATACATAGCTAAAGTGTGGCCAGGAGATTTTGACTGGGAAGAACATAAGAAATAGTTGGGGGAGAGATGGAGATGGGAAAACTGAATGGTCTAGAAGATTCCCCTGTCTGGTTTCAGTTTAGGAGAACATGGCTGTCTCAGTTAGGGTTTTACTACTCTGAACAGACACCATGACCCAGACAAGTCTTATAAAATTCAACATTTAATTGGGGCTGGCTTACTGGTTCAGGGATTCAATCCAATATCATCAAGGCAGGAACATGGCAGCATCCAGGCAGGCATGGTACAGGAAGAGCAGAGAGTTCTACTTTTTCATCTAAAGGCTGTTAGGAAAATACTGACTTCCAGGCAGCTAGGGTGAGGGTCTTAAGCCCACGCCCACAGTGACAAACCTACTCCAACAAGACCACAACCCCTAATAGTGACACTCCCTGGGCAGAGCATATACAAACCATCACAATGGGTATTGCTCATGTTTATGCCTTATAGTTTAACCACAGGAAAAGTTCAGCTGCATCAATTCCAATAGATTAGTCTCCACTGGCTACAAGCATGGTAGCTCCTCAGACAGCTTTTGCAAGTAACACCATCATTTTTCCCCTGCCAGACATCTCACATCTCAGGGCTAAATAGTGTTAGCCACCAGTATTTTACTGATAAACTTTTGTAATTTCTGTCACTTTCCAAACAAAGAAAGGAACAAAAAAAAAAAAAAAAAAAAAAAAAAAAAAAAAAAAAAAAAAAAAAAAAAAAAAAAAACAAAACGTGTAACTGTTTAGTTCCATGGTTCACCACACCAACTATCCAGTAGAGCTAATATAAACAGTCTCCCTTGAGCATGACTTTCTCTCTCCTCTCCTCCTCAGGATATCTACATGCCTATGGATTTGGGGTTCAGATTTTAAGTCCCGTGCAGATGAAGGGCTTCAATATTTATCCCAGATCTTCAGCCCCTGGGCTCCCTTTTAATATTTTGATGTATCAGCTGTGTGGCTATGATTTCTATCCATTGACGCCCAAATGTTGGTGTGCTCAAAGGTTGTTGCATACAGATTAAGCTTTGCTGTTTGCTGTTTGTTTCCCATTTGGTCTTCTCTTTCCATTCTTTGTGTCATGTACTTGCCTCTCTTGAACCCAAACTGTTGTAGATTGTTTCCTCCCATATCCCTCAGTCCCCCTTGAAGGAATCCATCCTCTGGCCATGCCAGACACAATCTCAACTGCTGATTCGAATCTCCCTTGCTTCCCAGTGCAGGTGCAGGAGAAGCGGAGAGATGCTGGCAGCAGTCTCCCAGCAGCTGCCTAATTTCTAGTGTCTGTTCCTTTTGTCATACAGGCTGGGACAAGTATAGGGCTGAGCAACTTCCATTTTTATTTTGACCCCTCCCCTTTCTGAAATGTGCTGTGATTGGTCATGTCCCACTTCTATCAAATAGACATCGTTTTTTTTTTTTTTTTTTTTTTTTCTTTTTCTGATCCTATCAGGTTTTGCCTTTCTGCACATGCGCACTGCAACTGAAGTTTACAGTTCTTTGGATTCCTCGCTTCTCATGGACACACCCTCCGGGCTTCTCATTTTTCTGCATCTCCACCTTTGCACAGTCTAATACCCTCTTCATCTGCGTGTTCCTGATATTCTAGGTTATTTAGTTCTACTAAACTCCAATGTGTTGTGGTCGAATTCTCCCAGACCTTTGCTGTGTATCTGTTTATTTTGGTGGGCATTTCTTTGAGGTTAAACTTGAGGGCTTGGATGTGTGCAGTGAATCATAGTACAGGAAAACTTGAACTTGGTTTTCACCATGCAGTGGCTGAACAGCCTTCTCGTCTATGGGTTTCCTCCTTGTGTGTTTCCAGAATGGAAAAGGGTATGATCATTGGTAACTGTTAACAGTCTTCTACAACTTTCTTGCATTGAAAATTGCTTCAGCACCATTGTCATAAACACTGCCATTGTCACATGGAAGTTATAGTCCTCAGAGCTGGAGAGATGGCTTAGCAGTGAGGACATTCGCTGTTATCACAGAAGACTCAGGTTCAAGTCTCAACACACGTGGGGTTCACAACCACCTGCAACTCTAGTTCCAGAGAATCCAAGATCCTCTGGTGACCTCTGCAGGTTCAATGAACTCATGTGCTACACATGCAAACATGCAGGCAAAGTAATCATGCACATAAAATAAGTGCTTTTTTTAAAAAAAAAAAGTGATAAATAAAATTAAACTTTATTTGGATGAATTTTCCTCCAAATTCAACACAGGGTTAGCTCCTATTTCTTGTGTACATCAAAGCCCTTTACTTTGAGTGAGGTCAGTGTGCCAAAATAAGAATACGGCACTCAGTATGCAAATGAAAGTTTATAGAAAGAGTGTTATTCGGGAGATGAAATTAAGTGTGACAGGTTGGGAGGAGTTTGGAGAAAAAAATAGCATGTTGGGTCTTCAGCAGCTGTCTTCCCAGAGGCATGTAATGTTAGGCAAAATGAAATTTCCCTAAGCGTCAAAGCGTCGTGGAAAACTGTTTATCCAGTCCATAGAAATCTGAGCGGGGCACTCTCTAGGGTTCCTGACAGCCTATTTTCTTTGTGCAGCGTGGAGATGAATTGCTCCATTAGCATCTAAACTTGAAGTCATCATAAGGCTTCTTTTTCTCCTTCTCTCCTTTTGTTTATCTGTGAAGAAACTTGTACAGAAAATGCATTGCTTCCCTGGAAGTCAGTTGGTATTCTTTTTCAACCCAGATGACAACATCGAATTTCTTTAGTCACTTATGGATACATAATAGGCAAAGAATCACACAATGCTACACCAAACCCTTAGGTTCCTTTTCCTGCTTCTACACAGACTGACTGATACATTGCCCCGAAGTCACTTTTTTTTTTTTTTTTTTGCCCGCTGCATTTCCTGTTGAGTGAATTTGTACTGATGATAAAGATAAGATTACTTAGAGAGTCTCTGACTTTGTCTCTCTCTCTCCTTTTCTCTAAGGAAGCAAATATGTCTGACAAGAGCGATCTGAAAGCTGAGCTGGAGCGCAAAAAGCAGCGCTTAGCGCAAATAAGAGAGGAGAAGAAACGGAAGGAGGAGGAGAGGAAAAAGAAAGAGGTGAGGCTGCTTTCTGCTTGCTGTGGGATGAGAGGCTCACCGGGGTCTGTGGAACGGGTGACAGGGACAGACAGATCCCCCTCTGAGAATTCTTAGGAAGTTTGAGTAAAAAGTCTGAGCCCATCTGCACACTCTGAAGAGGAAGTTCTTCGCTGTGGGGTCAGTGTAGTCAGGCACTACCTACGCAGTGGAGAGTAAGTAGCTCAAGTCCCCAAGCCTAGGTTCACTCTAGATTTGAACAGAACTCTGGAAGCGATGTATGGTCCCTTTGCTGGTGGCCATGCTTTAATCATTCTGGGATTTGATTTCCTAGCTTACATTTGGGAACAATGATTGGTTTACTTTACGGAACTTCTAAGATCAGGGTGCCCTTCTCTCCCAGGGCCTGAGACCTAGGATGTAGTTCATACTTGTGTTAGTTTTAAGGGGAAAAAAATCTTTCTATGTACTAATTTCTATGTACTCACTTGTTTTCAAGAAAAAAAAAACAGTACAATTATTTTAGAAGACAAAATAGAAAACAGGACCAGTGGATTTCAGTTTATTCCTATACACAGTACATTTCCTGTGGTCAATAAAAATCCTTGACCCTGGTAAGTGGGTTAAGACAGAAGGTGGGGGGATAATTACAATAGTGTTGAATGTTGTGGCATTAGGGGGTGTTAGAGACCTTCTGCTTGTCACCAAACAGCAAGGACTCAGAAGCAGGACAGTTTTTCTCCTGGGAAACTCAGGGGTCGAAGATGCTCGACCCAAAATTCAACACCTATTTGTCATACATCTTCTTTGACCATCTCAATCCGAGAAGTGATTTATTCTTTTTCTTTTTTCTCCAATTGGTTGCGACAGGTTAGAAACAGTGCATCGGATGAGCAAAAACCAGACGGCAAAGATATTTTACAATAGTTTTCTAGGAAGAAATCTTTGTATAGCATGAGATCCCTGCAGTAAGAGAAACCGGAACTTCTCCCCGAACAGGATTCCCCCCCACACACACACAAAATAAGAAAAGTGTACTTTGGTGCCTCATGATCCACATAGATGCTGCTTTATTCAACAAGCTGAAGAGAGGACAGGGGTGGGTTTACAACGTTTGTTATTTTCCAACAAAGAAAGATGTAACTGCAGCCATAGTTTAGCTCCCTGGCTTTCCCCGCCTCTCCGAGCCTTACGCTTTGATTGATGTGATAGCGTGTTTGTCCTTGATCTTCTGCATAATGGTTTTCCCTGCAAGATCTTTGCTGTTCTGTATGCAGGTTGTGGGTGAAATGGAGGTGAGAGCTGACACAGAGGCTATTCATTTGTATGGGGAGCCCAAAAAAGCACTGGGTAATTATGTTTCCCTTCGCTCAAACATCAACAGTTACAGTATCTTTAGAGCACCTGCTATTCCTTGCTAATGATGGGTTTCCTTTTAAACTGACATTCTAACATCCAAATTGAATTTGATGGAATTACTATGGAGTATGATGTGATATAAGAAACCTGGCTCCAAATTAGGCTGTCTGTTCCATCTTTTTGTTTGTTTGTTTGCTTGTTTGTTTTATATGTTTTGGGATGATCGTGGGCCAACAAGCAGATCAAGGCTAGCTTTTATTTATTTACTTTTTATTATCATTGTTATTAGCAGTAGTACACCAAGCAGTATTTCAAAGTAAAGGTCTTACCTCCTGCACAACAAAGATTGCTCCTGGAACCCAGGAGGCAGGTAGTACTTCTGGCCGCCTTATGCCTCTAGAGTGAAGGCTACAGAAGGTCTTAGTCTCTTCATTCCTTAGCTGACAGTGTACCTCAAAGATGCAAGGGCCATTCCGAGTCTTTCATTCTTAAGTCCCATTCAGAAGGTTCAAATCAGGGCTCAATTTTGGGTTGCCCTGGCTATATGCAATAATATATATGTTTAAGGCATGCCTTGGCTTTCAATATCCTCTCTGCTCTTTCCTTTATCATTTAAGCATCTGTTTTTAAAAAGCCCACCTGTTTGTTTGGTGAGTAAATAGATTGGGGCATGTGTGTGCCACAGTAAAGGTAGGGGCTCCTTCACTCCTTCTACCTTGAGGGTCCTAGTGATTTAACTTACGATAACCGGGCTACTTAGAGGAGGGTTTATTTGGGGCTTACATTTCCAGAGAGATAAGAAACAAGTACCATTGTGGCAGGTGGGGAGGGAACAGGGCAACAGGAGAAGGTCATAGCTCTCGGGTTCATATCTTCATATCTCAGGCGGGAAACAAAGAGCAGGAACCTGGGTCAGTGGAGGCTTTTGAAACCTGGAAGCTCACCTTCAGTGACACACTTCCTCCAGCAAGACCATATCCTTAGGCATCGCCAAGGAGTGTCATCAACTGAGAAGCAAGTATTTAAGCCTGACAGTATGGGTGACATGAAAATCACTGTCTCTGTGCAGCCATTCCACCAGTCTGTGTATAAATATCCTTTGCAGACAGTCTGGCTCCATTTGTTTTGAGCAGCCACTGTCAGCAGACAGACGGCATTAAGCCTGCTTATGTACAGGGGCTTTTGCATTGTAGGTGGCTCAGAAACGTGGTTCTGCCCTTTTCAGCATAGCCTTGAGTGTGGGCCTCTAGGAACTCATCTTCTTAGCAGAGTTCTGCATGGATCCCAAAAGCTAGTAGAGAGAAATGGGTCGGTGAATCCTAATAACCTCTCTCATTGTTGTGACCTGACAAAGGCTACTTAAGGAAGAAGGGATTGTTTGGTTCAGTTAAAGGGATAAAGCCAGAGACTGCCCTGCCTAGGGATCCAACCCATCTGCACCAAACCCCCATACTACTCCTGATGCCAAGAAGCTCTTGCTGACAGGAGCCTGATATGGCTGTTCCCCGAGAGGTTCTATCAGTACCCGACCAGTACAAATGCAGATACTCAGAGCCAATTATCAGAGTGAGTCCTGGAGACCCCAGTGGAAGAGATAGCGGAAAGACTAAAGGAACTGAAGGGGATTGCAACCCTATGGGAAGAACAAAATAAACAACTGGACCACACAGAGCTCCCAGGGACTAAACCACCAACCAAAGAAGATACATGGAGGGATCCAGGACTTCAGATACATATGTAGCAGAGGATGGCCTTATCTGACATCAATGGGAGGGGAGGCCCTTGGTTCTGTGGAGGCTTCATGCCCAGCATAGGGGTATGCTAGAATGATGACATGGGAGAGAGTGAGTGGGTGGAGGAGCACCATCATAGAAGCAGGGGGAGGAGGGAGAGAGGGGATGGGATGGGGGTTTGTGGAGGGGTAACTTGGAAAGGGAATATTATTTGAAATGTAAACAAGTAAAATGATTTGTTAAAAATACAGAAAATAAAATACAGACACTTAAAAAGGGGGGGGGGAGATAAGGCTGTTCCATGTGGGAAAGACGTGGTAACAAATGCTGCTTTAGTTGTGGTGACAAGAGCATTAAGCATCTGGTCACTACGTCCACAGTTAGGCAGAGAGAGACAAACAGTGGTGTCCCATTTGTGTTCTTCTTTTTATTCAGCTTGGAAAAGCAGCCCATCATGGGACTGGGCTATATGTATTCGGCACAGGTGTTTGGCTCTGGACACACCCTCACTGTGTGTCTCTTAGGTGATTATAAATTCCATCAAGATGCCAATCAAGAGTAACTGCCACAGTGAGAAACAGTTCTTACTGTGCTTCTGAGATCAGTGATGAGGGAGAGAAGGGGTCCAAAATATGGATGGATACAGATTCTTTGATCAGGATGGGATCTTACAAGCCAGGTACCTTCATGAGCTTATGATATCCTTAATGATTTATTTTTAAAATGTGTGTGTGTGTGTGTGTGTGTGTGTGTGTGTGTGTGTGTAGTATACTTGAGAGCAGCTTCTTATAGACACCAGTGGTATAAAAGGCCCCTGGATCCAGAGTTAGAGGTGCTTGTGAGCCACTGGATATGGACCCTGGGAACCACTCAATTCCCCTGAAAACTCTGTACTTTTAACTGCTGAACCATCCCTCTAGCCTAGAGGTTACAGTATTTTATATATGAAAGAAATATGGAACTATTTTGTTTTGATTTGAAGTAATACGCTCCATGCACTAAAGACTGGCTCTCTATTGTCTCTAGCTTTCTGGAAGAGCCTGTCACCAGCCGCCTTGTTCTCACCCAGATCCTTGGTATCATTCCGCTCCTATGACTTGCAAGGATCATCATGCTCTGGAGAGGATAACAAACCTCTTTTCTTCCCCATTTCTCCCTTAGACCACCTTCTAGCCAAAGCGACTGAACGTTTAAATATCCTGTAGGTGATGCACTTGAGACCAAAAAAAGTCTCCTGCTTTAGATTTTATTTTTCAGATTTGGAAATGTCTGCATGTGCACAAGTTGGAGATGTGCTGGGAGATCTAAGTTTATACATGAAATTCATTTGCTTCATAAACCCTTTATACACATAGGCTCAAGAGATTTTATACGGTGTTTTAAATAATCCTTCCCAAAAACAAAATTTCACCGTATGGCATCTTTCGAGATATTGGAATATTTTGCATTTCAGCTGGGGGATGCCCAACCTGTATGTATACACTCCTCTACTCCTCTATGGACGAGACTCTTTGGAGAGCAAGGTTGACTCTATTTCTCTCCTGTTGACCTTCACCTGCTCATTAATTGTGCACACATACATCTTACTGTTTTCATCTCTGATGTCCCTCACTATGGAAAGCTATTTCTGAGCCCTCCAAAGACAGGAATCTACGAAGTTTGGGATCTATACTGTTTTCTTTTTTATTTTTATTTTGTGTCTAACACCTGTTTTTCCATTAGCATACGCCCAAGAAGAATAATATTGACAGAGCAAACAGACTGCTTGAGGCAGGCACTGAAGACTCTGAGCTCAGCATTATAACACCATGCAGGATTCCATCCTGCAGATTCCTGCAGAATCTTTGACTTCCAGGTTATGCAGTGCTTGAATGGTCTGCCACCATTCCAGACGCCTGAGCTAAGATGCTCTGACTCCTGTGTTGTTTGAAAGCAGTTAGAAATTGGCTTAAGAATTTAAGTTTGACGTTTTATAAACTTTCTCTTTAAACATTTTAAACAAAACAGATAGATTCTGAATTTAAAAAGGAGCAAAGTGCCCTTTGGTGACAACCTGGGTGGCTTCCTGTCTATGATGATGGAGAGACAGGAGGGAGTTCAGGCCACCTGGGTAGATTATACTCAACAGCAGAGAAAACTGCACAGGAAAAACTCACTTGGATGCCAGTTGCTTTCTTGGCTGAGGTATTATGGCTGAAATCTGATTTAAAAATAAGTGACCAGCATTTAAGAGACAGCCCAATTTTACAAAAACCTGGCTTCAGTGCAGTGAGAGGAACTTAATGGGGGCCACCCTGAAGTTTCTTACTCTGGCCTTGGTCTTAGGCTGGATTGCTGGATCAGGAATAGATCAAGGCTTTCTACCCTGTCTTCACCTGTTCCCTAATCAATATGGAACTGTCTTCGAAAAGGAATTGACAACGCTCAGCTAGCTAATTTTCTTTCTTTGATCATCTTCTCTGGACCTCAGCTGGGATTATGCCTTGCAAACAAAAATGTCGTTTGCTGGGAAAGGCAACTCTTGGGTTTTTAGTTACTAGTCATACTAAGCCAGCCCACGGTGAGTCATTAAAACTCAGTGGGACTCTGTAGTTTACAAGAGAGAATCAGAAAGTTTATCAGTAGGCCTCTAGCCTCCATCTCTTTGAAGAGATTATACTTCATTGTGTTTAATTCTCTGAGTGATACCTGGCTTGTTTCTGATAAGCTCTGGTTATCTAACTGCACAGTTCTGCTCAGATTTGGGAATTGCTAGCTTTTCTAAGACTTTTATAAGCTTAGATAAGTAAGTACTTATTCTCAATATATTCCAGTTTGTTGACTTGTTTCTTAACTTTTTTTTTTTAAAAAAAAAAAAAGCCAAAAATACAGCTGGCGGGATGACCAGGCCATAAAAAACGCTTGACCCTCAAACTAGAAAACCTGAGGACAATCTCTGGAAGCCACCTAGGAACCCAGCTGTGGTAGTCTGGAGCACGTAGCGTCTAGAAACTGTAAAAGACACCCTGCCTCAACCAGGTGAAAGGAGAGGACTGTCTTCCAAAACATTTCATTCTGACCTCTACACTCAAGCTGTGTGACACACAGGAACACACCCTCAATCACACATGCACACAGAAAGAGAGAGAGACAGAGACACAGAGATATGGAGACTGAGAAGCAGAGAGACAGAGACATGCACTCTACTAAATAAATAATAAAAGTCTGCGCTCAGCAGGTGTGGGCACTTGCCACCAAGCATGTTAACCTGGGTAGTGAACAGAACAATTGTGTGGCTCTTGGTAAAACCAGCAACTCATCTCTGGAATACCACACTACTCTGTGTAACAATACTAAGACAGACTTTTACTTTCTTTAGGTTTTTTTTTAAAGCCTGTATTTCAACAGCAGCTGTACCACATCTATTTTCTTTCATCTCTCCCTTTCCCCTTTCAGCCATATAAACAGTGAACACGGTTGGAGATCCTCATCCTCATCATCTGTTTTCTCAGCTCTGTCTGTGCTTGTTGCGCACATTGAGGTTGGAATATGCTTCCACTGTTTAAACATCACAATTGGGAAAAGAGTGTGTACTCAGCTCCGCATCATCACAGACTGAGACAGAATTGCCTTTTAAGAACTGAGAGTGTCATGAACTGAAATCTTCTAAGACTCTCTTCAGCTCTATTTAGATCCCAAATGACAGTTCTCTCCCTAATGACAGATAGACTGCACAGATGGAAGTGCACTTTAAGGCAAAAATGAATAGCAACAGAAGTGTTGAACCCAGAGCTCACTGGTCTTATAATCAAGTTGGAGGGCACTGTCTCGGGCAAGCCAAAACTCCCCTGCATGATTTGTGTCTCGGGCACATAGAAATTAATTAAGCCCATCGAGGCAATGTAACCGTTAGGATGCCCAATAGTAACAAAGAATAAAGAGTGTCTGATAATTAATAGGATTGTCAGCTTGCAAGGCTTCATGGGAGCTTCACTTCTGTGGCTCATAAGGGATGCTTGTGAAGTAGACACTAGTAACCTCCTGGTGCAGATTTGGGTAAATACCCTTGGTTACAATTCCACTTAGAATACCTTCCTCATGTTCCTTTTAGAAATATTCTAACCAATTATTTAAGAATTCTACACAATGCAATTTAATTGTCTCGTCCAAGACCCATGCTACCTTTTTCTAAACTCATTTTTGCTTCCCATATGTTTTTCGGTGTGTGGCCATCCACTGAAGCATGGTCTACATACCAGGTACCATACTCTTAAAGAAAGCTGACTCTTCGTCTCCCAGCAGCTAGCAGCTGCCAATAGCTCCTCAGCTAGAGGTGACATGTCATGCCCTCTTTCGACTCCATACTGTCTCTTTCTTGGCCAGAGCTTACCCTCATTTGGTGAATGTTGTCATATGCAGCATGAATTCACACTCGAAACTTCTCTGTTGGATCTGGAAAACACCATTTCTTTGTAGCCATTCATTACTTCTGTGTCTTTATAATCTTCCCACCCCCTCTTCTTCAATGATCTATTGGCCTTGGGAAAAAGGAGTGATATCAGTGGGAAGCTTCTTTAGTTAAAATAGATCTCTCCCATGATGCAGTGGTACCACTCTTGGACGTATGTCCCAAAGACTCTATATTCTCCTGGTGAGATATTCGCTCACTCTGGCTCACTGCTACCCTATTCACAACAGTGAGGAACTCTAATGATCCCAGGTGTGTAACAACTGATGGACAGATAATGACAATTAGGTCTATTTTCACAACCAAAAGCCAAGAAATCATGACATTAACAGGTAAATAGATGGAGTCGGAAGCAGCCATTCTGAGTGAAGTGAGTCAGACCCAGAGAAGAGCAGGGGTTGTATGCTAAAGTCTTTGCATGTGTGTACTGTTTGAGACACCCATAGAAGTCAAGAAATGAGGTAGGGGCCATGGGGAGGGGGCAGTTTAAAAGGAGGGAAGACCAGATGTAGTGCTATAATGGGGTAAGAATCAAACAGATTCGTTGAGTGAGCAATAGGAGGGCAGAACAGAGGAAGGATTAGCAGGAGGGATGAGAGAAAGACACTCAAGTCCTTTAGAGATACCATTTTAGTTTGTCACAATTCTGTAAAAAAAAAAAAAAAAAAAAAAAAAAAAAAACCAGAAACTAGGCCTAAAATTTGACTTGAGTCTCACTCAGGTTGTATTCTAGATAATTCATAAAAGAAAGTCTTAAGCGGAGGTTTGTTTTGTTCGCACTGTGTTTTCCTAGAACGTATTTTGATGTGTTAATGGCTCCTGTGAACATCTGAACTAGTTAAAAAAATAAATAAAACAAGGCAATGGTGTATTACCAGGCTTCCACTGTGATGAATTTCTACCATCAATACAAATAGTAAAATTTATAGTTAAAAAAAAATCTATAGATAGTCTTATTTTTCACTTTTCAGCTGGATTCTAGAAATTTATATTTCTGTAATATGAGTAATACCAAGAGGTACTGACCAGGAACCAGTGTCTTAGAAGGAACATAGAGGCCAAAACAGACAAGATTGAAAACAGCCCCATTCAGAAACAGTTTGCCTTGATGCTTCCTTCCCAAACCCCCAAAGAAAGTTTCTCATTTTATTTCTTATTACTGCGTTTTATGTGTTTCCCGTGCATGTTTTTTGTGTGGCACACAAGCCGATTCATTTCAGGCTTGGACTCAGGTACTCCTACGAACATCTCACCAGCCTGGGAAACTCTCATACCACGTGATAGAGGCTGGGGAACGCCTTCAAGCAAAAGACAGAGCCCCTGCCAGTTATTAGCTGAGCAGTTGGAAGAATGTTCACCGTCCACACTTTATCTATATAGCGCTCTGCCTGGTCTTTGTGCCAGGCAGTTTCCACTTCGCCGAAGAAAAGCGCGCATTTACCGCTACATTGCTAACTTTACTTGCTGACATCCAATCTTCTAGGCAGATATGCAGCAGAAGAAAGAGCCCGTTCAAGATGACTCGGATCTGGATCGCAAACGACGGGAGACCGAAGCTTTGCTTCAGAGTATTGGCATATCACCGGAACCTCCTCTAGGTACTTGCCCAAGCTTGTGTTACTACTCCTCTTGGGTAGCTATACCATGTCCAGCGTTACTGTGCTTTTAAGTATTAGCTTTCTTGTTGCTTTCTATGCTTTAAAAAAAAAATCTGGGGCGTACTGTCCTAGTTGCATGTATTTTTGTTTAGAATTGAGAGGGCTGGAAGGAGATAGGGGTGATGCCATCAGCAGTTGCTAATGTTATACTGGCTGATTAGATGCTCATAATTTCCCCTTGTGCCACCAGCAGACTCGTTTATATTGTTAAGTGAGCATGTAGAAGAAATCCTGGGATTTTAAAAAGCATCAGGTTGCTCTTTGTTTTGGTGAATCCCAACCTCTCTTTGCCTATAGAAATAATGTTGCTGTGGTTATAAGTACCACGAACACAGCAGACATAGAATTATTCCATGATGAAAACAGAGTATTCGGTTGGAAGTTTGTTTAAATCTCTTTGGCTCATGTATACCATGATTTCATCATTGGCATTCCACTGCAACGCCCCTCCTCCAACTCATTCATTTCTAGTTGTTTGTTCATGAAGTCATTTGTTGTGGAGGCCTGAATGTAGATTAATTTTTATTTTATTTGTGAAAAGTAGTTTGCATGAGCTCATTCATCCACTCTCTTATGTATTTTTATGAGTTGTTTTTAATCTTTCCTTTATTTATTTATTTTTTCATACATCTAAAAATAATCTGAAGGTGTCTGTAAAACTACATAATATCTAACACATGAAAAATAAAACCATTTACAACTACTCTGGAAATCACTCTGGTGGTTTCTCAGGTAGTTGGACATAGAACTACCTGAAGACCCAGTTATTCCACTTCTGCGCATGTACCCCAAAGATGCTCCAACATATAACAAGGACACGTGCTCAACGATGTTCATAGCAGCCTTATTTATAATAGCCAGAAGCTGAAAATAACCCAGATGTCCTTCAGTAGATGAATGGATACAGAAATTGTGGTACATATACACAATGGAATACTACTCAGCTATTAGAAACAATGACTTTATGAAATTCCTAGGTAAATGGATAGAACTAGAAAATATCATCCTGAGTGAGGTTACCTAGTTACAAAAAAACCACACATGATATCCAGTCACTGATGATTGGACACTAGCCCCAGAAAGCTCTGAATAGCCAAGAAGCAACTCACGGACCATATGAAGCTCAAAAAGAAAAAAGCCCAAAATGTGGAAGCCTCAGTCCTTCTTAGAAAAAAAAATCACCCTCTCAGAGTGTGGTTCAACTAGACCTTAAATCATTAATAATTCAAGAGCTAAGAATGTAATCTTGTGGTAATTCTTGGTATTTAAAAATCATTATGTTTAATCTTTATATACCAAGAAAACTTTGACTATTTCCATGTTATGTTTAGTTTTACATGTACTTTATGCTCATTGTAACTAGAAAGATTTTAATGCATACTATCAAACCTTTAAAACAATCAAGTACTGACAAAAATATATTCATATAGTTTTATGCAAAAATGCTTTTAAAATCTCTACACTTATCTCTGTTTTTAAAAATAAAGTTGTTTAAAAAAACATTTAAATGATGCATAGAAGTAACTACTATATCAGGGCCATTTGAAATGTTTCCTCTTTTAATTCCATTCTTGGATTCTGTAGTAAAATAAAATTCCTTTTATTCTCATAGATACTGAAATTAAGGAAAAATTGCCTACATGAATTAATCAATATAAATAAAAAAATAACATATCCAAGTGAAAATTAAGTATTTGGTAAATATGATTTAATGCACAAACATAAAACAAATACTTCTAATAAGCATAACAGTCTCTCTCAACTGAATGTAAAAGCACATCTTTATTGATATAATGAGCCCTCATAAAGTTAGATTTTGTTTAAATTCTTATTATGCAAAGTGGGATCTACAGGGGATTTGGCTGGTGGATCTTCTTTGAGGAGTTGGCAAACCTCTTTGTACTCAGCTGACATGTGATGTAAATTAGACACCTATCGATCAATTACGTTTCGGCTTCAACATAGTCTGAAATGTTGTAGTTGCTATGTCAACAGAGGGATAGCCGATCACCCCGTTCCCTGGATAAAGCTGCTGATTAAAATTGAAAAACAATGTACTTGAGTATCCCCAGTTTATAACTACCTTCTCGACCACCCATGAATCCTTTCCAATGAGCCCGTTTTCCATCTCTCTCCAGCTTTCCCTCCACCTTGGCATTCAGGTAGTTGGGGAATTAACTGAAGAGCCATATGGCAGTTCTGTCAGGGTGGTACAGAATTTGAGGGGCGAGGCAATAGAAACCTGCTAACCCTTTTACTCTATTAACCAAATACAAGGATTGCACAGGATGGAAACCAAATGGGATTCTATCTTCATGCGCTGAAGCTTCTTTCTGTCCATGGCTTCCTTGGCATGCGTGTCAAATCCCCTGAACTGGCTGGCCTGGAGCCATTTTGCCTTTTTTAGTGCAGGAAGTGGCTAAAGGGCTTTTGGCTCAAACGTGGAGGTTGGAGAACGAAAACACATCTCTGTTTTGTTTTGTTTGCCCTCTGTTACCTTTGCTCAGATTGTCAGCTGACCTGGATCTCTGAGCATCTTTCTTTCTCCCTCATGGTGGCAGTTCATGCCCCCCCTTGTATCCCCATCTATGAGGGCTGCCAGGGACAAAGGAAAACAAGTCCCAAGTGAAGGAGAAAGTCGGGTGGGATGAAACCACTCATTAAATGTAAAAATAAAGCAGGCTGGCATTTTCCTTTGTTTTGAGAGAGATTTTTAAATTACCAGGCTCAACATTTCCCCTTGCTCTCTGTCACACGGTCTTAGCACAAAGTTGTTTATCCACCATGAACCCACACATTTCTCTCCATGGTAGACACTCAACAGATTTCTCACCTCTCTAGAACATTTAAAATCATTTGGGCTCACCCACTGTCTAATGTTTAAAGTTTTATAGACACCTCATCTTTTAAATAGGTCACATCTATACTAACACAATAAAATGAAGAATTGGAGTGAGCTCAGTGGTTCTTACCAGAGAAGCGGAGGATGAACTATCTGGACAGCCATTGCAGTTCTCCATTTTACTTCCTTAGGTGGACATGGCCTTGTAATCCTTAAGTTAATTCCGTCTAAATTCATTTCAGACTTTCGTTTTCCAATATATTAAAAAATTCACTTGACTTTCTTCCTTTTCTTTCCTTTTTTTTTTGTTTTTTTGTTTTGTTTTCTTTATCCCATCTCTATCTCTCCTGGCCATACAACCACTTTAATTTGGGCCCGTTCGTTTTGATTTGTCTGACACTGCTCTTCCCCAGTGCAGCCGCTGCATTTTTTAACATGGGATACCTGTTATTTTCATTATTTAGTCCCAACCCCTATGTCTCCCTCTTCGAAATCAGTGAGCACTCCCAGTGAAGCCGGAAGCCAAGACTCAGGCGATCTGGGGCCATTAACAAGGTAAGAACTGTCCTTCTAAAAGGCCATGGGGAAATGTCAATGTCACAAGACAGCACTGTTAAAACGACGTCACATATGCATACACCTGTTTCATCTTCCCCCAAGCTTAATTTATGCTGAGTTGCAATAATTCATGACAGAATGGTTCTTATGACCATTGGAAATAACAATGCCTTCCTTCTTTGAGTTTACTAACGAAGACCATGTATCTTCCTTAATCAACATCCCCATTAGCTTGGGCCTAAGAGAAACAGAGAGGGACCAAAGTTCCAAATGAACATAAACTCAGATTTTCATTGTCTAACATGACTTGGTTTCTAACTCTGCTCTTCATTTCTCAAGCTTCCAGCTTATTTACAAGGGCTGACAAATTTGCAAACTCATTTGTCAAAGCTTTGTTTCTGTTATGAATTTTAGCAGGTGTTCGCTGCCGTTACCGAGGGAGTCAGCTACCAAACGATAATTACACTCTGTGTTTTCGGGGGCTTCAGAGACAGGGTGTGGGCATGCTCTAGTGTGAGCACTTGAAGAGATCTCTGAAAGGAGAGGAGTGGAGAGAAGAAAGATGCTATGATAGTGTCCCGCCTCTGTTGTGACTGGGTTCTACGTTGATTGTGTTCTCTGGGATTCCCATACACTGGTAAAACACAATGGTGATATGTGTGAATGTGGGGTGGACAATTGTAGTACCCAGTCAGCCAGCACTGACTGTGCAGACGCCAGCTGGTCTTCCTCCCAGTTCAAGGAGTTTGAGCTCTATAGCAACATGGAGTCAGGTTTTTTGACATCTCCAGTTTTTCACAGGAAGGTAGAAATTCCTTTCAGTTAAAGAAGACTTGAGCCTGTGACATATGGCTGACAGCATGTGACCTCTTTCTGTGATTTGTAATATGGGAGGGGAAGGATTATAAAAATATGTGAATCAAGCTTCAAATAAAGGAAACAGCTACCATCCACACTGCCCTCAAGACAAACTAGCCTTTGGGTTGTCAATGTACCTTTCAAGATTTCCCTACCCATGGACCTTTCGAAGTACAATATGCTTTACTAAGAGAGATGCAAAATTTTGCACTTTTATTTTTCCAAACAACCCATTTTCATGTGCTTTTTCTTTTGGAAGTATACACTATTTTCATAGAGACCAAGGCAATTTGGTTGGGAAAACTGTGGCTAAGCAGAAAATGAAGGCCCATTCTTGAATCCAAACACTCAAAAGCCTAAGGCAGGAGGGCCATGAGTTCAAAGCCAGACCAAACACACACACACACACACACACACACACACACACACACACACACACCAGACAGAAAATACCATGAGAACCATTCAGAATTGGCCTGAGTTATACATTTGTATTTTTCTTTCAGAAATGAAATAGTCAGATCAGAAGTCCCTCAGGAGTTCCTGTCCAGTGGTGTGTTCAGACAAGAGCATCCTGTTTCAGAGGCCTCTGGAAGCAGTGGGCACTGCTTTCAGTTTTAGAAGAATGGAAGACTTGTGTGGGGGCAAAACTGGTTATTTTAGGAAACTACCCTTGTGATTTGGGGCAGCATATGTCTGCTGTCATCTGTTGATTTGAATGCTTCAGAAGGACTTTGAGGGGTGACAGTAATAACAACATAGTTGGATAAAATTTAACATTTATTTGAGAGCTGACATAATGTGGTCACTTTTCCTTGGGGCCCCACTGGCCTCTCCTTAAGACACTTGACTGTTTCTTTACAAAGATGTGGCTGTGTCACTTTGCTCAGCTTCGAGGGGTGCAGTTGGCAGCAGGAAATTCTATAACGGGCTCCATAGTTGATGAAGTCTCTTTGAAAACTTGCTAACCTGAGCTGTCCTGTGCTAAAAAGCTGACCTATGCTGTCACCACACTGAGGACGGTAGCACATACTGCTCCTCAAGACACCCCTCCTTTCACCTTCTTGAAAGGATGTGTGTGTGTGTGTGTGTGTGTGTGTGTGTGTGTGTGTGTGTAATTCTTGTTTAAACGTAATGAGTTGATTTGAAGAAGGGAGGCAGTTCCTTTTCACCAGAGTCAAACTCTAGTGAGTTTCACTCCATTATAGGCAAGTTCTGAAGAGAGTAGGTAGCTAAAAGCCAGAGAACAAATCCCTGTGAAAGTTTACTTTCATTGTTTCAACAGAACTCAAGAAAATTGGCAGTGAAATAAAAGAATCATTTCAAAAAGCGAACAAGCAAACAAACAAACACCAAACATGAAGTCTACCTGAGAAGTATGAACTAGGAATATCTTAGGACACTTTGTACCCTTGTTTTGAATGTAAAATTCCAGGCACACATATGTTTTTGGTTTAGTAAAGTAGGTGAATGTCACAGTATAAAAGAATATCCTGCTCCAGATTTTAGAATTCCATTTTAAGTGTTTTTTCCCTTAGAGAGAAGTGACATTTTTGAAGTTACTACCGTCTTTAACACCTCACAGAATTGCATGCATCCTGGGAAGGTGCTAACACCCCTGCCTACAGAAGATTGCCTATTTGCTTAGAATACAAAATATTTTAAGAGATTCAGGAATCCAGTTAACACATCTGTTCATAGCACAAGGTGTACATATATTCTGCTATTCCTTTGCCAGGATTTAAAGCTCAAACTGAAAATGCCTTCCGTGAACCAGAAGAAAATTGCCATACTTCACGTCCCTAAATAAATACTGAACTGTAAATAGAAGTTTACAAAAGTTTCATTTTACTCATTTTGAGAGCAGCAAATGTCTTAAATAAAAATACAAAGGAAGTCCCAATTATACTGGTATAAATTAAATATTTTAAAACTTCAAGTGTTATAATTTGTTTTACAATTTCTTATTTTTGGTTTTATAGCCTATTTCTCAGTCACAAGTTGTCTTTGAGATGTTTTCCTCTTTCTTTTGATGGATTTTAGTATAATTTCGGAGTTAATAATAATGCCCAAACAACTGGCTCTTAGAATTAAAAAATGAATTATATTAATAAAGCATTTGAAAGGGAAATTTCACTTATAAACATATTTTTATAAAAGCCTTAATCTGTAAAACTAGAGTATGGCACAGTGCACAGAAGATGCTATGTGTTTGATATGATTGATTGATAATTATTGGTTAAAAATGCAAGAGTAGCTAATGTATAAAAAGATCAAGGGGGAAGTGTAGTTATTACCACACATAGTTAGAGAGAGGATGCTTGATGAATCCAGACCCTGATTCAGAGGTTTAAGCCTAAGTAGGTTTCTCTATATGATAAAGAATATTAATCTGAACCCTTTAAATATGTCCTCTATGCACTAAAATTGAATAAAAGATACTTCTTCTCAGACCTTGAAGAAGAATGACTTCTGTTTATTTGAATTTTGTCTTCCTTGAGAAATAATAGTTTTTTGAAAATGAGAACTAAATTTGAAGTTGAATCCATGAGGTAAGAATTTTGGGAACAATTTTGAATTGATGAATCCATCACCATTTTTTTTTTGTTGTTTGTTTTTTGGTTTTGGTTTTTGGTTTTTTTTTTTTTTTTTTTTTTTTTTTTTTTTTTTTTTTTTTTTTTGCATCAGTAGCATCATTGAGTCATGGTGGGCATTGGTCACTTTTTAAAGTTCACACAGAACATAGTTTAAGTTCCTGTTTTGTCCCAGGCTGATTTACATGAGTTTATATAAGCTGTATATGTACCTTACATTATCTCAAAGGACTAATATAAATGCCTCAGAAGATTATGCTGAAAACGAAGCAAATGAATGTTGGAGAAGGACTTGGAAGCAGTGTAGTAGCATTCTATCTCAACAATCATTTTATTCTAACTTTTGATTTTCATTTGTACTTATCCTTTTGTGTGTATGTGTATACGTGTATATGTGTTCTATGTGTGTGTTCTCATTGGGAGTTACACGTGAGCATGTGCATGTACTTGTGAGTGAATGTTAGGTGCTCTCTTCAATGGCTTCCCACCTCACTGCTCACAACAGTCTTTCACTAACCCTGAGCTCACCAGTTCCATAGGCAGGCTGGCCAGTGAGATACAGTGATCCACCTGTCTCTATGACTCAACCCAACCACTGGTTGCAGACATGTGTAACACATCTGAAGATCTGAACTCTGGTCCTCAAGTTTATGTGTCAGGACCTTTTCTGACTGAGCCCATCCCCTCACTACCTGATATTTTATTTCTAGTAAACTATTTACATATTATAGTTATATAGTTTATATAATTATAAAACATAAACAAGTCAAAGTAAATATATAAAACATCACTGTCCTACCACCAGTGATGAGCGTCATACTGTATACTCTTTCATGTCATATCTGTGACATCTTATATACAATTTTGTAAAATATCAAAAACAGCTGCATATGTAGTTTTTATAGTCAAATATCTTTACTTTTTATTTCAGTTTTTAATCTTTACTCTAAAATCAATATAATCTTCTAATTTCCCTGATTGCCTCCAATATAGTCCCATAATACTTGGAATGGTTGCTGTCCTCCAGTTTATCTGTATCTTTAACACTTGGCAGAGTATCTCTGGGACTTTTATTCTTCCACATCTACCATCAGATTCTCTGGGACTTTCTGAACAAGATAAGACTTAGGGACTTTTGGCCCACTTTGATGTCATCTGTCATAGCAATATTAGAAGCCAAAGGGAAATTATCAAAAACTTCATAGGGATTTTAAAAAGTAACAAAATAACTAAAAGGAATCAAAAATTGAATAATAACATCAAACCGTGTTTTTTCAGGTATTCATACATTATCATTATTTGAGAAATTTTTCACAGAATGCTGTCAGTTTATTGGATATCAGAGAAACTAAAGACACTGGTTTAAAGCTGACCAAAATTCAGTCTTATTGGGAGCATGAGAGGGAGATGGCTCATCTAAGTTCAGTTCCTAGCATCTGTGTACTACACTCCAGTTCCAGGAGATCTAATGCCTTATTCTGACCCCTGAGGTTACCTGCACTCACATGCACATGTACACACATAGATATACATACTCATCTAATTAAAACTAGTAAGGCAGAAGGCATTTTTAAGTCACTCTCTTTGGCATCTAAGATTTTGATAAAGGTTTTCTTTTCTCCTTATGTTGCACATTAATTGATGAGTTAAAATGCTGACCTCCTATGGCTCTTTTACGGCAGAATGTGCAGTGTCTCTTACATGGCAGTACTCACAAATCGAGCATCTGTTTTGGCAATGGATGCTGTGCCTCCTTCCAGAGAAACCATTTGCTTGGCAGTAGGTTCTATGTAAGATTGGAAAGAACATGTCCTTGTAATATGCTGGTAATTCCTCACTTCATTTTGAGTCCAGCTCAAAGAGACATGCTAGTGGCTTTATGAGGCCTCAGTGGCAGGCACCTTGTATGAAGGCTTGTGTGTTAGGGGGAAGAGTCTTAGATGGAGACTAAAGAAAGGAGGCTTTCAAAGACAATCTGATAGAAGCATATATCACAATGTTCTGATCCAGTTTCTAAGAAAAATAATTTTTAAGAAAATAATAAGAAATAAGAAGATCCTTGTCTACAGCATTGCCAGTCCCAAACAAGAAAGTAATTAGGACTGAGAAGGAAAACATTAACTCGTTATCTAAATACCATCCTTACTTGACATCATTTTAATGTGACAGATTGATAGGATGGATTTTTTAAATTCCCCTAATTATTTAGCATTTTTCTTTTAGAAATGGCATCTTAAAAGCTATGTATCTTAGGAAGACACTGACTAAAGACTCATGCTAGGAACTATACTCACGTTAGCCTAAACTCGTTCCCCTGTCTGACTTGGAGCTAGTGAAGTCATGTGACCCCAGAGTTCAGAACAATTCTGATATACATGAGGACACTGTCCTGCCCTTGACCTGTTTCTCCATCTTGGTGAGAACAGGAAGCACATAGAAACCTGGGTTCATTAAAGTTGCTTAGGGCACAGAAGATGAGGACATCTTTTGATCCTCAGCACAAAACAGCAACATAGCCAGCACCTTAGTGATAAGTTTTCCTTCTTCAGTGTGGGAATAGATCTGAAATACCTTCTGAGAGCATATACTGGCTTCAGGACATGCAAAATTGAGTTACTTAACATATTGGGTCACACATACATACACACACACAAATATACACAGACATGAAGTTAGAAAGATGACTAGCTATAAAGAGGAAGGAAATCATCGGGAGTAAGAGAGAAATAAGAGAGGGTATTGGAGGTAAATCTAATAAAAATTCATTATATATATTATGAATATATATAATATATATCACAATGAAATATATGCTGATAAAAACAAAAGAAATATGTGCTGAATTAATTATAAAAATGCTTTGATGAATATTTAAAAAGTGAGGCAGACACACTCTGATTCGTTTCTTTTTATTTTTTTGAAGAAGAAATAAAAACTATTCATTTACACCACACTGACCATCATACTGCACACCCATGCACAGGACAGGCAGGTATGAGCCTTCACTGGATCATTCATTCATCACTTCTGTCAACGAATAGTTGAGACTTCACACTCTGCAATACACTATGCCAGATCTTCAGGAAACACCAAGTTGATTCTTTCTTAGAGAGAGAGCCTACTTCCAGTCGATTTAATGAAGCCATCTAAGGAGATGTTGTTGTAATTTATAGCTCTCAAATATATGTGTTTATAGAGACGAACAGCAATGGCATAAAGCACTATTCAAAGATCACCATTAAGATATTTGTAATATTATGATTGGGAGAGGTGATTTAAACTCGTTATTACCGTCCATCGTGATGTATTAGATACTTGGAAAACGTTTATTCGTGTATGTGTCGGTAGCATACATGAATCTGGATGAGACTGGTGGAGGATGGATGTCCGTGTTCAGATGGAAGCATGACCAAGTCAAGGCGTCTGTGGTCCAGAGAGGGCCAAGCACACTGGGCAAGCCCAGTGAGGGTGGATATTACTTCAGAAAAAATTCCTGGGCATTGCTTTAGGAATCAAAGCAAAGAGTGGTGATTGTCTTTCAGAATCACAGAGCCATTCCTAATGTCAACTGGATTGTTTATGTACCAAGAGAATTTGGTGAGCAGCCAAGGTACATCTCTAACTCACATCTCCTAGAAATACAAATTATTTCAAAATGGTGTTACTCTAGGTAAATATATTTTAAGCTGAGCCTCCCAGTAGGCACATGTTTTGGAAAGGTTGAGCTTGGAGAGAGACATTCATAGGATGTAGACTAGGAATTAAACAGAAGATAAATATCAGACTCTAGGAGACCAGTGTAGACCACTAGTTTCCACACATGCCCCCATCACTCAAGGCACATAGAAGCTTGTTACTAACCCAGGGCATGATAAATCTGAGTTGAGTCCTGGGATGTGGCATTTTTATAATGTTTTCAAGATCTGCCCACTCATGTGGAGAAAAAGTCTAAATTAGGGTTATGGGGGTAAATAGAGAACAGAAAGACAGAATAGGTGCCGAAGGGTAGGTTTGTCAACAGACACAACCAAAGCATATTTCAAACGGTGGAATGTGGAGTTTGGCAGTGATAAGGATGTGGATGGTCAATCAGTGACAAGGGCCTAAAGTAAGGGCACAGAAGTTAAAAAGGATAGAATAACTCTGACTAGGCAGCATGTCTCGATACAGGATGAAAAAGGAGAGATTTAAAATCAGAAACAGATGTTGAACATGGGATTTGGTGACCCAGGAATTCTCATTGTGATCATTGTCATCACCATCTTCTTCCTTCCCTAATACAACCTTTTATGATCCAGTCTTACGTACAGACTGTGTTCCATTAAATACAACCTGTCCATGGGGCAGTTCAGTTACGGCTCTTGGTGCCTATTAGCATATTACCTAAAGACTATGCCAATTCAAATTGTCAACAGCCATGTTCCAGTGGCTCAGCTGTACTAGGAGTTAACATCACACATGACAGTTCTTAGCCACTGTATTCCAAATACTTATTGGACATTTTCTTATTAGTCAGCACCCAGAAAGGGTATGAGCAGAGATGCTTTCTGCTTTCGACTCTGGTGTGTAATAAAGATGGGAAAAGCAGAAACATGCCATGCATGGTAAGAAGGACACAGGAAGCAATTGCTCCCCAGAGAGCCATGCATACACAATCAGGATACCATGTCTTTTCCATTTAAAATATACTTCCAGCAGATGGCAAAAAAAATGTTTTTTTTTTTTGTTTTTTAATTTTTAACCTCTCTGATAACCTTAAAGTGAGTAAATGAAGTCAGACCATTGAAGAAGGAATGTTACCAGGAGTTAGAGAGTTGTAGGTTAGCAAAGGTTATAATAGAGATGAAATTCTGATAGGTTTTCACAAAACCATTGCTATATTGAAGATTTTTTTTGTCTATTCTTGAGTTTTACAAAATATATACATGGAAGAAACAAAATGACCCTCTAGTTGTAAACTGTTATATGGTAGGAGGTTCAGGACTAGATATAAGCAGGTGCACAGTTGTCTGGCACAGTTGAACTTGAATAAGTGATTATTGTACATGACATGGGAGGCTTCTGTGCCTAGTATTTTATACAAAGCTGAAAAATGCGGCCTTAATATGTATGTCTATAGTTGCCAAGCTGGATGTGGGAGCCTAGGACCACAGTGTCCTTTAGTACAATGCTGGTAATTCCTATCTGAGCAAACTGAAGGTCCTTTGAGAGTTAGTCAAAGAAGCCATCTACAAATGACCAGAATAGACAAACAATGGCATTAAACAAGGCTGTTTCTCCAGGCAAAAATCTTGGACAGAAATCTAATAGACTTAGTTTATTAAAAGAACAGGAGGAGAAAGAAGAGGATGAAGAAGAAGGAAGGAGGGAGAAGGGGAGGGAAGGAAAAAAGAGGGAGGAAGGGACAGAAGGACGGGGTTCTAATGGAAAAGAATTAAGTTGGTCCTCCTAAAACTAGAGAAGACTGAAGACTGAGATGTGCAAGAGATATGTGCAATGGTGGATGTTATTAGACAGATGAAGACATTCTGGAGAAAAGCCAGGGGAGTCTATAATGTTTAAACATCGATTTTCCCCTCTGCTAAATTCAAACTCTGCCAGCCATCTGGCTTCAAGGAAGATGGTATTTAAGGCAAGAAGACAGTTGGGTTAGCGTGCTTATTTGGCCTAAAATTATTATTCTCATGATAAATTAGTTAGTTGGTAGCTAAAATTTATGGGGCCTTATAGAAAAACTCACCCATCATCTCCAATAAAACAGGCACTGGGAACAATGGCTATATGTCCAAATCCTACTCTAGTATTCAAGGGCCTAGTCAGATGGGATCTCTGATCTCCATGAAGAAAGAGTATTTCCCACACTGGTTCCCAAAGGATAGAGGTAGCCCAGTCCACAGAAGGACCAGAGGAATCACTTAGTAAAGCAAATTTATAACTGCTATTATCTTTAATAACTTCTATAACATTTAATGTATGTGAGTACACTATTGCTCTCTTCAGACACAGGAGAAGAGAGCACTGGGTCCCATTGCAGATGGTTGTGAGCCGTCATCCATTACTGGAATTTGAACTGCGGATCTCTGGACCAAGAGTTCATGCTCTTAACTGCTGAGCCATCTCTCTAGTCCCCCCTTTAAGACATTTATTTAGTTATATCTAATATTAATTGAAATTTTAAACTGTGACAAGCCATGCTCAAAGAATGGGAATTGTTTTCTTCTTGGTATATGTTATCAGTCCATAATTAGCCATGAATATTCATATGTCTAATTTCCCTATTTAAAAGTCACACTCAAATAGAGTTCCCACGGCCACTGTACACCTGGAGTGCCATTGCTGTGTCATGTTTTGTGTTCTAACTTGTCCTATGACACCCTTTGTCTACATTTCATTATCCCATAGAGAACAGTGGTTGGCTGAGAAGTTTTTTTCTCCTTTATCACAGTATCTTATATTTTAGGACCTCAATAAATGTTTATTGATTCTGTGAGTGAATTTCCTGGTCAAAAAAATTCTGTATCCTATGCACATTAAATGACCCACCCCCTTCCCAAAATAAACCCTGAAAATGACACTAATGTCTTAGTAAATGTGGTAATTTCCACATGGAAAGGGTTATGGTAACACTTTATTTAATTTATGGTTGTAATATTAAGTTCATTTTTATAAATAAATTTCCTGAAATATTCCAAATCTTCTAGGAGCTATATACTGAACTACCATTATATTTTCAATGATACATTGACTTGATATGGTTACAAAGTAATATTTCTGTCAATTGGCTCAATAAAAATATTCCAGAATGAGGATAACACGTTAAAATGAAGTCTAATAATGTTCTTATACTGAAGGGCTTTAGACCTGCTTCCTCTTGCATTGGGTACAAGAGACTGTGTGATGAAACACAAGCTACACCCAGAGCCCAACACATTAAGGCCCAGATGCAGACCCCGAGGGAGCTGCCTCTCCCCTTGTAGCTTCTCTGTAAGTTTACCCATAGAAAATGTGGTGATCATTTAATAACAGGGTCCTCAGCCATCCTTGAAAACAGAAAGCAATGTTTGCCTAGTTAGGGAACTGACTATGAGTTCCTTTTTAATTATATATATATATATATATATATATATATATATATATATATATATATATATTATACTCTCAGTAATCTGACCTCTGTACAGATCATAATGGGAAATATGAAAAGACAATAAAAGTAGCGCATGTGATCATGTCCTGGGCTTTACTCTTCCTCCTCCTCCAGCTTTCTGCTTGTAATAAATGGCCCTTCTTTCACTGACAAGAGTTTTGATGGAGTAGAGCACATTTATTTGCACATATCACCTCTGTTTCTCTAGTTAAAATGCAAACACTGGGAGCTTGAGAGACAACTGAGCAGTTACAAGCATGTGCCACTTGCACCTGAGTTTGGTTCCCAGCAAACATGGTGCACAGATCACAATGACCTGTGACTTCAGCTCCAGAGGCTCCAACACTTTCTTCTGGGCTTCAAGGATTCTGTATTCACACACACACACACACACACTCACTCTCTCTCTCTCTCTCTCTCTCTCTCTCTCTCTCTCTCTCTCTCTCACACACACACACACACACACACACACATCACACACACACACTCACTCTCTCTCTCTCACACACACACACACATCACACACACACACACACACCCCACAGGCACATACAAACACAAATGCACATATGCACATAGTTAAAAATATAATGAATATTGTAAAATGCAAACATCAGACTGAATCTTTACATTCTAAGTCGATGATTCTGATAGAAATTCTAAGGCAAGTAGCCTTTCTAGGGGACCAACAGGTCCATGTAATGTGTTCAGCAGGCAATAGCACATCTAGCGCTCTGGAAGCTGCATTCTTCCCATGACAAAGGGGCATAAAATGTCAGGAAAGTTTACCCCACCCAAACAAAACCTGAAGGCACCTTGGCCATGATCTGAATCCACCCCAGACGTGGAAATGCCTTGCAGTCAGTAAGAGTCAGAAGCTGCCCTTCTGTCTGTACCTGAAACAATACCGTTAAGTTAGATCCCCAGAAGAGCTTATAATGGCTTCCATCCCAGCTACTGTTTGAACCAAAGTGAACCTGGCATCTAGACCAGGCGGAGCCACTTTGCTTCAGCACAGAATGGTTCCAGAGTGATCGTTCCTTTCTCTGGCCACAGGTGAGAGGCATTAAGGAAGATTTCAGTAGTTTCAATGCCTGGATTTTGCCCCAGGCATTCTGGTTCTTTTTGGTCTGGAAGTGGCCAGTCTAAAGTGAACTCTCCTTTGGCCGCTCATGGGACAGCTGAGGAGTTGCTATGTTTCCTATTTGCTGACAACTGAGAAGCTTCTCCTCAGTCCTCCTCCAAAGGCTGCCCCACAGTCAGCCTAGCACTTCCCACTGGGAATGTGCTACTCAGACTCTTGCCCTCCACCCCAGAGCTACTGAAGTTCGAAGTGTGTGTTTTGGATGTCACTAAGACCTCAAGGTCAAGATCCGGATAACATCCGTGGAGCAGCAGCATTCAGATCTCCTGAAAACTTACCCAGAGTGTAAAGTTCCAAGTCACTGCAGCTCTGTTAGGCCAGAGATGGCAGATTAACAAAACTTTCAGGCATCTGCATTAACCTTGACTCTTTAGAATTGCTGGTCTGAGAAACAGCGTCCAGAGCTAAACAGGAAATCTCTGTAACTTCATCCTTCTGTTTTCGCAGTTAGAGCTGACAGAACTCTCAGACAGGCAGGGACTCAAAATATATTAATATATTTACTGGTATGTATATATATGTATATATATACAGAGAGAGAGAGAGAGAGAGAGAGATGTATATATGCAGTTACTGATGATCGAACATCGTTTGAGCTTCCTAAGGTCATCTAATCCATGCAGACAGAGAAAGACTCGTTCATTCGCTCAACAAACATCCCACTAGATTAGCACCTGTAACAGGCACAGTTCTCAGTGTGTTCCTGTAATCTGGAGATGTGATTGCATCTGCCATGCAGAGTCTCAAGTTCAGAATCAAACAGTATCAGCAGTGAATAAAGGGGTAGAGAATGAAACGTCAGGAAAGCACGGATACTATGAAGAATGGATAGCAGGATAACCAAGTGCCACTTAAGATCAGGTAGAGAAATGGAAGAAGGAACACAGGAGCCAAGGTTTGAAAGAAGAGAGTATCTAAGCCACACAGAAATGCATACAATTTATCTTAAAGTCGGAGAGGAAAGGGGGGGGTTATAAATAATTAGTTCAGAGCCTACCACAAGCACAGCATACATAGCCTTATAAATCAGAGTAAGTCTCTACAACAGGAAAACAAGGAGGAATTCTCAAACCTTAACATGTTCACAGCAACCTGGGAACCTTGCAAAGCTGCAGTGTAGAGCCTGTGGTATAGGGCCGGAGTGCCTGTTTCTTAATGATGTCTCAAGGGATGCTTAAGGCCATTGTTTTATAGAATCTATTTTTATCAAGCAAAGGGGTACAGTGGCTGGGGGTTTGAACAGCATTCCCAAAGTCACCCAGTTGGTAAGTCAGACCAGATCTGAAGCATGAATGCCCAACAGAAAGACAAAATGCCTATCAATGGTCTTCTCTCAGGTCTCATGCCAGTTTTACTGGGACTAATTCTTTGTTGAAAACTGAAAAGAGCCTGCCTGAAGGTCTCTGAATATACTCTGTTTAAGATGGAATAGTTACCTCATCTTATTAATAGAAAGAGAAAGAAGATGCCATTACTGACATTCTGTGCTATGTGTTTTAAAACATAGAAAATATAAGACGTACTTAATCTCTGGTATCTCAGAGACAAATGGGAACACAGGCAAACATTTTTCTACACGCTGTATGGATGAAATAATGCGTCGGTTTCAAATGCCATGGCACTATATTTGTAGTAACTGACCTGAGGGAGCCAACTGTTCCCCAGACCCTGCCGTCACACTCCATTAAGTCTGACTTCCCCAGATATTACTGTCCTTGTCCATCTTTATTTAATTCTCTTCGCTCCATGGAAGAACTTAGAGCTCTAAGATGTGTGTGTGAGGGGTCAGGGGAGAACTGTGCATCAGTCCACACACTGAGGTCAATGAGTCTGTAGTGCGTGCGTATTCACAATGCTGGAGTAATTGACTATAGGCTTTTACCCATGGCAACAGACATACCTTTTGATGTTAAGCAGCTATTCCTAACCTTCTTTGTCCTAATCCCTGGGGGTGGAGGGAATGTTCTGTGTGTGTACCGTATATGATGTTGCCTTGAAGAATGACGTGGTTTGGTATGTTCTGTTGCCCACGCTCTTTGTTAATTCTCTGTGTTCTTTTTCCTTTGTGCTGCGCCATTAGGACCCTGCAGTGGGACACAGACCCCTCAGTGCTCCAGCTGCAGTCAGACTCAGAACTTGGGTATATGTCTGCTCTTTTGTTCCTTCCTTCTATGATTTCTTTGCTGTAGTTGTGTTAAAATGCTAGAGCTCTTAAAATGTTGCTCTTGCCTTCCTCCCTTTGTTGACACTTCCAGTTTCATAAGATTCTTTTCTTCTGTTAGTTTTCCTTCTACAGCTTGGGCTAAAGTCTCTCTTTGTGGACAACACCACAAAAAAGATGACTTTAGCTCACCCCTTAATAACTGATCAGTGCAACTGACACTGATCCCAAGGACAATTAAAAACCAAAGCCCATAACTTCACTTAGAAGTGTGCCACATAAAGTCCAGAATTGGGGATACATGTGGCTTTATCCTAACAAAGTTCCCCGCTTACTAACAACTAATCATGTCTGGGATCAGTATTCAAATGTTGTGTCCTGTTTGCGCTCTTTCCTTTTCATTTGTTAAGAGAACTCACAACACACTCTTAATTTCAGTTAAATTATGAAAAACAACTATATTTCTGTGAGCGAATAAGTCAGCTTGACCACTAATTCAAATATTTGTTGTTAGGTAATGTCTCAGAAAGACCATGTGTTCAGATGATGTCTTTCGTGGGTTGAAAGGTAGCTTCAGAGTTGAAAAGTCACCCATCAGGAATGAAACACACAGGCTCTAGTTTCTGTTTTTATTTTCCCTTAGAAGATTACAGTTAGCTGTAGTCACACATGAGATGTTTTCCAAGGAATGCTTTTGCAGTTCCCTCTCAAGCTCAGAAGAACTGAGTATGTACTTTTCCAGCTTCAAGTACAGTTAAAGCAACCTGAGATCAGCCATAATAGCAGTATCTACAAGGAGACTGAGAAAGACAGTCATGGAGAACATGGCTTCCCCTCCCTTCAAGCTGACATGAAGGCATTTACCAAGCATAAGACTGGATACCTCCAAAAAATAGATACCTCAACATTTTATAACAGTATTTTCTTAAAAACAAAATAAACCAGTGCATCTCCGTAGGGGTGTTTGTTTATTTATTATTTATCCTGAAATCTTTAGCTTGCTGAGCCTGTGCCTCTGGGTTTCCTTCCACTTCAGCACCTACTGAGAAGTTCAGGTTAAATAGCATGTGTGTGAGAACCTTTGTGTATGCAAGAATGTATAACTGACTCTCAGTGATGCTAAACCAAGGACTATAACACCTTAGCTAACAAGCACATGAGCTTTAAATATGTTCAGAAGATAGCTGCAAATTTATTTTAAAAATTTTAATTACTAATTTTGTGGTTACTTTTTTAATTAAGATGACTACATTGCAGGCTATTTTGTCAGACCATCCTTTATGTATGTGTGTGTGTGTGTGTATATATATATATAATAGAGAAATGTAAGTATGTGAAGCAGAGAAATAACCAGTACATCCTAAGTTACAGTTTTCCCTCTTTCTGTCAGGCACTATGTTTTGAAAGATAAACAGACAGAAGGGGGCAGGCAAAGGCTGTACTCTGCACCTTCAAGTTGACGCATTGTAGATGTCAGCCATCTTGCTACATTGTATGTGCTGATGAGAAGTAGTTAGGGACTTTTATACCTTGATCTGTTTTCCAGGTGGAAACTGAGCATGTTAATGAAAGCATCCTGGAGAGAGGCAGACCTGGTAATGTCTCCTTACCTGCTCCATCTCACCTGGAGCAGAGGTAAAGAGGTATGAGGTCATGCACTGAGAGGGGCTAGTCTTAGAAATTGTAAGGATTTATCAGAGAATATGGGAGAAAGACTATTTTAGTCAGGTTATGATTTTCAAACATCACACCATGACATTATCTCCTTTTAGCCAGTCTGATATTTATGGTGCATACCAAAGCTTATGAAATGCTCCACAAGCAAGAAGATTTTTCTGGAGGCAGTTTTATCTCCCCATCTTGAAGTCTGTGATTTTCTCTGCCCCTTCCTTAAGAGCTGCACTGAGATAGAAGTGACAGAAAATGCTATATATGAGCTATTGAAATTGATGTTGTCTTGCTTACATGCTTGTCAAACTGTCACTGCCATCAGCAAAGCCAACAGTTGCCACCCTGCCAGAAGTGTTTTCTACCTCTGCTTGGATTTGCTCAAGTTAGTTATTTCTTCTACTTATTTTGTATTTAATTTGCATTTGTTTGGACTGATTTATTAAAGTGGAAACAGAGGCTATTTCTATGCCTGCCTCTCTCCTCTTGACCTTTGTATTATTGTTTCTAAAAGTTTCACTTTTGTATGTGTCATGAAGCACATAATCCATTTGGTCTTTTATGCAGCCGATGATCTTAGAAAGTGACTTCAGGGACAAAAGTAGTATTCATTCACACAGTTCACAGTTTTCTAATGTTCTTCATTCCCTTGTATAAGTCTGCATTTCTACCTTGTAATTCTCCTTTTTGTCTTCTTCTTCTTCCTCCTCCTCCTCTTCTTCTTCCTCCTCCACTTCTTCCTCTTCCTCTTCTCCCTCCTCCTTCTCCACCTCTATGGATTTTTTTTCCCCGTAACCTGTCAACAAACTCACTAACAAGTTCTGCTTCATCAGGTCAACTGTTTACCAGTTCAGAATGTCTTCTGGTTCTATGGTATATATAGTTGGTCCCTTTTTAAAATGTCTATCTCTTCATTGAGATTCCTCCCATATAAGATTTGTACTGCTTGCCTTGAAGGCATTGAACTCCCAGGTATTGTCCTCATGATGGGCACTTTGAATCCTCCACTGGGTAAGACATATGTCTCCGTGTCAGAGGTATTGCTTCTGTAGATTCGGGTTCTTCTTTTGAAGAAAGCATATGTCCTTATCTCTCCATTTCCCTTAGCTAGTTGGTTTGGGCACATTAGGCAAAGCACCACTTCTCCACATAGTCTCAGGTCTGCCCTGAGAGGAGATGTTCTCCTTCACCTCACCTAGAAATCCTGGGTATTCCCTAACCTCTGTGCTCATACAGGCTGACATCCGTTTTCCTTGGTGGTTCCCTGGAGGATAGAAAACACTTACATCCATGTGCACCTTGACACTGGAGAGGTAGGAGGCAGCCCCTCCCAGGACAGCTGGACAAGTTGGGTTGCTCGTCTTGTTGGAAAAGGCATGAAAGGAAGTGTGCAGTATGTCTCTTTCTAAGAGGGAACTAGGCTTTACTGTGAAAGCAAGAGGAGTAGAGTCAGTGTGATCCCTTCTGTCTGTAGGATCCCTTCTGTCTGTCGGATAACTCTAGAAAATGCTGTGTATTGCACACTAGCTCTACTAGAAGCTAAAGAAAGACTCTGGTAAATTTCTTTATGCTTATTTAAATGACACTCACTTTAAAATACGTTAGTTATTCTTTGCAATCTACAAGAGTTGAGCAAATGTCAGTCCCCAACAGCATTCAGATACAGGCAAATTGGAGGCCAGATATTATAATAGCAAACAGACTTTGGATGCTAGATGGGGATCTGATTCTTCCAGAATGATCCTAGAGAACAGACTTTATTGCTGACTTCAGCTGCAGAGTTGATCCACATAGGAAGTATCCACACAATCATCTCAACTCCAGGGACTAAGATTTCTTATCTATTGGGCCCAAGAAGCCAGTGACTTCTTCAACAGCAGCTGGAAAAGGCATGGAAGGAAGTATGTAGCATGGCTCTTTCTATGAACTAAGAACTAAGAAGTAGGCTTTACTGCTAAAGCAACAGGGCTAGTGTTAGTGTAAAGCCCCCAGAGATGCTAAGAATCCCTATTTTGTTCTCTGTAGACCTAGGGACTAGTCACTGAGTATCCAGACCTCCAGCTCCCAGAATAGACAGGTTAGAGTCAGACATCCCAACATCTGGAAAAGCAATGCTTACAACACAGTTCATTCCCTTCCGGCTAGAAGACAGTCTCATTTTTATCATTAGAATAAAGTTTGTGGTGTAAAGCCTGGGGTAGGTCCATACTTTCAGAGGATGGGTACTAGCCTGTCCCTTTATCCTTTGGATACAAACAAGTTAAATGCCAGACTTTTGGGCAGCAGCTAAAATTGTCAGATATTTGATATCCAATCTTTTTCTTTCTGGGTACAAGCTGGAATTAATATTTATGGCCTGTTGCTCTGTGCTGAGCAAGGACAAAGATATAGAAAGAGATCTGCATACTTCTTTAAAGCTGCCTCCCCTGCCCCCGTCCCCAGTGATCACAGGTACCTGTGCATGCTGAACTAACTGGACCTGCACCCAAGGCAAGTTATTTGGTAGCAGCCTTACAAGTGTGGCCCAAAACCCTTTAGTCCTCAGGAAGAAACAGAGGTGAGATTTGTTTTCTGATGTCTGGGGAGGATTTATGGTGAGACTGTATCTCAGCTTCTCACACACTGATTTTGAACTGGGCATATTTTCAGTTTTCCAGTGTATAGACTGTCAGATGTTTCTGTATCTTCTCAGAGTATGTTGGCTAATATCAGGTGTCCCGGTAAAGAGAGGGAAGGTCCTGAGCCTCCTGCTTTGCCATTGCCTTTGGTTTTCCCTCTGGTTTGGTATTGCCTTTTCCTTTTAGGGTTTTTTTTTTTTTTTTTTTTTTTTTTTTTTGATTGTTTGCTTTTGTTTTATTGCCAGTAGAAATCACAGGTATATTACTTTTGTGAAAATTGATTATATTTGAATTTCTAAAGTATCGAGATTTAAAATGAACTAATTCAGGGGACTGAAAAGAATGCTCAAAGGTTAAGGGAACTTGCTGATCTTGCAGATGACCCAGGTTCAGTTTCTAGCAGCGAAATGGTGGCTCACAACTATCTATAACTCCAGTTCTATGGGATCTGATGCCCTCCTTTAATTTCTATTATCTTGTGAATGTATGCAGAGCTGTACACTCAGGCATGCATGCACACACATACATGCACACACACATGCACACTAACACACAGTAAGTACTTTTTTCAATTAAATCAATTTATTTCTACTAAATTTGCTCTGTTTAGATTATTTGTTCAACAAATTATTTTTCAAACACCTATTTAGTTTATTTAAAAACCACTTCATCTTTTTGGGCTTTGCTTTTGGGTTACTTATTTATTTGGGGGCTTTTTGGATTCAGTATCTTTTCCTCCTCAACCTGACTCACTTCCCTTCCATAGACTCTGTCTATCTCCCTAAAGAGTGGACGTCAAGTGACGACACTGCCCCCCAACCTCTACCTAAAAGACAGCACAGAACATCGGTACTGTAATCTCTCCTTCAAACGGCCCCAGTGAACCCCAGCTCCACGGGGTTCACTCCTTGGCTTCCTTGCCTGTGTGGTTGTTGACCTACATCTTCTGACCCTCCCACTCTGCTCTCTGGATTACAGCACCGGTCACCACATTCAAATGTTTCTACAAGACATTTCAGACGAGCTCTTGCAACCCTCGGCTGTGTGTTTCTGCTAACAGGACAAGATCTGTATGTTCTACATAATTCTCCTGTAGAAATCTGGACCTGCATGGAGCCTTAGCAGACTGATAGAAGCAGAGGAGATATTCTCATCCCCAGAGAGTACCTAGAATTGTCAGCAATCATCCAAGAATCAGGTCATTCTTCCCTTGGGCTTGGTAGTATTCTGATATAGACTATTGGTGCCTATGAATTCTCATTGCCTGATTCCCCCTGGAGTCTACCTCTTCTTCCTAGCATATATACTACATACCACATGGGTCTGCTTCCCTATAATGGCCTGGAAATGCTATGGGGACCAGACTGGTATAATTGTGGGGCTTATCTTGGTGTTTTTCCTATTATGTGCATTTTTTTGTCATAAGATTTTTTATTCAGACAGCTGCTGGTTATCATTTTAAATAGAATGGTATATCTGGTCCAACAAGTTCATCTTGGATCAAAGCAGAAATGATTTGCCCTTGATTCTGGATTTGTATGTTAGCTCTCTGATCCACATTATCAGCTAGCAACAGAGAGAAATCCAAAAGGTGATACGGAAATAAAAATAAATAAATAAGTCCTCCAAGAAAATTACAAATAAAGTGTGTGTGTGAGGGGGTGGGCATAGCCTGATGGTTTGTTTTAACCAGGCCAGTACTTGCTGATGTACAAAAATATGTTTCTTCTTCAGACTACCACCGTGGTGGAGTGTGCAAAGTAGAGATGCTGGGATAAATGAAGTGATGAGCACAAGGAACAAACGAAGTTCCCTACTGAAAACAATAGCAGCAGTCGTCATGCAGGCAAAGAAGCACATGTGAAGCTGTGTGTGCTCTTTATAAGAAGCAGAGCAAGGGGGATGGGATAGGGGCTTTCTGGAGGGGAAACCGGGAAAGGGAATAACATTTAAAATGTAATAAAATAAATATCCAATTTAAAAAGAGAGAGAGAGAGAGCTTAAGAAAGAGTGTCGGCACAAGGTGCTCAGTCTCCGGGGAAATGAAATCCCTTCTATGGAAACAGAGTGAGTCTGGACAGATAGGAAATCGTCCTAAATCATGAGCAAAGATTAGCTCTGAATCGTTCAGCTCAGGAGAACAAGTCTTGTGTGGCATCTGCTTGCTCTGCAGAACAGACTGTGGGTAGGGGTGCTCCACTGTTTGGAAGAAAAGGCAGAATTGGGAAGAGGTTCTCAATAAGAATGTGGTTGCCCCTTCTTAAGGGGGAACTAAAAAAACCTTCTAGTCTTTGATTTAAAATAAAAAAAAGACGAACTTCAGTTTGATCCATTTATGTATTATTGACCTTGTTTTCTTTTGTGGTGCCCGGTATCAAACTCAGACCCTCACACATGGTAGGCTACATATGTGTTAGGCAAGTGCTCTGCCTCAGAGCTAAATCCCCAGTCCTGCCAAATAGTCTTCTGTGTGTTGTTTAGATCTCTGTGGATTGAAATAATTTTCAATGTTTCCATGGAACCTTACATTTTAGGGTCTCTATGGCTGGGAAGAGTCACCATGACACAGCAACTCTTAGAAAGACAAACATTTAACTGGACCCACCTTACAGTTTCTGTCATTTAGCATCATGCTGGAAAGCACGGCAGCGTGCAGGCAGACGTGGTGCTAGAGAAGGAGCTGAGAGTTCTATATCTGGATCAGCAGACAGCAGGACGTGACCTGGATTGAGCTTCTGAGATCTCAAAACTCACCCTCTAGTAACACACTTCCTTCACATTTACATTACAGCACAAGGTCACATCTACTCCAAAAAGGCCACACCCCCTAATATTGCCACTTCTATGAACAAAATATTCAAACACATGGTGGGGGCATTCAAACCATCACAGTATCATGTAGGTTGAGCTCCCAAGCAAACTGACAACATCTGTGGCTTCAATAACATTCGATTACAATTTCTACAGAAAGTGGCATACAGAGAGCATCTTAAAACATACACACTTGCATGTCTGAACATGCTAGTAAAATGCACTCAAGAATCTAAATTATATAGATGAATACTGACTCATCAAAAGGGTTCACAATATGGCTTTAATGGCTCTGATCAGAACTTGGTCGCAGGAGAGGAAGGACGTACTCTCCTTGCCTCTTACATTGATTATTATTTGCCCCAAACATGTCTCAAGAAGCTCATGTTTGCCAGCCTTTATTTTATGATTCAAGAATCTTGAGCAAGCATTTTAGGTTTTGTTGTTGTTGGTGGTGGTGGTAGTGGTTGGTTTCTTTTTTCTTTTCCTTTTTTTTTTTTTTTTTTTTTTTTTGTTTTGTTTTGATTCAGCAGTAACAACTCATCTTCAAAATAGGCAGGGTTCCTATTGCCTTTGGTTTTAAGAAAATGAAGTTCATGTTCATTTAGGGAAGAAAGTCCACTCTTACAGAGAAATTTGGTACCTTACTTGGAAGGCTCTAACTACACAGCTTCATGTTGCAGACTGTGTGGAGCTCACTCAAAGCCATCAAGAAAATTAAAGATCATTCCTGAAAATACTTTATATCATACCTGTAGCAACACTTGAAAGAACACAACTCGACACCATCTATCATATGTTCCGTATTTCCCACATCTCATCCTTGAGGGCAGAACCTCCACCAGAGAGCCTGCGACGGCTCTAATCTTGCCGATACCAGAAGTCTTTCCAAGTTTGCTTATGTTGCAAAATCTAAAGCAAATCCTTGGGTTCCAGCCATTGATTAATCCAGTGTTGACATCTGCTTCTTTTCAGGAAAAACAGATCAGCAGCCAAACTAATATCTCTGCGCAGCTAGAAGCAGATAGTGTGGAAATGCAACAAATACTTCCTGAGATGATTTCTAATGCAAATCAGAAGGATGGAAATTCATCCTTGTGTTGATGGAAAAAGGGTAGCTCTCACACTGCTTCTCTTGGAGGAGCGTGCTCACTACTCTGAGCACAGATGATGTTTATGTGTGTGGCAAGACAACCACAGAGCCAGCTACTTTCTGGGTATGGTGCCCATCTTCTGTGTTCCTCTTGCCCAGAGCAATATTCTAGCTCCAGCTCTGGAAATCTGTACATAAGATGTTCCAGATTGTTACCCACTGTTACCAGAGCACAGTATTTAGGAAACGAATAAATTTATTGTCATTTGAAGATAATAATTAATTTTTAGAATTTTACATAATAGATCTTGATTGCATTTATTACCCCAGACCTCTCTCTCCACTCAACTCTGTCTTCTTTGAAGTTGTTATTTTTTTAGATGGCCCATATTTTTATTCATTTAGGTTATAGATTATGAATGACAGAAACATAGAAGGAAACAATTTTAGTAAAAAAAATTGATAAAGTTTAAACTAAACCCTTAAAGCAGAAGTGGCAGAACTTAAATGATTGCTGTTTAAACATTATTTGACATCAGTAAGATGCTAAGAACTTTCTTGACATAGCTGATGCACCTTCATAATATTGGTGTAAGACAAAGGTTACAACTGGTGCTAATTTCTACATAAACAAATATTTTCAATGACATGCCAGCAAATATACATACTTGTACAGCCATACAAATGCAGAAATACATACAATCACAACAGATAAGCAATATTCATTCTAATGCACCATGACTTCCATCAAAAATTACTCATGTACATAGATGCACAGAGAAATGTAACAACAGTCATTCATTCCTGGGCTTCACCAACCTCCATCAATGTAAGTATAAATATATATTGACAAGTGAACATGTAGAGAAACAAACAGACAAACACAGAGATACATACACACATAAACACACACACACAGGCAAAGATCCATAAATACATGCCTATGTATATTTAAGCATTCATGTCCAGACACACGTAGAGTTAATATTTTTAACCCACCAAGTCCAATGTGTGTTACTGGAGTAGAGGAGTAATTGTTCTCTTACCCTGCTGCAGACCCTGTGAGTTACAATAATGAGTGGTCTGGCAAGACGTGTCCACCTGTGCAAGAGCAGCTAGAATATCACGGGAGTAACCAAGTACTTTCTGGTTGGACTTGAGACTCACCTCCCACGATAGAACCCAGCACCACTGCCATTGCTATTCTGTTCCATAATCTGCTTGTCTATGGCTGCAGCATCTTCTCGTGTGACCTTCTGGTGATGACTACCAAGGGCTACATTTATGCCTTCATCTTCTCTTAGGTCCAGTCTCACACCTAGGAAACTTCTTCTTTGTGTCTTGGCAGGTATCCCATTCTTTTCACTTCCCGCAGACCATGAAGTCTTGAAATGTCACTAGCCCCCTCCTTTTCTTCACCTTCCGTGTGAAGTTAGCTATTAAAGTGGCCCTCTGTTGGTTTCTAGAGTCTTTCTCATCACTCTGGACCAAGTCTTCAACCTTTGCCTAGATGTTCTGCTTAATTTCCTATTCTGTTCTTGATCCCCCCACTTTCCTTGTGGATCTTTTCTTTTTTTCCCTTTTCTGCACATGGGGCTTCTAAGATAAGATCCTCCCCTACACCTGACATCTGGATGTTTATTTTATTTTTCCTATGTTGGTTATGTTAATATGACTTAAATATTGCTTTGCAGCTGTGAATTTCTTCATAATCTCCAATCACTGTTTGGTGTCTCAGCAAAGTCCAAGTTCTTAAGGCGCTAATAATCAATCCTCAATATGCCTTTCTAGATTCATCTTAAGGCCATTGCTCTCCCAATTTCAAACTTGTATTCTATAAAATTAGACTTTTGGTATAAAGTATAAATACAGTTCTTTGCATATACAAGGTAAGCTGCCTAGAATGCGGGCCTACTTACATGAGCTTACTCTTTGGAATCTAAGCTATGTCTTCATTTCTCAACAAAGCAAACCCCTTTTATCAAAACATCTAGAAATCTGCATACCATGTAATGTTCTTCCAGTTAAGTGACTCATTCATGTTTGCATCTACTGTTTGCAGCCTGGAGACTGTCTTTTCCTCTCTGATGCATATGTTCTTGCTCCTCATTCTCTTTGTGCTCTACCGATCTGGCATGGTGCCTTGCTCAAACACAGTTTATGGTAGTTATGAATGATGCTGATAAAAGTAGTTCCTTACCACTCCTCCAGGATACTACTCTACCCACATAAACTGTTAAAGAAGGAAGAAAACTGTTTTCAAGATTACCTTGAGGGTTTATCTATTAGAAACACTTGAAGAGTCTTTAGGAAGATAAATAGGAATGTCTCTGGCAGCATCTTCAAATGTCAGCCTTGGGATTGACACAGTGTGTAGCTAAGCAAGAAAAACAATGAGTTACAGTTGAGTTTCATGGGCCAATGCAGACATTCTTTTCAATGTTCTGACCTTAGCCTACTTTGATATCTAGCCAAATGACTCCTTCTCCCTGAGAACATATGTTCCTGGCTCTATCTCTTTGTCCTTCCAGCTTCCTCTTGCTCCAGAAATGCCCTGCAGTGACTTCTTTGGGGTTTTTAGGACTCTGACTCCCATCCACTTCAGACATCTTCCCAGTGAGCAATTTGACTGGTGGAACACCAGTTGTCTGAATCTCATGACACAATTCTTGGGGGTCTTTGAGATTCACTGTTGAATGTGGAAAATTTCTGAGATGACTCAAATTTACTTTAATTCAGACCTTTGAGAACTAAAGTTTCTGACTCCTTATGTTCAAATTAAGGAAAAGAACCTATGATAATGTAAATAGATAACATTACTAGATGTGAGAATTCAAACTATAAAGTCAGAAGACAGGTTTAAGTCATCATAGCCTTGGAATGAGCCAGGACACTTCAGACATAAACCAAAGGGAAAGTAAGAAATTAACACATGTTTAATTTAATTAAAATTAAAATGTTTGCATGTCAAATGACACCATCAGGTAACACATTACAGGAAAGGGTGGGACAGTCTTTAAAAGTAGATATTGCAATGTGAAGAGTATATAGAACTGTACTATGTTGCTAATGAGAATGTAGTATATAAGGACAATCCGGGAAACAGACAGTAGTTACTCAAAGGCTAAACAGAATCTCCCTCCACATGACCCATTCCTCACTTACCTTCCTGCCGGAACTGAAGCCATATACCCACCCAAGAACTTGTATACAGATGTTCATAAATGCATTATTTGTGTGTGTGCATTTCTCTTGTTTTAATTATATTTATTATATATATGTGAGTACCCTGTCACTGTCTTCAGACACACCAGAAGAGGGTATTGTATCTCATTACAGGTGGTTGTGAGCTACCATGTGGTTATTGGGAATTGAACTCAGGACCTCTGGAAGAGCAGTCTGTGTTCTTAGACACTGCGCCATCCCTCCTGCCCCCATATTTTATCTTTTACTTTAAAATCACATTTTCTCTTCTCGCTTTCTTCCCTTAATTTTTCTGATATTATTTCTCTTTCTTTTGAAATCTACATTTCTTTCATTGTTATTGTTTCACAGAGAGAGGGGGGAGGGAGGGAGGGAGGGGGAGGGAGGGAGGGGGAGACAGAGAGGAGGAGGGAGGGAGGGGGAGAGAGAGGGAGGGAGGGAGGGGGAGAGAGAGAGGGAGGGAGGGGGGAGAGAGAGATGGAGGGAGGGGGAGAGAGAGAGAGGGAGGGAGGAGGAAAGAGAGAGAGAGAGAGAGAGAGAGAGAAAGCAACAGCAACAGCTACCTAGGACTGGATTACCAACTAAGGAGCTCACACCTAGGGAAGACTATTTCTCCCTCTCTTAGCTTCCTTAGTTGTCTGTAGTTCTTGTCTATAAGTGAGGCCCTGTGAGATTTCTTCCACACTAGTATGTCTATTAGTATTGTGAGTGTTGGGGTCTTGTTTAGGTAGCCATATTGCCTAGGATGTACCATCCGGCCATTTCTAGAAGATACAGCCTCACAGCAGATTTCCTGGTCCTTTGGCTTGTATAATCTTCTTGCTCCCTCTACTGAAATGTTCAGTGAATAGGTACAAGAGTTATGTTGTCAATGTATCAGTTGGGACTAAGCATCCCACAATTCACTTGTTCTGTGCTTTTTTTTTTTTTTTTTTAACCAGCAGTGGGTTTTGTGCAATGATCTACTTTTGTTGAAAAAAATAAGTTTATTTGATGAGTAGTAAGAACTACATGTATTTATGAGAAGAAAGATAAATATTTTGAATGACTTGGGAATTAAGCACCATTATTATTAGCATCTGGGCATGGGGCACCTCAAATAATGCCCACTAGTGAGTGAATTAAAATAGTGAATGTACATATATTAGTACATTCATCATGAAGAAACAGATTATACATTAATTCATGCTACATCAGTAAGCATTCAAAGCACAGATGAGTAGGGACACTGATTCAGGAGAGAGTAATTTCCTTCCTGAAATGCAGCTCATAACAGGTCATCAGTACCTGGGCAAATTATGTTGTGCTTTTGTGCAGTTGGCTATCTTTTTACTCCCAGAGATACCAAATAACCTTCTCAAGCTTGAAACAGCAACGTTCTTCATCTTCAGAGTTCCTAAATTGGATACAGTGTTGCTTTGCAGAGCCAGCTTCCTCCGGAGAGAGGGATCTTTCAGAAAGGACTTAAAAGGATAGAGAGAAGTCCAGCCCCAGTCCCATCCCTGTGGAGATGTGGCCCCTGTGTCACATTAGGATAATGTGAAGTCATCTTATGAGAGACCATGGTTCCATTCCATTACTCAGTGTGCCCAGGATGACTTACTGATGCCTTGGGGTTTTAATGAAAATGCATCCCAGCGTTTGTTCATAGTTTGTGCTCTGCAGTTGGGTTTACCCAATGTTCCTTTCCTTATGCTCTCATTCATCCTGCCCTGCTTCCTAGACCTTCATAGGGCTGATTCAAAACTTTCTCCACCTTTCAAGAGCACTAAGCCATGTGCTCTGGAATTTGGCTGCTGATTTCGAAAGTAAAAAATGATTCTGTGTAGACACTTGAAGTCTACCTCTCTCCACTCTCTGATATTACCAAACCAGAGAAACACAGCCTTTGGTGGCCATTGGAATTCTTAGTGATGAGGAGACTTTAGTCAGACTTCCAAATCACAGATGAGGGCTCCTCACTCTGCAGGTGCTAGTGTTATGGATTTAAGGTAGGAACTGTGACTTTTCAATTCTCTCAAAATGCTACCTGTGCTGCTGATCTGGAAAAACATCCCTAGGGCTTCTCCCATTCGAGTTCCTTCTATGTTGACTAAACACAGACACAATTTATCCAGATAAATGAGTCTTTATTCTGCCTTTTAGGCGATTTTGAATTATTTACTTTATCATAGTTATCTAAAGCCCTATGTCAATCTAGCTTAGTAATTGAAATTTTTCATTAAAACCTCTTATTTATAAAAAATGGATTGCCAAGGTGTAAAAGGTGCAGGTTGACTTCATAAAAGAGCACAGCCGGTTCCATTTCCACCTTTGTTTTCCCAGGTGGAATTTTGATCTTCATTCTCTCTCATCCCTCCTTTCTGTGCTCAAGCACTGGGCTCATAGTGCTCTCTGCCTGACTCTGTAAGCCCCATAGTGCAGAAGTGGGTGAGGAAGATACGATTAAGTAAATTTCCCACCAAGTCAGAGCAAGAGAAGACAAGGGCGTGCACAAAGGGCTAGGGCAGAAATTGGACTGTGTGCTATGCTATGTGCTATGTTGTAGGAGAAGCTATGATGTGCTATGTTGTAGGAGAAGCTATGATGTGCTATGTTGTAGGAGCTGCTGTGATGTGCTGTGGGGGAGGAGCAGCAGAGAAGGTATAGAAGCAGAACTGATGGCCCATATGGACTTGATAGCTTGATCAAAAAGAATGACAATTATAGTAGTATTTATATGACAGTGGGTTTTCCCTGTATTTGTTTAATAGTTTCCCTCCACCTTTGGATTAAAGAACTATGAATTCGTAAGGCTTTGAGCAAAAATGGGGATCCAGAAACTTAATGTTTATAAAGGAAAGTATTGGGTGCTTTATTTCGTAGGCATACCTACAAAATCCCTTTGTCATCTGATAGAGTTATAGAAATTGTTTGGGGAAACTGGATATTAAAAGATTGTACAAACCTGTACGTTCTGGACCAAATGAAGCATGGTCTGGTGTCATGTAAGATAAGCCATGAAGAGACTCCATTACAGAAGCAAGTAAAAGGAGGGGTTTCACTATGAAAGCATGCCAACTTCTGGCCAGCCTTTCTGGACCTACTATTGCTCCTGAGATCTGTTATATAGTATTTAATCTCAGAAGCAGGGTCTTTCTGTAGCATCCTGAAAATGCAGACCACACCCCTTTTTAGGAATCCAATCTTTTATTTATAAAATGAATACATAAGATTGGACTGAGACAACGTTAGGTTGTGAAAACTGTGCTGTAATGAATGTGCTCACTGGCATTAGGCAAGGTCAAGAGACACATGTTTCAAGTACACAGCCATTTAGCTTACTGTCCATTAGAGTTGAGGCTTGTCGCTTACAAGTCAGGAGCAATTTTATAGGCACCACTGCTCCCTGATGGTTCATTTGTAAAACTAGGATAATGTTATGTAATTTTATTCAGGATAAAATAAGATATGTTAAAAATTTTTAGCATCAATACGTGATTACCAGAAGAAATGGTCCCAAAGAACACATTTACTATAAATGTGATTTAATGTAAGTGAACATTTACTATAACTGTGGCTTAGTCAGTCTAGAGACTATAGGGTGCTATTTTACCTAAAATAACATAGAATGTGTTATAAGAGTGGATATACAGTTTTCAGTCCTTTGGGACAGGTCTACTCTGTGGATCAAGAACCACCAATTGCCAAACTGTCAACCGATCAGTGCCCTGGGAGTTCAACAATGGCGGCAGTTCAGCTTCTATTTGTTTATGGTGGCTCAGATTGAGCTAGAACCCTGATCTCCCAAACATAACATCACCTAGAGGCTGGTTGAAACTTTTTAATAATTATTGAAACAAGAAAATATTTTGTTTAAGTTAGATAAACTCATTTATTCAAGCCAAGTTTTGAAAACTTGGAAATTTCACGGTGATATTTTTAATTAATGCAAAAGCAATCGGGGCAGCCAAACCCCATCCCATGGTACCCCTACCAAAGAAAATGAATAAATGAATAAATAAATATAAATTAAAATAGGAGTACAGTTCTTAGATTTTACTGCCAGGGATAATCAAGTCTACAGACTTTTTAAAAAACTGTAAATTTAGAATATACATGAATCTGCCTCCTCTGAAGTTTTGTAAATTAAGCACTATCATAATCAGTCAAAATGATACACTGGAAACCAAGCTGTCTGAGCCAACTGCTTCAAGCCCTGCCAGGCATCAGCTACACCAGGCATTCGCCTCATGTAACCCCACAGCCCAATGATGGGTCCGGAATTTACAGAGGAACAGAGAGACCAAAAAAGGGGTTGGGGGCGGGAATTTGCCACTTTTTGAATCCTCCCATTGTTTATTCAGGTTGATAAATGCCAAAGCAGGGATTCGAACCCAGTGTTTATGAGAGTTTGCCTGAGGGGTTTAAATGAATTACCACATTATGGTCTAGCTTTCACATGCCTATGGTCTGTTTCTCATTGTCCAACAAGATAGGCCTAAAGTGCGTGTCCTGTTAACAAGATGCCCCGAACCCTGTCTGTGGGTATAGTAGGTATAGTAGTCACTTCACAGTACCTGGGGGCTCTTTGGCTTTGGACATCTTGGTGGAAGGTTAGAAGCTGGGTGATCTCTATGTTAAGGTGGCCCTGACTTGAAGAGACAGTGGTACAATCCTGGACCCTGTGGTTATAACTACCCTAATGGGCCTCAGGAAGATGAATTGGGTGAATAAGCGGAAGAGTGAGATTTGCTGCAGGCAGACCTGATACATCCATTCACGTTTTCCTCCTCATTTCAAACTCTAAGACTTTTACCTGGTCTGGTAATTTTTTTTTTTTTTTTTTTTTTTTTTTTTTTTTTTTTTTTTTTTTTTTTGGCTAGTCACTTGTGGGTGTGAGAGCGTGCATGTGTGGGTATGCGTGTGTTCCTTAAATTAGCTTTAAGGGGGGTATGCGGAACTGGTGTGGGGACCAGCCATGACCTCTGTGTTTTAAACATAAAGTTCAAGAAACTATTATAAGAGATAGAGAGAGAGAGAGAGAGAGAGAGAGAGATAAGTAGGTAGATAGATAGAAATATGTAGTATACATACATATACATAAAATATATGTGGTTTTTATAATAATATAATAACATATATAATAACATTTGCATGGTGCCTATGCATTACCAATAAGCATCCCAGCAGAGGTACCATTGTCTCTGCTCCCAGATGAGGAAGCTGCATAGCAAGTTCAGGGCTTCTCTGCACATTCCCACAGACAGAGGAGTCTCTATGGCTGTTTTCTGAATAACTCAGGAGGACCAGATTTTCGGAGTGACTCACACTTGCCATTAAAGAGCCTTAGGTAGAAATTTGGCTTAGGGGAAGCATTGGTCCAGGATTCAGGTCCACAATAGCATAAGTATTTATATGGTCAATAGTGTTTTAGCCCAGGTTCTACCAGTTGAAAGTTGTATGCATTTGAGCACCACAGCTGAGTCTTCTCCTTATAGAAAGTAGAGAAGATGGCATTCCACTCTTCACAGAGATGTTACGAAGGCAGATGACATAGTGGGGGTACAGACATCTGGAAACATTTGAAATGGTACATAAATATTCAAATATGACTCCTTGTGTGGATGGACAGTTAGTTTGGGGCTACTATACTGAGGTTCTATTATTCTGGACCCACTGTTTTTATTCATTTGCACTAGTTTAATGCGCCTTACAAATATGCTCATTCGTGTACTGATCATTCTCCCGGATCAATGGCATCTGTTACACACTGCCTGGGAACAGGATTCTCACTGTTGCTGATTTCATAAACAGTGCGTTAGGCCACTAGGGAATCCCTGTTATTTAAACTTGAAAGCTCTCCCACCCCCAAGAAACTAGAACTTCATTGTAAGTGAAAGCTTCCCTCAAGCATCCCATCCAAGCATGCTCAGAGAGAAGTTTTGCCTGAGTTGAAGCAAGACTTCAGTGTACAGACAGGAAAACGGAAGGGCCAGTGACAGAGGTTCATATGGCATCCTGCATCCAGTCAGGGCTACGGTTTCACACCAGAGTCTCAAGCCTGACACTGCCCTGAGAAGCTGAGGATATCTTGGCGTGTTTCTTCTTGTGTTCTTGAGAGTGACGGGTCTTTTGAAATAAACCCATTGCCTTCCTGAGTGTTTGCCCTCTGCTACTTACAGGAGAAGACTGCACAGGCTAGGCGTGTCAAAAGTCACCCAGGTGGATTTCCTGCCTAGGGAAGTAGTGTCCTACTCCAAGGAGACACAGACTCCTCTTGCAACTCATCAGTCTGAAGGTAAGCGACGGCTCCGTTTTCTTTTTAAATGTTCCATTTGCAGAAAGGAAATGGTGTTGCCCTCAAGTCCCTGAACTCTTCATAGGATATAACCAGAGCGACATCCTGAAAGCCAAAGCTGCCTTTGGCTCTGAGTTCGAAGGCTCTGCTGAGGGAATTCTTTCCTATTCCTCCAAGAGGCCCATGGACTTTTAAGTGTCTCACTTTTGTGTTAAGTTTCTGTGTTTATCTGCAGATGGGGAAACCATAAAAGTACTGAATAGGCATTTTCATGGTACACACTGGCAGGCACATATACATTTGACTGTAAATTAAAAACTTTTAAAAAATTTCACCATTTGTAGGAGCACCAAACTTCAGACCATTACCTCTTTCTAGAAACAGAATGCTATTGGGACACAATGTTTTCAATCATTACACATGTGGCTAGTGTTCACGCTACAATGGCCCGGTTGTATAGACATGAAGGAGGCCTTAGGTGTCTCACAAAGCCTACATTTTCGACCTCATCTTTCACAGGGAACCTTTCCTGGACCCTGATTTTCTGAGCAAGTCACATAAAAGCGAACAGGTCAACCATGTTCTCCGCGTGTAGATGGGTGGGGATGGAATTGTATACCTCTTCTATGCATACCAGAAAATATCAAATGGACAATGTGTATGTAGATCTCAGAGAATCCTTAAAAGTCAATGTGATGGTGAATCGTGATGTTTAACTCCCTAGGATGAGAATCTTGATGGAAATGAACCTCTGGGTATGCCTGGGGTGGGGGATTTCTAGATTTACTTAGTTGAGGTAGGAAGATCTGCTCTATATTCTAATGATACCATTATTGGACCTAGGCCTTGGGCTGACTTAAAACGATAAAGCCACCTGAAAGCCATCTTAGGGAGCCACCCAGCATTCACACACTTGGCTGCCTGTGCCAGCTGCCTCTAGGGCCTGCTCCAATGGCCCCTCCACCATGATGGACTGCACTGTCCAACTCACATCCAAATAAACTCTTCCTTCAGGGACTCATCCGGCATCTTTATCACAGTAGCAGACAAGGAACCAACAAAGACAATAATAAGAAAACTGAAGTTGATAAATGTGAATGTTTCTTAGATGTAAATATACCGTGCTGGGGGATAGAGATGTATCTCGGTGGCAAAGTGCTTACTTAGCATGCATGGAACCCTGGGGCAGTTTTTAATACTGTGACAAACAAACCAAGAAGCGTGAGCATCACACTGAAACAAGACTATATGCAAACCAGAGAGATGCATATGCAAAACAGTTGAGTAGGTGTGCGCTTTTTCAAATTTCATGTATAGATGGGATTGTACATGAAGATGATGTTAGAATTTTGAGTTCATTCTTGCTGCACAGTGAATATTGGGCAAAATACTAAACAATGAAATGCATTAGCATTTCACACTTGGTCTGTAACAGACATGAACCAGTGCAGCTGGGTTTGTGCCAAGGACAGAGATTTTTCCATTTGGATTGTCAACCCACAATCTCAAAACCGAAGTGAAACTTTGCCCCTTGAAGTTCAGGCTTCCTACATATCTTCTGGAGATCTTTACTTAGCAATAGAAGTTCAGTTCTGAGGGCCTATGAGGCCCTGTAAGGAAATATCAAATTTTAGATGCAAACAAGTAGCACCCTCTGGTGGTGAAACTTTAAACAAACTAACCACCAAATTAAGACCTGTATAGTAACTTGGCAGACAAGGCCCTGCTAGAAAATACTTCAGGAGCCCTGTCCTTGGGCCTCCAGACAAAAGTGGGAGGGGCCGGGGGATCATTAAAAGGCAACCTCACTACCCAGCCAAAAACATTTGTTTGAGTTAATTTGCTGCCAGAGGCATTTGAAGAACTGGAGCCAGAGGTGGGTTTGCTTAGCCCCAAATCTGACCCAAAATATAAAGTGATACATCTGAAATGGGAGGAGTGAATTGTTTTTAGGAACGTGTATACTTAAGATATTGGAAACGGTACAGAAATGTTTACAGGAGAGAAAAATTAAGGCCGAAAAGGCTTCAACTGCAAGCTTCTGACATAGAATACATCAAAAGGAGAAGCCCGCAGCGTTCATTTTATTCCTGCAGGGAGAGGTCAGGAGCCCTCATTATGCTGTGGTTCAAGCAGCAGGAAAGGAGGAATTTATTTCTTAGCAATTGGCAGAAGCTCTTTCTGTTTTCTTAACAAGATCCATAGAGCTTTCTTGTGGCCATGGTTCACATTCCACAAGGCAGAGCTGAACCCAAAGTCAGCTACCAGAGCCTCAGAGAGCTCATGGTCGTAAAGTAACACTCAGCAAGTATAGACAAGGAAACCTTCTTTACTGTCAACTCACTCCAGATCTTGCACCCTTGACCTTTGGCTGCCTGGCTGTTCAGGGTGCCCAGGGTCTGCCTTTCACCTACTAGGTGAGGTGACAGCAAAGGCAAGCATAAGTGTCAGCAACAGGCAGTCCCCTGTGAGGTCCAAATGGGAGACTTGGGTTTGTACCCAATTTAGTGTTGGAGCCAGTGCAATGCTATCATGACAAGGGCAGCCGTACAGGGTGACTACTGAACTTTACAGCACAGTAAGTCTCTTGGGTGGATAATGTTTGCAACTGTGGTGCCTCTATATCCCATATGAGTTCTTTGTTAGCCATAATTTATAAAAGCTGTGCTTTTTTTTTTTTACATTGTTTGAAGACCAAACATTAATGAAGCTCAGAGTAGCACCTTCAGAGCACTACTATGCTCTACCTTGACTGGAATTCTAGTGCATTCACCCTGCTATGCAAACATAAACAAACACGGGGAAGGAGTTCAGATTTGCCAGAACCGAAGCCTCCTTCCTCTACCACACACCATAATGAGCATTCTCCTCACAGTGCGTTAGCTAGTCACATAATGATCTGCTGTGAGAAATACCCCCAAATGATTGAAACTAGGAATACTCAGGAACCAAATCTCCATCAATACAATTCCTTCAAGTAGCTTAAGCCATCCTCGTCTGAATAGGTAATGACCTAACCAGTCACAGGGAAAGGTGGAGAATGCGGAACTCTAATCAGGAGCAGGCTATGTCTACCCTCAAATACTTTAAACATATGCTTTTTATTTTCAAGTAAGGAAAGAATATGAATATATATATACATACATATATACATATAAATATATATACATGCATATATATATGTACATATATATATATATATATATATATATATATATATATATATATATATATATATATATATATATATTCATTTACTGGGCAATTCATTTCCTGAACAATTGCTGGGCAGAAGATACAATTGGGACTTCTGGGTCTCAGGAGAAAAAAACATATGGGGGAAGGAGAGAAGGTCTTTGGAGGAAGAAGAACCCAACAATAATGTAAGGTCTCAGGGGAAGCTACGGCTTGTAGTCTCTGCTACAGGTGAGTTCCCAAAGAGGTTTGGCAGGGGCTAGGTGGAACTAACCACTGAAGTTTAGGGTAAGTGGGGAGACAGAGATAACACATTGGTAAGGGCACACTTTCTCAGGCAGGAGATAGTAATGCCCAGCAATTGTGCCAAGGCAAATTATTAAGGAATTATCTGTGCATGTAGAAGTCTTTTATCTGCCATTCAAGAGTCTTGGGTGAGAGCTGGTAGCATGGTCAGCTCCTGGAGCAAAGGATAGAAAGATAGGGAAGCTGGGTTAAGACTGGTGGCAGCCAACTCCAGGCAAAAGCAATAACATTTAAAACTACACACAACTGAACATGCGAATGCACTAGAAGCATAATATGTACAGAAGGCAGAATAAAAAAAAAGAAATGAAAATCTTTGTGTTTTCTGGATGAAGGAGGTCTGTCCTTGTGAAATTGCACTGGGTTTTAGAGGCTTTGATGGACATGTTATCAAGGTAAGATTCATCTTTTCAAGGAAGGGTTGCATGAAATATTTTTTTAAAGGGCCCCATTGGATGCTAACAGCAATTACTCTCTGGCCCCCTGTGGTCTCAAGGCTTCCAAGGCTAGCCCCATGCAGCAACCACCCATCTTAAGATTCTCTTGCTGTAGATTCTGCTCATTCCCAGCCATCTGCCTCCCTGTTGTTAGCTGTCACAAATTCCTATAACCTGATAAAATTATAACTATAGAGGCTTGTAACTTATTAGTCAGATTTATATCAGTAAATTCTCACCCTACTTTGAGTTTGTTTATGTGGTGAATTATGTTGGTGGAATTCTGTGTATTTAACCACCCCTCCATCGCTGGGGTGAAGACAACTTGATTATTGTGGATAATCATTTGGATGTGTTCTTGGATTTGGTTTGTGAGAATTTTATTGAGTATTTTTGAATCCATATTCATAACGGCAATTGGTCTGCAGTTCTCGTTCTTTGTTAGGTCTTTCTGTGATTTTGGTATCAGTGTAACTGTGGCTTCATGAAACAAATTAAGTAGTGTTCCTTTTGTTTTTATTTTGTGGAATAGTTTGAAGAGTATTGGTTATTAGGACTTCTTTAAAGGTCTGATAGAATTCTGCACTAAACACATCTGGTCCTGAGCTTTTTTGGTTAGGGGACTTTTAATGACTACTTCTATTTCTTTAGGGGTTATGGCACTGTTTACATGGTTTATCTGATTCTGATTTAACTTTGGTACCTGGTATCTGTCTAGAGAATTATCCATTTTATCCAGATTTTCCAGTGCCGTTGAGTATAGGCTTTTTATAGTTGGATATGAAGAATTTTTTAATTTCCCCAGTTTCTATTGTTATGTTTCCCTTTTCATTTTTGATTTTGCTAATGTGGATACTGTCTCTGTTCCCTCTGTTTAGTCTGGGTAAGGGTTTACCTATCTTGGTTTTCTCAAAGAACCAGCTCCTGGTTTTGTTTATTCTTTGTATAGTTCTTTTGTTTCTACTCAGTTGATTTCAGCTCTGGGTTTGTTTCCTGACTTCTGCTCTTCTTGGGTGTATTTGCTTCTTTTTGTTTTAGAGCTTTCAGGTGTGCTGTCAAACTGCTAATGTATGCTCACATAAACTCAAAGGGAAAAAAAACACATGATCATTTCATTAGATGCTGAAAAAGCATTTGACAAAATTCAACACCCTTTCATGGTAAAAGTTTTAGAAAAATCAGAAATTCTATGCCCATACCTAACATAGTAAAAGCAATATGCAGCAATCCAGTAGCCAACATCAAACTAAATGGAGAGAAACTTGAAGCAATCCCGCTAAAATCAGAGACTAAAAAAAGTTGCACAATCTCTCCCTACCTATTCAATATAATACTCAAAGCCTTAGCCAGAACAATTAGCCAACAATATGAGGTCTTTATGGTATTGGTACAGAGATAGACAAGTGGATCAATAAAATAGAATTGAAGATCCAGAAATGAATGCACACACAAGGCCACTTGATCATTCACAAAGAAGCTAAAAGCATCCAGTGGGGGGGGGAAAGGCAGCATTTTCAACAAATGGTGCTGTTTCAACTGGAAGTCAGCATGTAGAAGAATGCAAATTGATCCATGCATATCTCCCTGTACAAAGCTCAAGTCCAAGTGGATCAAGGACCTCCACATTAAACCAGATACACTGAAATTAATAGAAGAAAAAGTGGGGAAGAGCTTAGAACACAATGACTTCATGAAATTCACAGACAAATGGATGGATCTAGAATATTTCATCCTGAATGAGGTAACTCGATCACAAAAGAACACACATAATACAACTCACAGACCACATGAATCTCAAGAGGAAGGAACACCAAAGAGTGGATGTTTCAGTCCTACTTAGAAGGGGGAACAAAATAACCAAGGGAAGTAGAGGGTAAGAGGGACTGGGGAGAGGAAAAAGAGGGGCAGAACCAGGTATGGGAGGAGATGAAAGAGATGTACAGAGGGCCAAGAAATTGAACAGAGGTGTGTAACAATGGGGGATGGGAAACTGGGGGTAGCAACCAGAAAGTCCCAGATACCAGGAAAGCAAGAGCCTCCTAGGACCCCATGGGAATGACATTATCTGAAATATCCCACAAAGGAGAGGGAGAACCTGTGGAGACCATATCCAGGTGATATTGCTATAAACTGCCCACCTAGATACGACAAATTGTCCTGTAATTATCCATCCCTTATAAGATACTCATAGATACCCGTGACTATTTAAAGACTCTTGGAATCTGAATGTCTTCCTCCATCTTCCTTTCTTCTCTGTCTTCTATACTCATCTCTAAAATTCTCAGCCTGCCTTCCTTTTCCACTGACCAATCACAGACTCTCACCATATCTTGTGCCTGCCCTCACCTGCATACAGACAGCAATCTGCAGGGGAGTTTAATGTTTATTTTTCAACCAGTCCCTCATTTCTGTCCTCAGATGCGCATAGGGATCAGCTGCCCATGAGTGTGGTGGCAAAACTAAAGAAAGGAATCACAGCAGCCCTGTGCTAGTTTGCATATGTTTGTCCCAGAAAGTCCCACTATTAGAAGGTGTGGCCTTATTGGAGGAAGTGTTGTCACTCTGAGGCTGGGTTTAAAGACACTCCTACTAACTGCCTAGGGATGCTCAGTCTGCTCCTGGCTTCCTTTGGATAAAGATATAGAACTCTCAGCTTCTCTTACACCATGCCTGCCTAGATGCTGCCATGCTCCCACCTTGATGATAATAAACTGAACCTCTGGACCTGTAAGCCAGCCCCAATTAAATGTTGTCATTTCTAAGACTTGCTTTGGTCATGGTGTCTATTCACAGCAATAAAACTCTAAGACAGGCTCCAAATAAGCCTTTTCGTAGTATCAGAGAGGCATCCATGGGAAGCTTCTAGATGTCCTTTTATTTTTTTTATCATTCTGGGTCAAGACATTTGGATATGCATCCCTCTCATCCTGACAAATGGAGCACCAGAATACATGTAGGACATTGTTGATCATCTTGGCCTCTGTGGCTTCTTTCTTGGGAGAAAATAAATAAATAAAACTGGCTGGTAACCTTGACTTAAGCTTTGTTGCTGGCTCCTGAGACCCCTGGGCTCTGTCTCTGAACTTATTACTTAAAAGAACAGCCAGGTGGTTGTTGATAAGTTATGGTAGTGTCTGAGTGCATGTTAAAAGTTACTAGTAAGATGAGATATCTGAATTATATATTTAGCTCTGATCCTTAGAGAACAGGCTATGATAGGAAGCTGATATCTGTTTTATCTTATATTCCTTATAGTTTCACTTTGATACCTGTTGCCAGTATCAATGTCCTTTAAGTGTAGACAAACTTTACCATCCTTAGTCCTGTTGTTAACAGATGTTAAGTACCATTAACCCCTCCAAAAGTAGCAAATAGCCATATTTTCAAATATTTCCCTATTTTCTCTTTGCATATGCCTTCACTGAGTATTGACAGCACCATGTCCCCAGGTAAGATGGTCAGGGTCTGGTGTCAGGGCCACCTGATGCAGGGTGACAAAAATCAAACAGAAAACACAAACTGTTCACTGTGAAGTAGGGCTCAGTGCTCTAGGTGGATGGAGCACGCCCAAATTTATGCATTTCCATCTCTGTTCCCTTCCATCAGAATATCAAGATGACATTCTCTCAAATCACCCACAACATAGCAACCTTTATCCAGGAACCTGCAGAGTTTAAATTTTATGTGTATTTGGGGAAAACATTTCTGAAAATATTTATGAGCCCCAGAGGGAATCCCTGGGCCTGTGCCTTGGGCTAAAATAGAGGGATGTGCTGGCTGCCCACGCCTTAAACTACCCAGCACCGTGAGAAGTAGACTGATGACTTTAAGTCCTTCGGTCCCACCCATGATACTCGCTTAATAGCAGTGACAACCAGATCTCCCCAAATCCTTCTCTGCAGAGGAGCCCCTACTTACCTGTCGGTGACTACTGACAGACCCCCACTTGTGAACTTGCAGGTTCCTCTTTATATCAGGCAAGGACACAGCCAGTTTCCCAGATACCATGACTCCGAAGCCAGCTTTCAAGGCAATGTCTGGGTTTGTGGTTGCCAGAATAGAAATGAAGTCTGCTTCGGTTGGACAGAAAATCATCTTTGGCAGAAGATATGAGATACTTTACAGAAAATCTGGGTCGGAAATAGATGTGAAACTAGGCAGCAGCTGCAGTGGATTGAATAGTGCTAAGTCCTTAAATTTCAAATATTGAAGCCCTTAGTGAACAGGGCCTTTAGGGAAATAATGTCGGGTTAAGAGATGTTATAAGCATGGCTCTGTGTCTAATCTGATGAGATAGTGACCTTATTAAAAAAAAAGAGCAGTGTTCCTCTTCTTCACCATGTGCAACGTACCAGGGGACATTTGGGAACACAACAAAGATGCTACCTAAAAAGCTTTGCCCAGAATCAAAGTGAACCAGCAACTTAAATGGGGTCTTCCTAGCCATTCCTGTTGCTTCAGCTACCTATCCCATGATGCTTCGTCATGACAACGTGGGCAAACTGACTCTAGCTGAAAGAAACAGGCCACCCAGTGAATCGGCCCCATTAGAAGTCCTGACCTACCACACAGGATCTTTACCTCTGTGCACAGGATTTAAGCTCTGTAGGCACTATTGTCTTGCAAACTTCTAATTTCCCCTGTTCTTTCCAGGTGCTCCCTTGAGACTTCAAGAGCCATCTGGAAGCCTATTAGTTAGGACTGAGTTACGAGCCCCATGTTAACAGTGAGAGCTGATGTAGAGAAGGACCCCACACGCTGTCCTCTCCACAGTCAGCTTCCACAATGTCTGGGCAGCCTATAATTCCACTTTGATCTACTGCAAAGCTCCTCTCCAAAACAGGGTATTGGATGCTGGGGATATATATATATATATATATGGAAAAAGTAGTCACTGTGGTGTAAAAAATGAAAAAGAGAGGTGACCAGCAAAATAGTATTTATGATGTGTGCAGAACTCTCCTATACATTATGGGACTAGAGTGTTGTTGTCAAATTTACTCACCTTATAAATCAAGAGCGCAGAGAGAACTTGCGTCTTTTATTTTGTCTGCAGCTGTCTACAGTATTACTGGTTGTCATGAAAACGGTATTAAATAAACAATCATAGTCCATTCTTTACTTTTAAATAGTTTCTGTTAGTATGTTCCATTCATCTTGGATAGAAATCTTTAGGCTCTCCTTAAGGGTCCACCCTATCCACTTTCCTTCCTAATTCACAGCCTAGTGCAGGGGGAGATGTAGGGTTTACATGATCACATAACCAACATGGATATAGAGGCAATGGAAAAGAATCTGCCTTGGGCTGGTCCTTGGCTGACATCTGCTGTAACCTGGTAACCTGAATACCTGGACAAACTGGTACACAGGACATATAACACGGAGCTAGTGAGAAGGTAATCCTTTTTGAAATGGCTTGTCAATAGTTCTAGTGAGCATTCACCACATGTCTCTTGATGACTTGCTCCCTTCCTGGCTTTCATTGCTTCCAGGCCTTGATTTGATGCCCTGTTTTCTACATAGCCCTTGACCTAGATGTCTGCCTACTATGGCACTGGTTATCAACCTTCCTAACACTATATATAGTTAATATAGTTCCTCATATTGTAGCAACTCCAAAAACTATAAGAATTATCCTGTTGCTATTTTATAACTTCGATTTTGCTATCGTTGTGAACCGTAATATAAATAAATATCTGATATTCATGATATCTGATATGAGACCCTCAATAGGGTCAAATCCCACAGGTTGAGAACTACTGTGGTTTGGGGTTTCAAAATGCAGTTTTTAAAAAGAGAGTTGAATTTTATTTTAGGATTTTGTTTTCTTTCTTCTATTTAAAACTCTAGTCTCCTTTCTGGCATTTAAGTACCCTAACAGGCTCAAAATGAGGATGACTACATTCAGACAAATGAAGAAACATACAAATAATTTTTAGACATAACTTCACTCTACACCAAAATGAAGAGAATGAATATATCTATATCTATATCTATCTATCTACATATAATTATACATGTTAATCAAACACACACACACACACACACACACACACACACACACACACACACACACATATATATATATATATATATATATGTATGTATATGAAGAGAAAATAGGAGTAGTGAATATTATAGATGTTTACTGGGTTTTTTATCCTAAAGAATAGCAGTACATGTTCTGCTTGACCCAAGAAGCCTTCAGTGGCCTCACTTCTAGCATAACAACATGTCATGTTCTAGCCATCTCTCATACTTTTTAAATCTCTGGAAATTGTAGTAATAGCATTTAGCAAATAAAAAATTTTCAAGAAAACTTATCAAAAGTTAAGAAGAACAGTAAGGATCTGTGGTCTGGCTCTCTGTCCTTTCTTTCCTCCATATCACCTGCTCAGTTCTGAGGAAACTCTTGTCCAGACAAAGCAAAGATTATCCCCTATTGGAGGGTGATGGTCTATCCCTGAGAACACTGTGGTGTTGACATTTCTCATTCTGTCTTCCCTAATGTGGACGAGGCTATATTCTAGGTAAGTGTGGCTGTCAGATTGAAGCTCTCTTCTGCAGCCCTGCCCTGACAGGAGGAATGGATGGAGGTCTTACCTTGGGTTCATCTTAAGACTATGAAAGTCTTAGTTTTGTGGAAATGTGGTTCTGGATTTTGGCTCTTGGGGAAAGCAAAAGTAAGGTGAACAGAATGACCAGAGGCTAGTTCTGCTCAACACACCTCCAACACCATGTCCTTAACATAAAAGTCTAGTCCAAAGCAAAGTATTCCATTGCCACACACCCACAGTCTAGATCCTAGGTCAGTAGCTCAGTAACTGTGTTGAGGAAAATTTGGCACAGAGGAAAAGAACATAGAGTTGCATTATTTTGTATTAGAATAAGGGGTACTCAACTGTTAGCACACCCTCAAAAGTAAAGCAGATGTCACATAAAGGAGATTGGTAGTTAGACTTAAAAGCCAAAACAAAGCCAACAGGGGGTAGTGGTGCATGCCTTTAACACCAGCACTCAGGAGGCAGAAGCAGACCTGGCAGATAGATATCTGAGGTCAAGACTACTCGGGTCTACATAGAGTTCACTGGGCATCCAGGGTTACATAAGAAAACACTGTCTCAAAAGCCAAAGAACCAAACCAAACAAACAAAAGTTAAAATATTTCTAGATTTTTCCCATTTCTAGAAACAGCTCATTTTTTAGAATTTTTTTATAAAGAAAATTGTCTAGAAAGAACCAGTGGAAAAGACAACTAAGAAGAGCCCTTCTGAGGTAATAACAAATCTTAAAAACTGAGCTAGAAAACTTCTGTAAATGAGTCCAAACTTACTGGAGATGTCGGTGCCTCTGGCAAGCTTTAAAATGATGGGGCAACCAGTCAGTGGTGGAGGACAGTTGATGTGGTCTGAGAAAGAGACACCGAAGACATCACCAAACCTGTCATTTGAGAACAAATGAGCACCTGCTGGGGTCTGTGTCCTTCAAGGAGCACTATTTGAAGCTAAGCGGGGGAAGGTAGAACAGGTTCTCCCCAAACCATCTAATCCTGAGAAGGACAAGTCTACACAATTGCTGCATTATCAAATGTAGGTCCCAGCAAGCTTTTGAAGAAACTAGAAAGCCCAAATAACTAATGGAAATAATTTCTAAATAAGTAAATATGGCTGTTAGAGGTAATCAAATGGATCATAGTGAGTTGCTGTGGATATTATTAGAATTCTAGAAGGCCAGGGAAGAGAAAAATAAGTAGAAAATATTAAATAACAAATGGGAGGGCTAGAAAGATACTAAAGTGCATGCACACACAAAGCTGGGAACCCTGGTACACACTTGTCATCCCGGATCTGAGATGGTCACTGGGGCTCACTAGTCAACCAGACTAGACCACAAGGCCAGTTTCAGGCAAGTGAATAAAGAAAAGGGGGCTGAACAGGAAGAAAGGAGAGGAAAGAAGGGAGAAAGGAAGGTAGAGAGGGAGGTAGAGAGGGAAGGAGGGAGAGAGGGATGGAGAGGGAGAAGGTTGTTTTCTGCTACATACACACAATACACACACACACACACACACACACACACATACACACACATGCATTCACGCATCCACATGGACATGAACATACACTCTGGAATACAATATGACAATCAAAAATCTATCCTAAAAGGGAGAAAGCATTTCAGATTTGATGAATCACTTTATGAACCATGAGAGGCAGCAGGTTCCAAATGAGACAATGGAGCAGCAGTTCACGAGGTGAATGTTGAAAGCAAAGAACAAGGAGCAGGCTCTGGAAGCAAACTGAAAATGAGGCTCCAGCTAAAGCAGAATCCCTGAGAGGGCTGACCTCTGACCCCTGTGAGAAACGATGATGAGAAGAAGGCCACCCAGGAAAACTGATCCAAAGAAAGTACCTGGCAACCCGAGCTTAGGATGTGAAACAGCTGTCTGAACAGGGGTTGGGGGGTGAGCTAAGGATGCTCACAAACAACCGCTAAGGCTGTTGACTGCTGCACACCCATTCTACAGGAAATATTAACGGGGAAGGAGTTGGGGACATAGCTTGAGTATTTTATTACCCACTCATTCTAGCCCCAGCAGCTGTAAAACGAAGCAAGTAAAATGAACACCACAGAGACATTCTCCTGGATGCTAGCAAGTCGTCCCAGGCAGAAAGTTAGACACACAGAGAGGGAAAACAAAGTAGGCATGTAGACTGTAGAAACGCTTTTCCCCACCTTACATGCTGATTTAAAAGGCAGCCGTGTGGATGCTGCATCTATAACCTGGGCCGATAATACATAGAAATACAATGTGCTTTGTAAAAGCGGCATGAAGGAGGCAGGTGGGAGCCAAGCCTTAGCTGAAGCAAGTAAAAGACTCCAAGAGGCAATCTGGAGCCCTGGGAACCAGTGACAAGAACCAGACGTGGGAACAATGAACGTTGAATAAGAAAAGCTGTAAGTACATAATTACAATCCTTTCTTCTCTCGACTACTAGAAAATATGTAAAATCCTAGAAAGTAACAATTATAAATGCATCCCTGAGCTCGTAGCATTTGTGGATATACTGTGTATATAATAGTAGCATTAAAGGGGAACAAAGGGAGTAGACATATATGGGAATAACCGTCCTGTATTTCATTAGAATTACGTTAATAGGAATCTGAAGTTATAATGTACACGACAAGCTTTAGGGCAACCACTGTGATAATAGCTCAAAATAATAGTGAAAAGTCACTTAAAATTAACATGCTGCATTGGAGAACATTCACTTAATGTAAGGAATAATAAGGGGCCAAATAAATCACGAAATGCACAGACAATGCAATGGGCCGAGTACATGTTGCTATAGCAGGTTGGAGATGGTGAGATGGGGCGTCCACAGGGCCTCTCTGGGAGAGTGTTCAAACACACAGGAGCAAGTGTGTGTGCATGTGTGTATGAACACAGTGACCTCTGGAGAGATGTCAGTATACTACAATAACAGGAAGAGGATGCTTCAGTAAACAAACAAACAAAATGTACTTCAAAATCAATGAGGGATAGCAGACCGAAGACGCTAAGATATATAAATTACAGCATATGCAGGTAGTATAGTATCAAGAGACTTAGAACGTGACAACATGAGACATACTAGAACAGAAACACCTTCAGAGTCCAGACTGTCTCCAGGTTGAGATTCTGACATTTGATCCCACCCCACCTAGCTTAAAGCCACCCTCGGGGGCGTGAGGTAAGAAGCAGGTGTGTTTATTAATGTAGTGGTATCAATAGGAATGGTTCCCAAGGAACTATGTGTTTGAATGTTTGGCCATAGAGAGTGTCACTATCAGGAATTGAGGAAGAATGTCACTGTGGGGGTTGGGGCTATCTTCCTCAAGCAATGCCCAGTGTGGCACACAGTCTTCTTCTGCTGCCTTAGATCAAGATGTAGAACTCTCAGCAACTTCTCCTGCACCATGTCTGCCTGTGTGCTACCATGCTTTACATCACGGGGATAATGGGTTGAACCTCTGTAAGCCAGCCCTAACTAAATGTTTTCCTTTATAAGAGCTGCCATGGTCATGGTTTGGTACCCCTTCACAGTAGTAAAACCTTAACTAAGACAATTGGCCAACATTGTTGTGAACTAGTGTCTTGCATTGAGAACGTACATTATTTCTGCTTTATTAGAAGCAGATAATGGATGGATTTTTGATGAGTTTGCTTTAAAGAAAACTCTCAATGTCCACTTTTTGGTGTCACTCTTCTTGCCTTAGGCTGCCTATACCATACCGACAAGCATTATAAACGCCTAATGAAAAGGCATCTTATAGAACAAGGATGTTAAAGAAATGAGGACATAATGTGGGCATGAGGGAATACAAAAATAAAAGAAGGCACACAAACACAATGAACAAAAATATACTTTAGAAATATTCATCAAGAAGGACAGGCAAATGGCTAACTAGGTAGAAGTTCCCACAACCAAGATGATAACTTGAGTTGCATCCCCAGGTATACATCCACATGTATGCATATGATAGAAAAATGAATTTATTCTATATATACAACACACATGTGGTAGCTCATTCTCTGTCTGTCTGTCTATCTCTGTCTCTGTCTCTCTGTCTGTCTCTGTTTCTCTGTCTCTCTGTCTCTGTCTCTCTCTGTCTCTCTCTGTCTCTGTCTCTCTGTCTCTGTCTCTCTCTCTCTCTCTGTCTCTCTCTCTCTCCCTCTCTCTAATCCCCTCTCTCTCAAACACACACATACATGCTGAATAAAAATGCAACATTGAAAGCACAGTAAATGAAGATAACTTTAGAAGTGGAAGGAAATGCAGGCTTGGCTCTTGTGGCATAAAACAAGAAAGGAAGTTATAACCAATGAGGACTCTAAGGTCTTGGGAAGTAGGCTTGTGGTTTGTGTGGCTCTCTTTTAGGCCATCAAATACTTAAATCGGAAGCATCCCATGAAAGAAATGGGCTTGCTGATAAAACCATAAGACAGAGATACCCACTCCTCCCCCTTACTTTCCAGAAGGAAGAGCATCTCTAAGAGTACCCTGGTTTTGAACTTTTCTTTAAATACAGGTAGAATTGTAGGAAACATGGTGGACAAAAATTACTGACCGATATTCCTTTTTCGATGTAACTAATCCATTACTATTCCTAAGTAGGGGGAAGTTGAACTTTTGGGATTTGCATCATTTCCAGATGAGTTGGAGAAATATGAGGAAGAAGGGTGTTAACTCATTATGTATGAGCTGCCCCCAAGATCTAGAATCTGGGAGAAAGATGCCATGAGTGTGTGTGTTTGTGTGTGTGTGTGTGTGTGTGTGCGCGCGCGCATGCGTTTCAAGTTCTCCACTCTTCCCTTACTGGGAGTAAGGAGCTTATGTCACTCCTGATCTCCTCAGACTATCTGTATCTTAGGATGATGGAATAGTGTTGTGAACTCAAATCTTTATAAACCCCGTGTCTCATACATAGCGTGGAAATCTCAATCAAGCCTCTTGAGTAGCGAGAAAGATGTCTACCAACTGGACACACTTCCTATCCACATCCAATGTTTCTACCTCATAAAGGACAGCTTGGGAGGTACCCCTACTTGCCAGATGCTCTGTTTCTGTGCGGCAACCTATGACCCTGACTCCCCAAGATAGGCAAAACTTTGCTCAATGGTAGGTTTGAAAATATAAGCTGAAAATGTCAGCACACCTCAGATGTTCCCTTAGGAGTACCACAGGGACCTGGAGGGAGTACAGATACCTTCCCTCTACCATGAGCTATAATCAAGACCTCCACGAGAAGGGAGGATCATCTCACCCTTGCCTATGTCAAGTAAACAATACTTCCATCTCTCTCTCTCTCAGCAGGCAATTCTGTAGTCCTATGTCTTTCTATTTTTATTTCGGTCTTATTTCCCACCTAGGTACTTTGCTTAAGAATAGCAATAAATATTTCCTATAAGTTCTAAAGAAATAAACATAATGAGGATGATATTAATAACTCTAGGTAATTAGACAGTAGAGAATCTGAGTGGTAGGCTCCACAGTCATTACAGAAAAAGGTAGAACTCACGTTCAGGGTGGAGCAAGGGCAGGGGCTCCCTCAACTGAGCTAGAAAACCTCTGAATTCTTCATACAAGTGTGCCAGTGTTAGGTATGGAGAGGAAGGAGTGGCCAGCTGAACAGATCACAAGGCAACTGGGGAGAAGAGACAGATGGGAGATAAGTGTTCCACTTGGTGATTTGTCTCAAAAGAAACAAAACTAGATCCTGCACTGTTACCATAGACACAGAAAATGAAAGGTTTTTCTATTGTCAGCATGGGGATTCAGTTCTGATACCAAGCTACAGGAATCTGTTACAGGAAAACATGTATGTGGCTGAAACTTGCTTTTAATAAATGACAGTTTAGGGGCTCTAGAGGACAGCTGAGCTTTTTAAAAATCTAAAATTTGCAGTTTGGAGTATTCTGTAGTGGAGTGAATCGTCATTTTCACCCTGAATGTGGTGTATTGAAGGTTTGTCTCCTTTTTCTGTGATGGAAAACCAAATAGGCAAGGTGGTCTTTAAGAAAGTCAGAAAGCTCTAATTTGCATCCACCGGACCACGATCTAGCATCACATGGCAGCCTCTGGTGGCCCACTTGGATTTCCTAATTGAGGAGGTTGAGTCAGGCTTGTAGTCATGCATAGAAAGAACCTGCATGAGAAAGTTCCAAGAAAACAAGAATATGACATGTGTGTGGGTGTGTAATACATTAGCTATTCTGTGGGTAAGAATCGCCTCAGGCATTACTGGTTGGATAATGCCCACTTGGTTTTATTGTAAAAATACATTGATATGTATTTTTTTCTATTTTCTGGAGACCATTAAAGAAGCACTTGCCTTCCTGTTTTGAACACTAACTTCTCTACTTCCAAAAGCAGCATCTTGGATTTGTTTATCACCACGAAATCCATATCTCCATGTCTCCTCTTGAGTCTTAGTTAAGAATAGATCATGAGGATAAAATAAGAAAACAATAGGAGAATACCTTTCCTGAAGCTATTATTTCAGAGCTAGGGAGTGTGTGGTTGTGTAGAAGACTGGGAGAATGCATGTAAGTCAACACCCCCTCCTGAAATGGACCAGTAGCGTGGTGGAAAATGGAGGGCTTCTTCACGCTGATGAGCTTGGGGAAGCCAAGTACTGAGAGATGTACCGCGTTCTCCGAGTGGTTCTTTTCAGTACCTGGCTAGCAAACTGGAGCTGCCGCATCCTCTCCCCTCTCGGTTCATACAGTGGTCCTCAGCTGGGCTGCTTTGCAGAACCAAAGAGCATCCTTCATCGTCACATGTTCTCAACAAGCAGTGATATGGGCTGTTGTAGAGATAGATTCCTGGGTGGGCTCGCGGCAATGCACCTCCCAATTGCCGTTACTCAAAACGTCAGCTTAGGTGAATGTGTGTTCATCTGGGAACATTTGTTTCGTACCCCGCTTTAATAGAAGCCAGATCTCGAGACTCAAGTGCTGTGTTGAACATGACCTTAGCCAGCAATAGCGATGAGGTGGGGGGAAAGTTTCTTCCCCGCCCTTCCAGTGACGACTCACTGAGGAGTGCTGTTCCTCTCACCCTGTTTAGGTAATCCTTGGTTTGGCATGTTTCGGTAAGAAAATGAAAGGTTAGCCAACATAGCTGAGATCTCTCGTCACATTAGATCGTCTGACGCCTATTTGTATGTTGGGATCATTCTATTTGGTTTTGGTCAGGCATGAAAGTGTTCTGTGGTCTCCTCTTCTAGTTTTTTCAAGGCCTTCTGACTTTTGGAAAATTGAGTGACTTCATTCCTGTCTGGGCTCTTAGCAAAGTCTTGTATTTTTTTTTTTTTTTACTCAAATTACTTGATCAATTAGCCATGTCGGCTGCCCAAAATGTACCTTTTTATTAATATCGCCTTTTATCAGTTCATTGGAATTAGAAATTGCAACCCCGGTCTGAGGCTGGTAACATCTTGCAATAATTTACAAATGTTACTTTTTTAAAAAATGCACCACAATTGCTCATTGGTGAACTTGCTGGATGTGTCCTTGTGTGAGAAATTGCATCTGTACTCTTATTAGTTTTGACAAACTGGATTTGCGCTTGGCTATTGTTAAGTGGTTCTATCTGCCCTCAAATCTACTGAGAGACACAGCCTTTTTAATGAATTTAATTAAAACTGCATGTGGTTCATAGACTTCTCCCCGGTTGCTCTGCCACTCTTCCTGACCAATTGCAGTTGCTGCTAACGTGCCAAGCTTTCTGACTTTCTGCTAGCAGCCCCAAGGTGGCTTCCATGGAATGACATGGTGGTGAAGTATTAAAATTCTAAAAAAAAAAAACTTCTTTCTACTTAAGTGAGGTGTGTTTACACTAACTAATGTATGCATGAATGTGGTAAGTATGTTTGTCAGAGCTGTGTGAAAGACATGGGTTGTATTTCAACACCAGAGATATATTGGCAGGAAGAGGTTTCACAAAAGCTTGGCAGCAGGACCTGGGGGATGTATGATTCTTTGAAGTATGAAAAAAAAAAAGTCAGACCTTCGTGGAATTTCCTTTGAAAGTTCAGTTCAGCTGGGCTGCCACTCTGACTGCTTCCCTAACAAACAGGAACTGCATGCAAAGACAGTCCCCACATTAATTGTTTTTAGACAGTCTCGAAAGGCATCAGTAACAGATCTGTGTGCGTTACTTTTTTTTAAAATGAAGACACCTAATTCATTTCTTAAATATCTCTGGAAAATGTTTGTTCTGTAAAACTTCAGAGAGGAAGTCAATGAAGACTGCTAATAGCACGGTCTCAAATTCTAATTCTAGAAAACGATTTTTGTTGGGAATGACAGGAAAGTGCACTTGTGTGTCTTTACCTGTGTGTGTGTGGGGGGGTCATGTGCCTAGGTGTGCTTATGCATGTCGAAGCCAGAGGTCAGAGGTCAATGTCATGTGACTTCCTCTGATGGTCTCTACCTTATTTTTGAGACAGGGTCCCTCAAACCTGGAGCTCACTGATTAGCTATAGTAACTAGCCAGCACCTTGGCATCCTTCTTTCACACCTGGTGCTGATGTTACAGACACACACTGTCACAGTTGGCTGTTTATCTAGGTTCTGGGAATCTGAACTCTAGTTTCCATGGTTACATGGTGAGCATTTTACCAGTTGAGCTATCTCCCCAGTTCCCAGTCTTTAGTTTTTAAAACACACACACACACACACACACACACACAAAGTTATTAAGAAATGCAGTTTTAAAATGACATCTCTAGTAAATATATAACATAGTAGTTAAGCCTCATGGAAACTATTGTGAGTGGTTTCATAGTAAAGAAGGGAGTTATGGTTTCATGGACTAGAGTCCAAAAGAGTTGCAAGGAAGGCATGGGGTGCTTGCAGAAAGAAACTGGCTGGTCCCATCTTTATCCACACGCAGAAGCAGAGGAGGTAAGGGAGAAGGAGAGAAGAGAGAGAGAACAGGATAAGGCGTGAGGTAATAAGCCCTCAAAAACCCTCCCTCGGTGATGTGCTTCCTCCGAAGAATTCCTCCTAAGGGTTTCATGATTCCCCAAAGACTGCCACCAACTGACATGAAGTTCAAATACATGAGCCTATTGTGGACATTTTTTCATTCAAACCACAAGTAGGAAACAGAAAGCTTTAGGCAAACACCACTAGCAGACTAGAAATTCTAGAAATGGACACATTGAGGCAAGAGAGGAGAGCCCAGATTGTAGGCAAGAGGTGAACTGAGAATAGATTATTCCCTGGGGGAAAGAATGGAGTAAAGAAAGGTCATGGGCACACAAACGTCTGAGCTCTGGAGAAGTTAGTAAAGGAACAACAGGGATGATGGACAGATGGGCTTCGAGAAGCAGAGATGGAAATATGGGCTGTGTCTGTGGTCACCTGCCTTGTACAGTTGTAGTGAGAACAAAGGTAGTCAGCATTAAAACTCATGTAAGCTTGGCTGTGATGAAAGATGCCTGCAACCCAGCACTTCGGAAGCTGAAACAGTAGGATCATGAGTTCAAGTCTTGCCTTGGCTACATAGTACCATCTGGACCATCCTGATATGATCACACACACACACACACACACACAAATACACACAAACAAACACACATACACACATACACATACACAAACAAACATATACACACAAACACACACACACATACACACACAAACGCACACATCTCATAAAACAAAATTAAAAATAAATATATCACATAGCACTCAGTAAAAATCTTGGCATGATACAAGTGTCAATAAATGTTTAAGATAAAAATTATCATTTAAGCATATCGTGAGATATCTAGTAATTTCCATAAAAGTTTTTGTATCCATTAAAAAAATGATCAAATATCCTTTCAATAAATTATCTGTCACTTACATAAAACCAAAATAAGTTTAGATGGTATCATCTTTTTCAAATATCTCACGAAGAGGAAGAAAATACTATTGAATGTTTTATGTAAGAATAAAATTTAAATTCTGCACCTTACTATGTCAGGAAAGTTTAAGTTAGGTAACATAAGTCTGGTGGCATTGGCATTGTCCTGAAAAAAAAAAAAAAAAAAACATAGTGCTTAATTTTTCAGCCTTAATTTTGAGACATGTAAATTATCCCCCAGAAGAAAATAAGATTTCATAGGTCACATGATAACTCTTACCTTTCCAATATGGGTGATGCAGTTGATAAAGCTCCTGCTCCCTGCCTAATGACAGCTGTCCATGCAAGTCCTCCCCAGCTCTCCCGTGCTGGGCAGACGGGGAATTTTACATCCTACAAAGTGCAACTCAGAAGATTGTACTTGCTGGCAGACAGCCAGTGCAGACTTCACAGCCAGACCTTCCTGACTGAAGTCCCTTGTCCAGGACTTGACTCTGCCTTGTCCCAGGAAGCCAACCTTCCTTCAGACAACAGCAGTGTTCCCTCAAAGTGCTTTGGCATTCGTGGATTGACCAACACTGTCCGAGTGCACACACCTCTGACAAAGACAAAAAGTAGGGGCAAAAACAGATAGAACCAAAACAATCCAACGTCAAGAGAACCCCACCACATCTTGGTTTCATAGGCAGGCATATGAAAGGAGGCAGTGAGCTAGTGGAGGCATGAGCAGGTGTTCCCTTTGTGAGCCATGCTGTGTGGATTCCATGCGCACTCCTCGTGTGGGACAGTCTATCTCTTTGCAAGTCACTCTATCTTCATGGGTTCCACAGAGAAGGTAGGGTAGTGTCTTAGTTAGGGTGTTATTGTTGTGAACAGACACCATGACCAAAGCAAGTCTTATAAATACAACATACAATTGGAGCTGGCCTATATGTTCAGAGGTGCAGTCCATTATCATCAACACAAGAGGATGGCAGCATCCAGGCAGGCATGGTGCAGAAGGAGCTGAGAGTTCTATATCCAAAGGAAGCCAGGAACAGACTAAGCATCCTCAGGCAGCTAGGAGGAGTGTCTCCAAGCGCACCCCCAGAGCGACACCCATCCTCCAACAAGGCCACACCTTCTAATAGTGCCACTCCCTGGGCCAAGCATATGCAAACCATCACAGGTAGCTTTCAAGAAAGAATGGCTGAAAATGACAGGTGATCCTGTCATCCTTGCGTAAAAACTTCCCCAGGAACTCTTTTGCTCCTACTGGGTTGCCATGTCCAGCTGATATATCATGGTTTGTGCCCAGACTTTTTGTATATCTCTCTCCTCTTTCTCCTTCCTCCCTTCTCCTCTCGCTCCTTCTCTTCCTTCCTCTCTCCCTCCCCTCCCTTCCTCCCTCCCTCCTTCCCTTCTCCCCTTTCACCCTCCCTTCCTCATTCCCTTCTTCCCTTTCTCTTTCTCTCTCCCTTCCCTCCCTTCCTCCCTCCCTTCTTTCCTTCTCCCCTCCCTTCCCCTCCCTCCCTCCTTCCCTTCCTCTCTCTCTCTCTCTCTCTCTCTCTCTCTCTCTCTCTCTCTCTCTCTCCCTCACCTCCTTTCTTCCTTCCTTCTTTCTTCCCTTTCTCTCTTTACAGTGAAACAGCATAGTTGATCTGGGGGAGAGGGAGGATGGGGGATGGAGTGGAAGGAATGGGGGAGGGAAAACTGTGGGATGTAACGTATAAGAGATGGGTACACGTTTTAAAACAAACAAGCAAACAACAAAAACAAGCAAAAACAAAACAGACTTGCCCAGGCTTCTGGACAAACACAGAAGAACCCTGTGCACACAGGAGCCTCCTGGGTATCTGCGTGCCTCTGAGTGTTCCACTGTAGTGCTTCCTAAGCCCAGATGCACACTACAAACATTTTGGTAGCCTTCTGACACACAAATGTCTTATCTTCACCCTAGGGGTTCTGATTTAGTTGGTCTTGAGTAGGGTCTTTAACTCTCCAGGGGTTTAGCACACAGAGCCAAGGGCTGAAGAGCACTTCACCCACCACAGACTTCTGACAGGGTGGCAGTCTTCCTCTTGAGATAATGGCTTAAGTTTAGAATTTTAATATATAAATTTCAAATGTTAAAAATTAATGTAAGAAGAATCACACAAACCTTCGAAAAAAGTTTTAGCATCACTTTTCATTTTTTTCCTGTATTATATCTGAATTGATTCTAAGCCTGGGCCTCAGGCATGTTCCCCAAAAGTAAAGAATTTTTCTAGAACATTGTGAGCCCCCAAAACTGTATTAAGAGTGCTGTAAAGGTCTGGATGCATTATTCTCAGGAAAAGCTCCACAGTTCTGTTCACACAGTTACCCACTTAAGTCCCACTCACATGAAAAAGTAGCCACCTTGTGAAAAGACCTCCTCAGAGAGGTGTTCAGTGCTGGTGGAGGGTCTAGGCTTGACAGTGTTGACATGGGGCTAGTTTTGTGGCCTTCATTCCTCTGCTGGCCAGTCCTATAGCCTAGGGTTAAATACCTTCAAAACTATCATTATTCTAATCTAGTACAGAATCTATCATTTGCATTGTTAAATATTTTTTAATGAAAAATGGAATTAGAATGAAAGGCTTTTGTTCCTGGCTCAGAAGTGCAAGTCCCCGGTCTAATTATGTGATCAAAGCGAAGTTGGGTACTGCTGTCCTCCAGCTAGTCACAGAAGCAAATGTTCATGTGATTATGTAAATGTTTATGTATTTCAGGAATATAGTTTTTTTTTCTTAAACCAAACACTGCCAAAGATCTGGTTTTCCGCTAAAAGAATAAAATTCATTTTGGCAGGCCACCTCTGAGTTCCCGGCGTCTCATTATTTGCTGCTGAAATATTTGGGACTAAAACTACAATAATCAAAACATGACTAGGAAAAAAAAAAATATGACTTAGTAGCTGATCGACGTAATTTTTCTATTCCTGGGCACAAAATTGCCAAAAATGCATCTGTCTTCTCAATTGATCTTATTTGTAATTCTAGAACATAAGGGAGAAAAAAAAATGAGAGGGATCTCCACTTAAGTCGGTAATTTTGGTAATTCTAAGGCAACGTGATGCAGGAATTTTGATCAGCACTTAGCTCAGCGTGGGAGATCTCCTTTCAAAGAATAAAACATGCTTGGAAGGAGTCAGAGAGAGTTGCCTGGGGTTTGACCTGAATAAACTGAAAATAAAATGAGAAACTGAACATGGTCCACATAATTAATTAGTAAAGATAGTGTGTGTCTGTCTGTGTGTGTGTGTGTGTGCCTGTGTGTGTGCAACACATAATAATTTTAACACAAAATAATTGCGATGGATGAATTTCACCCTTAATCCAGTGAGATCCTAGTTTACATTCCTGTCATAAGACTCGTGATAAAATTCAAAGTTTCAAAAATGCAAAAAGTAGGAGGTGATTGTTCACATCTTCAAAGAGTTCTTTGCTGATCAAACAGTCTACCGGGATCTTCCATACCTTTGGGTGCGCCAAAATTACCAAGTAATTTCAGTGACTCTCAAATTCAGGGGAATGATCTGTAGTTATAATTAAACATGAATGAGTTGTGAGTCCTCACAATTAGAAGTGCCCTTCTGCAAAACCCTTTGTGAAGGCCACACTGCCTCTCTAGACACGTGTTTCCCAACCACTGCTTTGTTAAAACTCCACATAAGTTAAGCTTTATCAGCAAACCAATGAGACGCTTGCAAATACTGCCTGCAAGGTCTGATGCCTAACTTTTGCCTATTCCATCCATACTGTGAACCCCTAAACCCCAGGCCCTCCATGATCACTGGAGTTTATAAAGGCTCTTGAAAGGGGTAATTAGGTTAAAATGGAGTCATTTCCGTGATATTTAACCCATTAGGACCAGTTTCCTTATAAGAAACAGAAATATGGTAGCTGGAAAGATGGCTTACTTGGTAAAGCCTTGGGACCTTAGTTTGAACCCCCAACATCTACATAAATAGTTGGACATTCTGGAGTAGGCTAAGATCCTAGCCCTGAAAAGAAGAGGAGCCCTAAGGCTCACTGGTAACCAGTCTTGTTTAGTTGGTGAACCTCAGGTCCTGGCAAGACACCTTGTCTCTCAAAAAAAAAAAAAAAAAAAAAAAAAGGTGAATGGCAACACATATCACCCATGGTGGGACCTCTGTCCTCCATGTGCACAAGTGTATGTTTGCACACGAACGTGAACATATACACACATGCAGAGATAAGGAAATGTAGAGACAGCTGTAGCACAATGGGCCGAGCTTATGAAAACCGAGAGAAGGTTTCCACCTACAAGCCTTAGGAAGAAGCCGTAGACTAACACCACCAATACCTGTGAGGAACTGATTTTTTTTTTTTTTTGTTACTTAACACACCCAATCTACGCCATTCTATTATGACTTCCGCAGCAAGCTGTGCCGACTGTGGGCTCCCAAGGGGGACTACTAATGGTATTTAGTAAAGCCTACTTCGCTGTTTGGCACTGAGCTTAAGGTATTAGTATGAAAAAAAGTAGCAGATGGTGTAAAAAGAGAGATACTCTGTGTCCTGGGCTTCCTGAACACATCTGACTTGGAGCGGGATGGAAAGGGGTCCTTCGAGCAGGATGGAAAGGGGTCCTTCTTTGCCTGCTTCCGGTCTCCATCACCTGCTCTGATGTGGCTAGAGATGTGTTCTCCACCCTCACTGGCTGCACACTGAGCTCTCACATCCTTCCTGGTTGTACGTTTTAGCCGCTTGAAGTTTCTGACGTGGTCATCCTCCCTCCGTAAATACTGCACCTCAGTCACAGAGCCCGGCACGTTTCGTTTTGAGAAGCATTTTTTATTACAGGAATTTCTTCCAAGCCGTACAAATTCCATCTCACACCCGAAGAAAGGAAACGTGCTCCCATAGCGTTTCCATGGCTGTGTCGAGGCAAAATTTAATCACTGGCTTTTAACATCTTTCTTCAGGTTCTGTGACTACGGAGAAAAATACCGTATTTTTATTAAAATGTGTTACAGAATTGCAAGTGGTCTCACAAGCTTCTCCTCATAGCCGTTCCTTAGTTGGGTTCATGTATCTTGGTTTCTTGGCAGATTAAAGAGATGCTCCTGGTTTTAACTTCAACACACAACTTTTGAAGCATTCTCAAACCAGCTAAGTTCCCAAAGAATGAATATATGTCTATATCTCTTAAAGTTTGTATTGTTGAGGAATCAGGGGTGGGTCAGGGAATTGACTTTTGGGAATTTCTTCAAGATAATCTGAGAAACCAAATTATTATTTGCAGTAAGACTTGGGACCCATCAGCCGGCATGATGACTTAGTATGTAAAGGTGGATTCTACCAAGATGAATGACTTCAATGAGATCTCTGCAACCCAAGTGCTGAGAGAGAACTGAATCCTCCTTCTGACTTCCACATGTTCAGTGTGTGTGTGTGTGTGTGTGTGTGTGTGTGTGTGTGTGTGTGTGTATAAAATGCAGATATATGTATATACACATATGTATATATGTACATATATATGAATTTTAATTAAAAAGATTTCGATCCAGAACAGTTCTGTTCATATATTTGTGGCCCTTTTCTTCAGGATTTTATCATCAGAGAGAGAAAAAAAAAAAAAAAAGAAATCTGTGATATGTTTGCAGCAGAAAAAAAAAAAAAAAAAAAAAAAAACAGTAATCCTTTATGAAACAGGCCATTTGGGTATCATTGAGTTTTGTTTGCAAATGTCTGGGCCTTTTGTTCAAGAATGTAAAAATGACTGATACAAATAAACCCTCACTTCTAGTGCTGTCTCAAAGTTCAGTGCAGTAGGAAGTGTTGCCTGGGTTCTATGGTCCCATAAAGCATGGCTGAGAGCAAGTGCCCCGTGCCTTGCTCCCTGTTTTTACACAGGGTCAACAGTAGTGCTTGGCACACCATGACCGCCAAGTACCAAATGTGCAGAATTGGGTATCAGAGACTGCTGATGGGACAGAACCTGCACAACTAGGCCCTTTGGGGGAATGGCACAGCCTGACTCAAAGGCTTGGCTTCTTTGAACTGTCAGAGCCACTAATGCAAATGGAAAATATAGCGAGTACAGACAGATGTCAAACAAAGCCAAGTGCCCAGAACAGGAAGCAAGAATATTAAATCAAATGGCAGTGAGTTGCGACTCAGAGGGGTGGGTCTGCCCTGAGAAATGTTAAAATAGACATTTTGCTGCAGAGTGAATATCCATTTGGTTCCTCGGTGGATAACCGTTTTCCAAGCAGCATAGAGTTTCTAGGGAAGCCCTAGGTTTGGTCCTCTGCTCCAACTCCTGGAATGAAGCTGTTTCTTGGTTGTTAACTTGACTACATCTGGAATCAACTAAACCCCACGCATCTGGGTACATCTGAGGCAGATTTTCCTTAAGTAAGTCAATCAAAGTTGGAAGATCCACCTCTAAGCTGGCTCCTTTGAGGTGGGAAGACCTACCTCTAATCTGCACATCAGCCTCTGGTGTGTAGAGCCGGTAAAGAGCATGTGAAAGAAAGAAGGTTAACTCTCTCTGTTTGCTTGCTCTGTCTCACTGGCATAAGAGTCTATTACTTCAGGATTCTGCATATACTGAAGACCAGCCAACACATCCAGCCTCATGGACCGAACAACCAGAGGGTTCTTAGATTTTTCCCTGGTAGACAGCCATGGTTGGATTAGCTGGGCTACAATCTGTGAGGCACTCTAAGAAATCCCCTTGACGCATGCATGTATGCATATGTGTGTGTATGTATGAACACTGTCGGTTCTGTTCCTCTAGAGAACCCTAATACTCACGAAATATCTTCTATTTAATGTTATTATTATACTACTATTGGGCGGGGCTACAAATGCCTGACTCTCCCTTATATCCCAGAGGCATCATTCTTGGAGATTCAGAATTACTATCTGCATTAGCTCGTTGCAACTGCTCTAACAAAATACCATAAACTAGGTCATACCTGGGCAACGGGGGATGATTTCACACTGTTTTGCAGGCATCTGAGTCAAAGATCAAGGTTCTAGCTTGCGATGTGTGATGAACGGGTGCTTTCTGATTCATAGGCATTGTGTTCAAGCTGTGTCCTCCTCTAGCGGGGAGACCGGCTCTTTCTGAGGTCTCTTGTAATTTCACGCACAGGGCCCTCATCTCTGAATCCCGGTCCAAAGCTAATCATCCCACTGAATGCCATCGTCTTGACGGTACTGATTTTTGCCTTATGGATTAGGGGAACACAATTATTAGGTCCTTTGCATTAGCACTAAGGAAATGTGTCCTCCTAAATGTACACAGTGACAATCTCCTCATGAACTGGTCCAGTTGCGAGTACTGTAAAGGCCAGCCACTCACCTGAAGGATGAACAACCTTCGAGATCAAATTGAGGAAGTTAGAAAAACTATTTTCTGCCCTTTTTAATCCCAGAGGAGTTATTCGAGAGGAAAACCAGCAGAGGGCGCTCTCTGAACCTGAACCTTCCGGGCATAGGACACTGGTGCTTGGCTAGCTTCAGCCGAAATCTGGGTTGCTGCAGAGAAAATGGGAGCTGGCGATAGTTTGTTAACTGACAACTGCTTTCTTGGGCAGTTCAGACACAGTTCATTAACCGGGTGGCTTCTGATGGGAACAGAAAATCCCTGATGGCAAACATCTGCTTGGGCTTGTTCAGTGAAGGGCCCTGAATCTTCTTGCTCCACAGCTAAGTATGTGTGACAGGGAAAATAAATGGGAAACTGTGGCAGAATCACAAACACCGCTGTCTTTCCATGAGACAAAGGACAAACTGATGAAAATGGTTGATGATAAAAAGCATAATCGTGTTGCCTAACATCATATATTGGCCATAAAAACAGAGTTTCCCAGAGCCCTTCAAACTCAGTGCTTGATTTAGTACTCCCAGCAACCTTACAAATCAAGACTGAGTTTTCTTATGATCAGATAAAAGGGCTGACCAAGATAGACTAAGAAGGTGGCCCAAGGCTATGCAGAAATGAGCCACCATTCGGAGACGGTGTCACTATGTTCTGTGTGACTTGGATAGTCCCAAATGCTTTCTATTGAAACAAGCTCACTGCCAGTTTAGGAAAGACAGCCTGGGGAAGGTGGTGGTGACTCACACCTTTAATCTCAGTATGTGAGAGGCAGAGGCAAGTGAATCTCTGAGTTTGAGGCCAGCCTGGTCTACAGATGGAGCTCCAGAAAAGCCAGGCTACACAGAGAAACCCTGTCTCAAAAACAAAACACATAAACAAAAACAAACAACTACCAAAAAAAAAAAAAAAAAAAAAAATCAGGAAAGCCCAGTGTGAAATCTGAAAGCCAAGTGCTTGCTTCATTGTTTCTCTGTGTGTGGCAGACATGACAAGTAGTGACAACACACTACCCCGACTTCCCAGGAGCTTTGGAAACCAGTCCCGTATTATTCTCAGCCATTCTGTTTCCGTTAGGTTAATCCCTTTAACCAAAGTGGCCAGATCAAATCTACACCGAATCCAACCAGAGGGCTTATTTTTAAATTTCTAAAATCTGATATCTGTCAACTATTAGTAAGCACAGGTAGACCTACTAACTACGTGGTCATAGCATACAGAATGGCTGGGAATTAGTATCAGTTATTCTTATAAACACTTATATGATGCCATTGTCTATAAATTCTAAAACCAACAGGAAATTTGTCTCTAGGTTACTCATGAAAGTTGATAAACTTGGAGCTTATCATTTAAAAAGTAATATACCAGGGCCCGTGGAAATTTAGGAAAGGGGAGAAGGCTTTAATTGGGTGAGGAAAGGGAGAGGTTGAGTTATAACCTTTGCCTCAGGCCGTTTATGAGCACAAAGTCATTAACATCTACCCCCAGGTTCCTGAGCAGGAAGCAGATAAAGTAACAAACAGAGAAAGTTCCTGAGTCCCTTTGAACTTTATAGAGAGGCAGTTTATAAATCCTGAGCAACTGGATTTATGTTGTAATTCGTCTACAGTGACTCAACTTAAAATTCCACAAAGGTAAGAACCGTACCACATACCATGTATGCCCGGCCTCTCTCCCTCCTCAAGTAGCACAGCCCTACTCTGGACTGTCATGCTCTCTGTCAACAAGCTTTCTTTTGGATCCCCTTTCCAGTGTGGTCAGATTAAAGTATGAAGACCTCCACCACAGAGAAAAGAAGCCTCTCTAGAGGAGGCCGAGGGCAAGAAGTGGAACTCTATCCTTTGCTGGGAGGTAGAATAAGATGTCCCCTCTGGTGTTGATTAAACCAGATTTTCATCCACATCCACAGTGAATGGTTGAGCTTTCACTGCTTCACAGTTGATCTACCTTTTGTGCAAAGGACTGTCTCCCCGCCACCCCCATCCCCGCATTCCAAACCTTTACAGTCGAGTTGATGATTTTTAATACATATATAATAATGTTATGCTTTCAGTGGTGTGTCATTTTCTTTACCCTTGTAGAGAGATAACATGCAATTGTGGGGTGATGTCAGCCTATAACATTTTGGTGTAAAACTTTGGTCACACCAAAATACCAGGCTCCTTAACAAAAGCTGGCAGGCACATCTTCTGGCAGCAGCTGCTCGCCGTGTGATTTAAAACTTCCTGTCACTATAATTGATGTGTTTTTATTCTCCCCATTTCCTGAAGCCTGATCAGAATTAAAATTGCTGCTGGAATTTCCTGTCAAAGCAACTCGTTTATTTGCTGAGCTCTGCACTTTGATTGGACATTGCCTTCAGCAAGAATCAGGTGGAGACGGCCAGGAATTATCCTCTCCAGGCAGATTTGATGGCCATGCACAGACATCTGCAAATAGATACTAGCTGTCCATCACCGGTGAACTTGTCCTGATGAAAAACTCCACATGCAAAATGTTAACGATTTGAATATCAAACCTGACCACCTGCTGGGTGGCTCTGGGTTTCCTGTTCATTTAGGAGGTCCCACCGAGTTTCAAACTGGTTGTCTCGCCACAGAATTTAGTCCTGTCCCAGGACTCCATTGTCAGAACTCGGAACAAGCCTCAGATCTCGTCCATGATTAGATAACAAACTTCTTCAGTCTTCCCGTGCCCACTTTCTTCTTTCCCATATGTGCCCCATATGCTTTGTACAGGAAACATCATGGGGTAGTTGAGTGTCAAAGGGCAAAGGCTTCAGAAATGTGCAGTTGCCTTGGTAGCTGCTTGCTCCACTCATGGGTCTGAAAACCAAGGAAGCTACACAAATGCAGGTTGGTTGTAACTTGTAGATAGCAGAAGAACCTAAATTCTATTCAGTGCTTTATATATATATATATATATATATATATATATAGCCTTTCCTGTATCTGAAGAAAGAATCTGTAACAATCCTTCATTCATAGGAAAGAATGTTAACTTTCCTCAGCCTGCCTGTGAGCATGAAGAAGGATATTTACTCAGTTCTAGATTAGACAGTGTGTCTGTTTTCAAGTTGAAACTAGGAAAAGAGAGACTTGGGGCTCAAAGAAGTTGTTTCAGTTCAACACTTGGGACACTGAGGATTGTTTTCACCCACTACAGTGGTGATCCATGGTGAAGGTGTCTGGATGGGGACTGGACTTACCTCTAAAAATAAAGAAATACAAGCACATCAGCTTTCTTTAAAAGGAAACACAGAGACATAAAAAATAAGCAAACAACAACAATAGAAAACCAAAGAGCTTACCACGGAACATCCTTCCTGGACTGTGGTGTGCCGTTGGCTGTTTCTCTGCTTTGTTTTGTTCTCAGTTTTCAATAGAACTCAGGTTTTTAGCTTGAGATGTTCTGAGAACCTTTGAAACACGGTGCTAGACTTAGGAAGTGTGAGCTCTTGACCCTGGGACTCTGTTTTAGTTACTGGTTGCCCTATCTCCTAATACAGTGTCCTAAAAACTATACATGGTTCAGTATATATATCACATAACTGAAGAGACTCAATGAGACACTGAAAATACTAAAGATGGAAGAAAGGGGACCACACTGCACATGGACCCTAAGGCCTTGCGCATTAGCAACTTGGTTCTTTGTCATTTTTAAACTTCATCTTATACTCTTACTGAAGTTTTTCCCCCTCCTCTCTTCCCAGTCTCCTCCTCCACCTCCCCTCTCCTTCCCCCACCCCCATTCACCTCTTTTCTCTTTAGAAAAGGACCTCTATGTATAGCAACCAATCATGCCATATCAAGTTGCAGCAATAGGCACCTACTCTTGTATTAAGCTAAACAAGGCATCCCTGTAGGAGGAAAGGGTCCCAAAGGCAAGCAACCGAATCAGAGACAGCTCCTGCTCCCACTATTAGGAGTTTTACATGAAAACCAAACTAAAAATATATGCAGAGGACCTAGGTCAGTTCCATGCAGACTCCCCAGGAGTTTTACATGAAAACCAAACTAAACATACATGCAGAGGACCTAGGTCAGTTCCATGCAGACTCCCCAGTTGGAGGTTCAGTCTCTGTGAGCCCCTATGTACCCAGGTTGGAGCGACCTTGTTCTTAATAATAAATTACAACTGCTTGTCCATTAGAATCACTTGAAAAGCTGTAAAAAAAAAAAAAACCAAACAAACAAAAATAAGCAAACAAACAAACCAAACGGAATATCCAGATATTCTCTGGACCATTAAGTTTAAGTCTACTAGTTAAAGTCAGGGCCAGATGTCAATCTTTGTGCAAGCTCGGTGCTCTTGGCCTTGAATCCTGGGCTCATCCCATTCCAGAAGCTCAGGTCTGATTTGTTGCTTCTAATGTGTCTAAGATTTTTGATTCCTTAACTGAAGACCCTGTGCATGAACAACGGAGAGAGGGGAAGCTGTTGGTGAAGCAGAAAGACCCACAGGCGCACCTCAGGTTCACAAAACAGACCCACTGGACACCAGAGAATGAAAAGGCCACCGAAAATCAGTGTTAGATATTCAGAGCGGGGGAGGGGAGATTATGTCACTAAGGACTTTCTGCCGTATTAAGGTAACTTTTGAATGTTTGGTACTAGTTTGAATGTGTAACTAGTCCTCCAGATGCACCTATCTGTCCTGTTATTTTGCCTCTATGTGCCCTTTGTGTATGCTACACTTTATTATCCAATGCCCTTGACTGCAGAGTAGCCCACAGGAAGATCAGTGCCCACAATTCCTTCTTTTAAATATGGTAGGAGGCCATGTGCATCATGCACATAGGGAAAGGTTGGATCTGTGGAGCTCATGATTTTGCCCTGATGATTTGGAAACCTTTTATGTATATTTCTACTACCTTTTATGGCCATGAGCTTAGGGAATTCTCTGTAGAGGGTGCCTGAGGCTAGGGGGAAGGTTGGAAGGCCTTCTCTTCATTTTCAAGAGTATAGCCCAAGTTTGGCATTGGAAAAAAATTATATTTTTTTTTCAAATTTCTTTTTCCTTTTAACTCTTGTCTCTGTGTGACATTCTGCTGTTCTTTGCCACAAGCCACTGCCAAACAACCCATACAAGAATTTGGCCTGCTCCTTGGCTAGGGTAGAAGGCTCTTTAGAAGCCACAAAGCCACATCTCCAGGGAACAGTCGCTTTATTAATGTCATAATTACCATCACATGTGTCCTGGTTATGACGCACACATTACTTGAGAAATCGATGGAGGGACAACCTGGGATTTTTCTGGATAAGCTGCACTTGAGGTCATATGTGTAGAGTTAAGGTGGGGTCACGTCAAGGTCATCTCTAAGGAGATCTGGACTTGGACTTCCACTTGGAAAATGCTTCCCTCATGGAAGCTATTCACTCACCATACAAGCTCACTTTTGAAAAATATCAGAATAGGAAAATATGAGTGTTTGATCCCTTTGCTGGGCTTTTCTTGGCATCTTAGCTTGTTTGTAAAAGGGGCTCTCTGGTGCTTAATCTGTCATTTACCCTCCGTTTCTCGGAGGAATTCAGTAAAATCGAATTGAAAGCTTTGTTGGCAAGATGCACATCATATACGCCTCACTGGGACTTTCATTCCATATATCATCGAGAAGGAGTTGGGCACTATCTGGTCATCTGTACGTTACCATTTCCAAGTAAGCTGAATATAGTTAGTAAAGTATGTTCTAAGATTGAAGTTGACCATTGAACCTGCATCTCAGTTTTTTTCACTTCTGCGTTTGTTGGATATGGAGGAAAAAAGAAGGGAATTAAATGTGATAAACAAACTGACTTAGCATCCTCTTCTTTAGCCACCATGTGACCTAGATACAAGCGACTGGTGCCAACCTTGGTACTGGAGGCTTGGGGAAAAAACAGCTCTGCCTCCAGCTGATTTAAGGCCCAGATAACTACCCCTTTCAGCGTAAATGATGCTCTGCCCTAATTGACCAGTGCCTAGTTATGCTGGAGCTGAGTCCTTTTGGAAGCTGTTCAGACCAAACTTGACTGCCTGCAAATGCTGTGCCAAGATCACATTGCTTTCTAGAGCCTGGTGTATAATTCAGGCTGCAATCTAAAGGGAAAGCGTTCCCGAATGTCTAACAGGATGCAGCAGTGAGTGCACTGGCTACCTTTGCCAAATTAAGGAATAACCAATACCAGTCGAAAGGATTGGTACCTATTGAGGTTACATCATAACCTTCAGCCAAAGCTGGCTATACACTAAATGTCATTTTCTGTGTCTAAGTTCGTTGGGTCATTTTCTTTTTCTTTCAGGAGTACCTTAGGTTTCCCCAGCTCCCTCTAGCAATTGCCTTTTTTTCCTCACAAAAAAAAAAAAAAAAAAAAACAAAAAAAGAAGAAGAAGAGTATTTCTTAGAGCCAATGCCTCAATGCCTCAAGACAGAGGTTTGCAGTCTGGGGAACTGCACAGATGGGGGAGGCCTGGTATGCTTAGATGAGGGCTGCCACCTGCTCCAGCCTCGGCCAACACTGGGATAGCCTGGTACTGAGACTCACCTTTCCTTTCTCTTCTTTATTCTTTGTCCTCTTCTTTTTACTTCTCCTTCTGTTCCCTTCTCCCTCACTCCTTCTTCCTTGGCCTCTCATTCTGTCTGTCTTCCAGCACTGGACCCCAGGGCTTTGTGCATGCCATAGAAGAACGCTGTATTCTGGGCCCTCTTCTTACCTTCTTATTTTGAGACACAAGCCCACTAAAATATAGAAGCTATCCTTGAAATCTCTCTCCCTACTCCAGACTAACCTTGATCCTCCTTCCCTGTGCTCCCCGGTAGCTGTACCACAGGACCATCCATCTTTTTTTATTCTGACTTTTCTACTGGGATTTACTGCTGTATAGGTGGATGATCAGTCAGGGAAATGGTTGATCTGCACGCTGATGATAAATGATTAAGAGAACACAAAGTGAGGTTGGTTGCAGACTGATCTCTCAGATTCAGAGACCTGATGCACCATCTGAAGCAGGCAAGCCTCCAGAAGGCTTGCACAGGATACTGATGCCATCTCTTGATTCTTAGGCTGCTTCCTGCCAACACTGGTACCATTAGAGCAACCAAAGAACATCGGTGACCTTCATAAGCAAATAGCATTTCCCTATGCCCTTCCCAAATAGTTGTACATATTATGTGGACCCAGGAGGAAACAGGTAACTATGTGCTGACTCCTTGCACACCAACAGAATATTTTTCTCTACCATTGAGCTGAAATGGTTAGCATGTAGAAAAAAAATGGGGTATTAAACTAAAATATGTCTGTCTAGGGATCCATTTAGTTCCCCCCAAATAGCTCCTTTCCTTATGAATGCCAGTGTGTTTATATATATTTAAATGCCCCATTTGCTACACTGGTTTTAGCTTCTTGTTAGCATCACTTCTTGTTAACATGATGCTCTGCAGCTCAAGGCAGCTGGAGAAGGGAAACACATGTTGAAGAATTTATGCAGTGTCCTTAGTGCCTTTCATTAAAGAAAGGGGCTTGGAATAATAGGTATGTGTTATAAGGTTGCTGTGCTCAGCAATAGGTCGGACCTGTACTTGACAGGCGCCTTATTTACATTCCCCTTATATATGGGGGGCTGTAACATTTTAAAGAACGTAGCATTTTTTTAAGTAATATTTATATTGTGCCTCCACACATGGGGAGCGGTTCTCTGAAGGAACATGATGTGCTTTAAATCCATTTGTCTGCTTCTTCTAATGAAAGACTCCAAATATTTTCCTCCCTAGCAGTGGCTCAGCTTATTCTTGACTCAGGCCATTGCAGGTCTACCAGATGGACAGCCCTGGCTTGCTATTGATTCAGGCCACTACAGGTCTACCAGATGGACAGCTCTGGCTCATTACAGGAGTTTCATCTTAAATCACTCGGGATTTGTTTACTTAGAAAAGTTTAAGGCCCCACCTTTCCCTCCATGGAGACAGGATTAGTACTGTTATTTTCTAAGGTTCAGGTTGAGCTCTAGGTTTGACCCTCAGAACTCGTGCAAAGAGCTGGGTATGTTGGTACACACTATAACTCCTATGTTGGGGAAATCATTCAGTTTAGACTAGTAGGTGAGCACACTTGAGGCTGACCTCTGGCCTCCATGTGCACATTCACATACAAGTACACACACACATACACACACACACTCACACATAAATCTGGGCATAATGGCCTATTCTGTAATAGGAACAATCAAGATGGTGTGGCCACACTTCAGAACAGTTGAAGCCCCACAGTTCATGGACTGCCTTCGTTCACATCTTTGCCTAGTGATTTGGACTACTCACTTGGTTTTAACACTGCATCCACACTATGGGGTAACAGCCTTCTTCACTGGTAAGACAAATGATGCTTACAGAGAGGTCATGATTCAGCTACACCGCATGGCCATTGGAAGCAGAACAGGAAACTCTATGATGCCAAAGAACAGGAATTTGCCCCCATTGATCCAGGGTGGATCCAGTAGTGGCCAGCATTCTAGAGCAGTGGTTGACTCTGCGAGAACATGCCCCAGACAAACAGAGCCAAGAGATAAGTAAAGGCAGGTAGAGGGCAGCTCCCGGGAATAGCTGGAGGCCTGGCTTAGGCTGCTAATATACAGGCTCACTTAATCCTGTATTTCAGTGTGTATATATAAAGATTCTATACTGAATCAGTTTAGTATAGAATCTTTTTGTCAGTTCCCTTCCACACAGCAAGAGCATCAGAGAATCCACATGATATCAGTCCCGTTGGTCTGTTTATGGAAGATGGGGAATAAGGGTGCACACTTTTAGTCTCAGCACATGGGAGGCAAAGGCAGACAGATTTTGTGAGTTCAAGACCAGACTGGTCTACATAGAAAGTCCAGAGCAGCCAACTCTACACAGAGAAATTCTTTTATTTGGGGGGGGGGGAGCTAAGTCCTGGTCACAGGGACTGACAGGACAGCAGCTCAGACATTTGACTTGGTTTCTCTTTCTCTCATCACCATTGAAAAGTAAAGGCTGACTTTCACAGGACTCTCAGAGGGGAGGATGAATTATGTGTAAAAACACACAGTGGTGGGCTTGTGTACCTTACTTGGGGACCCCTGCACAGTATTCATGAATAAATACTCAGCATTGGCAAACAGGTCAGAATATTTGTGACAAGTGGGGTTGGGGTGGGGACACATTGTTGGATTTTGAGAAATAGAGAAAAATGTTATTAGTGATAGACCCAGAATATACACAGAAGAACATTCCTTCTTGATTCACACATATGTATGCATGTACTGTTGCAAGCATGTTTGTGTACATGCTAGAGCACACACACACACACACACACACACACACACACTCACACTTTTATACTTTTTGCCAACCAAGGGATGTGATGTGACCTTGAGTACTCTGAAGACCCTTGTTTTGGAATTTCACAACCATAACAAGACTTTATCAGTTAAAATACACTTCAAAGACTATATGAGATCCTTCTTTGGACTATCTGCCCACAGCTGAATCTTTCTTCAATAATGCCTTGGCATAACATTGCATATTTTGAATTTCCTAGAATCTTTTTTAGTGTGCTAATGTTCTATTAATGATCTCTATAACCCTAAAAACATCCATCCAAGCAGCCACATTTTTTTTATTGTTTGAGCCAATGTTTTTTGTAAGCTATGGTCTAACTACATTTTTTAAAAAATTCATTTCTTAATTTCCTCTGTAGAAGCTACCTGCTGAAACTAATGGGTGACTTTATTGGTGCTGACTTCTGTTTTAAATGTTATTTTGGTGGCCAGAGAGATGGATAAGCTGTTAAAAGCACTGCCTGCTCATCTAGAAGATCTGGGTTCGATTCCCAACACCCACATAGCAACTTACAACTGTGGGTAACTCCAGTTTCGAGGATCCATCCTACCGGGCATGCGAGTGATGCACATATCTGTGCATAAAGGCAAAATATCCATAACCATAAGATAAAATAAATTGATCATGTTATTTTCATGTGCAGTTCCTCAGCTGATTACACTACCTACCGGAATGCCTATTGGAGTACCAAACTAACAACCTAGACTTATGAAGTATGGTAAGCAATAGAAAATAGGTAAGGTAGTTTGGAAAGTAGTTGAGGTCATAAACAGCAGTATCTTAGATAAACTGGAATGCAGAGGTCCACGTGGGTCCACGTATGACAAATATGGACACACTAAGACAGACATTGGTCAATTAGAGTGCACTCAAACCCATCAGTACCCTGGAGAGCTCCAGAGACTATAGGTCTGAGCACTTATAGTGTTCCATACTTGAGCTGTTGACCCACCAAAGTCTGCAACTCTTTTCCTGAAGAGGTCACCTGATACACCCAGCTTGGTGACTAATGATTCACAGTCTCACTCTAGCACTGGCTGGGGCTCTGATGCCTCTGTGTCACTCACTAATGGTCCCTGATGGTACTGAAGCAATGGTACTTTGCTGTGTGGGACATTTTCAAAGGTTGTTTCCTAGAGACAGAGTTGACCCAAACTACTCACCACAGTTCACTGAGTTTTAGTGGGTTTTGTTGTCATAGAACAGATTTTATTGTTCTGCTAATAAACATTAGGTCAAAGGGTTAAATTTTTCTTCATCATAATAATGAAGGGTACAGATTTTTCATCTCAGTAATATATTTTTGTATTTTTATTTTCACAGCAATGGGGATTGAACACATTACGAGATGCATGGTCTACGCCTGAACTACATCCCCTACCCTCTTTTTATTTTTAGGCAAGGCCATACTAAATTTCCCAGGCTGGTCTTGGACTTATAATCTTCCTGACTCAGACTAGGATTCTATGCCTGTACCACTAGGCTTAGCTACTGAGTGATATTAAGTTTTCCTTGTACTCCCCAACTGGTTTATTTGCATTTGGGGGAGATATTTCTTGGTATTATAGCTTACAATGGTGCAAACTTGTTAATGTCTAAAAATGAGCAGCAAGTTATTACAAAAATACTCATATCGTGAGATGGATATAGAAGGCAGTTACAAAATTTATGGCTAAGACATGTTCAGTCAGTACCTTTCTATCATTATATGGCAACATGTTAGTTGACATCCTCTTGCTTTCCAGAAACTTCTTGATGTGGTGTAATACATACAGCAAGGAAGAATGGGGACCAGAGACAGGGTCTCCATTCTTGTTTTACCACCTGTGACTCTGACCTTGCATAAACCATTTGCTATCCCTGAGTCTGTAGTCACTCCCTCTGTAAGTGAGAAAACGGCACTTACCAGGCACGTTTCATGAGCCTATTTGAGACATTGTGTAGAAAAGGTCTTGACCACTTGCTGGAGCAAAGAGCTCAATTCTACCTGATAATTTTTCCTTTCATTCAGTTATGGCTCTTTCAATCCAACTTTTCTGGTGGTTTTAGAGACATTGCCTTCAGATAATCTCTTACATGGCTTCAAAAAGGATCCTGACTATGTTGAGGGATACATTTTCTGGTTTATTTATGCATGTGGTTCACAGATGCATGTTTGTGCCAGTGTCTCTGACACCCAGTGGGCAGCTCAGTCTTCATTGTTCACCAGTGGCTGATGCTCAGAGGTGGTTAAGGAAAGCATCACAGAGGGATAAACCTGAACACTCATGAAAGGAAACCAAAGCATTCTATCTGTGCTTCCATTCCTTTAAATACCTACCAGTCACAGGGCTGTGGTTTCCTAGCCATTTAAAATAGAGTTCACAGAGGAATTATGCTAAATCACTTAAGCTCTCTGAGCAGACTGGCTTTCCCAGCTTCCTTCTGAGAGCTAATGGCTAAGCACCCCCTTTGAAATCTGCAACCCAGTCACAGATGGTGTGTGTGTGGTGGGGGGCCATCTCTCAGCTACCTGCCTTTTCTTGTCCTGTACCTCTTGGTTTAGAGAATACCTGCACGTGAGGTCAGGTCATCCAGCATAGGTTGTGAGGTCACAATATAGCTCCCAGAATATACATATGAAGGAGAAATGTCAGGCCCTGTGTACTGCAAGAGTGTCAGCTGGCACCCACAGCCTTCCTAGGAGGCCATGTGCCCCTTTCTTGACACCGTAAAGAATCCCACAGTGCCCTCCATGTGGGTCTCTGTGTTTTCAGTGGATCAGGCACAGTCCGAACCTTTATCTGGCTTCTTTCACTCACTCACACTTCAAATACTATTTCTTCTGTATCGTTCACAGGACAGTCCTCCCACTGCAAGACCCATCTCCCCTCAGAAACTGCCTGTGAATCTTTTGAATCAGTTCATGTCCCTAATCTCTGACTTCCTCGTGATCATTTCAATTAATTTGGTTCTTAGATGACCCTTCCTTTCATTTATTTATATATGTGTATAATCTATGTGTTTTTGTGTCTGCCTGTGTGTGTGTGTGTGTGTGTGTGAGAGAGAGAGAGAGAGAGAGAGAGAGAGAGAGAGAGAGAGAGAGAGAGAGATCTATAAGTGTTTGCATGTTGGGAGTACACCTGTCTATGCTGGTACATACACATATGTGGGGGGGGGCTTAATTGCTTGATTTATGTCACAAGTCTTCCTCAATTGGACTCCACTTTATTCACTAAGACAGGGTCTGTTGTTTAAAGTCAAAGCTTACTAGAATGGCTACTGTTGCTAGTCAGGTTGCTTCAGGGATCCTCTGTCACTGTTGCCATTTAAAATGGTTAAAGTAGTTAGACGGCTTGCATATGGATGCTCTGTCCCTGTCCCCGTGCCCAGCCAGCATTTACACCCATTTCAGGAATCCTCCACCCTTACTCTTACACTTCCAGTCAGTCTGCGTACAAGAAAATGTGCCTTATTCAATGGTTTTTTTTGTTTTTTGCTCCAGATGGAATTTCAGATTTATTAAAACTTTAGTGAATGTTAACAGGACTATATATAAGAAACTTAGAAAAGCATAAACACATTGAGATTAATTTTCTACTAACTGAATGTGACAGGTGGGAAATAAAGGGATTGTAACAATAGCCAGAAGACACCCAAGTCAGAGCTTCCGGGGAAGGCGGTGTGTGGGAATTTTATAACCATTAAGCATATTTAATTTGCCTACTATGACTTATACTTTAATGAATATTAAGTGATATTTAAGTGTTGACAAATTCAGTTAGATGTCCTATTTTATTAAAGGAAAAAAAGCATGATAATTTTTAATGTATGGGTTTTGTTTTTCAGCCTTACTGAATCTCCATATAGGAAAATGGTGTTTTTCGAAATGCTCTGACGTTTAGCAAAAATGCGTGTGTTTTCTGTGTAGTTTTTAGAAAATGATCCATAGCTGTTTCTTTTAGAATCGTGAGCACAGAAATCTCCAGGTTAGCAAATTAGCTCCTTTCCCTCATTTCATTCTGCAAGCATACGTCTTTAGTACCTGAATAAAAACTGTGTATGTACAATTGAAATTAAACTTTACTTGAAGTTCAAGAACAATTTTATTAGCAATTATGAGTTTTACCTTTTAAAGTTTTACTAGACACTAATCAGTAGATAGAAGTGTTTAGGAGATGATCATTCAGCTGCTTCTATCAGTGAGCAAGTTAAAATTTATTTGTTGTTTTTTTGCCCAAAGGGAAGTAATACACAGCATATTAGTTTGAAAAATTCTTTTCTTACCTGTCCCATGCTTCTTTGTTTAATTTTTTAATTGGACATTTTATCTAGTTACATTTCAAATGTTATTCCTTTTCCTGATTTCCCCTTTGCAAATTCTCTATCCCAACACCCCTTACCCTGCTTCAGTGAGGGTGCTCCCCCACCCACCCATCCACTCCCACCTCACTGCCCTGGCATTCCCCTACACTGGGGCATCAAGCCTTCACAGGACCAAGGGCCTTTCCTCCCACTGATGCCAGATAAGGCCCCTTCAGCTCCTCCAGTTCTTCCCCTAACTCCTCCATTGAGGTCCCTGTGATCAGTTTTTTGGTTGGTTTTGAGCATCTGCATCTGTATTGGTCAGGATCTGGTAGAGCCTCTCAGAAGACAATTGTATCAGGCTCCTGTCAGCAAGCACTTCTTGGCATCAGCAATAGTGTCTGGGTTTGGTGTCTGTATGTGGGACAGATCCTTAAGTGGAGAAGTCTCTGGATGTCCTTTCTTTCAGTCTCTGCTCTACTCTTTGTCCCTGTATTTCCTTTAGACAGGAGCAATTCTGGGTTAAACGTTTTGGAGATGGGTAGTTAGCCCCATCCCTCAACCGGTGGGGCTATGCCTAGCCTTTGTATATAGTCTGGACAGGTTCTCCCTCCCCTTTGCAGGCTATTTCAGCTAATGTCATCCCCATTGTGTCCTAGAAGGCTCTTGCTTTCCTGGCATCTGGGACTTTCTAGTTGCTACCCCCAGATCCCCATTGTTACACACCTCTGTTCAGTTTCCTGACCCTCTTAGTACATCTCCTTCATCTCTTCCCATTTCTGAATCTGCCTCTCCTTTTCCCCTCCCTCTTCTCTCTTCCTCACAAGTTCCCCTCACTCTCTACTTCCCTGATTATTTTGTTCTGATTCTAAGTAGGACTAAAGCATCCACTTCTTTTCTCCTTCATCTTGAGCTTAATGTGGTCCATGAGTTATATTGTGGGTATTCCAAACTCTTTGCCTAATATCAACTTACTGGTGAGTACATACCATGTGTGTTCTTTTGTGAAAAACTCTTAAACTCTGTACTTCCCCCTTTAAATCTCAGTAAATTTGTAAGAGACTTCAGACCAGTATCCTGGCCTCTACAGAGGCTGAGGGATCTCCCTCTACAGCCAGACACTGGGAGCATCCTTGATTGCTCTTAAACAGTGGAGGATTCCAGGCCTCTGTTTCCCCCCCTCCCAATCATGCAACTTAAGAGTCCAGCAGGATGAGATACAGGGGGAGGGGCTTTCTGCACTAGAAAACTAGCACACCCACATTATCCTAAGTCAGGAGAAAATATATCTTGTAATCTCAATCTGTAAAGAAATAAAAAGCTTCCTGTAAGAGAAGACATAATCTTCATCACAAGCCACTAAGTGGTATTGAGAAAAGACTATGGGACCATGGGAGGATTAAGGAATTGAATGTAGATTAGTATTTGGTTTAAAAAATAAATATGGAGTATATCACTGGGCCAGGAGAAGGAGACAGAGACAGAGAGAGACCGAGACAGAGAGATAGAGACAGAAAGACAGAGACAGAGAGGTAGAGACAGAAACAGACAGAAACAGAGAGACAGAGACAGAAACAGACAGAGAGACACAGAGAGTGACAGAGAGACAGAAACTGAGACAGAAACAGACAGAGAGAGACAGAGAGACAGGGGTGAATTGGATAACAGTTTTAAACAAAAGGGAGTGAGCTGCAAGGTGTAGGGAGGCTTTTGGGAGAAGAGAGATGCCAATGATGGAGCTGTAAAGTAAACCCTGCAGAAAAGTCAGAAGGGGGATGGGAAGAATAGGGCACATCTGTATATCCTGATAGCGCCACACGCTTGACTGTGCAAGTCCTGCTTTGGGTTGCCTACACAGCAGAGACCTGCCCAGCCCGGGCACTTCTGTTACCTCAATGCAGCTACAGGATGTCTTATGTGGAACCATGTTGTCCTGGCACTGAGTATAGGGTGGATGGCTCCCACAAGTCATGGTCTCTCCTGCAACATGAAAGAAGAGGGGGAAAATGAAGGAAGAAAATCAAGACCTGGCAGCAGGCAGAAAGGGCAAAGCTGGAGATGCTGGCATAGTTAAATCATGGCATTACTACAGGCTGTGTTGGTGACTGTCCTAACCATGTTTCTACTGATGTCATAAACACTGTGACCAAAAGTGTCCTGGAAAGGAAAGGGTTTACTTCAGCGTATAGTCCATCATAAAGGGAAGTCAGGATAGTAACTCTAAGCAGGGACCTGGAGGAAGGAACTGAAGCAGGGGACGTGGAGGGGTGCTATTCACTGGATTGCTCCCTGTGGCTTGCTTAGCCTGCTTTCTCATATCATCCAAGATGACCAGCCCAGAAGTGACATCACCCACTATGGGCTGGACCTGCCCACATCGACCTGTTAAAGGCCAATCGGATGGAGGCTTTTCCTCAAGTGCTGTTCCGCTTCATGGGGGACTTTAGCTTGTGTTAAGTACAAAAAGCTATAAACAGGACACACCTCCAGTTTCAGAACTGGGGAAGCAGTTGAGAAACCCAGATCAGCCTCAACATCACACTGTGGCAAGGACCTTCCCCTAGTGAATAAAGATTTCAGGGGACCAATTACTGGGTGAGGAGTAGGCAAGACTTCTAGGTCAGAGGGGGGAAGAGAGGAGGAGAAAGGGGACTTGGAGTTGTTTTGGAAAAGAGATTTTGGGGCACAAGATGTAACGAACTAGAAGGCCCCGGTTAGATGATAGATCCACCAGGATCTGACCCAGGAGGATTTAATTTAGTATGTCTTACTAATCAGGATGTTAGCTGTTGTGCCCAGCAACATAATGAATATAAGTTCAGCTCCTGACATTAAGCAGGAGTTTAATAAATACTTGTTGGGTGAGGGATAAATTTTCCCTCTCATCGGGGACATATTTTGGGTTTCCCCAAATAAGAGCCCGTGTCAAAAACTATGACATCATTTATTTGCTCGAAGCCCTCTGTGGTCTCTAGCTGACATCATTTTTATCTACTCCATAGATCATCTGCACTACCTTGTCCAAGTCATCTTCCCAACCCCTTCACCTTCCTTGCAAGTCTTTCTCTTCAATCAAATGCACTGATTTGCTCCCTTACTCATAGTCTATATCAAACTCTACTATTGTGATGGTTTGCCTATGTTTGGCCCGGGGAGTAGCACTATTAGAAGGTGCGGTCTTGTAGAAGGAAGTGTGTCACTCTGGGTCTGGGCTTGGAGACACTCCTCCTAGCTGCCTGAGGATGCTCAGTCTATTCCTAGTTCCTTTGGATAAAGATGTAGAACTCTCAGCTCCTCCTGCACCATGTCTGTCTGGATGCTGCCATGTTCTTGCCTTGATGATAATAGACTGAACCACTGAACCTGTAAGCCAGCCCCAACTATATGTTGTATTTATAAGACTTGCTTTGGTCATGGTGTCTGTTCACAGCAATAAAACCCTAACTAAGACAACTAACTAGTGTGTTTACCACCAGCTCTCACAGTGGACCCTGGTGTTCTTCATTCAACAATGGGCTCCTGCTAAACTTCTCAGTCAGATCTTCCTAGCCTTACCTCATGCTGGCCTCTCTGCCCTCTCCTCCTCTGACCACACAATGACTTCTCTCTCCATGGTACTAATGAGGCACAATTACCTCATTATAGATCCTTTACTTGGATTTTTTCCTAGAAGTCTTGTGATCTCAAGGAGTCTGTATCTGTCTTTTAGCACCCAGTTCAGCACCTGCCATTAAGCAGGAGTTTAGTAAATACTTGTTAGGTGAAGGATAAATGTCTCCTCTCATTAGGGACATATTTTGGCTTTCCTCAAACAAGAGTTTCTATGTCTGTCTGTCCTCAGCTTCTTCTGGTGCTTTTAAATGGAGAAGGCACATGGCTAAACCTGTACATCTTCCCTTTAGGGAAACACACAAACACATACACACACACAAACACATACACACACAAACAGACACACACATAGACACAGAAACACAAAGCTTCCTTAACTTACCTAGTAAATTCCTGACTATGTTGTCTTTAATAATGCCCTTCTCCTAAGCCACAGATGCTAATGTACCTCTTTCCCTGTCACCTCTTCAACCTCTCTCTTAATTCATCGGCATTGTCCTGACATTCACACATTTCCAGAATGACGAGTTATCTTTTGACCAGAGGGCTCTAAAGGTAATGACAATGGTACCACACTCCCAGCCACCAGGAAAACTGACCTCCCCCGTATGCAGTGGGAGTACTCCTGGCACAGGTAGCGATTGGCCTTGGTTGGCATAAAAGTCACACGATACTGCCCATGAGATGAGTTCCTGGGCTGTGTTCCTCCTGTCCAGCATGAGCTCTGATCACGTTACAATCATTTGTGCTGGGTTTCAGACAGGGGCTTGCGTGTTAACACTTAATGTCTGCCAGTGAAGAGTTGCTTCTGGACAGTTTATTCCTAAAAGTCATGGAATCTGTCTTTCAGATTATAACATATCCCCAGAGACAGAGGGAAAGACTTGAAAAAAAGACTGAAGTTTACTGAACTGAAAATCGTGCTTAGTATCTAACTAGCACGCCCCCCCCCTTAGCATTTCCCAGTGGGCTTGTGTCTACAATGTTTGAAAAATAAAGTAGACTCTTGTAAGAAAAAGAAAAGTTCCTTCTGCCTAGAGTGTGTCACCTGGCTCCATCATGTGGCCTTCTGTATTCCCTTTCTCACCTAGTGTGACAACATTCAAAAGTTTTCCCTCTCACTCTCTATTCTGCACATACAGTTTATTAGCGGTCCCATCTCCCAGATCAGTTATTGGCTCCCAGAGAAACTGTAAGAGTTCTAGTGATGCCACAACACATTTAGTAGCCTCGGATCTCAGGCTTTGCCTTTCTGCTTATTGGAAGCTTGAGCAAGAGCAAGCTAAGCTCAAGGTGGTGGCAAACCTGTGACTCCTGCTGCTGCTGCCACTGCCACCACCGCCACTGCCACAACAGAGCCTACTCTGATTTACCCCACTTCTGAAATCATGCTTCATGGCTTTTGGCTTCCTTGGACTTTCAATCCCAGGAGGACTTTCAACTTGTCCTGTTGGTGCTTTGCTTGAACAGTGTCTCTTCTACATGAAAGCCATCTTTTCTTTTGATGACATTAGACATACTTGGACAACCCCTCTCTTTGTCCCACATTTTCTAATTAGTAAGCTAACTTCCCCCTACAATCTCACTTCCTCCTTTCTAGGTAAGGGGGAAAGATCTATGTTCCTGTCTTTGAGTCCTTATATTTCTGTGTAGTCTACAGACACATTCAGCTTGGCTCACAAGTGCCTGTGCAGCATCCAATGTAGGGTTTGACACTAAATAAGCTGCCAATGGGCTAATATCTTGGCTAATGTGCTAACAATATAAAATGCATATGGAACAGGAAAGTAGATTAATGCTATACATCCATGTTAAATAAACTACAGTACTCAATACTGCAGATCTGTGACAAACAAAACACGGCACTCATCTGAGTTAGCCTCGTGTATGCAGGGACATCTCTAGCAAATCCTGTCTGAGAACCCAGATCAGAAGCATGGCTGCAGGGCTATCTCTGACTGTGAGGCTTGTCCTGGCCTCTTTTGCCTTAACCCTGCTTTGTCGCTCCAGCAAGGATGCTAATGAGCGTAAAGACTCTGTTCCTTGCTTTGTCCTGGGCATAGGGTTTGAAACTATACTCTCTCCTTCCATTTTTCACTCTATATCCATCTTAGGATCTATACATTTTTATTCATATCTCCTTTCACTCACTCCAAGAGATAAAACCCTAACACCAGCCCTTGTTGTATCCCATCTTAAAACAAAAATAGAAAACTTTCTAAATTGATTTCTGTGTCTCGTGAGCCCTGCTTCCACCTCCTGATCATATCAGATCACATAGGCATTCAGAATTTCTGGGCTCGGTAGGCAGATATTTTGTATTTCCTTTGCCTTACCGGACATACCTAGTCTTTGTCTATGCAACTAAGGCAGAGTGTTATCCCTGAAGAGAAAAGCATGGAGCTAGGTTCTAATTAAAATCAGAAGAAACTAAAAGGAAGGGCAGGGTCTCATGGACAAAGTGCCTAACTAAGGTTTGCAAGAGGTTGGAAGAAGGCAAGTAGGTTTAATGGAGAAGGGTAGATGGCCGTTAGGAATGGTAGGATATCAGGTGTGGTAAGCCTTTGGTCAGGACACTCAGAGCAGTGACGCCCAGCCCTTAGATTATGGATGTTTATAGGTTAGAGAGCTTGGTTCAAGAGGTTATATTTCAGTTGGCTACAATTATGCCTTTTAATCTTTTTACCTCAAAGTTATACTATTTGTGTGAACACTGGAGAGAATGGAGAAGGTGTCTGCTCCTTCCTCGCATAGCTGAGTCAGTTGCTCACAACCAATATCCACCCATGCAACAGGAGCTGAGAAAGGCTGAGCCTCACCTGAATCATACATGTGTGTCCGACTTGTAAGGCTTTGACCTATCCTGTGGCGAGAACTATATACAGACACCCCACAGTATCCACCCCAGGAAACCAAGGTCTGTGCGTGCCAAGGTTCCTTACAGAAAATGGTGTGGCATTTGGATGCCCACACTGTGTGCATCCTACACACACTGTACATTTCATAGGTTATTCACAACCTTGAACACCATGTCGACGTTCGTTTCTATCAGCGGATCTTTAGGGTCGAGATCAGCTCTGAACATATGTTCCGCCTATAGCCGATTACATGCCCCCATGGAGAATTCCCAGATACCAAGATTCCTTTGTGGCTCGATGTTAGTCCTAACCTGCTCTGCATTTGGCAGATGAGCTGGTCAGCAGGCAGGAATCTTGTGTAGAGCAGCAACCTGTCACCGCTGGAGGAAAAAAAACGACCCAAGCTCAGTGCCTCTCCTGACCATGTGGATGTGCCCATTTCTTGTGCTCTGGGGAGCCTGGAGCCCTTTCCCTTGCAGGCTGGGTTGGGCTGCTCTCCCTACACATGCCTGACTGCTTCCCGCTACAGAATTTCCTCATTTCCTGGTGTACTCTTTTCCATTTCGGTTGTTTTCATAAGCTGCTGGTAATGATTTCGTGGGCTGCAGACTAAGAGAAGGAAAATTTGGAGAAAGAACGTTCGGAGTGCGTGCCTTACCCATATTAGGTCAGCTGTGCCATTTCTGTGTGTGGATAGAGCAGTTTCACCCTTTAATAAGATTAGTAACTGAACATGATATTAGTCACAATATGAAATAATGTTCCCTTTTAAACGCGATGCTCATTCTGATTTATTTCCCCATCTGCGAGATGAGAATGATAATTATCCCTTTGAAAATATCATATGGTCAAATTAGTTAATGTTGGACAAGCGTCTCAGAATGAAGATACCTAATAATTTATTAGTGGCTCCGCTGGTGTGCAATTTGAGAAAGAAGTCTGCCTTTGAGGAACTGGCCCTTGCGTTAATCCATGTTTTCCTTAAATTCCATGAGGCTCACACATGGACTCCATCTTCCTGGTACCAGCCATGCCCAACCGTGGCACATGGTCTTCCAGCCTTCGCCTGGAGAAATCGTGTCTGAGAAGGCAGCAGTCTGACGGCCATGATCTGATGGGGAAACTGGGCAGATAAACCAACCACACACTCCTTTTGAAGTTACTCCTTTCCTTCCGACTAAAACAGTTTTTTATTTCATTCGTGAGAAAATGTGAGGTCTCACAGCACCCCATTTTCAAAAATGAATGTTCATCTCTATTCACTCCCTTCAATCAATGCGAGCTTCGTAAGAAAGCACTGCCTAGTTCAGAAAGCAGTGTTTGCTCACAAAGGGATCCACAGAGAATAAACATACAATAAAGAATACATAGTGGTAGCTGTCACTCACTAAATGCTGGACTCTGGACGCTCCAGCTAGTCTCTATGCATCAAGTCTGAAAAAGGCTGTCACTGGCAAAACCTTATACACATGTGCAGAGGAAGTGTTGGCATTTGAACATGTGTCTATCTGGTCCTTCACTTTCCTCAGTAACACATAATTTATGAACCCAAGGTAGGCTGTTAGATTTCTACACATCTCTATACATCTATACATCTCTGTAAAATTATAGGAAACAAGGTAAGAGAAGTTATCAAAATATTCAATGTGGGCTATTTAGTTGTTTGTTTTCCAGTGACTCTGATAGATTACAGTCCAGTGAAAGCCATGGGTTCATAGAATGGACTTCTTATTTGTCAAAGAAATAAAATCTCAAGAATTCACTTTTTACTCTGTAAATTTGTGTACGCCAATTCCTATATCAGCAATGTCAGAATACTTCCCCTGCCCAGTTTCCCGTTACTATTTCTTCAGTTTTAGCGTGTTGTATCAATAAAAAGACTCTCTGTGCTGCAAGGGCATGCAAAGGAACCGCAGAGGGTGGCAGGGAATGAGGGGACGAAAGAGAGACCGTGTGGAGGGTGGGCACACAGCGAAGCCCGATAGAGATATGTGTGCAAATGTCAGAGTGACGCCTATTCATGGGTACAAGTCACACCACACGGTGACAGCAGTCATCGGAGTAAAGAAAGGGCCCCTGTGCCAGCTCACGGGCAGAGGAAAAAAAGTACCTAGTAGCCCACTCGCTCTTAATGGCTCAATAACAGCAAAAGGTGGGGGAGGGGAGCGTGGGCTCCCAGCATGAAGAGAAACTATACAACTGCTTTTGCTACTTGAAGTCAGGGAACCCCAAAAGCCTTGAGCTCTTGTTTCTGGGAGGATGTCTCTGGAACTGTAGCATTTTGCTGGCTTGACAGAGAGCATGCAGGAGTCACACTGACCCCCATATTTGAAATATCTATTTAAGAGAGGGCAATCTCCCTCTTCTCCCTCTCTCTCCCTCTCCCTCTCTCCTCTCTCTCTCTCTCTCTCCTCTCTCTCTTCTCTCTCTCTCCTCTCTCTCTCCTCTCTCCCTCTCTCTCCTCTCTCTCTCCCTCCCTCTCTCTCTCTGTCTGTCTGTCTCTCTCTCTCTCCTCTCTCTTCTCTCTCTCTCCTCTCTCTCTCCTCTCTCCCTCTCTCTCCTCTCTCTCTCCCTCCCTCCCTCTCTCTCTGTCTGTCTCTGTCTCTCTCTCTCTCTCTCTGTCTGTCTGTCTGTCTCTCTCTCTCTCTCTCTCTCTCTCTCTCTCTCTCTCACACACACACACACACACACACACACACACATAATCAGATATTTCCCATATAAAGTCACTTGGTTGTGGGCTTTGGGACTTCATTTTCCACGACCAGTAAAAAGCTTACTGTTATTGTTGTTGTTGTTTTAAATTTGTAACTGGAAAATTTTAAACAGAGCCCAAGGAATAAACGTAGAAAATTGGTTTAAATTATGTGAATTTTAGGAATATCACTATGTGTTTATTTGTACAGGGGCTGCTGAAGCAGAATTTTAATTTGAGTGTTTATATATTTTTTAAGACAGAGTAGGCATTTGCAGGCTGTAAACCACTTCTCCTCATCTCTGCTGACTTACATTAAATTTATAAATAGTTTTATAAATTTATAAATAGTTATAGTTTGTCACTTTACTTGTACCGTGTGAGTACAATAGTTTTCTTAGCATATGTCTTCTCTTGGATATTTTCTTACCTCTTAAACCCTTCTTATCCCACTTTCAATCCTGCATTAGTTTGGAAAACAGCCAGTAGGGGGCGCTCCTGGCTCGCTTTTTGGAAAATCGCTGGCACCCTGGTTCCAGCTCTTTTGAAAACATGGAAATTATTTTAGTTTAGTCAAAGCAATCAGAGTGAGAAAATTGGATGAAATACTTCAAAGTTGTTCTTTTGTGTCTTTTGCTACCTCGACCCCAAAACCATGAATAAACCTAGGCTACTGCTTTTTCTTCACGTGTCTGAGGCGCCCTTAACTGACCCACAGTAAGGATGACTTTGGGAGGTTAAGGCAACCGAGTGTGATTATCTAATTTTTCCATCAGCTTGAGGTTCTTATGTGAAAGTTCTATTCATGAAGAGCCAGAAGAAGAGGGAAATAAAAACCTGTTTACACTTTCACTTTCCAACTGGCTTTGCCAGTTATCCCCCGACCTGGTGTAATGATGAGAAAATATCGGTGTAACCCTGGCCTCCCGGGCTGTGGGGAGGTTGAGTCGGGGGAGGGGAGAGGCACAAGGCGGCGGAGGTAAGATTTTGCAGATTCAAAAGCATTCACACAGGGTGTGGATGTGTCTATACCCTGTGTAGTCTCCATGAAGCCATCCAAAAGGAACTTTCCACCCTCGCCAGCACCTCCATTCTTTGAGATGAACTATTGACAGCCCCTCTGTGTTTTATAAGCTGCCATGTAAAAACCGTTGCAAACTGAATTAGCCAGCCAACACGCTGCGAACGACCTCTTCCAAAGAAAATGCTCCATCTAAGCATTTCTTGCTAAGGAAATTCTGGAACCTCTGCATCTTGTCCTGTGCAAAATTCTCCCGCCCACCAGACACCCATGTATATATTCAAGGTGTTGGGCTGAAACACACTATCCAAGCACATGACCATTGTTCATCTTTTGGGGTGTGTCTGTCCCTGGGGAAGACTTGTGACGCATCCCAGGGCATCTGAACTCGGCTTCATGTGGTTTTTCTTCTCCCTCCAGGCACCGAGCACTAGCTAGTGGTAGGTGCCACTTTTGGCTGGCCTCGTAGCTGGCTGCAACCGTCTGTCCTTCCACCAAATGAAAAACCTGTCCATTAGCTAGGACTGTATGCTCAGAGAACCTTCTTCTGCCCCTTGGCCTGGGGCTGCAGAAGCGTATCAATCCGTCTCTTAGATGAAACCTCAGAGGAGCAGGGGAAATTTGTGTAATCCTCAGCTGTAAACATGGGGACCAGAGGTTGAGGTTTCAGAATTGGGCAACATTTGAAAATGTCTATTTGAGTATCTAAAGTAAACCTTTATTTTTAAAAAGAAGGGGGAGCTGAGGGGAACTCTCTGGGTGGCCCGGAGGAGCTCAGTTCACCTTTTGCTTTCACTTCCCCATTCTCAAATGGGGACGGGTGGGGAAAGAAGAAAAATAAAATAAAAGCCTGCTTGCTTTTCTGTTTTGTAGATGAATCCTTTTCATTTCCGTCAGCCAGCTAACTTAATTTTCATCCAGCTTCTTCTCACCTGCATCCCACCCATACACACACATTATAAGCATGTTCCAATCGTCTCTCGGCTCTGTGTTCACCACCAACCTTGCCCTGATAGAATTTTTCTCTACAGCTTTGTAGATCTCCCTTGCAGTCTTTTTTGTTTTGTTTTGTTTTTTTTAATTGCCTGGTGCGTATATCGCCCGAAGCACCTTATAGCTGAGGTGCTTCCCAGGCCTGGCAGACAGCTTCCATCTCAGGACAATTACAGCGGTGTGGACAGATGTGCATGCAGCAAGAGAAGCAGCAGGGTGTGTATGTATGTGCACATGCGTGTGCGTGCCTGTGTCCATCCATCTGCCAGTCTGTCTGCCATCCATATTTTAGAAGTTGGCTTTCTTTGTCCAGCATGTTACTGCTGGAACCTTCCATGGCTGTGGGGCTGAAGATATTCCTTAGGAGTTTAACCCAGAGGTGAAGAGGTTGCCGGGCCTTCACAGGAACATGTGTGTAGAGCTGATGTTTTATTCTCCTTTATCCCCTTGCTCATCTTAAAGTCCTTATTCCGAACACATACTTGTGTGTTCACGAACCCCATCCTAATTTACCTCTCCTCTCGACCACATTTTGCGTATCCTCACTTAAGGATCAGGTTCAGGTTCCCTGGATTCCTGCATTTTCTATCTTAACGTGAGAGCGATTCAGGACTTAACCCTTGTGAGGACTTCGAGAGCTGTTCCAAGTCCTGGAACCTCCACCATTAGAACAAGATGGGAGAGACAAAGTTTTGGCTTCTTTTGCAAAGCAGGAGACCCCCAAAATAACCCCGAATGATGGATCAATTGTTCTGCAGTAGTATCTCCCCAACATTAACCCTGCTGTGTTTTCATACATATTTATGGGAGGCTGTGACCATGGGAAATTAGCAGTGACTTCTAATGAAATATCTAAGATCTGTGAGTTGCAGTACTCTCAAATAAGTCAAACATGATCTAGATATGAGGTTCGGTGGCTGACTTGAAGTTTCTTCGAAGACTGAGACAGCAAGCTGGCTGCAGGCTAGCTGGTTAGAAGCATGCCACGCTAATTTCTGTTGTGAATGCCATGAGATATCCATTTTCTTTTTTATGAGTTAATTTCAGAAACAGGGTTAGTTAGGATTGAGGTTTGCCAAAAAAGAAAGAAAGGAAGAAAGAAAGAAAGAAAGAAAGAAAGAAAGGAAGGAAGGAAGGAAGGAAGGAAGGAAGGAAGGAAGGAAAAAAGAAAGAAGAAAAAATTCTCTTTTTATAAAACAATGTTTGGGGGGGAGAATACATGAAGCAAAGTCAAAGAAAAGAGTGTGAGGGGTGTCTGTGGAGAGTTGCAGCAACTACTGGAAACAGGAGGAACTAATGGAGCCAAGCAAGTGATTGTCCACTGAGAGCGGACACAAGCTCAACCCTTGTGCAAAATCAACCCATGTAGAAAAATCAACATAAAAATTGGCAGATTCTTCTAGTGTGCATCTCAGGGAAATGGGACACAGGAAATGAGAGATGTACTAACATTTGAACACCACTTGCAACACTTTAGGTAACTCCTAACCCATAGAGTAGCAAGTGGGGTAGAGAGTAGCCTCCTGGCCAAGAAACTGGGAAAGACCTCAGCTTAAAGGCCGTAGACCACTGCAGCAGCAACGGTCATCCTGGTTCCAGTTGTGAGGTCCACGCCAAAGGAGACTGCTCAACCATGGGTTTAGCCAATGGAAAGCATTTGTTACCCAGCCAGCGGTGGGCGACTACATAGGGTCTTGGGGATCCTAGTGTGGCACCGAGCCTTTTTCAAGGCAAGGACTGAAGCACCAGACCCATGTTCTGGGTTGACATTCTCCCATGAACAAGAAGAGTTAGCCAGACGCAGAATCACAGAAGGCTAAAACATAAGAGGGTTACATTTTGAGACTTTCCAGAGCTATGGGCTTTAATGGATGAAGCCTTTGTTTTCGCTTCGCTTCGGCAGGTGATGCTGTCAACCTGGGGAGTCTTTCAGCCTGAATGGCACTTGTATCATGGAGTCAGTTGTGCTAAGGTCTGGGGTCCTGTAACAGTAGCATTCTGATATAAAGAGAATACATTGCATTCTTATGTGCCAACACCCATCCCCCCCCACACACACACACAACGACAACAGCAACTTCAGTCTGATCATAAAAAACATTAACCAAAAACTTGACAGATAAAAACATCTTTCACAGTTTGGGCATTACTTCTCAGATCTCTCAAAGTCATCCAGAACAAAGAACTGTTAAGAGACCTAAAGACTAGGTTGGTTATGTTCTCCTAGGTGAGACCCTGGGAGAGAAAACCAACATCCGATCAGCAGCTGAAGAAATCTGACTACAGCGTGGACTTCACATAATAATAGCACGTGAATATAAGTTGAAGCAAATGGCAAACTAATGCTAAGCATCCCCCCGAGAGGGACATGAGCTGTGTAAGAGGCAGCGAACTACCTTCAACTTCTTTTGTAAAATGAAAACGGATACAGAAAGTTTTGAGTGCATTTTCAACAGCAATCGTGGTTGCTGTGTGTTAACTTTAATGGAATTCTCTTTCCAACCCCTTTGGCAGGTTTGCATGACTTTAAATTAGATAGAGGGAAAATGCATCTCCCAGTTGGAGCTTTGACTAGCGTGGCCGTGTACAGATTCAACATTCTGTTTTGCGGAAAGTGTTTATCCGAGATAGAGTAGCTTCCCGTTACAAGGACTATGGTGACCGTTTATGCAGAAAAGAATTCTGGGCGGCCACCACGAGGAGCAGGTTTAACACTTATTCAAGAACTATATAATTTTCAGTGTGTCGCTGACAGATAATACCCAAATATCCTCTCCACTTCTGGGATAACACAAAACCCTCTCCATAAAATCCGACATCAGAGTCTGCCTTAAAATGGAATTATATTTTCTTGCATTAATAAGCACTATGTTCCTAAAAAAAAGTAAAATATATTTCCACTGAGATTAAAAAAAAAAAAAACCCTTCATCTAGAATCAACAGCTCATATGAGGTGGAAAATTTATTGTGGATATTGCAAAATGTATCCGGGTAATCTGAGGAATTTCTTTTGTAATTATATGTAGTACGTTGCGGCTGTGAAACTTTCAGAACCCCATAGATCCTTCTGTGCCAAACCTCCACAAAATAAGGAGCTGTTTGGGCAACAATCTTATCTTATGTGGGTTCCTTCACTTCACCCACTATTTTCCCTGCTCACTGCAGATCAAAGATGCCATGCCCCTTTCTTAGTATTCAGATACAATTTGTACAGTTCTTTTGTTTTCTCCCTATATTAAGAAACACACGGTCTGGGCCACATCAAAATATCTTGAGTGGTCCCCAGGTCTTTGATAAACCAGTACGTTTCCTACGTCTCTCTCGTCTGCAAACACGCTGGCTAGCTTACAAAATGAAAACTCAGGAGTTGAATATGAACCACATTTATGACCTTGTTGACTGACCAGTGACAATTTGAGACTGTCACATCGTGGCTGGTGATGCATATGTCATTTTCCTCTCCCAAATGACTCTTGTCACAGTATGGTTATGGCAGTATGACCCTGTATTTCCTTTGAACCCAGTAAATAACTCCTGTCTTATTCTTTGAAGGAATGTTTCAGTTATTTTGAAAGAACTGAGTAAGCAAGTGTCTTGTACAGTTAATGTGCACTGTACCTATTCTGGAGATAAAACAATGTCTCGATAGATTTTTGCTACTGTCTTTTAAACGCTTGGCAACAATGTAAGTTCTTAACTTGAACACACACTTGAATTTCCCCATGTTTGATCATTAGAAAGGCAAAATTTAATTCCATCAAGTGCAATCAAAGAATTTTTCACAGTAGCAATTAAAAATATGAAACTGGAATTTGAATGACATAAAAATCAAACAGCTGCTAAGCTGTGTTTTTAATCTTCATTCAAACCAAAATGGCAGATCCATTTCCCATTAGGAATTTTACTTTTCTTCTTTAACATCAGTGGGTTGAAAAAAAAAATGGTTTAAGTAATTTTAAAAGCTCCTTAAACAAGAATGGTATATTTTGAAATGGATTAAAAACTTATTTCAAAGGGAATAGCTTTTGTATTTCTGTAGGACAGAGAAGGTAGAGCTCTTGGGAGGAGTACCAAATGGTTAGCTTACTTTGGCATGAGGGGACTTCCAACCATACTGAGCTGTTGAGCGAGGAAACCAAACCCGTCTTTTTTTTTTTTTTTTTTTTTCCTGACTTCAGTGTTCTCCATGTGTGGCACCTACAGTAAGAAAAAGTACAAACCACACATACAGCAGGGGTCTTTCTGCTCACCCCTGCCCATTTCCATGCTGGGTGAGAAGGGGGGTTTGGTTTTCCATTTTCACGTATTCATACAGTGTCACGTGTGTGGCCATGTTTACCTGTGTGGCCACACTATTGTGTAGAGTACATGTGGAGGCCACATATTGATGACAAGAATCAGCCTTTGTCACTCTTCCAGAACATTCATTGAGTCAGAGTCTCTCAATCATCCCGCAGTCCTGTTAGCCAGCTTGCTCTAGAGAATCCCTTGTCTTGTGTCCCCATCCGCCATTTTGTGTGCATTCTCAAGATCCGAAGTCTGGTCCTTATGCTTCTGTGGTAAGCACCTTAGCAAGTGTGGCTGTTTTCATAGTAGACAAACATTTTTATGTTCGTGCAGAGGACAGCAAGTGGCATCGGATGGTGGCTCTATAAGGGAGATGATGTCACTGTACACTTCATTGTCCCTCCTTGATTTTTAGGTGCAAAAGGTACGGAAAATTAGCACCAAGGTATCAGAGCTCTGGCTTAAGAAAACGTTAAACAGGCTGCCCTCGGCCTCCAAGCACATATGTAGCAGATGTGCAGCTTGTCTTCAGGTGGGTCTCCCAACAACTGGCATGAGGACTGTCTCTAAAGCTGTGGCCTGTCTGTGGGGTATGTCCTTCTAGCTGGGCTGCCTTGTCTGGCCTCAGTGGGGAAGGAAGCACCTAGTCTCCCAGAGACTTCAAGTGCCAGGGTGGGGGGATACCCAGGAGATCCCACCTGCTCAGGGGAAAAGAGGAGGGGGAAGGAGTGAGAGGGATGTAAAATGAATAAGAAAAATAAATGAAATAAAATAAAATAAACAGTAAGTAAATATGTAAGCAGCTTTAAAGAGAGAACTAGTCTATTCTTTACCCTGTGATTCAAGCCTCTTGGTTTTCTGTTTCTTTTCTCTTAAAAATAGAATTAAATTCCGTGGTCTTGAGTTCTAAAGACTATGGCTGAAGGTCGCTCTTTCTTTTCATGAGACTTTGCTCTTGACTATGCTCAACAGATTCTTTTGAAATATTTTTAAAAATCAGCCTTCCGAGCTGAGTTTTAATTTTTTTAGGTATATCGTATCTTTTTACTATGTTGGTTGTTGTTGGAGGCTGGGGTCTGCTAAAGGCTTGGCTCTTCTTGCACCAGGTGGGAATTCCTATAAATTTCAAAGCAAAGCCCTCAGTCCACCATTTTGCTTAATAATCATTCTACTGAATAATAGGGGAATTGTTTTGACTAGTAAGATGTACTTTTCCAGGGTTTTGTAGGACAAGAGTTTTGACCTATTCATTGTGGAAACCAAATACACCGTACATTATATGAGCATCATTGATAATAATCTGTTTAGAAAATGAAAAATATCAAAGTGCCAAAGATCCATTCTCCAATGGCCTTGCAGATGAACCAGGTGCACAAAGAAAGTAAAATGTAAAATATTGGAAGAACCTGTATTTCTCTGATTGTCCCATGTGTGCCTCCTAGGGTTTCTCCTAAAGTCTAACCAGAGTAAGCCGTGCTTCATAAACAGCGAAGTTCTATCCTCAGGTGAAGTATTATTATTATTACTAAATTATAGGTTGTGTTGCATGAAGGAAGACGGCACAGAAAGTCATTTCTGTGGGAAAACCACATTTTATAGCTCATTTGCACAGTTCCTGACATAGACCAATGGTCTGTTATCATGGCGAAGCAGCTTTAACTCCCCCATAACATCTGCCAACATCTTTTAATTGTTCTTAACAAGTCGCACATATTTGGAAATTGCCTGGCTTCTTTCTTCAAATAGAGAAGTGCCAACCAACACGTTAGAAAAAAATTGGGCTGTATAACAGTTACTACTAGAAGTCCATTGGTGTGCAAGGTACGCACAGTTGGCACCGAGGTTCGGGGACAGTTCTGTATGTTCCTTACATTGTTTTCAAGGGACAATAAGAGAGGGCATGGCTTTACATGTTGGAGCCCACATTGAGGAAAGTTTTGATTTTATGTAGCTTGGTACAAGGCACACATGGGCATTGACAGAGAAGCTTAGAGAGACCCTTCACAGATTTTTCTTTTCTTCTGCATTTCTAGGTTTGTGAAACACCGTGTTTGTGATTTATATACTCCCAAACTTGGAATATCAGAATATCTTTATATTGCTTGGTAATATGCTCACTACATTTGATGATAATTATTTATTACCAATTTTGTGGGGGTGTGCTGATGTTGGTGGTGGTGGTGCTAGTGGCGGCGGGGTGTGTGTGTGTGTGTGTGTGTGTGTGGTATGGTGTGAGTGGTATATTCACACTTGTGGGTGAGACCAGAGGAAGATATCCCATGTCCTTTTTTATCACTACTTACTTCATTCCCTTGAAACATTGTCTCTCTCTAAGCCTCGAGCTAGGCTTGCAGCTTAAGCCCCAAGCATCTTCCTGTCTCTGCCCTGAATCCACACTCCCAGAGCTAGGGTTGCAGGCACATGCAGCCAGGCCTAGCTTGTTTGCACAGCCGATAGGATTCCAACTCACCTTCTCATGCGTATGTGGCAAGTGCTCTTACCCAAAGAGCCATCTCTCCAGCTCCCTTGTCACCTTTTTATTTCTGGATGTGTGCTCCTTCTAGCATCGTAGCCCGTGGTCACGTGAGCCAGCATCTGAAATGCGGCAACGCCGGTTGAGATCCATGGACAACAAACACTAAATCCACAGAAGGTTTTTAAAAGTCAGTTTTAAAAAAAAGTAGTAAGACATAACCCAGTAATTTTAAATTGATCATTTCAATCACGGTGTGGTTGTTGTTACTGTGACAGGCCATTTATGTTTTGTATTTTCTACTTTTTTGAATGTGGCTATAAGAAAAATTTAAATCACAGGTGTAGCTTTTGCTATATCCCTGTTAAAAAGCACTAGATGAGATGGGAGACAGCTTTTCCTGGTTCTCATAAAAGTGAGAAATGACTTATGGAATTGTGATGTAAGATAATTAGTTCCAATGTGTTTGTTCAAAGTCAAGGACAAACCACGCTAGCCGGGCACAGTGGTCCAGACCATGGCTACTGAAGTCCTAGTATGTGCCCTATCCTAAAGTCACCAGACTGCATACATGGGCTGGAACGCAGCTTACACCTTTAACCTATCACAAAGAGATGAGCCCCTCTCTCATTAAGACACCATGGATGCCAATGTGTCTTAATTGGCCCAACCGGCATAATCAAGACAGATGCTTCTGCCTCAACAAAGAGCAACCCTTTCATCTGGCAATGGGAATGCAACGTGGCATTAGCACTGGCAACCGCAAACTCCAAACTAATCCCTGGTGGCTTAAAGTTTGCGTCCGTACTCATAAAAATGCCTTTTGCCTGTCAAAATAGGATGGATTGCAATATCGGCCTTAGTAACTGCTCACAATCCTATCCCAGCCCTGGAAACATGTCCATTACCATTAGGAGATTCTGGGCAGCTGGGCTGGTTCATGTAAGTGGGGACAAGACTTGCCAATATGTTATCAATGTCTTGAGACTTAAAAAATACATGTTTGGATGTTCGGCAGTGAAGATTTGTGTCTAATCACCCCCTTTCCACTTCCCTTTTGATGAAAATCATCAACATGTTAGGTGAAAGGATCTAATGGGTTGTCGGAATGTTTTCCCCAGCCCTGTTGGAAATGATTGAGGCATCAGCTTTTCAACATTTCCTCCGAGAAAGCAATTCCAAAGGTTGGTGTCAACTTACAGCTTAGTAATGGACTAATACACATTATCCTGTATGCAACTCAAAATTACAGCCTGCCAGCCGCTATTCTGGAACTTTGGAATAGGTTCCTTCCCAAGATTCCAAGCAGAAATGGCTTTGGCTGTTGCGGGCACGAGTCTGTCTAACCCTTCGAAGGATGGTTATGAATGCAGTAATGTTTCTATTGATTTTAACATTCAGCTCTCTGGAAAATAGAAAACAGCCAAAATTTGACAGGCACTTTGCAAAATGATCTGACCCTTCAGAGACACCGAGTAAGAGCCTTGTTCTCCGGTGACATCTGTGCTTGAACTTGGAACAAACCTGCCTTGTTTCTCTCTTGCGCCTGTTTGATTTTGTGGCGGAGAAGTACATTTTCCTGGCTTTGAACAGACGCTCTAAGTGTTGCTTCATCTTTTTTGGTTTTAATTTTTTTTTTAATCATTTAACTATTTACACTGAAAACTCATAAAAGGAGGTTACAAACTTCGGAGGAAGTAATTTAAGAATGTTATAGACATTCTAAAATTCCAGATTCAAAGCCGGAGGCACGGTGCACTTGGGGTGGGAGAGGGGCTTTCGGCATCCCTGCCCCGGGAAATTCATTGGTGAGCATATTGCTCTAAAGTATTCTTGGTAGCATTTGCCATTATAAACATCCAGATGACCTATATCCTGAGCGGCTTCCTCTGTATGAGTCAACCCTCTCCATATGAAGTAAAACAGATGAGAAAAAAAGACAAAAATACAAGTATGAGTATCACACCACAAAAATACAACATCTAGGAATACGGTGAGTAAGATAGCAGTCACCTAGATCAAGGTGTAATTACAAAATGAAGTAATAGCACCCGAGATACAGTTTAATGCTACACTTTTAGGGAGAAAAACAGAATAGACTACAAAATAGACAGGCTACCAAATATATAATGGTGGTCTTTGCTCTATTTTATCTGGTGTTATCTACTTGATGCATAGGCCTAGAAATGACTCTTAGGGTCACATCAGTATAAAAGATGATTGGCTCTGAATGTTAAAGAGCATAAGGATTTGGGGGACTGCAGAGATGGCTCAAAAGTTAAGGGCAATTGTTACTCTTGCAGAGGACCTACAAGGTGCCAACTGCCCATTACCTTTCCTGGCCTGTGCAGGCACGGGGGACATAGACATGCTGGCAAGACACCCACGGTAAATAAATTCAGAGTTTATGGGTTTTGATTTTTGCATTTTTCATCTACTCATTATCACTGTTTGAGAAAATATGAGGCCTTTGGCTGCGTGCATGGCTTGAGTATTGGTAATCAATTGACAAACTTTTGATAACACTCCAAGTCACCTCTATTCCTCAGAACTTGCCTGGATAAACAAGTGCACATAAACTTCTACCGAGACCAGTACACGAGTGGATACAGTGAAGGAATGATATTGTAAATTCGCCCTTTGTCTGGCCTGACACTGCCTTACTAGTTACACTGTTGGCTTTGATCACTTATGATTATGATGAACTAATGACCATAAATTTGCCTTCTCCTGAGAATCTTTGTCAACACAGATACTATGGCTTTTAACATTCTCGCTTCAATCTTCTCCTTCGTCCATACCAAGGAATATGGACTTGTGTTTCTGTCCAGTGAATTACACTGGAATTGTGATTCATAGTTTCAACAATCAAATCACAAAGTGTTGTCATTCATGGTAAGAGGGAGGAAGTCTTCTTCTGTTGTTGTTTTGTTTGTTTTTCTGAGACATTGTCGGTGTAGGCCTGGTTGTCCTGAAACTCACTGTAGGCCAAGTTAGGTCTCAGATCCACCTGCCTGTGCCTCCCAAGTGCTGGGATTAACGGTGTGTACCACCCCCTGGCTCTTGGTTTTTTTTTTTTTTTTTTTTTTTAAATTGGCATCATAGAGGTAATGAAGACATTTCATACAAATTAAACGATTCAATACCCTTGTGTGGGTTCTTCTTTTCAGCCTTTAAAAGGCTTGGTGCCTGGCACTCTAAGGTGGTACTGAAGCGGCACCGTGAGGGCAAGCTATAATAGTCACAAGAGAGATAGTCTACACACGGAGTGTCGCAAGGAAGAAGGACCTGTAGGCAATGGTGTCTTGATAGGGGTGACACTCGGCAGGGTCTGAAGGGTGTCCTCAGGTTAACTGACAAAACTCTATATGAATAATAGATCAGTAAACGCTGCTGTGTCAATAAACTTACTAAAGGCAATAACTGTTCTATGGTGTCTTTGATCAGGAAGTGCATGAATTGTCTAACAAAGGGGGTGATATATTATTTCTATTATTGAAACAAGGACTTCTTTTTTTTTTTTTAACCCTGTGACTATGCATTTGAAATCATTTCCAAGTGAAAATGGTTTGATTTTTTTTTAAGGCTAGCTCTCAGATAAGAGGCACAGGAGAGCAGCTGTCCTTACCAACTATCTTCTGAAGACAGGGCTGGTGCCAGCTTCATTTTCATTTCCCTCATGTGGTTCCTTGTGCCTATTTGTTGACCTCACTAGACCACTGCATAATTCCACACAAACCAGGACGGAGGGCAGTGGAGGCGTCTGTGTTACAGATGCATGGCCCAGAATAGCAGGAGCCTGTGTTGCGGTGTGGGGAGGAACTGGGGCAGGCCAACCACACTGGGCTTTGTTGGTTCAGCATTTTGCTATCAGCCCCTGCCTTGTGGAATGATAGCTAGGGTGAGCAGAGAGAGCTGAGAAGCTGGCTTATACAACAAAACCTTCTGCCTGTGTCGGACCTTGCCCTGCCTCTTGCTCAGGAAAGCATGCATGTGTCTCTGAACATAGTTTTGGGAGAAGCTGAGTTCTCTCATTAATGCTGTGATACTTTGCATCCCCAGCAAGAAGATGCTGAATCCTCATTTCTAAGGTCCAGATAGTCTCCTCTAGCCCTTTCACAAGATGGCTCAGACCCACACTTTTAAGAAGCTGCTATTCAAATAATCTGTTTTCCAGGACTGTGTATATTCAGGCTCCCTGTGTAAAGACTCCAGTGTGAATGCAGCCAAAGAAATCAGCCTGCATCTGAGCCTGTGGAGCCAGGAGACTCCACATGCTACACTCTGGCTGTGGGAGGCTGCAGACTATCATTAGTCTGTTCTCCAAACAATGTCTACCATTCTCAAGGCCATAAAGACCATGACGCTCTGCCCTTAACACAACGGTGTGCACTTCAGAGTTGGACCCATCGAACCCTCCTGGCTGCTGAAAACATCCGTGCTGTAGAAAACAAATGAGCCTTGCGAAGCCTCTTTTGAGCCCTTGTCAAAAGGAGTTATTAATAGTTCTCAGCTCCTGGAAGGCTGAGAACGTAGAACACAGCACATCACATACACAAGCATGGTGCACGGAGGCAGTTCTGAATGCTGTGCCTGTGCCTCCCACGCACGACTGACGTTGCCTTTCCTTCCCTAAACATAGCGATGATGCACTAAATTGGTCCAACAGTGTTTAGGGACACTTCTCTGGAGATGAGAGTCTTACAGAGGGATTCCATCCGGGTGCTCTTCGAGAAGCTGTGCCGTACTCTGTGGACACTTAGCCGTCTGGTCTTATCCTTAGGAGTGTGGTTTTCCTTCTTTTAATCTAACTACTCTGAGTGTCCTGCGCTGCACTACACTTCCAAGATCTCCTCCCTCTTGCTTGCCAAGCTCTTGATTCGCAGCCTGGCTTAGCGTCACCTGAAGACTTTGCTCTTAAGCTGAGCAGGAGAATCTGCTTCCGGAACATCTTCTACCTTGATTAAAGTGGCATGCTTTACTCTCCAAGCTCATTTCACCTAGTTGGATATAAATTTCTTGTCCCGGTAACCCCAGCTCCGTCACAAGGTTCTGGAAGCTGTTGTGCCCCCAGTGACTTGTACGGACAAGGCTTCTGACACTTTTGTAATCAGATAAGGAAAACATCAGGGAAATCCAAAATCCCTCTTTAGCTCTTTTTTATCCTGGGAGTAACTATTTCCTGTATTTCCTGCCCTTTGTCTTCACAAACTAGTTTAGACTGCTATTGAGCTTTCTGGAAATTTAATCCAGTCGGGTACATCCCTTTGTTTCTGGCATCTTTCACTGAAGATAATGTCGGAGATTCATTCATGTTCTGTGTTCTTATCATCAGATTATTACGCAACTATATGGATATACGCTGTATGTTTTTCCTTTTCTTATTTGATAATCTCTGTATTTACATTTCAAATGTTACCCCCTTTCCCCAACTCCCATCCTCCCTCCCCCTCCCATTGCCACCATGAAGGTGCTCCCTCTCCCAGACACCCTCTCCCAGATACCCTCTCCCAGACACCCTCTCCCAGACACCCTCTCCCAGATACCCTCTCCCAGACACCCTCTCCCAGACACCCTCTCCCAGACACCCTCTCCCAGACACCCTCTCCCAGACACCCTATCCCAGACACCCTATCCCAAACACCATCTCCCAACCACACCTTCCCAAACATCCTATCCCACCTCAGTGCCTTGGCATTTCCCCACACTGGGAAAATGAGCCTTAACTGGCCCAAAGGCCTCTTTTCCCATTGATGCCAGACACTGCTATCCTCTACTACATATGCAACTGGAACCATGGGTCTCTCCATGTAATCATTGGTTGGTGTTTTAGTTCCTGGGCATGCTGGAGGGTTTGCAAGGGGATGATGGGGTTGCAAACACTCTCAGCTTCTTCGGTCCTTTCTCTAGCTCCTCCATTGGGATACCCATGCTCAATCTGATGGTTAGTTGCAAGTATCCTCATCTGTATCAATATGGCTCTGGCAGAGCTTCTGAGGAGGCATCCATATCAGGCTCCTGCCAGTAAGCACTTCTTGGCATCAGCAATAGTGACTGGGTTTGGTGGCTGCATATGGGATGGATCCCAGGTGAGGCAATCTCTGAATATTCTTTTCTTCAGTCCCTGCTCCTCTATTTGTCCTGTATTTCCTCCCATGAGTATTTTGTTCTCCCTTCTAAGAAGGACTGAGGCATCCACATTCTGGCCTTCCTCTTTTATTTATTTATTTATTTATTTATTTATTTATTTATTTATTTATTTATTCATTTATTTTTTTATTTTTTAGCTTTATAAGGTCTGTGAATTGTTCTTTGCATATTCTGAGCTTTTGGGCTAGTGTCTGCTTATGTAACTGGGTTACCTCACTCAGGATGATAGCTACTGGTTCTATTCATTTGCCTAGAAATTTCATGAAGTCACTGTTTTTAATAGCTGAGTTCTTGTCATACAGATCTTTCCCTTGCTTGGATAGGGTCACACCAAGGTATTTTATATTCTTTGTGACTATTGTGAAGGGTGTTGATTCCCTAATTTCTTTCTCAGCCTAATTTTATTCTTTGAGTAGAAAAAGGCTACTTATTTTTATATTCGGCCAATGTGATGAACTTGTTTATCAGGTTTAGGAGATTTTTGGTGGCATTTTTGGGGTCACTGAAGTATACTATCATATCATCTGCAAATAGCGATATTTTGACTTCTTCCTTTCTACTTTGTATCCCATTGACTTCCTTTTGCTCTCTAATTGCTCCGGCCAGGACTTCCAGTACTATACTGAATAGGTAGGGGGAGAGTGGGCAGCCTTGTATGTCCCTGATTTTAGTGGGATTGCTTCAGGTTTGTCACCATTTAGTTTCATGTTTATTGCTGTGCATTGCTTTTACTACGTGTACCTATGGGCCTTGAATTCCTGATCTTTCCAAGACTTTTAACATGAAGGTTACCTCATATTTGTGATCTATTCTTCTACCAGTTGGCATTAGGGAGCAAAAACCTTTTGAGCCAAATTGGATACGACCATCTGCCTATTAAGGAACCAGTTTTCCAACTCAGGCCTACAGGGGACAACTCTGTCATGTCCCTACCCTGCCCAGGGAACTCTGAAGAAATAAGAGCCAGAATGGATGGAGGACACCAAGAAACAAGGTCCTCTGAGTCAACATGCTCAAGGGTGATCATACAGAGACTGAGGCACGTACACAGGGCCTTTGTGGGGCTGCACTGGGCATATATATTATGGCTTCCTGTGTAGTGTTTTTATTGGATTCCTGAATGTACAACAAATGGATCTCCGGTTTTTATACCTTCTCCTGCGCTCTTTTCTTTCTGTTAGTTTGGTTTTTCGATTCCAATGTGTAAGTTTGTGTACTATTTTATATTTCATTTTATTATGAACCCTTAGAAGCCTGACTTTTTTTCTCTAATGAAAGACAGAAAAGTAGTGGATCCAGATGCAAGGGGAAGCCTGGGAGAAGCTGGGAGGAGTAGGGACAAGAAAAAGATAGAAAAGAAATGTTTCCGAAGACTACAGGGATAAAATAGATAGTTGAAAGTATATCCACTAAAAGCCCACTGTGACACTTCACCCCGTGGGAAGGGAGTGTCCAGGGGTGCTCTGTGCATAAAGCTGGGCATAAACCCCAGCTGGGGTTGGCTGTTTGCTTCACCTAGGAGCCTTTTATTCTGCTATAGCCAAGCTATTCATAAAACTGGTGAAAACTGGATAGAGATCCTTTGGACATCCTGGTGTTTCGAGGTTTTTTTTTTTTTTTTTTTTTTCTGTTAAATGTTGGCTTATAAACACACAGCTGAGTGTGTTTTACTAGTGATCATGGTGATGGTGATGGTGATGGTGATCATTTGTCTGTCTAACCTGCTTCAGGAGTTTTCATTTCTGACACATCTAAAAAGTCTTCCAAAGGATTTCACCAGCACTTCTGTGACTGGTTTGTCAGCACATGATGAAATGGTTTGTTGGCTTATTTTTCGGTGTTATTGCTTTCATGGGTGACTGTCTACATGCTCCCCCACACTCGACACAGATGACTTTTTCTCTTTTCTGAAGGAGTAGTCTAGGAGTTGGGAGGTCTGAACTTCCGTGTTTACACTTTAAGAGGTAAACTGAACCTTTCCCATTTGGTCTTCACTTAAAAGGCATTCACTCATAGAAATGGTAATGTCACTATTTGCTGTCTGTGTTAATGATCTCAGTTACAAAGCTTGTTTTTTATAGAAGGGACCCAGAGATTTTATAATCCAGCAATGACTTTTTTTTTTTAAATCTCTCTCTCTTTCTTCCTTTTCTCTCCATTTCCTCTACCATCCCCCCCCCCTCTCTCTGTGTGTGTGTGTGTGTGTGTGTGTGTCTGTCTCTGTGTGTGTCTGTGTTTTGTGTATAGATATGTCTGTGTACCTCATGCATGCAATGCCTACAGAGGTCAGTTGTGTTAGATCCCCTGAATCTGGAGTGACAGACACTTTTGAGCTACCATGTGAATGCTGAACACTGAACCCCAGTCCATTGGAAGAACAGCCAGTGCTCTTGACCTCCTAGCCCTCTCCGTTGCCCTGGAATGTGGTTTTGACATGAGACGATGGATTTAAAACAAAATATAACACATCACAGTTAGTTCCTATTTATTTGAGAGGCCAATTGTCCATGAGCTTCTCTGAGTGGGATTTTATCTCAGGGGTCTCTGTGCTTTAATCGTGCAGGCTCTGAGCCCCAACATTTTAGTGTGCATAGGAGAGCTGATAGGAGTGCAAAGATCTGGCATGTTTCTGGCAGGAACATTGCTGTTTGTGATCTGTTGAGAAGATCTTTAAAAACAATGTTCAAAACCAGAATATTGATACTTCAGATGCCAACTGAAGTAGTTTTAAACATTATTGCAACTTCTTCTAGCTATAGAAATAGTTTGTGGATCAATTTTCACTGGAGGAAAGATGCAACATTAGAAGGGAGAATTGCCCTTGACCATTCTTTGTCAGCTCTGCTTTGTTGCTGTTTGTTTTGTTTGTCTCTTTTCTTTCGGGATGGGTAAACCTTTCCTGGACTGGTCTATATATTTCTACATCAGCAGCTGAGCCGATGTCCAACCAGACTCGAATGCTTGTATACAGTTTGGGTGAAATGCAGTTTAGCTGTCTCTGGATGCTCTCACAGTACAACAGCTGAACAGCGTAGCTACATGAGAGAACACACTGTCCATGCTGCTGACAGTAATGCTGAGTGGACTTTTGCAGAAAGTGTGTCGATCCCGCTCTAGCTTTGGTTTGGTTTGGTTTGGCTTGCTCCGCTTTGGTTTTTGAACAGAGTCTCTGTGTAGCTTGGCCTTGATCACCAGACCACCCCTGGAAGCTATGATTGTAGACCTGTATCTCCACACCTGATATGTTTCTTCACATCGTTATACACTAAACTAATATGAAATTTTTAAGTCATACCAGATCATACTGTATTGTTCAATACTTGGCCCTTTTTCCCCTTTACCTCTACAATTAATTGGAAAACTACATTTAAAATCGAAGAAATTACTATGATAGCCACGCTGCTGTGAAGGAAAGAGGATTAATAAACCCAATCCGAGTCTCAAAATCCGACAGCAGGCATAACCTAAGGTAGACATTTTATTTCAATTTCTAGGCATAGCCTCTGTTCTGAGGCTGAGGAAAAGTATCCAGATTGGAGCACCTCTGTTCGAAACATGAAAACGTTAGAATATTTTGAATACCAAAATTTCTAAAAAATGTCCACCAGTTGAACTTGTTGAGCATTTTATTTGGATGCTGAATTTTATACATGTTAAGTAATGTATGATAGACCTCAGTGGTAGGTTTTGAGCATGACTTAGCTTGTCTACCCATAGCCTCTTCTGTGGCCTCCAGTTGTAACTCAATATCTTTATAATTCCAGGGGAATACAACTTGCAGGAGATCATCAGTCAAAATTCTTACAGTCTGTCAGAGCATTTGTAGAACTTTTGAAAAACGTGAATTAATGTGAAAAAAAAATCTCTATTTCAGCAATATCTCTTCTGACACGATATTGGTTGTTAACCTCCTAGCAACCCAAATTCCCCACCCCTAAAAAACTGGCTGATTGATGGCCTCACAGTTTGGAAATCTGTGCACTAGCAATGCCAGAATATCTGAATGTGTTGAAGAGTCAGTGGAATTCAGGTGATAAAGTCACTGGTAGAATATTAATCTGGCCAGCACTAGGCCCTGGCTTTGTTTCCAGATTTCCCACAGTGTGTACGCGCGCGTGTGTGTGTGTGTGTGTGTGTGTGTGTGTGTGTGTGTGTGTGTGAGTATAACTTAGATTCAGACTTAGTTATCTTAGCATGTTCATCTGACTTAAATACTCATGCGGTTTGTGTGTGAAAATGTTTCTTTGAAGGATATATGTGTTGAAGGCTTGGTCTCTGATACAATAGTTTGACATTAGGCTTTTAGGAAGGGGTTACATCGTACTTCTGACCTAATCAATGAGCTAATCCGTTGGCCAACCTGTGATTTGATGGCTGCTACTCAAAGGTGGGGTAACTAAGAGACTGGATCTAACTGAAGGATGCAGATCACTGTGGGTGTGTCTCTAAAGGATGTACCTCATTCCTGGCCCTTCTGGTCTTGTGTTCTTCACTCTCATGCCCTTCCACCACAATGAGTTACTCTCAACAGTGACCCAGAAAAAATAGAGTCAAGGGTTCATAGACTGCAACTGCTGAGCCTTAAAGGCAAATTTTATCTCACTCTCGGATAGTTTCCTCAAGTGTCCACAAAGACAAAATGTCTAACACGAGTCACCAAGCACTGAGCCAACATAGAACTGTAATATTTTCTAGCATTGTAAGAAAATTGCTTCTACAAGAACAAAGTAACCATCAACTGTCATGCAGATTAACATTTTTCTAGGCTTATACATAGCTACCAACCACTATGAGACTTTCATTTTCACAAACAAGTGGCTTCCAAATACAGTGCATGTTTGTTCATGAGAGGTACACCATTTAAATCCCAAATCCTGGAGAGGATACACGAAACTACACCAAAGGGAGTGATATGCAATCGAACCTCACATAAAATCATGTATACATTTAGAGTTAATGAAACTCCAACCTTCAGGTTGTCCTTGTTATGCCTCCCACAATTCCTCCATCACTGTTGTTCACAAGATTTACTTTCAGCCTAGTGGTGGTAAAGGAAGAAACACAAAATGCACCCCAATGCTCAGAGAATGACTTACTCTTAATTCATAATTTCAGTTGAGGGTCACTCATTAATGCCAAAGAGAGACTTGCCTAGGAAACAATCACAGTTCATATTCTCCACAGTAGGCAGAAGAGGGTTTTGCCAGTGATAATTGTCTCTATGCAAGTGCCAGCAAGAACTGCCTGGTGGTCTTGGAGCAGAAGGATCAAAGGGAAACTCTGCTATTCAGTTTCTTGGCCTAGAAACCATATGAACCAGAGGAAAGCTGTTAGAAGACAGCTGGCCCCAGCCAACCCGGATGACTATTAGAAAAAAAAAAAACAATGAGGACATTTTGTCAGAAGATCAGGAGGACACTGAGTATTACTGAGTTCTCATGAGGTACATAGTGCATAGTGTGTTACTAGTATTTCGGGGTGCATCATAAAATACAGACAAGATCTTTGTTTTCCAAATTATAGCCCTGCTTTAAAAGAATAAGACAAACACATAATGCACATCCAAGTGGGAACTTCTTTCTTGTCTTTCTAGGGCCAAGATCCTTAAGACCTCTATTATTTAAAATGGTGGCTGAATGCATAAATGAAAGCCATAGTGGGCTATGGGGCTCAGCTAGTACAAGAGCTCAGCACATAAGCCGGATGACTGAGTTTTCTTCCTGGAAGCCATGGTGGAAGGAGAGAACTAATTCCTGAAGGTTGTCCTATAACTTCCACTCATGTGCTTTGGCAAATGTTTATCTGTGCTTGCACGCACCACATACATGCACACACACAACAAATGATAACAATAAATGAAGTTTTTCCAAGGTTATGATGTGTGCCGGAGAAATGACTCCGTGGTTATGAGCACTGTCTGTTCTTCCAGTGGTCCTGAGTTCAATTCTCAGCAACTACATGGTGGCTCACAACCATCTGTAATGGGATCCGATGCCCTCTTCTGGTGTGTCTGAAGTCATCTACGGTGTACTCATAAAATAAATACTGATCCTTCATTTAAAAAAAATGTTATGCTGCTATTTGGGTTTTATGAAAAGAAAAATGCATACAATTCACAGTATAAAACACAGTCACACAACAAAGGACTGAGCTCAGAAAAAGGACTTTATCAAGTGCCAGTATTATTGCTTCTGTTCACTCCCTGGGTTTTACATGCAAATTTTAAGGATCCTGTTAGACTTCCTTCTGTCCATTTTAAATGTAAAGGTATTACCTGTTACCACCACTTAAGTATTCAACTCCATTTGTAGTAGTAACATTTTTTAAAGTGAAGAAAATGTACACAGCAGGATAATTTTAAAAAGAAAGCAGTGAAACATCTCAAGACGAAAAGAACACTAAGACATTTTTAGGTTTCTGTCTGGTTTGGTTATACTGTGTGTTGTAGCGATGGCCAGCAAGCGACCTACACAGTTTTAAGCATAGATGTGCCACTCAGGATACAGGAATGATGAAATAAAGCAGAGCTCGCGAGATTACTTGCTGACAATCAATGTTCCTTCTCCTTTCCTCCAGCCTCTGGTCATGGTTGTTCCATGTTTACAGTCTCTGAGCTTAACTACTTAGATACCGCAGTGACGTCTGTGTTTGCCTCATACATGACTTGTTCACGCATCAATCCACGCTGATGCATAATGGAGAATATCCTTCTTGGAGGCCAAATAGGCTTGTCTTATGTCTGTGGACATTGTCTTATTGTTTCACCTCCCACTCTCCTTCCAAATGCTCAAGATGTCTTTGGATAGGGCAGCCATGATCCCGGACATACTAACCTCTCTGTAAAATCCTGGTTAAAATTCTCTGTGATAGATATTCAGAAGTGGGATTTCTAGATCATGTAGAAATTCTACGTGTATGCAGATATATGAATGGATTTATTTATTTAAGAGGAGCAGACTGTTTCTTCACCCTGCTGCAATCCCAACAGCTCTGTGCAGAGAGAGACATCAAAAAGTATCTGTATAGCAGAGACAAGGTAGTGAAAAGACAGCATAAGAATGAATTATGAGAGGTCGAAGAGCTGGCTCAGTGGCTAAGAGTGCCTGCTGCTCTTCCATGTGAGGTGCTCCTAACTAACTGTACCCCACAGGTCAGACACCCTCTTCTGGTCTTAGTGGGTACCTGTGCTCATGTGACATGCACATACAAAAACATAAATTAAAATTCTTCTTTAGAAACAAACATTGAAATCCATAAAATATTTATTTCTAAAGCATATAAAGACATAAATTGTTTATTAAATGTTTTATATTCAGCAAACAGCTATGACCTAACTTTTAATGCACTTCCTTATACCAGTATCAGAATAAAGTTTTGTTAAAGAAGACTGAACCAAATAGCCAGAGACCGATGTGAGCCAATCGAAACCATCCCTCCTCTAAGTTATTGAAATCACACGTTCTGTGACAAGAAAAACAGGGCTAGCTAATGCCAAGTGTGATTGTCTGTTGTAGCTTTTTTTTAATGAGTTAATGAGCTACACGTGTGATCCTTAGTTTGAGGGTGGTTCTGAAGAAAAGCAGCTAGAAGAGGTATTTTAGGGAGCTACCGAAGCCATGTGACAGTAGCTGTTTGGAGATGCTGGGTATTGCTGCTAGTTTTGTTGGCATGGTAATGATTTCTTTGCTCTTGTTAAACGCAGTGCTCTCTGATGTAACCATGAAAGAAATGCCATGATTTCTGAAACATTATAAACGATTCCTCAAAATGTTAAAGCAAAACGTACACCAATTTCATCACATTTTTCCCTGTTTCTGTTTCATAAGGGATAACCAGAAAAAAAAAAAAAAAAAAAAAAAAACCAAAGAGGAAAATTACTCCAACAAACACAAAGGCAGCTGCTCCCCAGAAAGTATCAACACCCCAGTGTCCTTGAGTGTGTATTTAATATTTATATAATACATTTGTACAAATATCAAGTTTATACACACACACACACACACACACACACAGATTGTAAACTCACATAGAACATAATTTTTGCCACTATCAAGATGGCACATTTAGTTATAATGTTATTTTAATGACTGAATAGTAGCCTTGCCTGCTTGAACTGTAGTTTATTATCCGATCTCCTCCTTTGAAAGCTTATTTTTACTCTACCCCAGCTCCTTCTGTGCCTGAAGCATTTCTTAAGTGTGTATAACTTTGTGTGCTTCCAAATTCCCTCCCGGTGAGACCTTCGCTGTTTGTTGTGTTTTCTCAGTCTGTCGGGGTGACTTTGCTCTCCTTTGCCTTAGCTTAGAACATTTTTATTGAGATGTATTTAGCTCACACAGAACAAATTGGTTGTGTGTCTCTCTGGCCACTGATACTTTATGTAGCAGACTAATTTGATAAAATACCTACTTCTAGTGTTATAATAACATTCATGGCAGTGGTGACCTTAATAAATAAAGTTTCTGGGTCTCTAAAGGTAGGAGCTCATTGCTGGCAGCTATACTACATCGAGCTAATGCAATAAAAAATTATTCTCATGTTGATAAAATAAATGTTATTTGAAAGCGGGGGGTGTGTTACTAAGTTAGAAAAATACAGAATACACACACATACTGACTTGTGCTTTTGGAGTGTAGATTCTTCTGATTGTAATATCAGTTTGAACTTGGTAACTTGACATTAAAAAAAAAAAAACACGCTCATATTCAAATGATGGTTCTACTACTTTTCATCTTCAGGGAGTTTATATGGACCATAAAGTACGTATCAAAATGCCATACGGATGTTATAAATATTCAATGGGAACATGCATAGAAGGCCTTTTGTAAACTGTAAAGAGTTGGTGGGAGTGATGGACATTAGGGTGTAAGGCAATAGAAGCAGAGGAATAACAGAGTAATCAAGGGAAAAGAAACATTGAAAATATGTAACTTGCTGAGATATTTACCTTAGGGATAAAGTTCCTGAGGAACACCTGGTCTCAGCCCAATGCATTCATGATATGTATTTTTAGAGACTGTACAAACCACTGTAAAATAAATTTTATACACATGAAGATGTGGGAAAGGGGTGTGTAACTTGCCCCTAGAATCCAATTATGAGAATCAATATTTATTTTACAGTTCAGTCTTTCTAGGAAAGGTCCCATTCTACTATAAATCATAACAGTTTAATAGTAAGCCCTGAGTCTTCTAAAGAAGGTATTTCTACTAAAATGTACAGATCTTCAATTTTTTTCAGTCGTACTAATTTTGCACAAGTATTTCTCCAATTTGAATTCATTTTTTCTGTCACTCTTGTCTTGATTATCATAAAGTACTCTCTATAAATAAGTGGCGTGCAAGAGCTGAAGGATGATCGATCTCATATAAATTCGTCTCAGAATCCTATTTTGTGATCCCCCTTTTTAAAAAATGTAAATGGACAAGTTTCTAAAGGCTAAATTATCATCACTTACTGTCTTAACATTAAACAGCGAGCAATTTGTAACCCAAAAGGCTTCTATTGCAAGGGGAGAACAGGGCTTTATGTCACTGTGCATACCCATTGTCCCGGTATCCAAAGGCTAAAGCAGGAGGGTTGTGAGTTCTAGGGCTGCCTAGGCTACAGAGCAGGACTGAAACCGAGTAACACCGACCCAAAACCAACCAAACCAAAATTACCGTTTTGTATGTGATACTTTAATGGGAATCAAGAGCGTGAGAGGGAGGTGCATTTGGGAGTATGCAGCAGGGAATAAATTAAAGAAAGCACTTAGGCATGGGAGAGTGGTTCATGTGTAGGTCAGGCTGGCCTTGACGTTGTAATGCCCTTTCTTCAGCCCACAGCTCTGCCCAGTTGGCTGGATCAGCAATACTTTTTGATGGATGGTTTTATACAGAAACTCAGTGTCCTTATCGGGCTTAGGAGATGATAGTCTGATGTCATTTGCATTTTTAACCGTAAAGTCTCCCCTGTTAGTTCTTCCTGCGCCCTGGGTTTTCCTTCCGTCTGTAAATTGAGGGAATTGGCTCAAGGCACCAGCAAGATATGAGAGCTGGAGTAAACAAGAACTTGGTGGGAACATGGAGGCAGGAGAGTAAAGATCAAAGTCACACGCACAGTGAGAAGAGTATGGGCATAGTGAACACACGTGTGTACTGCCTGCGCTGCCGAGGCACACATGTGGTCAGAAAGTGCAGCTCAGGAGAGCCATTTCAGGGTCGAGTCCTGTGCTCATGAATTCCTTCTGGAATGCACACCTTCAGCCCTTGATAGCGCGAGAATCGTCGCAGCACCAAACTTCTAAGGAATCAATTAGATGTAGAAAAAAGAGATAGGGGAAAGCCCGTTTTCTGCACACGGAAGACGCATGTCCCTAAGCCTGGTTCCTCAAGGGACTTCATTTTTAATGAAGAATTGCTTTACTGGGAAGAGAATTCTCCACGCTGTAAGAAGCCCAGGGAGATGACCAGCACCGGCACATGAGCCCGGTCGTTTCCTCGCTGGGTTCCCTTTAAATGCTCAGGTGGAAGTCGCTCATCTGTCGTTCTCAGCGCGCGGCGTTTTCGTTCTGTGCCATGGCCAGGAACTGTAACTCCCATGGCAATGTGCCGTTTTCAGCCGACTTAAATACTCCTTCTTCTCCCCTGAACTCCAGCATCTGTAGGAACTGAAGAGAAGTTCGGTGCAGGAGGCTTCAGTAAATGCAGCCACCAGTTCGATTCTGTCTGCATGAGTGTTAGCCAGGGGCCTTGGAGCAGCTTACCATTAGTAGCTCATCTACCTCTCCTTTTCCTCCTGCCTAATTAGCCAGTACACAGGATCCTTCCTGCCTGTGTTAGGAAGCTCTGTTAGCCAGGCGTATTTGCTTTAAACTCTTCTCTACATTTCCCCTTTAAAAATGCTTAACACAGTCAGGCAGTTAACCGTCCCCCCTTTTATTAAAAATGTAGCACAAAAAGAAATAGGGGAAATGGCTGCTTAGAAAAATCTAAGGGCTCTTTTAGACCTCTGTATTTCTAGAAGGATTCAGAGAGGAAGCTCTAGGGACGTATTATACTAACAAACACCGGACAAGAAGGTGCCGCAACTCCCCGTTTGCTGGGCACAGCTTCAAAATTCTACTTAAATTTAGATTTGTTTGGGGAGGTGCTAAGGGGAGAAACTTTTTGTTTATTTTTCCCCCCAATGGAGACTAATTGGTCTATGTTTGCTCCCACTGCATCTGCTTCTTGGTCTTCTAGCTGAAATGTGCCTCCCTGTACAACAGCCTGAGAGCAAAGCTAATCAGTTTCTCATACTGTTACTGTCTGCTCAGAAGGTGCCATCGAGGTACGGGAGAGCTGATGTTACCCATGAGCAATCAGGGGCCCTGAGTGTCCTTCAGCATCGTCTCAGCTTTACATCTGTAGCTCCCTGGCAGACCTTTATAAAACCAACTTAATAACCCTGAGCAGAAAGTCAGGAGTTGAGATCTAATTCAGGAGCAAGAGTGAAGAGAAAACGTGAGAAGCAAGACCACAGTCAGACAACTGGGAAAGATGAACTGAGACCAGCCGTGAACTGGAGTGACATCGGGGACCAAATTCAGCTCAGAACACCACCAACAGCACATGGGTAAAATGCAGCTTGAAGCTCGCTGACATTGGTCAAAGGTGGGATTATCATGACACAGGGCTGTGAATCCCCCCACGGTAGAACTTTCCTCTGCTTCCCCTGGGGTCTTTGTCTCCCTAGTCATGGAACCTGTCAAAATAAACAGTTGTAGTGAGCCAAGAATGAAGAAGGTTGACTAAAACAGTCAAGTGTATTTGGATGACCATGTTTATACCTTTTAAAGTTTTGATAAATACAACTTTACTACTCTCATTATTTCTGCTCAATAGACAGGACCAATTCTAGAATTTTGGGGGGTATAATTGGAATTGATTTTCCCCCCAATGGAACATAGTTTATATTCCTTTAAGGCAATACCAGCTTTCTTTCCTAGGCTGTCTCCAATGTTATGGTAAAGAAAAAAAAAAAATCTCAGTTCATCTCATTCTTTAAAACAAAAAGATTGTTTTATTTTTATGTATGTGTGTGTGTGTGTGCTTGTGTATTTACCCCATATGCAGGCAGGTGTTTGTTGGGGACAAAAGAGAGTATCAGATCCCCTAGAACTGGAGTTACAAGTGCTTTTGAGACACCCCATGTGAGCACTGGGGCTCTGGATCTGGTCTTCTGCAAAAACAAGTGTTCTTAACCACTATCCCCCCCCCCACCAGCCCTTAAGTCTCACTGTTTTTTTCATTGTTCACCAAATTGCACTTAGAGGTATCTTTATTTTGGTATATCATGAGCTCTCTGACTGAGATAAGTTTCATCAGAAGAAGTCTTATGACTGAATATTTATAGATGCATGTAAGTATATTCAAATTGCCTACTGAAGATAATTTTTTATTCACTTTTCATCCAGAAAACACTGCCTCCTTCTCCTAATATGTCCTCACACAGAACCTTCTCCAGCCTGTTCCTTAACATAACCCTCCCGTTCCTATTCACAAAACCCTGACTTGAAGGTCAAGCACTCTGTTTGTGTAGGTGAGGATGTGCTCCCACGGGCCATGGTGCTGATGTTTGTATGGTTGTGGTCCCACTGACATTCAAATGCCAATCCTGGATTTGGAATTTAAAAAGTTTTTTTGGGATGTGAAAGGGTCTTTGGGTTTTTCCTTGTTCATTTCTTTGTCTTTGTTGCTGTTAACTTTCCTGCAAATAAATCAACAAATGTCCATCCTTCCCAGAGAGGAGACCAGAGATTTATATCTTGGTGTATCCGTAAATTCATTGGGATCACTTAGAGGATCCTGACATGAGGGGATATTTACAAAATCATCATCACCTTGAAACAGCTCACCCAGAAATGGATGGAGACTTCACACAGCTGCATGGATGGAAAACCTCCTTCAGTTAAGCACACACGGATATGTCCTTCCCTAAGACTACATACAGCTGCCACAGGATGCCACAGAACTGGGAGAGAGGAAGTTTCAGAAGAGGGACTGGGAGCTCTGAGGAGGATCTAATAACATTTCTCATAGGATCGTCCACAGACTGGTCCTGCTGAAGGTCTCCTGTGGGTCAGGACACGGTATTTCTGAAGAAGATGGCAGAGAGTATGGTTCCATAAAAAAATTATGGCCATTGGTTATAACTTTAAACAATATATGAAATAATAACCTTTTGATTAGAGATCAAAATGAAAATATGTCTTCTTAAGGAACAGTCCTAAGAAAGAATTTGCCAACATTTCAAAGGCATCCTGAAGAAAAGGAGAAAGAGAATTGAAGAATCAATGGTCCCTCCATATTTTGGAAATGTGGGTCACATGTCTAACAGAAGCATTCTACTGCTGCGGTGTTCCCACAGCAAGGAGCATATGACAGATGGATTTCTTTGACAGGTACTTTGTTGTTTCTCCTGTGACACCTTCACATGGACACTTGGCCGAGTCCTGGGCAGAAACCTCCATCCTGAAGCTTCTCTGTATGTGCTTCTCAATGGTTCTCCAGAGCCTCATGGAATAGATTCCTTTCAACACTTCATTGTTTGCAGATGAGAAATAACCTAAATTGACATGACAAAGAAGGACCTTTTCATTTAATAAGTTTCAACTACGTGTATGATTTTGAAATGTGCATTCTGTGCTCTGGGAGACTGAGTCTGATAATAAAAGTAAGACTTGGCTTGCCAACCCCTATAGATTTTTCCCCTTCCTTCTTTCCACTTTGTTTCTCCTTCCCCTCTTCTTTGTTCTTTGTATTTTCATGATATGTTCTCCACCCAAGTCCCCCCAGAATGACCACTAGTCCCTATAAAGAAATTTCTCTGTCCTTTGGACTCGTATTTGTCCCAAGCCACTGTTAATGGCCTCATCACATCTGACATAAGATTTTTCTTAGCTTAGATTTCCCTGTTCTTTGCAGCTCCCTACACTAATGGCAGAGTGACAACTGGTGATTACAGGGATCTTGAAAATGCCACTGGGAACTCAGCAACAAGAAGAGCCTCTGCAAGACTAAGAAATACATTCAAATCCCATCCCCAGGGACCCCTCCCATTTCTTTTATCCCCTTTACCGGGGAAACCTAAGTTGCCACCTTCTACTTCCTCGCCATAAGGTTCTAACTGAAATCCTCGGCAAGCCCACAAAGAGCACTGACCTTTGCCAGTGTGCTTACACCACCCCTCCACACATCGTGTTTTGAAAGCACAGCTATGTTATTACCTTGCCTGGCCAAAAAGGAAAAAGAAAAAAACCTTTTTGTGTAAGTGGAGATATAAAACTTGTAAGTGGTATACAATATGTTTAAGAGGGAAAAAAATTTTATGTCCTTTCTTCCTTTTGTTTAGTGGGTTTTTCATGTTTCTCCTTGTCCTTTGTCCCCTCGGGTCTTTGTTTCTGGACTTGATGGCATGGTGCTGTTGAGTTCAAAGTGGAGCTTGGGGACTAATGAGTCATATCAGATCCACAGGGTGTGCATATGCGCCTTCATATCAGCTTCAGCCAGACTGAGAGACTTCTGGAGGCTTGCCCCAAACAGGGTCTGGCAGAACAAAGTAGCTAAAGGCCTTCATTACATATGGCAAGCAATTACAGCAGCAATGGGTCCATGTCTTAACGAACCTCTATGTCTACTCAGCAAACACTGTGTTGCTCCTGTGTGCTGTTGCTCCAGAGATACCATACAAATAAGACAGACAATTCTTCCTTTACACTTGTCTCTTAGCCAGTTGCAAATTTTGCAAGAGATTCTTGTCTCTTTTAGAAATAAAAGGTTCTCCCGTTCATACGTCCTTCTTGTTGTTGTTTTGTTGGTGGTGGTTTGGGGTTTTTGTTATCTGTTTGGTTTGGGGTTTTTGTTTGTTTGTTTTCTTTCTTTCTTTACTTTTTTGATACAAAAGTTAAATGTTAATCTTTCTTTTTATGGAAATAGAGGAGTCTTCCACAGAATCTTTTACTTTTTCATCCCAATTCCTTTTCACCTATGAGAGAGGGTGGGCAAGTTTGGATATTCACCACCTGGTTATGGTTAGTTCTTTATTTTAAAATCCCTTTCAAAACAGATCAGACATTACACCGTTAAAAACAATTTTCACTGTAGGTATTGAATATCATACTGTGCTTGTAGTAATAACTGATAGATATCTAGAGTAATCTTCACTGTGGACTGACTTTAAAGAACTGTCAATCACGGACTTTAACTTTAAACACAGATGATTTGAATTCATGTTAGCAGCATGAGGAAGCCGAGGAGATGGGCAGTGTGGCTTGGGGAAAGGGTGACTGGATTAGCTCTGCAGTTCGCCTCACTTGCTGCTTGGTAGAGTCACTAAATCAAGGCAAAGTTTATGGAAAGCCTGTGGCTGGGGTCTCCAAGTCCCCATTCCCACTGAGATTTTCCCCATTATAAATCTGCTGTCAGAAGTAAGTGCTTTACTTGTGACTTAATTCTATACAGACACAAATACCTTGGTTCAACACTTTGGCCACATGGCCTTGTCTAGCTTGAAAGTGAGAGTGAAGGCAATCTTATGCCCCGCCTCCCGCTATGATTCATCCACTATGCTCAAAACAACCCTGTGGACTCTGAACACCAACAGGAATTTAAGGGGCTCCAGGGCTAGGACATAGAAGGTGGCATAGTTCTTGGTTCTAGTAGAGGGAGTTTTATATGCAAAAGCATTGTCCTTTTTGGGGAAACAAAACAAAACAATTTTGCTTTTAAAATATTTCCATGCCACGTCTTTTTCAAAGCTCTTTAAAGTTCATCTAATTTTTGCTATCCTGAGGGGATCGCCAGCCACATGAACTATTTAGAGTTAAAGTTTCTAATTTTTATTATTTCTAAGTGTGTTCCTGTGTGTCACACAAATGCAGGTGCCTGTGGGGGCTATAGGTATTTAAGCCCTGGTGAGGGAGTTAGACAGTCGTGAGCATTGGGAACAAAACTCAAGTCAACAGTAAGAGCTGTACTGCTCTGTGCAGCTGAGCGATCTCTCCAGCCCTCTGTTTTTATTTAAACTAACATTTGAAATCTCTTGTTGGGCTGTTCTAGTCCAATTTTCAGTGCTCAGGAGCCGTGTGTGGATTATCAGTTCTGTAGGACCTCGCAGTTCTGGGTCTGCAGATCTCTTGGTTGTTGGCTCCTCTGCACTCTCATGTTGATCGGGCAGCTAAAGTGTTGAGAAATAAAAACTGAATAATATAGCAATATCTCCATTCTTAAGACACTGACTTTGTAAGAATTGTTTTCCCACCAAAGAGAGACAAGTAGAGGCTGGTGGGATAGCTCAGTGAGTAAAGGCACTTTCTGAAAAACCTGATGACCAGAGTTCAGCCTCAAATACCCTCATGGTAGAAGGACAGACAGAACTGCCACCAGCAAGTTGTCCTCTGACCTCTGTACATGTTCCACACTGTGTATATCAACACACACACCCACACACATACACACACACACACACACACACACCATACAATAGATAAAAATATGTAAGAAAATAATGTAAAGGTGGATGGGTGGTTATTTTCTTTGCATTCTTGTAAAATGTCTCTGCCTATTAGTAACTACTACAGAGCCCATCTTCCCAAGATTAGATCTCACCCATAAACTTAGCTATAATGACTTGAGTAAAATACGAGGATTTGGGAACTTGGAAATGTCTTAGGGATGCAGTATCATGTTTTCTGCTCATTCATGCCGGTTGTTGTAAGCCTTATCAACATATGAGTGAACTTACTTTAATTGTTCCATGATGCATACAGATGTCACAATGTCACACACTCAATCATAAAAACACACAACTTGTCATTAGTCCTTTTAAAAACTATTTTAATCAGCCAGTTTGGGGGAATTAGGAAATATAAAGAAATAGCCGTCTCATTGCAAATTTCAAAAGCAAAGATAGATGAAAGGTTCACCAATGAAAATATTAACCAGCGCTTCTAAGACATTGAGATAGGACCAGTTTATGTGAAAGCGCAGAGCTTAATTTAGTAAAAGAAATTCTATTAAATTTATAATTAGGTAGGAACACGACTATGAACACACCTTTTCTGTATTCACGCTTAATATACATGAAAGTCGATGCTGGGTGGTTTGCCTTTCAAATCAACCTCTACGCCTAGATGCCATCCTCTATCTTGGAGAGCTCAAATTGGAGCAGAAAGAGCATGTGTGTGACCGAGGGGCATGTAATGCCTGCTTTTGTCCTTTGGCCAAGGTCGGAAGATTTGTCCTTCAGCGAACAAAAGCAGTTACTGTTTGAAGAGTATTACTGTATTTGGGTTGAAAGAAGATATGCTTTTCTGACTCTCAGCACAAAGGAGGGGCTTCCCTCTGATGTGACTGACAGTCTGTAACGGGAGTATCCTCGGCCTCAGTCCAGTTCCACCCCACTGTGGCTAGCTGGCTGCATTTCCGTGCACTCGATCTTGGGAACTAGTCTACAGGGCACAGGAGTATCCTTGGCTCCAGTCCAGTTCCATCCCATGGTGGTCAGCGATGTCTCTGTGCACTCCGTCCTGGGCAGCAGTCTATTTAACACATCACTGTGCAACTGAAAAGTCAGTCATCTGCAGTATTCGGTGATAATTTGCTGGCTTCTAGCTCAAGTATGAGCTTTGTCATCTACCTCAACATGCACAGTACATGCTCAGACGATTTCACTTAACTAGCTGTGGGAGCTATAGGGTACAATTTTAAAAAGTTATATTTAACATAGAAGCCAGCCGTTCAGCTCCATTGGTATGATAACCAATCATAACTTCATGACGTATTTTGTTTCTGGTGATAGTTGAGTTTTGAGTATATTGTTGAAACTTTAGGTTGATCTGTGACTTGTTTTGTGACATGTAAATTCTTATTCCTAGATACTGCCATGGTTTAGCCTAAGAAAAATACCACTGGTCTGTATTAGAGGTGATACGGTGTATAGACAACATTGAACAACTTTTATGAAAGGCTAAAGTATTCAGAAATAAAATATTACTGCAAGTTCATTGGTTTGCATTGGGACATTCTGGAATAGATAATGCAAATCAGAGGAAGTTGCCATTTGAGTGCCAGAGTCAGTGGCATGCTTGTAAAGCCTGGCATTTTAGGAAGCAAATCCCAAAGGCTGTCTTTTTACCCCACCCCATCCTATACCCAACCTAAAGCTGGTAATGTCTCAGACAAGACAGAAAGATATTCAAGTTCTTCAGCCTCTGCTTCAGTTACTGCTCATTTGCTGCCTTAGGATTTTAGTCATTCGTCTTCTTTAACGAAGACTTCATGGTTGGAGGCCAATCTACCCGTGGAAGAAAGATCTGCAGACCTGTGGGTACTCTCCTGCCTGTTGACTGTAAACCAGCTGGATTATCAGAAGTTGGGTAGCTGATGGCCACAACCCGCAGCCTTTGCTGAGAGGCAGCAGCCAAGATCTGGAGAGCTCCTGGGGAGCAGTAAAATGTTTTTGCTGACTACAGGATTTATAAGAAATTATATACACTTGGAAATGAGTCAAAGGCCAATTCTTAGGAATACAGAGTACACCCTTTTTTGCCTTGGTTTTTATGCCACATCCATACCCAGAGAAAACACCACCAGCACAAGAACCATCATCAGGCCAAGGAAATACTGGTTGAGTGATTTCCAGGTCATCGCAATAGCAGAAATGCATCTTCAGAGACTGGGGGGTGAGAATTCTGGCTGTCGGCATTGTGGGTGTTTCATGCTGGTCAAGTCTTGTGCTCCCTTGATGCTTCTGCCTACTTATTCCAGTAGTGACCATCCCGCATGTCACAATGAAAACATTCCCAGATACATTCCAACTCTCCAGAATTTGCTTAGATGAAATAAAAACATCTCTATTGAAAAGCTATACCATCTTTCTCTGAGGAGTCCAAATGTGCTGCCACTTCTGAGAAAATCCTAGTAGCTTTCTTCTTGGAATCTCTGGGGGGAAATGATTAAGAAGCATGTACTTCATGTGGTTACGATGTTTAAGATAGAGTGGCAATGGGTTGGTCATCATCCATTATGAAGGAGCACTGCTCTACCCAGCAGAAAGGCAACTACACCAAACTGAAGCTGTAAGAAAAATGATTCAGAGGAGACTAAAATCAAAGTCATGGTACTACGTTTTGAAGGTTGACTATGTTAGTAGAATACAAAGGCAAGCAAGAACACAGTGGGCAGGCAAATTGGATAAAAACACAGAAGGATGAAGCAGCCTCTGTGAAGATCAAGAAGGATGATGGGTATTGGAGTGGAAGGACCACATAGGGCAAGGGTATAAAAAGAGGTAAGAGTTAGAGCCAGAGTATGCAGGGTTTGGGTGCTGAGGTCGAAGCTATGATGAAGAAACACTTGCAGAAGTGCCCCGAGGACAAAGCAGAACCTCTTGGCAGCTCTTCTGCACATTATTGGAAGAGATTGGACAGGGAAGGGTGATCAGAAGGCTGCTCCAGCGCTCACAGTGACAGCTGATAGTGACCTAAACCAAACTAAGGCAGGTAAGGCAGGAGAGGGTAAAGGAGTTACGTCAGAGCTAAGAAATCGAACCTACTAGCCAGTGGAGATCTGGACATAAAGGGGGACATTCCCGATAGATCTGAGACTTCAAGTTACAGAGGCTCAGTGGCTGATTCTCATTTTACCAGAGAAAAGAATCCAGGTGGAAGATCAGTTTGGGACAGCAGGCTGGCGTGGGCTACAAACCTTTCAGTTCCTGAGGAGAACAGGATCTCTAAGTTCTGTTACGTATGTTATGAATTCCTTGAATTCAAAACGCTTTCCCGAGCCCTTGCCTTCTCACCTTCAAAGGGTTGGCCATATCAGTACACACTTGGTAGATGATCCTAGGGTTTCCATAAGATTATTATTGAAGAAATGAAGGGTAGAGCTTGGTAAGATGCTCAATGCATGTAAACCACAGCATGCAGACTGCTTCTCTGGCCTTTCTCAATACCAGGTCGCCCTTAAGCCAAGCAATCCACCTCAAAGTAAGTACTTATCAGCATTTTAATACAGTGCCTCTGTGAGGCAACCATGTGGAGATTAAACTGTTTAACTACACCTTACATTAAGAGGAATTATGCACCGTATGACTAACAAAGTAGCCAGGAGTTTGATCACAAATACCTTGTGTGACAGACTCAGGAGTATGAATATTATCCTCTGAAAAAAATGAAAAGTAAAACACGCTAGTGATTTAAGCAGGATGATGGCGTGTCTCATCTTTCGTATTTGAACTAGTACTCCAACAGAAAATGATATCTTAACCTGCAAGAAGGGGGCAGTGTCCCTCTTGTCTGCCCTTTTCTTGTTCTCTTAAGTTACAGAAACTCAATGTCAATTAATTTGCTTCATTCCAAGTAAAGAAGTAAGGTGGTGATAAAATCAGGGGTCATGTTCAGATGAGAAAACAAACACTGGAGAAGCTGGGGACATTGTCTACTGCATGTCATATAACAATGATAATGCATGAGACCCTTCTTCCCTGGGCTATCTGTTGTGGGGGGGGGAGGCAATTTGCCACAGGAGAACTGTCCTCCTGCGGTGTGGTAATGCTGGTTACCTAGAGATCCTTAAACTCTCTCTGCATCAAATGAGGCAATGTTGCTTTATGCTGCTTCTCGGTGGAGCTGATGAGATCAAATAGCAAAGGTGCCTCAGTTTACTTCTTCTGATCTTTATCCTGTTATTAATGCCATCATTTGTTTCCTCTTCAGATCTTCCTGTCCTTTACTGTCCCCACGTTCCCAATACCGTGCATCTGTATGTCTAGACTGACCAGAAAGGGAAAACAAGACAATACTTTGAAACCTGCAAATCTGACCACAACTGAGAGTTGTACTTAGTTCAAGGAACTGGAAACTCAGTGTTTTGGGAATCAGACAAATACTTCCTTAAGACTCTCAGATGGCTTGTTTCTTCTTTTATAATTATTGGAAAATTATTGCACTGACAGACAAGGGACTTCATGTTTGAGCCAATGGGAAAACATGAAGTTAAATCTAGGGGAAATGACTTAGCCCCAGATAAGGCTGCTAATGCCGGGATAAAAGCCGACAAATCTGTTAATGATCTTTGTTCAGAACCAGACTGTGACAGATTACGATGCATTCTCAGATGAGAATTATGTCAGTTCTTCATAGTCTGAGGGTTAGGCAACCAAATTTGGAAACGCTTAAGTATGAGCCAGCAAAAGACATTGCTGTGTCCTTTCTATTTACAGAGAATTTGAAAGGAAAAAAAAAAAACATACATGATTTCTCTGTCAAAGAACCAGATCTGTGGATCTGTGAAGCTTTGGTTTCCATAATCTGGCCATCAGGGATAGATGATACACTTTGATGAGCAGAGTCTATGTTGCTCAAGCAGAAAGGTCAGAATTCTACAGGACCCATCATGGAAAGAGAGTTCTGACTCCAGGACTTGTTCTCTAGTTTTCTTATATGTGCTGTGTCATGCCTGCACCTGTACCCATGAATCCACACATCACACATGCACACATGCATAACCAGGGTGAAGAGAAATGGGTGCTCATTCGGGGTAAAGTGGAGTGGACTGTGCTGCTGTATGATTTGGGCTGGAAGAAGGAATTTCTCATTGGTATTATGTACCACGTGTGTATTACTCAACTTTCTCCTTGACGAGACAAAAATATCTGACCTCCTCCCACCTGCCCCACCTTCCAAAATCAAGGGTTTATTTTGGCTCACAGTTTGAGAGTGTGTTCCATCATTATTCCGAAGTGATACCAACAGCCAGAAGCAACTGGGCATACTTCACAGTGAGGAAGTAGAAGGACATAAAAGCTGATGTTAAGTTCCCTTTCTCCTTTTTATTGGGGCCATAACCTCAACCCTTGCAAGCACCACCCATATTTAAGATGAGTCTGCTCACCCTAATTAATCAACTCTAGAACCTCCTTTATAGGCATGCCCAGAAGCTTGCTTTCTAGGTGATTCTAGAAGCTGCCAGGGTGACAGCCAATATTAACCCTCCATTTTGAGTTCCAGACTGTTAGCATTGTATAACTCTGGGCCCAGCTTTATCTTTTCTTTCATTCTCAAGCTCCACCTAGGGAATCCAGAGCAATGTGATTTTACTATTAGCGCATCAGTCCAAGAAAGGAAAAGAGTCTGTTTTCTTAGGTGTTAGAGTTACTGGGAGTAATGGCTTAGAATAGTCACCCAGTCCAATAAAAGAACAGTCCACTTCTTTGACACAGGCGTAACACATCTTGAGTTTCCTGAGGCAGTTGATTAATCTGGGGGAGGAAAGGAATTTGCCTTCCTTGTAGACAGAGTCACCACAGGTTTTAGTTTGTCCAGACTTCAAGCATACTTGCTACCACAGTTTAATTATTAACTATATACTCAACCCTCTCAGAAGTATTCCAATTTATGGTTCCCTCCACTATAGTATAAAATGTCCAATTCTGAGACCAGCCTCGTTGGCTACTACTGAAGATTCAAAGCCTTCCCTGAAACCTTAAGGAGGACTTACATGGCTGAAAGTAAGAGGCATGTGTCCACTGAAGAACAGAGGGACTGTTATCCCAAGGAATGGGGTAGTGGCTTCTGGGTGGCCAAAGCCACAGATGTTAGTTACAGTTCCCCTTTCCTCTTTATAATGTTTGGTACAATTTACTAGCAAACTGAAGGAGACTGGGTGTTGGAAAAACATAGGTTTGAATCTGGACTTTGTTGCTTCCTCTAGCTTTGTGACCCCGGTTGGATCATCTTGCCTTTCTAAGCCCCAGTTTCCTCTTGTATACAGAAAGCTAATCATATCTGCCTGGGTGAGTTATGAAGATTAATTAGGTTAAGGATTATAAAGCATTTGCCACAAAAACTCGGTATATTTCATTCTATACGTTGATAGGCGCTGGTTTTCATGGTTCGAAGGCTGGGACGGATCTGAGTAGCATGGGAAAGAACAGAGTGAAGGAAACCTGTTCATAGCATGGTGGCCAGAAAACAAAGAGAGCAAAAAGAGGTACCAGAGGCTCAGTGACTTCTTGAAAGGTACCCACCAAAACCTAATCACAAGCCAAAAAAACAAGCTTTCAACACATAGGTTGTTGTGGGCGGACATGCTATATCCAAAACTTGATATAGAACTAGATAGATCAGAAAATGATCAATGACATTTCAAAGTAGCTAATTTTGGTGGTACGAATCAAAAACCACTGTAAGAGTTGCCCAGCTGAAATGCTCTGAGAGGTTTAAAGGGACGAATCCCTACTGTCAAGGTTGAATGTGAAACGAAGCACTTAGGAAACTGGAACTCATTCAGATTAGGTCTGAAGGATGACTTGTCTACACATGTGGATAAGACAAAGCCTTCGAAGGCCTGAAAACCTGGGGTACACCCTACCTGTGTGTCTTCTGCTAAGGAAGGCTCCCACAGACTTGCTCTGCTGTTCCTTAAGTCTTTTTGTCTCCATTGTTAGCTCTCAGTAAGGACTTCCCTTCCTTCCTTTCATGAAATGGTAACTCTCACCAGCTCCTCCTCAGTTTATTTTTGCCATCTGCAATTCTTCAACCCAGTATGCACTCTACCTGTGGTTTGTCTTGTACTTTGTTACTTCCCCCCAATAAAATGCCAGCCGCACAAAGGTAGGACTTTTTTTTGCCTGTTCTGTTCACGACATTATCTCTAGTCCCTAGAATAGTACATGGCACCTAAAAGGATAGGAGAAAGTGTATGACTAAGAGAAAGTCATGGGCCAAAGGACAAACAATATGTATTTTTGCACCTGATAAATGGGTTGGAGCACATGTATGACATGTGAACATAAGAGAGGATTTGTACAAAGAAAACACATTTGTACACTTTAAAAACAGCCCAGTTTTCCTCTGTCTGGAATGGAAACAACCATATGTTTTCCCATGAATGTGATTCATGGTTCTGTTTCTAGAAGAGCTGTCTAACAGCAATGTTTGTTGCAAGAGTTTGGTATGGAGAAAGAGTGGAGGGGAAAACACCAGCTAAAGGACCATAACAGAAAAATTCAAAAGCTATGCTGACCTTAAAAACAAAGCAGGTAGCACTGAGGGGGTTAAGACGGGTGTGTGTTAGAAGAGGATCCAATGAAAGTGAATTAGCAAGAATAGAGAATGGTTATTTAACATAACTAAGTAAATAACTGACTCAGTGCATCCTGGAGAACTCGTGATACTGGAACGGCCTGCATGTGACTTGGGTGTGGTACCTGATGAGCAAGAAATAGGATTCTTAGGGATGAAAGAATCCCAAAAACAAAACCTTTGCTGGGAATGCAATGTTTATCAGCACCTTCTGCTTCTTTACTCTGATTTCATGAGTCAGCACAACATAAAGACAATTAGCACCTGGAGGTCTTGATGTCTGTCTTCCTTTGGGACATATCTACAGTAATTGCTGTGGTACTTCTGTTTCTGCTACTCCAGCTTTCCTTCTCATAACCAAGTCTCCCCCCTAAAGGGGACCAAAGCTGTATATGTCTTCAAAACAATAGGTTAATCAAAGGATAAAATCATCCAAAAGCAGAAGCCAGCAGCAAAGTGGTTTAAATCTAGAGATCAAACTATGTGTCCTTCTTACTTTCTAAGAAGCTGGAAATTATATTTTTAATTGCTTTTGGTGTGTGTGTGTGTTTGTGTGTGTGTGTGTGTGTGTGTGTGTGTGTGTGTATGTGTATGTGTGTGTGTGTGTAAATAGTGCTGCTAATCAAAGTCATAGAGAAGATATCCTATACATCTGAAGCTGGTCCTCTTCTCACAGAATAAATTGGCAATAATGCTTTCTGAAGTTGGGCTAGTTGTGCCCATTTGAATAAACAGAAGACTGATTGAATATAGAGGAGAAGCAAGAAGAGGAAAGGAGAGGTGAGAATTGAAGAGAGATGAGGTGAAGAAAGGAGAGGAGAGGGGAGGGGAGGGGAGGGGAGGGGAGGGGAGGGGAGGGGAGGAGAGGAGAAGTGAGAAATGAAGAGAGGTGAGAAATAAGAAGAGGGGCTCCCAACCCTTTGGGTCCAGAAAAAAAAACTTACCATTATATGTTAATTTCTCTGGGTTACCATGGCTTAATACAATAATGTGAACTAGCTCATGCAATTGATTTCTTCTGTGGCTGAAGGATCCATGATGTTCTGAGAAAGCTTTGGAGCCATACATGATAATATGAAACACTAAAGACAGGGAAGATAAATGTGATGAGGCACACTTTTAATAATGGCATTGAGAAGACAGAGCAGGTGGATCTCTTTGAGTTTGAGGCAAGTCTTGTCTAACACAGCAAGTTCTAGATGAGGGCTACACAGTTGTATACTGTCTCAAAAATATAAATAGATGGGTAGGTAGATAGATAGTTGGATGGATAGGTAAGTATGTAGATAGATAGGGAGATAGATAGATAGATAGATAGATAGATAGATAGATAGATAGATAGATAGATAGATAGATAGATAGAATAGATAAGATAGGCTAAAGGATCATATTAGAATTCTGTCTAAACTCCACCCCACAATTATCTGGCAACAGCCAGCTATGGCTGACACTACAAAAGTGGCTTCTTGCCCCCTGCTCACTCTCTTGCTTTTGCTCTTGCTCTTGCCTTCCTGTCCCATCTCTTCCTATTCCCTTGGGAAGGCTGTTGCCAGGTAACTGTGGGGTGGAGTTTAGACAGAATGCTAACAGTGGAGCGTTACAACAACACACTTGGCCTATTCCACACAGAAATGAACCAAGAATTGTTTTGATTTGAGAGACAACTAGAGTCATATAACAATGGACCTTAACAGTGAAGCCAACAGGGAACTGTTAAAAAAAGGGGGGGGGGGTGAACATTGAAAACTGATGGCAATACAAATCAGTCAGCTCTTCCTATCTGAAAACATTGAATGTAAAAGTTACTCATAGACTGCTGACTGAGTTCTTTTGAACAATGCACAGTTTGCCACACATGCTGACCAATCCCTGCTACTCTGTTCACATAGTATGTGTGAACACAATCACGGGCTTCAGAAACACCACTAATGCACTCATTGCTGACCTATCTTCCATGTAAATGTTTTCCTTCATTTCCTCTCATTCTCCATGTCTTGGGTGACATTCCACCAGGAAGTAAACTTTCCAAGTACTGTCAGGTTAGAACCTTAGGAAATAACCGATGTGGCCAAGAGTGTTAACAGGGGCTCTCTGTATGATGAGAAATGTATGTTTTCTTTCCTCTGGCCAAATTTTTCTAGTCCAGAAAGTGAAGGTTTTTCAAATATTAGCATGTAGTATATTTAACAAAGTGCTTACTGAAAATCCCACAAAATATGTCTTCCGTGCATACTTTTGAAGCACACGGTTGCTCACCTTGGCTTGTGTAAGCATTCAGCGGTACATGTTATACTTTATTTTGGCTGCTGGGATATGTGTTAGAAGGGTGGCTCTCTTCAGTTTCTGGGTGAAGTTGGCAAGCTATATACAGACTCGGTCCAAGGATAGGATGACTCTAGTGAGCTCTGTACAAGAGCCTTTACTATCCGTTGTGCAGATACATGGGGAAATTCACAGCTCCCTTAGAACTCCCCTTGGCCACCTAGTCAGCCATGGTCAAAGTCTCATCTTCTGAGGTTAAGCTTGGCTACAGCCAACATTTTGGTTGTTCCCTGACTTGAGTCCTGCCTTTGACCTTCCAACTTTCATTTGGACTCGGTAATCTTAAAATTGGAAGGCACCTCCTATGTTTTAAAACATCTTGTTGTTCTCTGGGACTGATTAAGAAGAAACTTACCTGTGGGGAGTCAGGCTGCCCAAGCAAGACATGTCAGAGCTAACTAAGGAGAGCGGTATGATTTCAAATGTCATAGTTAGCATCTGTTGCCTTGTATTTCTTTTGAAATTCTAAGCAAATTTTATGAGCACAATGTAATAGGCTTATTATAAAAAAAGATATTAATTTGTAGAAAAAAGTCTACACTTCCGTCATTCAAGGCCCTACATAGTATAGTAAATGACTAACATCCAGAAAATTGTCTTTCTTTAGTATTAATTAGTGTCCCTTTTATTCATATTAGTGGTCTCAATAGTTGGTATGGATGATGCTAACATTCAGTACAACATTGAGTAACTCATTTTGGTTGTACAGAGAGATACATTAGCCCCATTTAAAATGCCTCCTCTAAGATGTCTCTTAGAGAGGTGAACAGGATAGTGTCAGAAGCAAAGACGAACTATATAGATTTGCTAAAGTTAGAGCTGCACTGAAGGGGCAGTGAGTCAGATTTGGAAGTGGAATTGGCTTCTTCTGCCATAGGCCCTGACTGAAAACAGAAATGAGTTGGTTCTCGTGGATCAATCTGTGATCCCGTGTGAATACGGTATCACTTGCCAGAGTTGGAAAACTCAATGAGGGGCACAGGTCTGAGCAGAAGTTAGGTGAGATGCCAGAATGTCTTGTGGACCCTGCACCCTAGCAAGGATCTATGGCCTACAATATTAATTTGGGGGTGATTAAAAGACACAAATATACATATATACATATATATAATGAATACATAATATTATTTAAAATAAATGTATGACATGCCAAAGACTAAGTGACTTTGACTAGATGATTTCTAACAAAAAAGAAGCTTAAAGAAATAGGTCTGTTCTTCTATCAAAGAGTTTTAAGTATCTTCTGAGAAGAACTACTACCTAAAATGTTCAAATACAGAATCATATCAAAGTGGCAAGGGAATTTCCACTTCAGTTGAAAACATATCAACAACAACAAACCTCAAGCTCAGGGAACATCACACATAAGCAGGAGGAGTGTAAGAGCCAGAACTTGGTGAAGGGTGCTAGGAAAGATTGTCTTCTGAATGTGACCCAGTCATTGTCCCCATAGCTAGCCTACAGCTAAGACCACCTGCCTGAGCCCTGCACAAGACTGACACCATCAGCACTTTATCATATGAAGCAAAGGACTCATGTGGCCCCTTCTTCAGCAAAAGTCTATTTTTAAAAAGACATCAGAGAAGAAAGAGGAATTGCTGGGAAGAACAATTTCAAGGAGAGAGATGGGGGGGGGGGCAAGCAAAGATAGTGGTAAATAAAAATGGCCCCAACTCAGTATACACATATGCAAAATCCTGAACCATCATACCCAGCTATGAAACCTATGAACTATAAAAACAACCTGCCAAGCAACATCTATGCCCTCCTGTACAATAATGGCATGACCCACGGGGCAACCAATTGCTCTTTGATTAGCTTCAAGGTCAGCTTCACAGGAGGAAACCCATGACTGCTACTGTAAGCCTCATCAATAATAATAGGAAGGTGACAGACCCAGAGAGGAAACTTACTATTATTGTTCAATTAAATTGACATAGCACTTAAACTGTCTTCTAAATATCTACATTTATGCATATAGACAAAAGCTATACTCAGCTTTAACCAAAAATACTTCTCTTTGTGGTGAACAAAGGAGAATATAGAGGGACTGATAGCTGCCCAAGATGTTAAGTGATGCCCTGATCCTAAGCAAGACATTTATACTATACCTTTAAGGCTCAGGAACCACTGCTGAAGAGGGGCTAGGAATAATGAAAGAGTTGGCAGATAAAGGATGTGGACTACAAAATGGTGTCTTTTGGACATGGCATAAAAATTACAATCATGAACTCACAGCAATGGCTATTAGTTTGACTGGGCCTTCAAAAGACTGTAGTGATGTCAGTCTTACAGTCAGTGATGGATGAGGAGAGGACTCAGCGGTCTCTCACTCCTGAACTACTGTCTAGCGATAGTCTCTGGGAGATACAAAGGCATTGTCTTTGTGTTCATTTAGGCACCCTCTGTGAATCCAGCATCACTCCAATGGATAGCTCTAAACACATGGGCCTTGGTTCAACTTAAAGGGTCACAAACCAAAAGAAATAGGCAAGAATGTGGGAAAGAGACGTGTAGAAAAGAGTGGAGTGGAGTGGGAAGGAGTTACAAGAGTAGATGTACAAATCACTAGTATGTAATTATTATGTTTCATATATATGAAACACACATATAAATACATATATATGAAACATATATATGAAACATATATATACATATATATGAAACATATATGAAATTGAACAAATGTTATTAATGAAAAGAGAAAATAATGTAAAAATTAGTGTTCCTTTTTACCTCTCCATTTGCCATCAAAAGATCCTTGGTGATTAGAGTTGTCTTGGTGTCTTTGACATTTCTTTCCCTTTCGGATGCTGTTTCTGCTAATTTTATGAGCCACAAATTCTTTTATTAACTCTAATATTCACAACTTTTCACATTAGACTAGATGATGTAATGCAGTTTAAATAGCAAAATAGCAATCAGTTTTCTTAGGGGCATACAAAGTGATCTTCCAGCCGTTGACCTGTTCGATTCAAAGCCCTGTGGTAATTGCTTTGGGCCTCCCACTTTGGACAGCAGCCGGATGCCCTTAGGAGGCCAGGATGGAGTGACATGGCCTACTGTGCACTCTTCCTCCATTTCCCACCTGACCCAGACAAGCTGCCTCCCTGAGGTGGCAGACGGAGGAGCCATGTCCCTCTCATGAATAGCAGCAACTGAACAGCAAAAGCTGTGGCCAGGCCCTCAGCCTTTCTTACCCTGAGGCTTTGCAGGTCCTGAGAGGCCTGGGAAAGCAAAAACCTAGTGACCTCTTAAAACAGAGGGCCTCCCTGTGTTCTTCGGGCTCTGGCTGCAAGCAGCAGGCACCGAGTCCAGTGGTATTTTCTAGAAGGGAGTCTGGTGCTGACACCACCTCTGGTGGAATTTATTAGAAGGAAATCTGGTACTTACAGAATCAACAGGAGGCAGGAGGAACAGTCTATAAAAGAGCCATTGAGCTAGAGAATTCAGACATGGGTCCTCCCGAACAACCTAGCCTGCGTCCTGGGCATGAACGCTCTAACATCTTGATACTCTAAATGTACCCTCCTTGTCTCCCTCATTTTATCTCCTAAAGACAAAGTGTGAGTTGGGAACACCCAGTCTGTCCGCTGAGGTCTTGCTTTCCTCCTGTCTCCCTTCTGGCTTCAAAGGAAGAAAGAGCTGGCACCCTTGTCACCAGTCCAAAGTTGCTCAGGGCACTATCTTCTGAACAGGAGATGGTGACATTATACTCACAAACAGTAATAAACGTTCCACTAGACTCACTTTCCAATATTCCAACTCTGGAAGGCTAGAAGAGCAAGTCAGATAAAAGCTATGGCATGTTAAGATTGGCTGCCCTGGCCTTGTCTGAATCAAGGATTAGCAGAGGAAACCAAGTCTTCCGGAGCTCACACACGGGGCAGGCACGCCTGTGCTGGGCATGTTACAATGTTGTTGCTGCATCAATACCATAACTCCTGAGCCTTTCAGAAAGTCTCAGGAAGGAGGACAGTAGTTGACAAAGAGTTTTCTGACCAAGGAAATGACTGTGGCAACTGGAGGTGGCAGAACATGGATGCTGAATGAAATCGTGTGTCTAAAAGATACCACTGTATGAAGGAGTCCCTACGACACAGGGAACTAACTGCTTCCACTCACTTTCATTTCTTGTGCGACTCCAGCTACAGGAAACCATACAGGGTGGTAAAAGTTTGTTTTTTTTTTTTCCCTTCCAATCTCCAAGGAAATGTAACTGGGAATGAATGAGAGGCTCAAGTCATATATCAGTGGTCTGCAGAGGGTCTACATAAATCCTTTTCTTTAGAGTTATTCAACTGTTTTGAAAATGGTCTCAACAGAAGTTATTCCAAGTGTACCAGAAAGGAAACCAGAGTCTTAAAGAAAAATATACTCACTTTGCTGAGCAAGACAAACATATCAGTATCTGGAGAAACAAACCAGCCTCTTGTGTTTTATTTCCTCAACAAATTCACTGAAACACTTACTTTATGTCTCTAAAAGGCTGATAGACAAGAAATTTTGTGGCTACTAAAAATTAATACCTACAAATGGTTCATAACCACTTTAAAAAGGTGGGGACTTTACTTTTTTCGGTTGTTTGTAGTTCTTTATTGCGGTGTTTTGCATATTGTAAACACAGTGCTCATTTTTGTGCCTTTAAAAAAAAGTACAAATCGAAATCATATTCTCTGGGGAAGGGTTTTCTTCTCTTTTAGGAATTAAAATGCTACTTTCCTGCTTACTTTTATGCATAAACGAATACATTGTATCACAGCCCCTTTTATGGCCAAACACCTCATGGAATATTTTTTTCCAATAAACTCTTCGTGACTTTCTATTGTGGTAGGCTTTTAAACTCTTCTTAGAACTAATGCTTAAAATAAAAACCTTTCTATCTGTGAGGACAGAAATCTGCTACTATTTAAAGATGACTAACACATTCATTATGATCAAATGCCTCCAGTGTTGAGAACGAGAAGACACAAACGCATGCATGAGACAGCTCTCCTGAAACTGAAAAAAAGAAATGTGCACCTTGACCTTTTGGTTCACAGAATGAAAGAGAAGTGGTGGCTATCATCTTATTTCCTCTAGACCTTCACACAGCTCAATTCCACAATTCTCAAGGGTTACCTCCATGTGGTCTTATCCTGAAGCCCTTTTTTTTTTTGGTGGGGAGACGGCCTCCCTAAACCAGAACACTGGAGCTTGCTTTCCTTGATGATGTGCTTTCTCCATGCTTGGAAAAAAAATTTGTGATGCTATGTCCTCAGCATCTGCTGGGATGGAGGTACCACAGGGCTGACAATCTTACATGAAGTCTGTATAAATTTAGTAAATGAACATGCAGAAGGTAAGAGTAGGAGGAATTTTTTTTAACTCCATTAGAACCAACAAAATAAGCTACCCACTTGCATTACTATAGTAAATGTAATAGTATATTCAAATCCGTGTGAACAGCTGTCAGTGGTTTTTTTTTGTATTTGTAAGCTAGAGTCTCCTGTGATACCTTGTTCCCTAAATCTCCTATGTTTCAGTGAGTGATCCTGAGCACTCTAAAGGAGGCAGGTGGAGAGAGGCCCACATCTGCATAGAGCAGAAAGGGCACAGTAACATCTGGCCAGTGCAAGTTGCCTGGATCCGTTTGTGAGTGCTCATTAAATTCACAGGAACTCATGAACTGTTCTGAATTTGTAAATGCCCTTTGGTATAGGTTGTTTTCTCCCAGACCAGTGGCATTGACTTTGGGGGTCTGTCCCTGCTTGTTTACTTGCCAATGGCATTTGACCCGGGGTTAGACCCGTGTTTAACCCTTTCCTGTAGGTCAAAACCAAATTGATTTGGCAAAAATGAAACTGGAAATGAGTCATGTGTGCAGCAGGTGTCCCTTGCTCAGAAAGCCCTGCAGGTGGAAGCATTTTCAAACATGTTTCTGGGCCATCTCCAAAGACGCTTCAGAGGTCAGGAAGGTAATTCCAAGACATCCCATGTGGTCAGGGTCCGGGGAGGAACATAACAGGTGCCCACTCGCTGCAGTTTTTCCCAGCAGGTTGGGAGCCTTTCAAAGAGGTCCATTTGGATGATAATTTATTCATGTATTCATGAACATTTGTCTGGCATTTTCTGTGAAGTGATTTACTTCGAAGTTGCCCTAAACGAATGGAACTTTGCCCTTTCCTCTACCTCCCACCATCAGCCAAAGACTTTGATTTTTCAAGATAAAAAAAAAAAAAATATTGCATGTTCTCTTTCTTCTTTCTAGAGGATGAGGAAGATGAGGAGATGGTGGAACCCAAAATTGGTCTTGATTCTGAACTGGAAAATCAAGATAAAAAGCAGGAGACAAAGGAAGGTAAGGAGACAAGGCAAAGGGAGGCATGGTTGGCAGACACACTGGGTTGTTACTCTGTTTTGTTGTTTTCTGTTACCAAACTAAGATGACAGAAGCAAACTAAGCTGAAGCTCACATGCCATTTGTATGAGATTTGGTAGGACTGACTACGCAGTATGTTAGCATGGCAAACAGACATTGGAATCACCAGGTCAAGAACTGGCTGCTTTCAGGCCAACAGAAGCAAATACAGACGAAGCAACTTGAGAGCTAATCACGACCCCATCGAGATAACTAGACACAGAGATAACATAAGACTAACTCTCAGTTAGACCAGAAAAGATAATCATGAGGGAAAGTGGTATCTGCAATTACTTTATCAATTAGTTCTGACATTTTACATATGCTCTTCATAAAAACAGTAACAGCAATCATTTCTCTGTTGATTAAAGGGTTCTTCCACAACTCTGCCCATGCGAGGGCAAATAGCCACGTGCTCCAGTGATACTAGTTACTAACTCTGGGGATAGTTGGTGATACTAGTTACTAACTCTGGGGATAGTTGGTGATACTAGTTACTAACTCTGGGGATAGTTAGTGATACTAGTTACTAACTCTGGGGATAGTTGGTGATACTAGTTACTAACTCTGGGGATAGTTGGTGATACTAGTTACTAACTCTGGGGATAGTTGGTGATACTAGTTACTAACTCTGGGGATAGTTGGTGATACTAGTTACTAACTCTGGGGATAGTTAGTGATACTAGTTACTAACTCTGGGGATAGTTGGTGATACTAGTTACTAACTCTGGGGATCTAGTTCAGATCTAGTTCAGTAGTACAGCGTTTGTTTGTAGGAAGTGCAGGGCCCTGAGTTCGGGTTCCAGCACTGGAAGGAAAAAGAAGACAAAGTAAGGGCTTTGATTAAGGGCTTATAATACACGTGCATCCCCTCTGCGCAGCTGAAAAAGCACTGTCTGCTGATCGGAATGTCCTTTGGAGGGTATACTATTCTTTTCATTATTGTAATGTTGGTGAGTGAAGAGAGAAGGATTTAATAATTGCCCCATAATGTACAAGCACATTAGCCAAGACATAGGTTGAAGCTTGCATGAACTAAGAATTAAGTTGAATGTACAACCTATATGTTATGCCACAATGCCATCTTCATGACTTTTCTACAGAAATTTTTTCTTTCTCTTTTACTATGTTGCGACTCTCAGACAAAGAGATTTTTGAGTTGTCATTCTTACTGAAAACTGGCAAGTGGTCCCTCAGGAACTGGTGCAGGTTTTAAAAGATGCTTCTAAACCTCTAATTAGTCTTATTGGGTACAGATCTGCACAAACCTCATTAATATTTTAGTTCATATCTCATTTTTTTAAGTGGCCATGGCTCTAGCTTGGTGTGTGTCAGGTTCTTGATTCAAGAGTTTTATAGGCGTGTGTGTCTTGCTCCAGTTCCTTGAATTGTCATGAGAAAAATCCATCTAGTCAAATGGCTACCACAGTTTGCATCTGTGCATACTCAGTAGAAGTTTGTATAGATACAACGTGCACACACTTCTTAACCTCTACAAATTGGGTCCTGATGCTGGAAAGAAAACCAAGTAGTTGGGAGCACTCGTTGCTCTTCCGGAGGACTTGTGTTGGATTCTCCGCACCCATATAGCAGCTCCAAGACATCAGTAACCTCCAGTTACAGAAAACGTAGCACCTTCTCCAGACCTCTGTGGGTACCAGACACAGACGTGCAAGCAAAACCCATACAAATAAAATGAAAGCAAGTAACTCTTTCTTGAAAGAGAGAGAGATTAAAAAGTAAAACTTGCCTCCTGCTAAGGCATATTTGAGTTCTGTATGTGTGTTTAGTTTTGCCTTGATTATATTTATGCAAACTTGGTTGTTGAGTAGTGTGGCTAAAGAAAGGGGTCTGCGGCCAAGGTGCCTGGATCAAATCTTGGCCCTGCCACTCTAGTTGCGTAATCAATAATGACTAACTTGGCTGACTTATTTTCCTTTGACTCCAGTTTCCTCATCTGGCAAGCAGAGATCATACCTACCTCATGAGTTTGTTTTTTAATATAAGACTCAAAGGGGCTAGTATGGAGCAGTTTGGCACAAAATAAGCACTGAAGAATGCTTGCCAAATTATTATTCCTTGTCTTGCCTTACAGTACCAGGTCTGTAACTGTGCCCTACACATAATGTTATGGCCTCATGTGCCCCAGAGCCCATAGCCTTGCAATCAAAAGATGCAAACAGGTTTTTTTTTTTTTCCTAACTGTTTTGGAGAAGCCGTTGATAAGGTGGTCACCGTGCCTAGCTTCAGGCATGTAGAAAGGAAGCGAGGTTCCAGAAGTGAATAAGAACAAGAAAAAGATTCAGCATCTTAACAGTTGCACCCACAGAAGGCACTGGGTTTCCTTTTTTTTTTTTTCCTGAGGAACTCTAACGGATTCCACAGGAGTGGTTTCACACTTGAACTTCTACTAAAAAACATCTTTAAAAAGGAAAAAAGCAATAAAGTGAATGCCTTTATCACAGGTACAGCCAGGGACAAAATAAGCCAGGATCTATTGAAACACATTGTTTCCTTTTGCAAAACAGCTTAAAACATGCACAGTGACATACACCCTCCAAGTTCTTGGTAGGCCTTGGCAGGGATTCACCACTGCCAGGCCACCCCCAACCCCAATCTCCAAACCCTCCTCCTGGCAAATCCAAGCACCTCCTTTTTAAGTTCCAAGCAAAAACACCCTTTAGTTTTAACTGCTCCCCACGCTTTATGGAATTGATTAAAGCCATACTAAAAGTCAAAAAAAAAAAAAAAAAAGTTTGAAAGAACATTTCCTGTTCCACAGGAACAACCACAGCACCGCGTGCCTTGTTCTCCATTAATGGCGTTTCTGCAAATTAGCACATAATGGGTTAAAAGCATGTTTATGTTAGCATCAAACTATCTGGCTGCTTTTTTTTTTTCTATTCTTCTTCTTTAAGCAAGACAGTATTTTGCAAACCTTTAAAAGAAACTGTAGCAGATCTACTTGTGGCGCCATTCACAGGACTGCTGGGGTAGGGTTTGGTCAGCACTTCCAACGGGAACCCTGCCTTTAGGGGACTTAGTACTCAGCCTTAAAATTTTGCTCTGGGCTAAAACTTGACATTAGTTTCAAACCAGGAAACACATTTTTGAAAACTCTATCTCTCCATCCTCCCCTTCTCCCCTCTTTTCCTTCCTTCCTTTCTTCCTCCCTTCCTTCCCCCTTCTCCTCCTCCTATTCTCCTTCTCTTTCTCCTCCATCTTTTTCTTCTTCATGAAGAAAAATATATTAAGACATGGAAAATTCAATATACACTGGGGTTTTTTTTATTTGTTTAAATTTTATATATTTCTTCATCTGACACCAAAATACCTTGAGTATTTAAAAAAATCATTTTGATATACTATTTTGACACATACACTATCTTGCATGAAGAATATACAAAGTTACAGGTTAGCTTTTTAACTTTTCATCAAAAGTTTGGAAAACTCCATACATGAGTGTTAGGTTAAGAGGGTTAGGGTCCTCACTCCTGTAAATTCAGTCGAAGCTGTAAGCCTCAAGTTAGCTTCAGAGACGAATGTCCATCCATCTGTGTTACTTTCATTCACTTCCCTGCTATTGTGTTTGAATTGATTGTACTGTAAATTTTCCATTAGGACTCTTTCCCCCAATTTCATCTCATGTTTTCACTGACTGCATGGGTCTCTTATTTTTATCTTTTAGATAGTATTGCAAAGCATCTTTTAAATACCATGTTTTTATATTCCGATGCAATGCTGAATTGTAAAGAGCAAGGCAAGCCATTTATAAAGTGGGTAATTTACAAATAAATCTAGACTTAAAATGAGATTAAGGGACTGGGAAGGTGGCTTAGTCAATAAGTTATATGCAGTGCATACTTGATCTGAGTTTGTATTTCCTGCACCCTTGTGCAAAGCCAGGTGGAGCAGCTTTCTTGCCAATAATTCAGGCACTGGAGAGACAGAGACAGGAAAACCCAGGAGCTAGATGGTCAGTCTACACAACTGATGAGGTTGAGATTTCCCATCTCAAAAACAGGAAAGTGATTAAGAAAGAAACTTGTCATTAACTTCTGGACTGTGTGCTCGCACATGTGTGTGCACACACACCAGGACACCTACATATATAAACACACACAAAATGAAATTAAAATATTTTATATAAGTTGTAAGCTTCATTCATTATGAATATTTAGTCTAATTTCTAGTGGCAAATGTTCTAAGAACCCTAGAAACAGAAAAAATGAATATAGTAAATGGAACCAATTAAAAATAAATCTAAGTACACATTTGTAAGAAAAGACAAAAACGGAGAAGAAGAAAGAAAACAGTAAAATAGAACCATCTTAAAGAGTGCATGAAAAATGTAAGAGAAATCAACACTGTATAATTAAGTGATAAAAAGGAGATCCTGAATTAAGTTTGCACTAGGTTTTAATTTTGCTGGTCACAAGTTCATATAATTCCTGAGTATTTCTTTCATGAGTGTGATGCATCTCTTTCATAGATGTTACTAGAACTACATGTAACTGAGTAAATTTATAGGTTATCTTGTCCTTCAGATACTATGAAAGTCATATATACATAGTCTACTTTTCACACAGATTCTTCCTTTTAAAGAACACCTTAAATGCATGAAGCACGGTTAGCCATCAGCTCCTGGAAGGAATTCTTTATATTCTGTATTATGAAGCCAAATAAAATATTATATAATTCATACTGGCATTATGCTCTGATGTGGCTTTGAATGATAAATTAAGTCTATCTTGTTTACATCTGCCTTGAATATGTGTACATATTATATAGAGATATACAATTCATTGGACTTATGGGACAGACAAAGGCAACAGAAAGATATTCTAAGAAGAGCTTGGTAGTGCTTCTGGGAAAAAGATATTGCTGATGGGATTTTATCATCTCTTTATGTAAAACATAGTGGGCCCATTAACTAACACTTTATTTTTCTGTCCAAGAGGTCCTTATTTCTTGGTGCCTCTTTTAACTGTGGGTCCTAGGTACTCCATTAGTTTCTCATTTATACTTACCAATTTAAATATTCTTTAAGCAATGGGAGATTAGCTTTAATCAAAAATAGGTATGACTTTATTTAATTTGTTAGTTGAATATTGTTTATGGCTTTTTGAAAGTGCTCATCTGCACATGCATGTTATTATTTTGTGCAAACAAATCATGTCATTTGATCCCTGTTAGACATCAAAGCTTAACATAAAGTGTATCCTTTGTTTTGGTTCAGTAGCAATTTGATTTCGGGCCAAACATTGCATTGTTAAGGATGATGTCTGGAGAGGCGGCTGGTTCGCCTACCTGGACTCAAGCCTCTGCAAGGTCACTTTGATCAGCCATTTATGTTCCTCCCAAAGAAGAGGTTGTATGTCCTGAAAGCTGAGATCAAAGTGGTAATAAGCAGTAGGGAAGAGAAAAATTACGGAAAATTACACCGATAGTATTTTTTTATTCAAGGTAATAGACTTGTAAGAAGAGATACAGGGGGAAATGGATGTGGTTCAAAAGATAAACAGAGAGTGGATTTTCTTGATTTTTCTCGTGTTTGGAGGAAAAGGCAGGAGGGTAAAGGGAGAAAGCTCCTGTTACTTTGTCTAATCCCAAATATGTCTTGTGTCACCTGTGAAGAGTAACCAAGGCTGAATCTTTTTAAAAGACATTTTGCTTGGCCCATACTAAGTTTGTTTGGTGAGAGTACTTTGTTTATTAACAATATTAACCAAACAGATTGGACCTTGCATTTTTTTAGATTTGGTTTTTGTTTCACCTGGTTATATTTAGTAGCTTTACTGTACTCATCAAAGAGATAAGTCAAGCTTCACTGGGCGGCTAGGAAAATACACTCATAAATTGGCTCTTGATCACTTATTCTTGATGCTTATCTTTTGGGAAGGGTGTGTATTTTTTTTTATTTTTAAACTGGATTACTGCTCAGAGTTTAAGCTCAAATTAGTAAGAGTCAGAGCTAATACGTGGATGGCTGGTAAGATGCTAGTTTGGTAGCCTTCTCCTCGTGATCAATGGCTTCTACCAAATCTCATTCTGAATTCTCAATCTAGACATCACCAGCTTCTTCATTTTGAAGACTAGCTTCTGGGCAAGACTACACAGTAGAGCTGGAGAAAAATTTTGGAAAGTCACAATACACCCAGCAATTTTAGGGCTCTGGCAGCTTAGAGATCTAAGAACTGTTCCTGATCCTGTTTGGGACTGCCAGAGATGATGAGTGGGCTGTGTTTGCATTTCTTCTGCTGTAGCTGATGAATCATATTTTGCCATATTGTTAACTGGGCAGCCTTTCTGAAGTGTGAATTAACTCAGAAATCAACATCAGAATCATTCTCGTTTTTTTTTTAATATTTTGAATGGGATCTTGAGTCTTTTTAAACTCTCAGTGGTGTGGTCTGAGGCAAGGAAGAGGAAATCCCAAAGAGGAGAGATAAGTCTCTTGTGGTATTTACAGGGCTTCTTTATCATTCAGATTTCTTAGAACAGTGCCTTTGAAACATTATTCAGTCCAAACATACTTCTATAAAATGTTATTTAGCAGCTGTCTGTGCCTAAAAGATCCCTCTTATAGTGTGGCCAGGGAGAACCTGGTCCTGATTGTGGATATGCTCCTAGAAGTCTTTTGAAGCTGAGAGGAAGCTAGTTCATTTAGGATACTAACTGCAATTTTAATTAGTTACTCTCCTGTGAACTAAATATCCAATGCTTTCTTTAAAAGTGATGGTTCACCTCTCCTCTGGCTGTCTATTCAGGGGTAGAAGTGGGGTTTCTAGAGATCATAGAGGTTCAGCTGAAAATTTCTGCCCATAGGTTTTCTCCAGTCTGGGGGAGTTCCTAATCTCTTCCCCAGAGTTTAATGCAGAAAGAGTTGCGGAGAGAATTGTCTATAGCCTTTCAGGTCAGCTGACTTGCAGGCCCCATGGAACCCTGACAGCTAGTTCATCTCCCATTCTCATTCTTCATCTTCAAATTCAACTAGATAGAATTAAAACAAAATGGCCACTCTAAGTAATAAGAGAAACTGTGAAAGAAGAAAAAGGGCTTTCGGCGAAGCCCTGCGTGACTTGGGACCAGGAAGGACATGGCTTCCCCAACAATGTTGGTTTCCCAATTAGCCCTCCCAAGTCAAGTATAATTACCCAGTGGATAGTAGAGTGTCCATCCGCACCATGTCATTGACAGGTCCTAGTGAATAAGATCTTATTTATATATTTGTGTGCCTTAGTTTTTTTTCCAGTTCATTCTGAAAGCAAATAACATTCAGAGCTGATATTCTAAAAAAAAAATGGCACTTATACTTTTACTTATAATAATTTTACTTCCTCAAAATAGCAAATACATGAGTTATGAAATCCTGAGGAAGAATAGCTACAAGTGCCATTGTCAGGGGTTTGAGAACAAGTTATAATTCCAATTATCAACAGCTTGCTTTCTTGTGTATTATCTCTCCCTGGAAAAGAACCTCTTTCGAGGGCAGGATTCCTGTGGAACAGTTTTAAATTGTCCTCTTTTCTACCTAACAATCTGTCTTACATAAAAAGCCCCTCCAAGAGAGCTGACAGAGGAAGAGAAACAGCAGATCCTGCACTCGGAGGACTTCCTCATCTTCTTTGACCGAACAATCCGTGTGATTGAAAGAGCTCTAGCTGAGGACTCTGACATCTTCTTTGACTACAGCGGCCGAGAGCTGGAAGAGAAAGATGGGTGAGTTGCTCGTATATAGTTTGAAAAACTGAGTGTGATAAATTGTTGCTTCTACTCTCTTGGTGTTCCTTTTGAGAATGTATAGTCCCTCTATACTGCCCACGCTGGTCCTGGACTAGACTCCAGCAATGGTTCAGGCTCAGCTTCTCTAGTACTCGTCAGGATGCTAGACCAGCTTAGCGCAGTGGATTCAAGTACACCAGGGTGACCAGAGAGGTGAAAAACAGTCTGGAACATGCATCTTCTTTTTGGTCCTATAAGATTGTGTATGTGTGTTACATGTGTATAATACAGGAAACAACATATGTCAAAGAGACATGTACAGATAAAACAAAATTTATCCAAGGAAATTGGGAAAGAGTAAGTCCACATGACTTCCTCTGTGGCTGATGTATGTGTTAGAAAGGACAGGAGCCGCTAGCCATGACCTTGGGAATACCAGGTACCACGTTATAAGACTCAAAAGAAACAGATACAGTTTGATCGTTCCTATAGATTTCTTTTGTCTGGGAACAATGCTTGGAGGTAGGATCACCTGCTTTTTGCATCAGATCTGAATTTTTTAACTGTGTCTAAAATTCAAATTCAAATGCATTCTTAACAGACAAAGTGATATCCACATTGAGAATACCAAAAGGGTGTAGCAGAGGCATGGTAATTAGTTAATTTTATGGGGGTGTTCTGGAAACATTCTCAACAGTTTGGTATCATGAAACTGCACAGAGGAGATAAGCAGCCTGAATTTCCATGCTCTACCCATGTTTGGCTTTATTTTTAAAAAGCCATTTCTAGTGACTCAATCAACTCTAATGGTCTCCCCTTCCTATCTGAGTAGACGGCCCACTACTGTATTGCTTTTCTAACAGGACTGAGTTGCATTCATCTTACCTGCAGTGCTAGAGATGCCCTAGGATGAGTGGGGGGCCTAAGACCCAAGGGGTGGACACAGAAACCATGCTCTGTCAGCTCACCGGAACTTAGATATTTTTCTGAAGCCAGGCTACTTATTCCAAACAAGAACTCCAGAGGCGAGTGGTGCAATGGGGAAAGGGGGACTATAGGCAGATCCCTGGACTGCAGATCCAGAAGCTTCTGGCACAGAACAGGCGTTACTCAATTTAAGCACACAGGCCCTTGTAGGAACTGAATGACCGGTATAGACGTCTTCGAAGGCGGTACCAAGGTCAGTTGAACATTAGCCAAATACACGCTGGCCAACTTGCAATCAGTTGTCGGAGACCAAAGGCTCTTTTGGTCAATGCCTGGGACACTCTCATGAGTCCCCAGATCTCTACCATATCTGTCTTGTGGCAGGCAGTCAGACACTAAGGCCAGTCTCAATTCACAGACAGAAACATGTATATCATTTGGGGTCTAATGGTATAGAAGGTCTTGATAGCAAGAAACTCCCTTCACTTCATGCTCCTTTAATAGCAGAGAGAATTAAGTGTTTCTATTTAGTCTTAGTGTGTGTATAGTGGAAGTGGGGGGGCAAGTCTTGGGAGTCAGGTTCTCCTTCTACCCTAGGATCAGGAAACCGGACTTGGGATCTCAGACCCACACAAGTATTTTTGTCTGCTGAGCACTCTTGCTGGCTGAGAGAAAATTTTAATAGCCCTGCTTCAGGCTGGAGCCAATTAGAGGGAAAGAAATAGTTCAAGACTGACTAAGATAAGCTGCAACAAATTTGACATTTTACAGCCGGCTCGGAACAAATGCAGAAATCTCTTCTGAGCTGGTAGGAAGCTTTTCATAAAGAAGAATATCTTTAATTCATTTACTCGTGATCACGTGCTACTGTCTAGACACAACTCTGTTCTGGAACCTCACTTTTACCTCTGCTACCTAACCCACCTTAGGGGTGTACAGGCTGGAGCCAACCTTTCTTTCAACCGTCAGTTCTATGATGAGCATTGGTCTAAGCATCGGGTGGTCACGTGTATGGACTGGTCTCTCCAGGTAAGAATTAGTGCTGGTGGGACAAACTTGATTTGTGTTTTTATGACATGTGTATATGACATATATTAACATATGGGGGAAAAGATAAAAATATATTTGTTCTATTCTTCTATTTTGGATATACTTATTAACCTATGACTCTCTTCTTTCTGCCCACTGGGTTTTTTTTTTTTTTTTTCTTCACATTTTTAGAAGTTTGGGGGTGGGTTATCCGTTCAGATATTTGTACTTATTAATTAACATGCTCCTGGAAACACACAAGCAGCCAGATCATTTGGTGCTGGAAGCTTTCCTAAGTGTAGTCACTGTTGGTTTCTGACGGAAAGACTTGATGAAAAGACAACCCAACATGTTGCCTGTCCATGAGTCACTATAGCCGGCACCTAAGTAATGTCGAAAAGCACCCGGTTCAGTTGTGAAATAAGAATTGGAATACGTGTGGTCTGGAGTTTGAGCTCATGCGTGTATTTTTATCTGCATAACTTACATGCCGAGCACTCTAGCCACGCCCTTGATGACATCATCTATCTAGCCACGCCCTTGATGACATCATCTTATTCCTCCTCCAAGCGGATTAGAGAAAGTAGTCTCTGCCAAGAGCTGCAGGCTGGAGCTGAAGAAACTGAGGGCCAGTCACTGCTCAGTGACTTGCAGCCCTTCATTGAGTTAGGCTACAGGCTGATCTCAAGTGTCGCAGTGATCGCTGCCTGGGTTTTAACTGCTTTTCCTTCAACGAGCTGTTTATGAGGCTGAAACCAGAGGAGCTTGAGGGAGATGAGTGACCCAGACAGACAGCAAGCATTGCTTAAGAATGGAGCAGAAGAGGGGATCACTCTCTGGTCACGTCTCAGAAGACTGACCTAGGCAAAGAAGGAGGGGATGTAGGCAGAGAAGCAGATGGGGATCTAACTAACAAGAATCTGTTGAATTTCATTGGGAACTGGAGGAGAGCATGACCCCCATAACTGTGAGGTCAGCAGCCACCAACTGGGTGGGGGTTCTCTGCTCTTGCACTCTCTTTGGCATCCAATCAACAGAGCGAGCATGAAGACCATGGCTGTACAGAGACTAAGCCAAACTTGCCCAGTCTCTCTGCAGGGTAGGGCTGGTCTGGGAGTGCACCCTGGTGTGCCGAGAAATCAGACCCAAGCCCTAGGAAACACTTAGCTTGAAGGGTTCACTTTTTCATGGTCTGGAAATCACGCAAGACCTTTATCTGACACATACCTCAACCAAGGCAACTGTTAGCGGTTCCCAAGGCTCCCTGAAGAGACTGTTGGGCTACCAGCAGTGGGGTTGGTCCCCCTGAGTCTTGGTGAGCAGCTGCAAAGATTGGCTTCCACAAAATATCCTTTCCATGTGACATCATGTCAAAAGAAGTGGAACTGAAAAGCATAGAAATGTTGTCAATCTCTCTCTCTCTCTCTCTCTCTCTCTCTCTCTCTCTCTCTCTCTCTCTCTCTCACCCTCCCTCCCTCCCTCCCTCCACTTCCCCTCTCTCTCTCCTGCCTGTTAACACTGTGAAAATTTATTTAAAATTGTAAGACATGCATTTTTTAGAGAAATTGTAAAAAAAAAAAATCCCTAAAATTGTGTCATAATACTTCCAAGAGCCACCTTTTCATGCTTCTGAGATGAAGAGACACTCTGAACTGGAGTAAACACACTTGGACTTAGAAAGACAAAAGAGAAGGATGTGACACAGGCCATGATGTAATGGCAGAAGGTATTCCTTGAAGTTTCTTGTGTAAAACAAAATGTAGCTGAGGGGAGAAAAGAAAAGAAACAGGAGAGATAATTCTGCTTTATATTCTGAATTCAGTAGGCAATAACACTCTAATTTCACAATACATGCAAAATGCCATATAAACACTTGTCTCTCAAAAAAAAAAAAAAAAAAAAAAAAAATTGGGCACCCAGCAGCCTGGCAACTCTTCCACCTATTCAACAATGCTTAGCACAAGAATAGTGTCCACAGCCCATGCGTCAGAATGTGCATAAAATCAGACTTTTGCGTTGGTCACACAGTATGTATGTATTCCTCTCCTATGTAAAAGACATCCTCCAATCCTCTAGCCACATAAGACACTAACCTGAGTAATCTTCAAAAACTTGTATAGTTATGAATTCAGTCACATTTAGAGAAGCAAAAGAGTCTCTACCAACACGAATTCAAGGCTATTAACACTTGGGGATGACAAGTACTTCATGCCGTGTTCTCTTTCTTGCCTAGAAAACAGAGTCCTTGCTGGACTCTCTACATATAGTCTCTGAATATAAAATTATTATAAGCATTTTTGTCATTTGTAAAGATTAGTTATATATTTTTAATTGAACAATTTATTTTTTATATTATCTCCTATCTCCCTTTTCTCCCCTTACCACTCCGTGTGTCCCCCTAACTCATTCCCTTTCAAATCCATGTCCCTATGTACACATATGTACATACATATACACACATACACGTATATGCATATATGCATATATATATACATGTACACATAGACAAATATGTACACATGCACATATATGCACATTTGCATATATACACATAAGTATATATCTATACATGTATACACATATATGCATATATGTACATATACACATATGCAAATGTGTACATATATGCATGCATATAGAACCTGCTGAACCTATTCAGCGTTGTTTATATTTATATGATTCAAATATAGGATAACCAATTAGCTGCCTCATCTCTGGGGAGAAGGAATTCTCCCGCTCTCATCACTTCTTAGCTACCTGTAGTTCTTTGTCTAGAGGTATCAACCCATGAGATTTCTTTTTTTGCATGATAGCATATCTATTGGTGTTATTTTTCAGCTCCTGTTAAGGTAGACATAGTGTTGAGGTATCATGTGTTTGGCTTTCCTGTCATTTCTGGGAGACACATTCTCATTTTCTGGTCCTCTGACTCCTACAATCTCTCTACCCCTCTTGCTCAAGGTCTCTGGAGCCTTGGATGAAGAAATTGTGTTGTAGATGCTTCAGCTGGATCTGGGCATCCCACAACCAGTTGTATTTTAACCAGGCACGAGTGTTTTTTATAATGGCTCTCTCTGCTGTAAAGAGAGGCTTCTTTGATGAGATGTGAGAGCTACATTTGTTTGCGGGTATATAAAGATAAGTATCTGGAATGAAGTTGGGAATTAAGTTGGATTAGTAACATAGCAGTAGATTCTTTAAGACACATGATCTCACTATCCCTGGGAAGTTGGCTGCATTTCCAATACTGAGCATGATTTCCCTCCTGTGAGTGAAATCCAACTAGACAGGTTTTGGTTACAGCTGAGATGGGAGTGTAACTACTGCACTTTGGAGATATCTTGCTTTATTGGACCTTGTTGTGACATAGGCATCATAGCCTGGCCAGAGTATGACTGTTTCCCTTTCATAGCAGCTTGCATGATATCTTCTGATACTACAGATGCTAGTTCTCAGGGAAGAGGTGTCCATGTCAAATCTAGCTCAACTCCTCCATCTCAAGGGGCATAAATTTATTTTTTAAAATGTAATTTTAGGTTAATAAACTATATAATTCCTAATGGTTAAAAAGCATTGTAAGTGTTATTTTCCCTCCCGTCTCCCTCGTGATTTTCTTCTCTACCCTCTCCCTGCCCATGTCTTTCTTATACCACGTCATACCTCTCTCTACAACTCTCCAATTATCTCTTTTCACTTTTCTTATTTCCGAACTGACTCCAGGTTTTATATTCAAACCAAAGAATTTGGAGCTAGGAGCTACAGATGAGAAAGAACATGAAGTATTCATCTTTCTGGATCAGGGTCACTTTATGAAATATAATCTTTCCTTGGTCCATCCATTTACCTGAAAACTTTATGATTTAATCTTTGTTTTCCAACTGGAGGGTATTTCATGGTGCATATACAATATTTTCATTGCACCTTCATCAACAGAAGGACGTTTAGATCATTTCTGGTCCCTAACTCTTTGAAACAGAACAACAATGAGCAGGAATGAGCAGGTATCCATGGAAGAGGATGTCTATTCATTTAGGCACATGCCAATGAGTGGTGCAGTTTAATCATGTGGTAAATTTATTTTTAGTTTTTTGAGACTTCTTGTCAATTTAGCTTCTCGAGTGTCCTTCCAGCCGTCTCACTGAAGTATCCACCCCAGTGAGAGTCACTTTTTCTATCTTCACCCTCAACACACACCCATGCTTCTACAGAACCATGGAACACCTCCCTCCTAGCCTAGGTTTTGCTTTTTGAGCTGGTGTTATTCCTGCATGTATCATGTTTCCAGCTAGCCAACGGGAGCTCCTATAGAACAGAAATATTAACATGAATGTTCTTGTCCCATGTTCTACTTGATGCCACATTGTATTTATGCAGTGGACACAATGCCACAGTGGACATACA